>NC_058086.1:195094779-195694779 GCF_014858855.1 Bufo gargarizans
AATCTATGAATAATGCAGCAAAGTTTTACATAGCTATCCTGACTATATGTGCCCATGATCAAGACCTTCTAATTTATCTGCAGCATCTGAATTTTAAACCAGGCCGAAAAATTTACAGTACCAGTTTCTTTTCTTCTCCTGCCCTTAAAGGGAATCTATAGCCACCATAATGACTCCCCCAATTTCCCCGAGTAACTCAGCTCTGGTCATCATGTCCCCAATAATGTTTTTAGGTAGTTCGTCCAATGGATAGCTTTGCTGGAAACCACCTTATTCCCCCCTCTCGTTGTATGCAAATCACAATTCGAAGTCAAGGGGGCAATAGTCTTGATTCCACCTCTTTACTTCTGACGGATATCTCTGCGCTAGACAACGGCACCTGCGGAGCATCAGAAGCATCATGTCTGATGAAAACTCAGCACAAGATTGTCCATCAAGGGTAACAAAGCAGGATTGGTGGAGTGGTAAGCTTGACTTCTAGCATTAAAATGGTCCATTTGTAGACAGCGTGAGGGGGAAAGGAAAGAAAGTTATTCATCGGATGAACTAAACACAAATATCATTGGGGTGAAGATGACCAGAACTGTGAGGTACTCTGGGCAATTAGGGGGGCATTATGGTGGTGATAGGTTCCCTTTAAAGGGTTTAGTTTTCTTTGACATGTAGATGAGTAGTCCAACCTCTGGGACTCCTACCTACTGGAAAACAGGTTGTTGTTCAACTGTTCTCATAACTCACATAGACTTCAAAGGTGAAACCTAAATGCATGCCCACCTCTCCACTCTCCACTCATTCTGGACTTGAAGTGTCCAGGAGCAGAATTGTTGTCTGAAGACCACTGTTTTCCCAATAAGTCAGCATCTCAGAGGTGGAAACACACTTATCAGATGGGAAAACCCCTTTAATGTTTCAGTAAGGTAAAAACTTTCCAAAATTTTTAATTAGTGCAGCTGAACTTTAAAGAGGAAGGTCCACTGTTCAGGAACCCTCTCTATTATTCAAAGTAGAGAGCTGCTTAGTGAGGTCAACTCCCAATCTTGCTGACCCAGCCTCGTATTACATGGTTGCTCATTCTTTTTGAGGGGTACAATATACACAAGAAATATGTGTGGCCAAGCTTGTGAATTACAGCCCCCATCAAGCAGTACTGTTACCATTTAGCTTGGAGAAATTTGGAGATGCATAGGTCTCCATTCTAAAATCCAAAGGGGTCTTGTATGACCTGGGGCTTCTTTAATCCAGTCATCAGTGGAGTTCATGGCTCATGGATCCCACCAAACATTTGACACTGTCTCAATGAGGTACACTTTTAACTTGCCAACATGCGTGATATCAATGCTGCTGTAGCGAATCGAGCATTTTCTTTTTATTTCACATGACCAAAAAGAACTAAGCCGTTATTGTTGGTTTATATTCAGCGAGACTGAATCATTTCATCTATCAAATATCTTTTGCACCTGAATCTATTCATTCCCTTTTTAGGTTTGTGTCTCGTTGACTAACTGTGTGGTTAGAACTCAGGACGGGAATGAACAATATCACATTTTAGCTGCGGTTGATTAACGAAAGAAAGAAAATAAAAAACACCATCTGGGTTTGAAATCGGATCCGTAAATCTGAAAATGCCCCGGGTGGGTGTTTTATAATGTCAAGGTGAATCCAGCTAATGATGAGTATCAGATCATTTCTACGTATAAAAGAGGAAAAAAAATCCCCAGCGTCCTTTTGCATTGACTAATTAAGTGAGGAAAAAAACAGAAAAGGTAATGAATAGCTCATAAGCCTCTGGTAAAAGTGTCTGTCACTGGGAAAGGTTCACAGAATGAGGAAAACGGCAATTCATTATCATTTTCTTGTCGCGGTTGTGACACAAAGCAAGCAACTGCTTGCCCGTTATTCAGTTTCCCTCCTTTCTATAGGGCTAGAAGTTGCCATACATGTTAGGTAGACGTTGGACTTAAACTGCAGCCCCCGCCTTCCCCTAAATATACACACTTGCTTCTGCTGTCCATAAATGTTTATTTCATTGGGGTGAAAGATATAAATGAGATCATAAATAAATGGGATCATAATGAGATCCAACATGCCTAATCCTGCTTTATTTAGGATTGCAAGAGTTGACGCACAATTACAGTAGCACAGTAAAATCCATAGTCTATTTTGCAATGTAATCCTGATGTACTGCAGTAGACTGCATGCTATAGTAGCTTATGCTATATTTCACACATCTGAACATGTTTGCCTGGGATTTCTGCAGTTCTGAACCAGTCTGAACCGGCTGTACTGCTACAGATCCTCCGATCTTCTTGCTGACCCCAAACTGCTTGGTCTCACCTTCTGGCCACATGGTGGATGAGCTGCTGGAGAATATCGGAGGACAGGAACTCACTAACCCACTTTTCTTATGCTCCAACTCCTTCAACTGACCATCTTGTTCTCCCCAAGCTGCTTGGCCTCACCAGAAAGAAGCTACTGAAGACTATCAGAGGAGAGGAACCTCACCAGCCCAGCTCTCTTCTGCAGCTCCTCCAACCTTCTTGTTCTCTCCAAGCTTCTTGGTCCCTCACTTTCTAGTTAACCACAGGATAGCTTCAGAAGACCTGGAGGAGAGCAGAAGGACAGCACAGGCATGCAGAACAACAGAAGACTTTCATGGCAATAATAATAATAATAGTGTTACTCTAGCATGTGGTCTTATATACCAGTAGTATAGCGTAAATGTCGCTGGTAGACCACACACTATAGAAACACCAAGATGTTTCTTTACAACAAATGGTCCTTCTTGGCTTCAGGTCAGTATACAAATGGAGGAGAATCGCTACTATGGGATCCTCTATTAAATTAGTTTTCCCAGATTCTTATACTGATGACCAATTCTCAGGATCTGCTCTGGGAAGTCTAACTTCAGGCTCCTGCCTATCAGCTGTTTGAAGAGGCTGCTGCACTCCAATGTGCGCTGCAGCCTCTTCCTAGACCATTGATGTCCCCTTCGCTAGTCACATGGTCTAGGCGCAGCTCAGTCTCATTTAAGTGAATGGGTCTGGGCTGCAGTACCAAGCACAGCCACTATACAATGCTTCATATGCTGTAAGGAGGCCACAGCGCTCACCAGAGCACCGCGGCCTCTTAAAACACACATCCCTAAAAGAGTACATAAATGCATATGACGGTGGAACTACTGTGCACTCGTGACAGCAGATTCAGCTCTTTCTGGATGTATTGGTCACCCTTTCACTGATATCAGAGGTGACGTACTCTTCTCTTCAATGCCCGCAAACGAAGGCCTCAAAGAGAACGGCATGTCATAGGAAGTAATGCAACTGGGGCAGCAGGGTCATGTGAACAGAAAAAGAAGAAGAATTAAAAAATTTCATGCTTATCAGTGCCCGGCATGTAAGGGCCATTTATCTGTGAGCCTGGAAATTAAGAGAAGTCAAAAGACTTTCATTAGCCGCTCATGCCGAAACTGGTTTAGGCAACTTTGTATGGTCAGTAGAGGTAAGCAATGTTTTTGCATGATTCACTAGCCTTTAATATCCATTTGCAACTCTGAAAATACCGTGACACCTCTTTGAGGCGACCACCCAAAATTGCACTGAACATTTGAGGGAATGGTAATCTCAAAGAAGATGGCCCATTGGCATAATATATGGTAGAAATTAAGACCTGGATATCTGTGCTGGATAAGTGGGTGATCGTTTGGAAAGGTTTCACTTGTCATAAGCAAACTGATCCCCCGTTTTATTCTAGGGAGTGAGCAAATCGGTTGAAAAAGGTCTAATCTTTCCTCTGATGGCCGGTTTAGCTCCACACGGGAGAATGTAATCTGAAAATCAGGGATGCAGCTTCCTTGTCTCTCCCCAAATCAAGCAGCTGTAGATCCACAGTCATCATATACGATGTGCAATTTGGCAATTGACCTCAGGATTCTTGGCTGCACCAATAACCATCCAGTATAAGCTTTGGTCATTAGATTGAGCGACCCTTTTATTTCAATGATTCCACATGTACATGTAATATGAACCAACAATCCCACCGCTCGGCCCGTTGAATAAAAGTGCTGCTCAATCTCAGTAATCTGGTGACCTCTTTGCCACCTCTCCCTTGCCCAAAACCAGATCTCAATAGCCACAATTTCAAACTTTTATTTTATCAGATTATTTTTTTTTTTCAATCCATTTCGACCTCCATTGTTTCAAACTTTCATGTCGAGGATGTTTGCATACATCGTCCAGCACCTTGGCATTCATAAGAAATGCTTTCAGCCCTTATCTGACTTCCATGTTTAATTACCAGGTGTCTCCGTGAATGGTTGTGTTCCTAAAACACTTCCCTTAGTAATCACAAGACATAAAGCAGTCGCTAATCATTAATGGAAGTATTTAATCCTCACACGTTGCGGGTGCGTCCTTATCGAGCTGGTAGTTATCAGCAGATATACGGAATACATGTCACAACATGGGCAGTAGGAGATTATTACATGCCGGCAGATAGCTGGTGAGACTAAACAATGCTCTAATGGAGCCCATACACATAAGAGTAAAGTTGGCCAAACCCATTGACTTTGGAGGGGCTGGCTGTCTATCTTATGTGTGAGGGTCTCTCAACTCTCCCCAAATGCATGAGGTTAGGGGGTTGGGGGATGTTAAATTTCAATGCCCAATCCTTCTGTTCTCAAGGAAGATAAGACAAGTCAGAGGTGTCTAGCACTGTCTTATTGCCATCTACTAATTAAAAAGGTTACGGTGTGCCAAATTTGAAAGTTATAACTCCCCCATACACATGTATGTTAGACTCAAGAAAGTTGTGCCAAGTTTGAAAGTTATCCCCTATCCACAGGGTAAGAGATAACTAAGTGATCATTGGGGAGTCCAACTGCTTGGTCCACAACCGATCCCCAGAACGGGAATTCCATGTCCCTGTTCTGATGGAGCAGCAGGTCCAGTGACCATGGACTGTGACTGAACACCACAGTTATCAAGTGAAGCATAACTACATGACATACCAGAACCTAACAGAGGAGCAGTAGACTACCCTCACATTAGTAACAGGAGTAAGTCTATGGTTAGGTTATGATGTAAATGCCTCATGTTCCTTGTGGTGGCACTGCAGGAAATTTGCACACTTGTTGTCAAGTCCCTCTGTAGAATACGGTTGATCATTGGGAATTCCAGTAGCAAGACAATCAATGATCAGCTTTTTTTGGGCAAGTTCTTCTAACTAAATCATGCAAAAACTTTGTTACATACGATATGCACCAAGTCTTAATCCACTGACTTGCACCATCACAAAGTTGCAGTTAGCTTAAATTGTGTGACTTGATGGTTCCCTATGAAAGTTTCAGAGCAACCGTCAGGTGACTACACTCCTCAACATTGAAATTGCAACACCAAGAAGGGTACTCCGTAAAGTTTAGCAAATCAAAGAAGTAGCAGGTGTCGCTAAGATCTGCAGATGATCACATTTTTAATCACCTAGTTCTAATCTGTGACATGTGGGAAGGGCATAAAAGACAGGTTCAAAGCAAAGCATTTTAGCCACATGAAACCTCAAAAATCGGATCAAGTTGTGTGAGATGATTGTGCGATGCTTCCTGTTCGTCAACATTGCAGTTACTGCCACTTGTCAAGAATCCCAGAACTGAGAGACCTTGGTTTATCACTGCTGAAATCGCTACGTGCCTAGGCCAAGATGTAAACACTGTTTAACGTTGCAAGTCCCGGTGGTGGGGAGAACAACAAGGAACTGAAATGACAACAAGAGGTGCACAGAGGTGAACCTCTGCAAGAACGTATCATCTCATTAGAAGAATGGTGCGTAGAGATCCATTCTCTACTGCACATGAAATTGGACGTCACATGCCAAGCCCAGGGCAGCAAACAGTGTCTACACAACCCATCAGAAGGTTTTGCAAGACATTAGACTACGAGGCAGACGTTCAGTTAGGCTACTTTCACACTTGCGTTCGGAGCGGATCCGTCTGGTATCTGCACAGACGGATCCGCACCTATAATGCCAAACGCTTAGATCCGTTCAGAACTGATCCGTTTGCATTACCATGAACAAATGCAAACGGATCCGTTTTGACTTTACATTGAAAGTCAATGGGGGACGGATCCGTTTGAAAATTTAGCCATATAGTGTCAAATTCAAACGGATCTGTCCCCATTGACTTCCATTGTAAGTCTGGACGGATCCGTTTGCCTCCGCATGGCCAGGCGGACACCCGAACGCTGCAAGCAGCGTTCAGGTGTCCGCCCTGCTGAGCGGAGCGGAGGACAAACGCTGCCAGACTGATGCATTCTGAGCGGATCCGCATCCACTCAGAATGCATTAGGGCTGGACGGATCCGTTCGGGGCCGCTTGTGAGAGCCTTTAAACGGAACATCACAAGCGGAGCCCCGAAACGCAAATGTGAAAGTAGCCTTACAGGTGTCCATTGATCTCAAGCCACCGCTCTCAAAGACTTTCATGGTGCACAGCAAAACAGCATTGGTCTATCCTCTTCATGAGTTTTGCTTTTGTCTAAGATGCAGGGATAGTCAGAAATTGGTCTGGAGACCATTTGGGTAATGCCATAAGGAGGCCTTCACAAGATAATGTCACACTGGTCCCACTCCTGGCATTATGGTGTGGGGTTGAATAATGTACGGTAGTGGACCCCTCTAGTCTTCAGTTCAGGTACACTAACAAGTTGGTATTACATTGATTTGGTCGGGGAACCAGTGGTACGGCCATTTCTCCATAGTGTTCCAGGAGCAGTTTTTCAACAGATCAATGCCAGGCTGCATGCTGCTCATGCTACTATGAGCAGCCTGTGTGGCCTTAACATGCTACCATGGCATGCAGTGCCTCTAAACTTGTCTATCAAGGACATCACTGGTTGACAATTGCATAGGGAGCTGCCAGCAGTAGATCTTGATGATTTGTGTGCCCAAAGTGCATTCAGCGTGGCAGAACATTCCTCACACAACCATTAATACCCTCAATCATAGCGAGCATGTGTTTCTGCACAAGGTGCTCATACTTAATACTGAAAAAATCGAGATGCTTTGAATATTTTGTTTCCATTTTATCATAATTTTCATATTATTAATATGTCTATTGACCCTGTGATTGCCATAATTCCACGATTTTTCCCTTTTGGTGTTGCATTTTCAATGTTGATATAATAAACTTACCTGTCCGGGCTCCAGTGGTGCGATCCTCAGCCTCAGCAGGCCTCGCTGGGATAGACACGCTGCTGAGCCACGTCCCCTGGTGACACAACCACATCTTTAGTAACAAGATGCAATGCTCTGTTTATCCCTGCAGCAGGCATGTAATGGAGGGGATTGGGCTGATTGCTCAGTTGTTCTATCACTGTGTACTAGTGTTTCTGACTAATGGAGCGCCCAGTCAATGGATCTATCAGGTTCTGATCCAGGGACTCAACACTCTGTTTAAATCCCTTCCTGGCCATATACTGAATACTCTGCCCCGGAATATTAGGTCAATTCACAACTTCTCCACCTTCAAACGTGCCTTAAAAACACATCTTTTCCGGCAGGCTTATCAAGCTACCTAAAATGAGTTTTCCCCGACCAAACCTCTCCCCCAACAACTCCTATGGCCTGAACTTGATCCTTTAACAGTCCCAAACCCGAAACAGATCGTCCGGCACCACTCCTTTCAGTTCATTAGTTATGCTCGAATCCCACTTATTACAATCAACTACCTTATGTGTCACCCCCAATTCCTCATAGATTGTAAGCTCTTGTGAGCAGGGCCCTGACTCCTAGTGTTTCAGTTGTATATTAGCCAATTACTTTTGTTTCTACATGAACCCTATGAATTTAAAGCGTGGCGGAATATGGTGGCTCTATATAAATAAATATTATTATTATATACCATTGCCAATGATAGTCTGTGTTGACTCTAGCTGGTTCCCGTGTTCCTGGTCCCTGTATTGCTATTTGTTTCCAATATTGCTATTTATTTCCAGTGATTCTGACCCTGGCTTGTCTTCTGACCCCTCTCTGTCTCACATTTTGGTACTGCGTAGCCCGTCTGGTTCTGACCCATTCTGTACTACTTTGCTATTATGTCTGTGTTGTGTGTCTTGTTTGTCCTGCACCTGTACTAGTGTAGGGACTGTCGTCCAGTTGCGTTTCTGCCATTTAGGACTTACACTGCAAGTAGGCAGGGAAAGCTGGCTGGGTTCTAGTTCAGGGACTCACTGCCTTCGTCTGTCTACAGTCGTTACAGTTGAGGAATTTATAATGTCATGTGCAGTCCTAGATTTATGTCAGTGTAATATATAATGATGCTGATGTCAGCAGAACTAAAGGATCTCACAACCACAAAGTAGTCAACTAAAACCTATAGAAATGTAAGAGTTTACACTATTTAGTTTTTGTAGACCTCATCCCACCATTGGAAGAATAAATCAAAAGAAAGCCTAAGTTACTACAATGTTGGCCCGAATTTCAGCTTGAAATACAAAGAGACAAAGGAGGAAAGTCTGTCGAACAAATATCAAATTAGTTAGTAATTTAGAAGCAGCGAACGCTGTTGTGTGCAATTAGTATCATTACAGCGTGCAAATGATGGTTTGATGCATTCCGCTCACTGACTGTCAGCAATTATCCTGCAATTATGTATTTTTGGGAAAGGAGCCAAAAGCCACGCAAAATACGGGTAAAATAAGAGAGATCCAGGCTGCCCCCCCAACCGCCTATTCAGTGCCATGTAATTATAGGTAATTAGATTAGTAAAGGTTTAACACGTTACCTATTTACTTTGTTACAGTGCTTGAAATATACGTTAGTTCAAAAATGTGAAATATGTAAATGACCATGCCTATCTATAGACACGCTGAATACGTAGTGCCCCCTATATAATATACAGGGGCTAGCTTATTGCTTTTTCAAACATCATCGGGAATGGTTTTCACATAGGCGTAGGGTATCGGGGGTTGATCCATCAGGATAACCCATGTTCATTTGTTCTTTTAGGGCAGTTATGGCGAACCTTTTAGAGACCCAGTGCCCAAACTGCAATCCAAAACCCACTTTTTTATTGCAAAGTGCCAACACGGCAATGTAACCTAAATACTACAGTCCAATACAGTATATCTTCCATGTACTTCATCACTTAGCTATAATAGCCGTAGTCACCTACATTCAATGCGCTGCCTGTGCTGTTCATAGTACGCCCTGCGCTGATTAATGGTAGCAAAAGTCTAAGGCATATTAGTACACCATAGACTTTTTCCAGGGCTCTAAGTGCCGCCTCTGGCACCCGTGCCATAGGTTCGCCATCACTGTTTTAGAATATATAAACATCAGAGTCCTCCCCACTTGGTATCCTCTGTCTGAATGGTTACTGCTCTGGTATCAGGGTTGCCAACCTGAATTTTTCTTTTTTCTGGACAAGTTATCCCCAAATCACGGACAGCCAACATTTTTTACAGACAAACTGTAAAACCATAATGAATGATAAAAACTATAAGTAATAAAGGTCTATAGCTCAATATACTGATAACACCTCATCACCAGCATTTACTGTGAGCTGTAAAATGATGATAATTAGCACCAAAATAATCTAGTCAACTACCACCAGCCTAAAAAAAAATCATGGACACGTTTATTTTTTTTTCACGGACACCGAGAAAAAACTTGCCTATTTTTACAGACTGTCCAGAAATTTGTGGATGGTCGGCAACCCTGTCTGGTATATTTGAATTGTCCAGGGGCGTGCACAGATCTCACAGGGCCCCATAGCGCATGGCCCTGAATCCTATATAGAACTTCATAGTTTAACCTTCTATAAAGAACACATGATTGTTCCCGAAGAAGAACAGACTGGGTGGGATGGAGCAGAGTTATGTTACACATGGTGATGGACAAGAGAGTGAATTATAACACCTGTTCCATTGGGAGGGGGAGAGCGGTTATACGCTGCTGCAGAGAACGGCAATTACAGAACAAGTACACAATTAATATGTGAAAATGACACAGCAGATTCTTACTGCAGTAACTCATGCAGAACTATAGGAAATATATACTGTCTAAATTTTTAATAAATTACCCCATATCTATCTATCTATCTATCATTTATTTATTTACTGATCTATCTGTCTGTCTGCCTATCATGTCTATCTTTCTATCTGAAAACACAATGCATTAGCCTTCTGCAAACACACAATATATGAACTAATGCCATGCTCACTCTAAAGATATACTAGTAACAATTCTATGGCCATTATATAAATGTAAGATGGCGAATATATTTTTATCAAAATTATATGTACCTGTCCACCACGGCAAGGAACCTACACTAAATGCTCCCTAATTTTGTGTCAACCGGCCTTCAATAAATTCAGGGACGGCAGGTTTTACATGTATACTGAGCACGCTCTGTATCTTACCTCTGCCCGTGTCAAATGGCCTCCTCCATTACATAAATGAAAAGCAAGCGTCAGCTAAGCATATTAATTAAAATCAGCCTGTGGAAAAGATGGTCTAGAGTCAGGAGTGCAGGACCAAGATGGAGACAGACCCTCTCCAAATGCAGCCCATCCTCATCTACCTAGCTTGCCGTCTCATACTTTATCTGTTGCATATTCATGTATCTCTGTTTTAACAGCATGAAACGCCCCATATTTCAAGTTACAATATAGTTACAGACAATTTACCATGTTATAGCAGTTGCTTCAACAAGCATCAGACTCCAGCCCTTTATTTTATTACATTATAACCATACACTTGTCATGGTGCAACTAAGCACTGACCAGTATAGCTTCCAGTTTATTATCATCCCAGGTAAGATTACAGTTACTAACATAGCTATAGTGGAAGCAAGAAAAGCGGCTGCTATGGGGCCCAAATTCAGAAGGGGCCCGTCCGGGAGGAGGACTGAAAGATTTTACTGTCAGGGCCCCCTCAACAGTATTATACAATGACATTATATACAGTGACATAACGTACATTATATACATGTAGCAAACAGACAAAGCGGTTGCTACGGGGCCAAATTCAGAAGGGACCCATCTGGGAGGAGGTATGAAAGATTTTACTGCCCCCTCAACATTATTAAACAATGACAATATATACAGTGACATAACATAGAGTATGTGTAGCAAACGGATGGACCGGCTGCAGGGCCTGGTCTGAGAGAGCGATCTTGAGGGGGGTTTGCTGGGGAGGGGGGCCCAGTTCAAAAATTCGGCCATCAATGTTCGGCCAAATACTGTGTATGCTCGAGCGCAATTGAACACAAATCAATGGGAGACCTGAGTAGTAAACCAGGCACCCCTTGCTCTGAAGAAGAGAGGGTGTCTGGTTAACAGAAAAAGGTTAGAAATTGATGGAAACACCACCAAAATGGTTTGGAAACAGCATGGGGAGGATGTCTGGATGCATCTTGGACTCCCATTACCTATGACATACAATAGACAACCACCCTCTCAATATGTACCTTTGAATGTAAATCTGCAAATTATATCAAAACCTAATAAAATGTATGTAAAAAAAAAAAAAAGACTATGAAACCAATAGATGGCGCTGTTCATGAGTAGTGTTGATCGCGAATATTCTAATCGCGAATTTTTATTGCAAATTTTCCATGCAAATGGTGTTTCAGCTGAAAAACAATCAGATTCAGCTAATTTGCATATGCCCAAATGAGTTTACATGAGAAAACTGTATAGAAAGGTTATTGAATATTATGTTAGGACAATCAGAAAACTTTTTGTCACCCTAATGATAATGATCTAGGTGCGCAGGTCCACCAAAGCCATCCAACAGATATGAAGCAACTTTGAGGCTTACTGGCTCTCAGTCAGATGAAAGCTGGATTTGAATGTCTCATAGTGCACAAGGCTGCCATTGTAAGGTGTGCTGACTGTATCTGTCTCATGGATAGATTGTTGGCTTGCACATACCTGGCTTTTGGCATATAGCCTTTGTGTGGTTATCTATTGTATGTCATAGGTAATAGGAGTCCAAGATGCATCCAGATGTCCTCCCTATGCTGTTTCCAAACCATTTTGGTGGTGTTTCCATCATTTTATGACCTCTTCTTATGAACCAGTCACCCTCCCCTCTTCAGAGCAGGGGGTGCCTGGTTTAATGCTCGGGTTCTCCCATTGACTTCTATTATACTCGGGTGCTCGGTAGAGCACCCGAGCATCCTGGTGTGTTCGGCCTGAGCACTCTGGTGCTCAATCAACACTAGTTATCACCTATATACAGCGTCACCCAATTCACAATACGGGATGGTCGTAGCTCACCTTCTCCCCCTCACTGCACAGTGATTTCTGCACAGGTCACAAAGCATGCCCACTCTCTCATAGACTTCAGTAAGTCATCTCCAGTATGCAGGCTGCAATGGTCCATGCGGCTTCTGTAAAGCATCTCTCTAAGTGCTATTAACAGCAACTCTGGCAAGATGGCCGCCACCAAAATCCTCTACATAAAATAATGAATAATAATGAAACAAAAAAATGCAGAAAATAAAGACATTAAATAGAATATATGTATTGATCTGGCTTTAATTAATAGAAAAATATATATGACACATTCCTTTAAAAAAAAAAAAAAAGTCAGAATAGGTGGGCCCCCAAAAGTCGCCAAAGATGACATTGTATTGTTATTGTTGAAGGGAATCTGTCCCCACCATTGGTGCCGTGGGTCTCCTGGAGTGCTTTCTAAGCATTCCTGTATGTGCATTATAAATCAGTGTTTCCCAACCAGTGTGCCTCCAGCTGTTGCAAAACTAAAACTTCCAGCATGCCCGCACAACCAAATGCTGTCTGGGCATGCTGGGAGTTGTCGTTTTTCAACAGCTGGAGGCACACTGGTTGGGAAACACTGTTATAAATGTATTTGTGCCTCTCAAAAAAAAGAATTTATAATTATGCTAATAAGCTTGAAAAGAGCCCAAGGGGCGGTACTTAGCATTCGTGGAGCCCTACCACGCCCATTCTCAGCGAGTCCTGCTCCTCCCCTCATCTGGTATTCTCCTTGATGTGGACGTCATCCTGCCGAGGCAGTAAAATCTTGCGCATGAGCAACATCATGTGATGTGAACGCCTGTGTGCTCTGAATTGCTGTACTGGCATAAGCCTCAGTAACGGAATGCTAAGTACCGCCCCTTGGGCTCTTTTCACACTACTCATCCTGGTCTCCCTGGTTCAGGAATAGTATACCATAGCTACAGAACTGCAAAAACAACTTTTAGCACATAGTAACTCTAACACAAAGGTTTATATATTTAAAATAAATGGCCTTTTTTTTTTCTTTTTACAAGAAATAGCGCCACTTTTGTCCATTGGCTGTGTCTGGTATTGCAGAATTCAAGTGAATATGAACGAACCACAATACCGGGCGAGAAATACAGAAGCACTATTTATGAAAAAAAGCACATCATTTATTTTCTCCTATAAAATAAAAATAAACTAAAAACTTTAAAATCTAAAGGTAAAAATGCATCTAGTTGGCGTCCGGCAGGGTTTCGACTGTTCTGAAAGAGTTAATTAGCGATCTGTAGCGGTTTTTCTGGGATCTGTATTATTTCCAAGGGTTGAACGTTGGGAATGTCGGATCAGCTGCAGGATTTCAATCAGTTTTGCTTCCCCAGAGATGATTCACAAGGACATCCTTGGAGTGGCGTGCAGATGTTTCGATCCACATTGCTAAGCCACCTGGATTTCCTTTAGTGCGAGATGTCCTTGGAAGCTCTGCTCTAAGATTTAACACTGTGCTTTATGTTACTTATGACTTCAGCATTTAAAGGGGTTGTCTCACTTCAGCAAATAGCATTTATCATTTAGAGAAAGTTAATACAAGGCAATTACTAATGTGTTGTGATTGTCCATATTGCTTCCTTTGCTGGCTGGATTCATTTTCCATAACATTATACACTGCTCGTTTCCATGGTTCTCACATAGGCTTGCGCTTTTTCCTATAGTGTGTAAGCACGGCCACCGATGCTGGATTGACAGGTCGTCGTAACCATGGAAACGAACAGTGTATAAAGCGATGGAAAAATTAATCCAGCCAGCAAAGGAGGCAATATGGACAATCACAATACATTAGTAAGTGCCTTGTATTAGCTTTCTCTACATGATAAATGCCACTTGCGGAAGTGAGACAACCCCAAAGACATGGCTGATGTATCGGTTTTAGGCTTCTACAGTACAGCAGTAACATATTGGCTCTACTTCCATTAAATAATTGCCACATGTCACAGCTGCTGTATAAACACATGAGCTATTAGTGCAGCGTGCCGGAGCACAGGGGATAGTAAGTGTACTGGTGGTGAGCCGGTGGGTGTAGTAGTTCATTTACTCACAGTTAAGTTGTCCCCTGGGTCGGCAGTGCAGTGGATGGAAAGACAGCACTAAATCCTCCGGGGCACTCTCGGTTGCAGGGAACACCAGCCAGATGTGGGTTGAGGTGCCCTTGATGGTGATGGTGGTGTTTAGGGTGCTTTGGTAGCTGGGCCCCTGTGTTTGTAGTTTGTGACGCTAGCACCGTAAGGTGCAATTAAGAGATGGAGCAGAAGAATGAGGAGTGAGGCAGTAGTTAAACCAAACAGGAACTTTACTTATCTAGTAAGGCATCCAATAGCATCACTTTGTCTTACATACAGTTGGCAAAAATGGTAAAGCTGCAAATCCAAATTGGCAGGCTCCTTGAGGTGAAGTGTATAGGTTAGCTTTGATAGCTTAAAAAAGACTTTTTGGGTCGAAACGTTGCTTTTGTTCGATGTCAATAAACACACGATTGGATTGAAGATTGGAGTGCTGCGGTTTTTTCTTTTACCCTTTTTTCTGCTATTGAGGGGTCCCTTGGGCCGGGGCCTGACACCGCAAGCACGGCCGCCTAATATGGACTAATGTATGTCAGTAAGTGGTGCTGTCCTATTTCGATGTTTTTTCTATGTTAGCTCCAGCTCACTTTAGTAGAGGTGATAGTCTTACTTGTACTTTGTTCCTGATCTTGCTTTTGTTACTCCGCCTTTAAATGTAGTTTAGATCCTCTGTAAGTAAGTATTCTGACAGATGGCCTTTCTGTCCCTGGTTATGGTGGGCAGCCTGTAGTTTAGAAACTCTTCACCTAATGCAAAGGTGACTAAAACCTGATAAACGGCAGTTATCTTCCTTTGCCAATAGTTTATAGTTCAGTAATCCAGCAACCCAAGGGCGATCTCCCTTACGGCAGGAAAACTCTCTGCTTCATTATTTTAAAAGGTTCGCTGCTCAAAGTGATAATTCACTTTATACCCCGGAAGGGTAATCTACAGTGTAGGATCAGATAGTCCTAATCTTGGACTCAAAGGTTAAGGTAAATTGGTTCCCCGGGCTAGGCCCGGGAGAACAGAGACAAGACTGTTTCCTCTCCTTTCTCCTAACTCCCAACTCCTAATCTCCCTCTAACTTCCTGTGGCTGCACTATATAAATGGTATGATGGTGACCTCTACTGGTGGAAGTATGTAATGCATGTTACCAGCCTGTAATATGGATTCAGCAGCATAGACAAAGAAATAGTGCAAAATGACATCATACTATATATAACAATTTGGAGTTGACTATACACACATATGTGGGACACTACATTCCCCACTGCTTTAATAAAAGTCGGCCTCGACTTTTTAGGTTTGCTAGGTGCTGTGGATCTCCTCGCCGTTACCTGAAAAACACCAACAACATGCGCCACATACATATACTGTATATCTCAAAATTCTACATTATATTAATATATTGTTATTATTCAAGGTAATCCAGTATTCAAGTATATGAAAGAGCTTTGCATATAAATACATATTATCACACGTTATTACTTTGGCGCAGCAAAATGGACAATGGGCGTTGTTCTCTCTTCTTTGCTTGACGGTGACAAAACTGGGTGTAGGTATAGAAATAAGTAATACAGTCCATAGCAAAGTCCATTTGAGTTAAGTGCAAAGTGGTTAAGGTCCAACTCAATATTGAGGCATAAAACAGTTATAATCCAATAAAGTGCACAAAGTCTCTAAACTGTAAATACAAGCATTGCATAGAGTGGGCACAGAAAATGTCCTTCTGGGTACATTTACCTAAAGCATTGCGTAACCTGATTTGTAAAGACAAAGTCCTTAGATGAAACCTGAGAAGGGGGAAAAAGGGGGAAAATGCGCAAACAAAAAACAAAATGCTCAACTTGGAGATATTTATGCACTGCTTCATGTCTAGCAGGTAATCCAGAATTATTTATACATTTTTTTCAATGGCCTCTAGACTTTGTAGTGGCTTTAAGAAACACTGCCACCAGGGGGTGCAACAAGCATGTTGGGGCAAAGACACATTCTGCATACATGGAAGTGGCCATCCGGCCTACTTACAGATAGGTGTCCTCTTCATCAGAGTGAACAACATTGGGCCACCACAGGATATTTTCAGGTTGAGGTGACTCTCTGCAGGTCTCCAGGAATCTGGCAAGTGCTGCCAATGATGCAGGTGTCGCAGAGCTCCGACTATAAGTCAGCCTCTCTTTCCTCCAGCCGTGCTGCGGGTTTAACACAATAGCAGCAGCAAGCTTTGGACCTTCAGCGGGAGTCTGTGGAGCAGACTCCGGCCCTTGGGAGATCGGGTCGGATGCAGGACGGCCACGCCCAATGTTCAGGCGCTGCTGTACTGCCAGTTGGCCCTTCTGATAGGCCCTAAATCTCTCCTGGGCCTCGGCGGCGGTGATATCTTAGGTTCTACAGCCCAAGTCCGGGGACCAATAGGGTCTTGCTTCCGCCTCCGCAATTACCGGCTGCCAAAATACACTTGTTCCCGCAAATAATGCCTGGGGCTGATAAGTCGCCCGGATATGCGTTGGTGGAGTCATTATGTCACTTTCTGTCCCGTCACAGCTAGTCTCAGTACTTTCATCAGGGTCCTCCCAATTTTCGGGAGCCGGTTGGGGTCGGGACACCACTGTAGCGTATGGGCCTCGCAGGCCCTCTGCGGGAGTGAATTCAATTTCCTCTCCTTCGCGCAGGTTATGTAGTCGGTCAGGCAAATACGCTCTCTTCACTGACCTGCAGTTGACAAAATAATCCCGCTGGGTCCCGTGATCGCGGAGAAACCCAAATCCTCTTTTTTTGTCGAACTGGAGAACAGTCCCGGTCCGTCTCTCCAGCTGGGGCAAGCACTCGTCCGGACGCTCCACTAGCTGTTTGGTAAGCTCCTCGTAGTGTACTTTAATCCGGTTGTTCCTGGCAACAGAGGCAGCTCTGATTTCAGCTAGTAATGCCTGCCTATGGGGATTCGGCGCTCCGAAACCAGCCGACCTCTCAGATGCTCGAGGCTGCTCCACTACGGGTTCTGTGATAACCCGCTGGTAGCTCCAATTCCCTCCGGGTGCCATGGGACATGGATACGGTGGAGGTTCAGGGCTCCAGACTTGTTCTAGATTGGCAGGGACTCGAGCGGTTCCCCGCTGCTTCTCCATATCGGGTAAGGATGCCATCTTGGTACACAGGGGGAAGTCAAGCAAGAACTCCCAATCATCACATAAACTCCGCCTTTTCACCAGCCCGCCCCCTAGCTTCACAAGCACAAGGGGGGCGGTGCAGAAACTGTAATCCATGTTAAGTAAATGGTTGCACAGCAGAAATACTTTTTCCGCACTTTCAAAGGGGTGGAACTTAATTTTTTCCCGCCAAACAGGGCATTCTGCACAGTGATGGTGCAGTACAATTAATAAAGAAGCTTCAGGTGGCCATTTTAAGTGCATAGAAAAAGTCCATTCAAAGACAGCAATCGGTTTTGTCGACACAGAAATCTTCAGTTTTGAAAGTTTTGACAATGCGAATGAATAATAATGGTCTGGTGTAATGTCCTCATGTATTTTGCGCTTCCCACAGGCTACTTTTCAGTGGATTAAAGAACTTAAAGTCCCTCACTTTTAATATGCAAGTTGTGCTGTCAATACACGGTGTAATCAACTCTCCTCTAGTTCACAAGGCACAGAGGCGTTTTATAATCTTGTTATTTATTGTAATATGGCACACAGTTATATCGCACGAATCCTGTTCTTTATAGCAATATGGCACACAGTCAATTGCAATTTTGCATCCTGTTCGTGATGCCAATTCTTGCAGCGTGCCAGAGCAGTTAAGTTGTCCCCTGGGTGGGCAGTGCAGTGGATGGGAAGACATCACTAAATACTCCGGGGCACTCTCGGTTGCAGGAAACACCAGCCAGATGTGGGTTGAGATGCCTTTGATGGTGATGGTGGTGTTTAGGGTGCTTTGGTGGCTGGGTCCCTGTGTTCGTAGTTCGTGATGCCAGCATCGGAAGGTGCAATTAAGAGATGGAGCAGAAGAATGAGGAGTGAGGCAGTAGTTAAACCAAACAGGAACTTTACTTGTCAGATGTTGTAAGGCATCCAATATCATCACTTTGTCTTGCATACAGATGGCAAAAATGGTAAAGCTGAAAATCCAAATTAGCAGGCTCCTTGAGGTGAAGTGTATAGGTTAGCTCCAGCTCACTTTAGTAGAGGTGATATTCTTACTTCTACTTGGTTCCTGATCTTGCTTTTGTTACTCAGCCTTTAAATGTAGTTTAGATCCTCTGTAAGTAAGTATTCTGACAGATGGCCTTTCTGTCCTTGGTTATGGTGGGCAGCCTGTAGCTTAGAAACTCTCCACCTAATGCAGAGGTGACTAAAACCTGATAAATGGCAGTTATCTTCCTTTGCCAATAGTCTATAGTTCAGTAATCCAGCAACCCAATGGCGATCTCACTTACGGCAGGAAAACTCTCTGCTTCATTATTTTAAAAGGTTGCGCTCCTCAAAGTGATAATTCACTTTATACCCCGGAAGGGTAATCTACAGTGTAGGATCAGATAGTCCTAATCTTGTACTCAAAGGTTGAGGTAAATTGGTTCCCCAGGCTAGGCCCAGGAGAGCAGAGACAAGACTGTCTCCTCGCCTTCCTCCTAACTCCTAAATTCCCTCTAACTTCCTGTGGCTGCACTATATAAATGGTGTGATGGTGACCTCTAGTAGTGGAATTATGTAATGCATGTTACCAGCCTGTAATATGGATTCAGCAGCATAGACAAAGGAATAGTGCAAAATGACATCATACTATATATAACAATTTGGAGAGGACCATACACACATATGTGTTACACTACATTAGGCCTCGTTTACATTTCCGTGTCCATTCCGACGTCGAAAATCCATCTATGTTTCATCCGTGAAGATGTGAAGGATGCGTGTTTGCTCCATGTGTTAGTTTTTGTGCCCTCTGTATTCCAAAGACACTGCTCAGCTGAAAATTTATTTCCAGAGCATCTCCTACCAATGGTCTGTGAGACACTATCAGAACACGGATGCCGTCCGTGTCTTGTAAGTGGCTTTCCACGGACCTGTAGACTTCAATGGGCGTGTTTGGTCCAAAGTAGTGCTTGTGTCAGTGAGTTTCTACTGACCCATGTGATTTTAATGTGAAAAAACACATTCAAATCAATGAGTACGTGTGATGTCTGTGGAAAATGCACATAGCACACATCCGTGAAAAATGAAATTGTGAATGAGGCCTTGTATTGAAAGCAATATTCCTATATTATAGTTAAATGCCCCCAGTGCCCACAAACTGACCCAAAAATCACACCATCTGGGGTTATAATACTGAACTATAATATCCAGTTGCTCTAAAGCAGGGGTGCACAACCTTTTCTGGTCAGTCTGAACCAATTCCAAGGTACGAAAATAAAGTTTAAAGGGGTTATTACCATCTGAAATATTGTATTTTTGACATATTAAACATACAGTATGTACTATAAATGTCTGATTACACCTCCAGGATTCCCATCTAATGGGGGAATAAATGAAAGATACATGTGAGCAGCCACAAGACATAGACATACATGTCTGTTACCAGATAGTTGGGGGCCACACAGGATGGTATTGAGGGACTCATGTTGTGCACCCCTGCTGTAAGGGGCGATCCCACAAATTAAAAGTAAAAATATCTAGCGGAATGCTAGCATTATTTAAACTATATTAATGCAAAAATTCTCCTTTCCAGTGTATTTTTCACCCTTTTTAGTTTTTTACTGACCCTTGTGCAGCTCTGGTCTCTTCACTTTCTATGGGCGGCAGCAGCTCCTGACACGTGACCATCAAGCACCTGCATCTCCCAGGAGAGCATGGCACTCAACTCTTATTAACCCCTTCTCCATGTTTCTTTTCCTGAATAGAAAAAAAGTCCCTTGCACACAGCCCCAGAGATTACACTAATAAATAACACTATGGCAGGTAACGCCTCCCCATTTTCCTTCTCCACTGTTTAAGGATACAGATCTATATTTCTATGAATTTAGAAGTAGGGATGGATGAATGAAAGGCATCTGGACCGCTTCTCTATGAGATCACTACTCTGGCACTGAAAGGTGGGAGGAAGCAAGTCTGTCCCCACTGAATGCAGGGGAAGGTGGACCAGAAGGGGGCGCTCCCAAAAAGGAAAATGTAATGTACATAAAAACATAGAAATTGCAATAATACTTCATTTCAATTGCCCTAATACTTTTAGTGGGATGACCCCTTTAATCAGGGATCCAGAGCTACTCTCAAACATCTGATCGTGTGGGTATTGATGGACTATCCTTATGGTCTCCATCAGAATAAAAAATATGTAAAATCAGTCCCTCGCTCCCTTAAGCAGTTAATCCTTTTAATGGTTAATGCTAAAGAATTCAGCAACCCCGGTAAAGAAAACTCTGCGGAACAAAAGGTGAACTGAACAGCTTTTGTTCCAATTTAGCAAAGTGAATCTGTAATTGGCTTCTTCCGCCCAGCCGGTGCACCTGCTCCACATGGAAGACGTTAAGGGCTGAGAACTTCTCCCCTAAAAAGCCGGAATGGGTGTTTGATGGGTTCCAAGCATTTAATAATTCCTTCTCTGCCTTTCCTAAATATGTTCTTTTTTTGAGATGAAAGACAATTTTGCTACTTGGGATATTTTTGTTAAATTTTTGATATTTTTGGGAATTTTTATGTCGTGAAATTTTCTTGTTCCAATATAGATCAGTGGGATTCACTTGTGACTAGTCCGTGAGTAATATGGGAGCAGATAAAAGGGGTCAACAAAGTATAATAAGGGAGGTTCTTGAAAAAAAAATCATCACATGAAAGCCCCGCTCCTTGGTCTTCCCTGGAAATCGCTGAAAAGGCCCAAACCCACACCCAATTTGGAGGGGAGCTTACATAAGACCCATCCCTTTTGAAGTTCAGTTTGCAGGATTGTCCGTTCAAAATCAAAACTGTTGGCAACTACACTTGGGCCTAGGCCTAAAAAAGGCCCCCAAGATTGTCCAGGAGAAGTGCCTGTTATACGCTGAGTAGCTGGACATTGCAAAACAGAGATACCCCAATGCAGCGGCAGACTGGTAACTTGAAGTGGCCCTGGAAAAAAAAAAAAAAAAAAAGTGGCCCCATGTTGCAGTTGGGTCCAAACTCACAGAAGGCGCGATAACAGGAGTAGGCGGGGCCTGCAATACTGTAGTGTAGAACAAAATACCGCCCCAAGAGTACCAAATACCACAGTGCAGCATAAAATACCACCCCAAGAGTACCAAATACCACAGTGCAGCATAAAATACCGCCCCAGCAGAACCAAATACCACAGTGCAGCGTAAAATATCGCCCCAAGAGTACCAAATACCACAGTGCAGCATAAAATACTGCCCCAGCAGAACCAAATACCACAGTGCAGCATAAAATACCGCCCCAAGAGTACCAAATACCACAGTGCAGCATAAAATACCGCCCCAGCAGAACTAAATACCACAGTGCAGCACAAATACTGCCCCAGCAGAACCAAATACCACAGTGCAGCACAAATACTGCCCCAACAGAACCAAATACCACAGTGCAGCACAAATACTGCCCCAACAGAACCAAATACCACAGTGCAGCACAAATACTGCCCCAGCAGAACCAAATACCACAGTGCAGCACAAAATACCACCCCAGCAGAACCAAATACCACAGTGCAGCACAAATACTGCCCCAACAGAACCAAATACCACAGTGCAGCATAAAATACCGCCCCAAGAGTGCCAAATACCACAGTGCAGCATAAAATACTGTCCCAGCAGAACCAAATACCACAGTGCAGCACAAATACTGCCCCAGCAGAACCAAATACCACAGTGCAGCACAAATACTGCCCCAGCAGAACCAAATACCACAGTGCAGCACAAATACTGCCCCAGCAGAACCAAATACCGCAGTGCAGCACAAATACTGCCCCAGCAGAACCAAATATCACAGTGCAGCACAAAATACCACCCCAGCAGAACCAAATACCGCAGTGCAGAACACAAAATACCACCCCAGCAGAACCAAATACCACGGTGCAGCACAAAATACCGCCCCAAGAGTACCAAATACCACGGTGCAGCACAAAATACTGCCCCAAGAGTACCAAATACCACAGTACAGCACAAAATACCACCTCATAAGAACCAAATACCACAGTGCAGCACAAAAGAGCATCAGATGTTTTTGTACCTGGCTGGCAGCCATGAGGAGGCCTTGGGTGGCCCTCTGGGCATCAGCCCACCGGGAAATTTCCCTGTAGGGTCTTTGGCCAATCCGGCCCAGCCCCCCAAAAACGATGAAAAAAAAAAGAATCTATGAATTACTACTGTATTTGTTGCCACTCTTTTGTGTGAAGGGTTTTTTTCATTCCTAGGACTCATGTGACTGATCCGATTCCTTCTCCTCTATAAATATAGCGGCACAGAGGTCGTACAGAGCGGATGCTTTATTTATAACAGGGGGCTTTCTTAGATGAGAATTTTGATGAATTATGGACCCATGTTACTCAATTTAGAAGCAATAAATAAGCTTACGACTCCCTCGCTTTAAATAGAGACTCAACCACGAGACAGTGGGGGAGAGTTATCAAAACGGGTGCAGGAGAGCATCTGACCATAGAAATCAAACAGGCATCCCAATATCTGGGCAAACAAAAGCTACATGCAAACACTGGGCATATGGATAAATCTGAATTGCATTGCTGCTTTACTTACCATATGAAAAGTAGAAGCTGTTTGTGGGCATTTTTGATCAAAATTGTGTCGGGCCCATCTACCATAGACGAGGTGACTTCCAACAGATGGGACCTACACGATCAGTATTTGCCTCTCCTGGTCCTAACCCTACAAAATTCAGGGCAATGTAGAATCCAGCTATAGTATACTCAGATTAGAAGCCCCGGGCAGATGGGTGGGAGCGCAAGGACCAAATGGAGGTACCCACTTCCCCAAATATACAATGCATATACAATGTAACAATGTGAAATATAGTACAGGTGCACTCTACCATAGCTGCAATGGAAACGCAAACAAACACTACATGTAGCAGCACTCTCCCCATGCGTTTCACAACAGCTGGAGTGCCGGAGGTTCCCTACCCCTGGTATAGAATAGGAAAAACATGGCTGCTCTGTTCCAACACCTTTCCTGTTCATAGTTTGCCTCTGGAAGTGGCTGCCCAATTCCATTGATGTGAACAGGACTGAGCTGCACTACCACACACAACCTGTGGACAGATGTGGCGCTGTTTGTATACAGGTATGTGCTAGAAGTGATCATTTTTTCTCTCATTTGTATAGAACTGGTATGGCACAGAGGCCGTACAGCTCCTCTTTATGGCGCCACGTAGCTTCCATGCGCTGCCATATATGCTCTTTTTAGGTGCTGTATATATGGACATATTCTGCCCTAGAAGCAATGATTCTCTATTCGCCGAAGTTCACAAAGAAATTTGATTTGTCACGAATTACTTTGTCACGAATAGCTTTCCATTGTATGCGGCGGGTGCAATGATGGCGATTGCGCCGCCCCCGTTATTGAACCCCTCAGATGCAATCAGGGGTTAAAAAAGAAAAACACATACTTACCTCATCCCTTTGCTTGCGGACAGGCCGGCGCGGCCATCTTGATTGAAGAAAATGCCCAAATCTCGCAAGCCATTGAAGTGAATGGGTCCGCAATCCGTGGTGCGGGGTGCCCGTGTATTGCGGACCCCCTGTATGGGGGCCGCAATACGGCCACGGCCGGGCAACGGACGTATGCATGAGCCCTTAATAAAACATGGCTATTTTGTTTTAGAAACAGCGCCACTCCTGCCCATGGGTTGTGTCTGGTATTGCAGCTCAGCACCAGTGAATTGAATAGGGTTGAGCTGCAATACCACACACAACCAGTAGACAGATGTGGTGCTGTTTTTGGAATGAAGCAGCCATGTTATTTCTAGCCCTGGACAACCCCTTTAATTAGATATTATTATATATGACATTTTGCTGCAAATTTGTTGTAATTGGTTGGGGGGGGGGGGGCGGTTTGAAAATGAGATAAGCATGCATCAGTATTTCAGTATAACACCCATTAAGGCTGGGTTCACACCTGAGCGTTTTACAGCGCGTTCAAACGCGCTGTAAAACGCTCAACACATGAAAACCAATGCTTCCCTATGGGAATGGTTCTCACCTGGGCGTTTTACAGCGCGTACGATCGCGCTGTAAAACGCCTGACGCATAATCAAGTACTTGAGCTTCTTTGGGGCGTTTTGACGCGCGTTTGTGGCCATAGGACACTGCAGTCAATCACACAAACGCGCGTTAAACGCGCGTTTACTATTACAAAAAACGCGCATAAAAACGCGTGACAAAAACGCGCGTAAAACGCGCGTTTGAAAAACGCTCAGGTGTGAGCCCAGGGTAACTAAAAGGATACAACTCCCAGCATGCTCTTCTAAGAACTCTTACAGTAATAATGAGAGAATGATGGGAATTGTAGTTTCACAGCAGCTGGAGTACCGAAGGTTGCTGACCCCTGTCCTATACAATCCATTGAACTAGTTAGATTTTTTTTTTTGTTCCAAAATCTCTCCAAATGAAAAAAAATATATGTAAATGATTTTTTTGAACACTCTGGGTGCTGGGAAATTTAGATTTCTGCATTTTTCTGCTCTCTGCAGGAGTAGTAATTTAGTTCCAAATTCTGGCCCCATGATCTAAAAATAGACGTTTTCCATAAACAGAGAGATAAAAGTCCGATATGTTTTTTTGGTCTTCAATAAAAGCAATTAAGCAATCAGATTCTCTGCAACATGCCGAGGACATCAGCCGCTTAAGGCCTCTTTCACACGACGTCCTTGGTTGCTATAACGCCGTGCGCTTCGTGCCGCCGCCGCTGTACAGTGATGCGAGTGTATATTACTGTACAGCGGCGGCGGCACAAAGCGCACAGCGTCATAGCAACCAATGACGCCGTGCGCTGGTGCACTCAGTAGGATGGCAGGCGGGGTTTAAGGGGCAGCCGACAGACATTGGGATTCATGGGTTCCATTGGCTGAATGGAACCATTGATTTCCAGTTTGTGTTATAGTTGACCAAACAAGATCTTCAGTTTGGCTCAGATGTTCTTTCTGCTGCAGCTACCTCCCTATCACAGCTCAGGAGACGTGTCCTTTCTGCTGCAGCTACCTCCCTATCACAGCTCAGGAGACGGGTCCTTTCTGCTGCAGCTACCTCCCTATCACAGCTTAGGAGACGTGTCCATTCAGCTGCAGCTCTCTTCCCATCACAGTTCAGAGGGCATGTCCTTTCTGCTGCAGCTCCCACCATCACAGCTCAGGGAATGTGTCCTTTCTCAGGGGGTTTGTGCTTTCTGCTGCAGCTCTCTCCCTGTAACTGTCACAGCTGGTGGCAGTTGAAGGATGGAACTGTGCATGTGCGACCACCTCAGCAAGGTGGACAGAGAAATTAGGAATAGAACAAACAGCAGGTGGCGCTGTACAGATACATTTTACCGAATAAATCAGTGGCTATACGAAATTTTTAATTACATGTGATTACAAAAGTATTCAGATCCAGGTGCTGGTTTGAAAAATCTAGAACATTTTTCATGAGACAACCCTTTCATCTATAGAAATAAAAATCCCCCCTCCTCTTGTTTTCACTTTTTTGTCACGCAGTAAGGGCTCATGCATACAGCCATATATATTTTGCGGTATGCAAAACCCAGATCCGCAAAAAAAAAAAAGACGACATCCGTGTTGCATCCGTTTTTTTTTGGGTTCCATTGTGACAATGCCTGTCCTTGTCCGCAAAATAGACAAGAGTAGGACATGTTCTTATTTTTGGCGGAACGGACTTACGGACATACGGAAATGGAATGCATGCAGAGTCATTTCCCTTTTTTTACGGACCCATTGAGGTGAATGTTGCCACATACAGGCTAAAAAAAAATAATGGAACGGAAATGGAAACAAAATATGTTTGTGTGCATGAGCCCTAATATGTACAATACCGCAATGTGTAAACCGATCCGCTGTGTGACGTGTGTGAATGAGGTTTCAAAGGGCCTGAATTCTTGCAACGTCCCGCACTTCCTCTTGAGGAAACCAGCTGAATTTAGAATTTAGCTTTGAATGTGAACAGAGAAGAAGACATCACATCAATCCAATGCAGTGCACATAAGTATGAATAATACGTGACCTGGTGCAATAAGGTTTTCCTATTTTGTGGATAACAATTTACCGTAAGTTACTCAGTTGCTTACAGAGATCTTTATTGAGTTTTTTTTTTCCTTCGGTTCATTAATCACATGCCTGGGTGATTGCAAGATCTGCACCTGCAGGACTGGAGGGCTTGGGAAGAAAAAAAGTTATGCAACTCACACAGATTTGTCAGGATGCCTAAAATTTTTTCTTTCTTCCTTGCATCATAATGGAGGCCCGATATAAGGGTGTCAGCTCTGCAGAACTTCAGTAGTGGAGTTTGGAAACACGAGGTGCGACCATTGTGATTTCTGTTCTTTGTTCTTTACAATGTAAGTTAAACCAGATGCTGTGGATCTCCTGGCCCCCGGCTGATTCTACTGAACCAAACTTGGATCACATGGGGCAGAAGGAGCGGGGTAAGGGTTCATGCACATTATGGGTTTTGTAGTTCGCATCCGATCCGCATTTTATGCAGTCACATGCGGTTCTATTCACTTCAATGGGACCGCAAAAGATGCGGACAGTATGTTCGTTCCGTGGCATCCGCAAAAAAACAGGACATGTCCTATTCTTGTCCATATTAGGCCTCATTCACACGACCGTGGTTTTGCTCCGCAGCCGAGCTGCATTTTTTGTGGCTCAGGCGCGGGCCCATTCACTTCAATGGGGCCGGAAAAAATGCGGCTAGCACTCCGTGTGCTGTCCGCATCCGTTGCTCCGCTCCGTGGCATTGCTAAAATTATGAGTTATGTCCTATTCTTGTCAGTTTTGCGGACAAGAATAGACATTTCTATAAAGGGCAGTCCGTTCCGCAAATTGCGGAAGGCACACGGGTGGCTTATGTGTTTTGCGGATCCGCAAAACACGGCACGGTCGTGTGAACAAGCCCTTATAGACAAGAATAGGACAGTTCTATTATGGGCTGGATGTTACATTCCGCAAAACGCAGCATGCACATGGCCAGGACTAGTGTTTTGCAGATCTGCAATTTGCAGACCGCAAAAATGACTATGGCTATGTGCATGAGCCCTAAATCTGGGTTCACATCATTGTTATTTGCGTCAGATCCATCAGAAGAGCAGGAAAAAAAAAACGGGTCCTGTGTATCAGTTAGGCCTCATGCACACAACAGTTTTTTTTCTCGGGCCGCAAAACGTGGTTCCGTTGTTCCGTGATCCGTGGCCGTTTTTTCTTCCGTGGGTCTGCCGTGATTTTTGGAGGATCCACGGACATGAAAGATGAAAAAAAAATCTAAGTCAAGTTTGCCATTGAAATGATAGGAAAAAACGGACACGGATCACGGACACGGATCACGGACACGGATGACAATCTTGTGTGCATCCGTGATTTTCACGGACCCATTGACTTGAATGGGCCCGTGAACCGTTGGCCGTGAAAAAAATAGGACAGGTTATATTTTTTTCACGGCCTCGAAACACGGGTCACGGGCGCGGTGTAAAAACGGTGCACAAGCCGAGTTTTCTACGGCCCCATTGAAAGTCAATGGAGCCGCAGAAAAAAACGGAAAACGGCACAACGGCCACGGGTGCACACAACGGTCGTGTGCATGAGGCCTTATGCACATTAGGGATCCGTCTGAGATCCATTTTTTTAGATGAAAAAAAAGAAAAAGTACTGCACGCATCTCTGACGGAAATGGCTCAAAGGGATCCCAAATATGGATAACTGATACACAGAATCCTTTTTTTGTTTTTTTAGAGGATCCTGTTTTTTGTTTTTTTTAGTTCTTATGACGGATCAGAAGAATGGAAAATGAAATGGCGATGTGAATGAAGCCTAAGGTCTCTTTCACACGGGCGAGTATTCCACGCGGGTGCAATGCGTGACGTGAACACATTGCACCCGCACTGAATCCGGACCCATTCATTTCAATGGGGCTGCGCAGATGAGCGGTGATTTTCAAGCAGCACTTGTGCATTGCGTGAAAATCGCAGCATGTACTATATTCAGCGTTTTTCATGCAACGCAGGCCCCATAGAAATGAATGGGGCTGCATGAAAATCGCATAGCATCCGCAAGCAAGTGCAGATGCGATGCGATTTTCACGCATGATTGCTAGGAGATGATGTTAGTAAATAGAGATGAGAAACCCCGGACCCCATTAAAGTCAATTCACTATATTATTTTCCCTTATAACCTGGTTATAAGGGAAAATAATAGCGTTCTCAATACGGAATGCTTAGTAAAATCTCCTTTTGCAGGTCCTGCAAGAAGAAGAAAGAAGACGATGTCGGCTTCTTGATCAAGTGGATGAGGTGAGTTTTTTTATTTTTTTTATTTTTTAACCCCTCAAGCCACATTTTAGTTAGCATTCTGTATTAAGAATGCTATTATTTTCCCTTAGAACCATGTTATAATGGAAAATAATAAAATCAACAGAACACCGAACCCAAACCCGAACTTCAGTGAAGAAGTCCGGGTTCGGGTCTGGGAACCACATTCAGTTTTTTATCACGCGCATGCAAGAAGCATTGCATTTGCGTGGAAAAAACTGAACAACGGAACGCAATCGCAGACAAAACTGACTGAAATTGCGTGCCTACTCGCGCGGGTTTGCCACAACGCATCCGGACAAAATCCGTGACAAGGGGCCCCTCTTGAACTCTTTTAGTGAATTTAGTCTACGGGACATGCGATCAGAAGAAGGGGGCTAAAAGTTATTATGTAAAAAAATAAAATAATCATTATTACTAATAATTCACCCCACAAAGATTAGTTTTTTTCCCCTATATTCCAAGACATGGTCAATTATATGGTTCCATAAAAAAAATATAACTTATCCTGCAAAAAAAAATACGCCCTCTGGAAACTTTTTAAAATGTTACGGCTATCGGAAAGTGAGGGAGCTAAAAATGAAGACGCAAAAACGAAAATGGACCCGGTTCTTAAGGGGTTAATCACAGGTGCATATTTTTTTAAAAAGTCATAAAACTACGCCCTCCTGGACAATCCTTTTGGGCACAGGTTTTGCAAATGTTCAGCTGCCTTGTGTTCAGAGCTTGTTCCCTGAATCCATTACCCTAACGCTGGGTTCACACCTGAGCGTTTTACAGCGCGTTCCTACGCGCTGTAAAACGCACAACAGGCAAGAACCAATGATTCCCTATGGGAAGGGTTCACACCTGGGCGTTTTACAGCGCGTACGATCGCGCTGTAAAACGCCCGACGCTCAAACAAGTACAGGAGCTTTTTTTGGCGCGTTTGACGCGCGTTTGGGCCATAGACTCTTTGGACAACACTGCTGTCAATCACCCAAACGAGCGTCAAACGCGCGTTCACTATTAAAAAAAACGCGCATAAAACGCGCGACAAAAACGCGCATAGAAACGCGCGTTTGAGAAACGCCTAGGTGTGAACCCAGCGTTAGGCCTCTTTCACACGGGCGTCATGTTTTTTGCCCGGATAAAGAATTAGATAGATATGGGATAGACAGATAGATATATATATACATATGAGATTAATAGATATGGGATAGCATAGATAGATGAATAGATAGATAATGGATAAATAGAAAGATAGATATGGGATAGATAGATAATAGATAGATAGATAGATAATAGATAGATAGATATGACATAGACAGACAGATACATACATATGAGATTGATTGATAGATGATACATAGATAATGGATAGATAGATATGACATAGACAGACAGATACATACATATGAGGTTGATAGATAGATAGATGATACATAGATAATAGATAACATTCTAACTTGCAGCATTTTACATGGTGAGCAGTTCTTCCGCTGCCATAACCATGAGATTTTTGGCTTTCTCCTGCTGTTTCCCGGTCTGCACTGACTAGGAGTTCACTAGGGAAGAAGCTGAGTTGGACAAATATGTCATCTACAAAGCCTAGGAAAAGGGTAAAAAACAAACAAACTGATATTAAGCTGCAATAAAAAAAAAACTATTGAGACAACCCCTTACAGAGTGTGGGTCCCACCGCTGCCACCCCCCCCCCCTTCCCAACAGGTCATATTTTTGATCTATCACCATGGTCACACTGTGATCACTATTTTAAACTATGAGATTTTTTTTAATGTAATAGTTGAGATTAAGATCCCATGTTATCATTTAAATCCCGTATTGCCGGACTTTTTAAGCCCTGACCATAGACCCTCCGAAATGATCCTCAAAATTGCCAAGAAAGGACCCCTGTAATGTAAGGTATGCCATTCTTTCTTCCCTTTCTCTTTTTGGGGAGGGGGGTCTTGCGCTGGCCGTATTGTGCAGACTGTGCCGAGTAGATAAACATTGAGTGGATTTGCTCTTTAAGCCTCCTGTTCATATCTCTGCACTTGGTGCACGGCTGAAAACTGGAGAAATGTTTGCACATCGCATAACATCTTGGTCATTTGTTCAGTTCTTGTGCTCGCGGGGATGTAGCCTGAGGGGTGTAGATAAATCTCTCAGGACTAGTAGGTTTTGCTATTTCACCCACACCTTCCAGGTGACACTAATTCTGAAAATTACTAAGAAATGACAAATTGCATTGTTCAGAATGACTGATGGGAATTCCTTATATCTGAATGCGGTTGTGCTGGTGCTTTGTCCCTGCCTTGTACTGCTGGTAGAAATGTCCCTAATGCTTCCTGTGTCTTCAGAGAAAGAAATAGAGAGAGATATGAGATAGATAAATATAAGACTGACGGACAGATATATAGCTGGATAAATATTAGTTACATAGATAGATATGAGATAGATAAATAGATAGATACATATGATAGGTAGATGAGGTAGGTAGATGATAGATGATTGGTGAGTGTTAGTGTGTATGTGGTATTGTAGGTTTATCCTCAGAACTACATGGCGATTAACCATAAAACACAATTTTTAACAATCCATTTAAAGTCCCGGCTGACTTGGATGTGGTGCAGTTTTGGACCCTGTGGTGCCCGTCTCTTGGCTGCCCAGCGTCTGCTCGGTGGAAGTGTACATTAAAGGGGTTCTGCACTTTGATTAAACTGATGATCTATCCTCTGGATAGATCATCAGCTTCTGATCGGCGGGGGTCCGACACCCAGGACCACCGCCGATCAGCTGTTTGAGAAGTCAGTGGTGCTCCAGCAGCGCCGTGGCCTTTTCACTGTTTACCGCTGGCCCAGTGACGTCACGACTTGTATCAACTGGCCTAGGCGGGGCTAAGCTCCATTCAAGGGAACGGAGCTTGGCAGCGCCCAGGCCAGTGATACTAGTCGTGAAGTCACTGGGCCGGCGGTAAACAGTGAGAAGGCCGCGGCGCTGCTGGAGCGCCGCTGCCTTCTCAAAAAGCTGATGATCTATCCAGAGGATAGATTATCAGTTTAAACAAACTGCAGAACCCCTTTAAAGAGAATAACAGAATAAAGTAGTCTTAGGTCCCTTTCACACGAGCGTGATTTCCGCGCGGGTGCAATGCGTGACGTGAACGCATTGCACCCGCACTGAATCCTGACCCATTCATTTCAATGGGGCTGTGTACATGAGCGTTGTTTTTCACGCAGCCCTGGCTCTATAGAAGTGAATGGGGCTGCGTGAATAACGCATTGCATCCGCAAGCAAGTGCGGATGCGATGCGTTTTTCACTGATGGTTGCTAAGAGATGATGTTTGTAAACATTCAGTTTTTTATCACGCGCGTGAAAAACGCATCAAAACGCACTGCACCCGCGCGGAAAAAACGGAACAACTAAACTCAATCGCAGACAAAACTGACTGAACTTGCTTGCAAAATGGTGCGAGTTTCACTGAACGCACCCTGAACGCATCCGGCCCCAATCTGCAACGCCCGTGTGAAACCAGCCTTAAAAGGCAGAAAATGCTCAAAACCCCATATGCTGTTGCGCATTTCTAGCCAGGGGAGCAAATCCTGCACATGTGGCAGCAATCCCCAGCAAAAATGCATACAATGGAGGATGCCCGCAGCGGACCGCATGTACCACAAAGACATCCTACACAGGATAGCCAAATGTGTGAATGTGATTGGCTATATAAAAAATGGTGCGCTACAATGGTAAATACAATTGACAATATACGGCTAAACCCTCGCGCTGATATTAAAATGAGACTTTCGCCAATATATTCTTATATCAAGAACATAACTGAGCCCGCGAATATATTGGCGAAAGTCTCATTTTAATATCAGCGCGAGGGTTTAACCATATATTGTAAATTGCATTTAGCATTTTTTTGCAAATCTCTGTACATTATAACCCAAGGAATCATTGCTCTTTAGAGTGTCAGCTCTTCGTGTCCAGGGAACACCTTCCACAAACAGGAAGCCGCGCTGGCTCTTGTGTAACGTGTGCTCACTAGGGCGCCGATATCGCTGAATGACTTGGATGTAACATTACAGATAATGTATCCGCTGCTCTCACACCTTGTGTCAGGCGGCAGCCATGCTTTAAAGGAACCATTAATCTGCGCAATCACCCAGCCCCGCAGCACCAGCGACCCATTTGGTGGGGGACATATCTAGTATAATATAGAAAAATTGGTTCTTATTGTAAAGAGCAGCCAACTATTGTCCATGGAAACCAAAGCAGGGAGATTCTTGCATAGTCTTACAGGACTGGGGTCATATTTAAGCAGGTTGTCCAGAAATAGAAAAACAGCTTTCTTTCATAAACAGCGCCACACCTGTCCATAGGTTGTGTCTGGTATTGCAGCTCAGCTTCACTGAAATGAATGGAGCCAAGCTGAAGTACCACACACAACCTGCGGACAGGAGGGGGATATTCAGTGTTCACAACTTTAGGCCTCTTTCACACTACCGTTTTTTTTTTCTGTTTTGCGGGCCGTTTTTTGCGTTCCGTATACAGAACTTTTCATTTCAATGGGTCCGCAAAAAAAACGGAATGTACTCCGTATGCATTCCGTTTCTGTGTTTCCGTATCTCTGTTCCGTGCAAAGATAGAACATGTCCTATATTTGGCCGCAAATCACGTTCCGTGGCTCCATTAAAGTCAATGGGTCCGCAAAAAAAAAAACGGAATGCATACCGAAATGCATCCATATGTCTTCCGTATCCGTTCAGTCCCACCTTTTTTGAGATGCGTTGCTGCCATCAAGTCCTAAATGAGTTAATTTGTTTCATGAAATGGTAAAATGTTTTACTTTCAACGTCTGATATTTGTTCTGGGATCTATCGGGAATAAAATATGGGCCTGTGAGATTTGCAGATCATTGCAGGCTGTTTACATTTAGTTATATTTTATACCGCTCCCCAAGTTTTTGGAATTAGGGTGATGATAGATTAGATAGATAGATACATTTTGGGAGTGCCATGGAATTTTTTTTATTTAATTTATTGGATTTTGGATGGCCTCCACAGCTGCTGGGGCACCACAATCTTTTTCTCTGCTGTGCAGTCCACATTATTGAAATTATCTGGATAGATAGATAGATAATGGATAGATAATGGATAGATAGATAGATAATGGATAGATAGATAGATAGATAGATAGATAGATAGATAGATATTGGATAGATAGATAGATAGATATTGGATAGATGATAGATAGATAGATAATAGATAGATATTGGATAGATAATAGATAGATGGATAATAGATAGATATTGGATAGATAATGGATAGATAGATAATAGATATTATAAGACTGTTTTAGTGGATAGTAGTGCACTCACTAATCCATTGTTATTGGGATATGTGTGGGTGAAAATTCACACATTGCGGTTTTATCGATTTTCAGAAAACTGCTGTAAAAGCGAAAATTGCTGCAAACTTATTGTACGTATTATTATATAATTTTCATCTTTTGAAGGAACAATAGACAATTTTTCATATATGTATAAATGCTAATAATCAGATTTTTACTAAATATGTTCAAAGGCAAATTTAAAAGCAAATTACAAGGATTCCTAATTTAAAATGTAGAACTTTAACATAAAGCCGATCCCCAGCCAGAGGCAGTTTTATAAGTTCAGCCTTATTGAAAATTTTGCAAAAAAATATGTGTTTGGGTGGAAAAAAATGTGCTTCAGTGGAGGATATCAGTGAGGATGCTCGAGGCCTTGGGATATTAAATTTCAGAGCGTCTTCACGCCAAAAGACTTTGTTTGCCTCTACATGCTGCACTGAACGTGATTTATTGCAGCAGACAGGACTGGGGGAGATTTAGGAGGTCGTCATATGGGAGGATGAGAAGAGTAGGAACTGTGCAGTGATTTCTTCTTTCTGGTGCAGATGATTTGCTTCAGTTATAATTAGAGATGAGCGAATTTCATATTTTGAAATTCGTTTGCGATTTTGTTTACTGGTAAAAGCAGAATTGCGTTATGAATTGCGTTACCACGGACCATAACACAATTCTATGACGGAATGCCTTTAGAGCCTTTAGGGCTGCAAAACAGATCCGTCCCGTTTCCGTTATGCAGGGGAGTCCTCTCTTGTGAAAATCAGTAGCGGCATTCCCAAGAAAGAAAGACTTCTATTCTTTATGCAGATGTGGCCTTAAGTGCTCCAAGGGGCGGGGCCTGACCCTTAGTACGCCTCAGATTTCCAGTGCTGGCCACGCCCCTTGGTGTACCGAGGTCCACATTTGCATTAGGAATCAAAACCTTTTTTCTCAGGAACGCCACAACCAATTTTCACAAGATATGTATCATTTTAATCAGCAGGATTAACCCTACAAAGCAGTATGCCTGGTTTAATAGGGTCGATCCCGCCGACAGGTGCTTTTTAAGGCACCCTTGCACCTCTACGGGTGTCTTATTAAGGCTCCATACAAAAGAAAGCCTAATACGGCCATGTGCATGAGACAAATACTTTCAATATAAAAAAAATAAAAACCTCATAGGTTAATGGTGACTTATTAGTGTTGCTGGACCACTTAATAACAAAATGGAGCTCTGCGTTTTCTTAGAAGGCTGTCTTATACAAGGCAATATTTACACAGCCACTTGGCAACTGACTTTTTAGAACTTTTGCTTGGACGATGAGAGTGCGCCCTGTTCTCTGTCATCATGACTTGTTATATTATGATGCTTTTTTTTATTTTATTACCATCTATAGTAATTGTCATGCATAAACACACACATGTGATTTCATCCCTGCAAACTCTCAAATGACAAAAGGTTTTCCAACGGGTCAGTTAAAAAAAAATCATGACCGGAGTGTGGCCGTATCTGCTTTACACTGCTCCCCTGCTATAGTCTCACACTCACAAAATTAAAAGGAGTCTTCCACCAGGAAAGTCAATGATAAACCAGGCACAGTGCCTTGTAGGGCTAGCTCAGCTGAATGAAATGATACCTCTCACTTAGAAATCCATTGCTTCCTTCTGGAGAAAAAAAAGTATTTTCAAGCCATATGCAAATGAGGATTTAAGTGCACTGAGGGAGGGACCAAGATATTCTGTGCACCCTTGCTCCTCCTGCTTCCTCTGCCAGCCCCTCCTCCTCCTTTCTGATTGGCAGGGCCAGGTTCCTGCAAGTTCTTAATCAAGCAGAAGAAGCAAGGGTGCACAGAATGGATTGGGCCCGCCCTCGGTGCACTCAACTGCTCATTCACATGTGGATTAAACATACTTTTCTCCAGAATGATGTAACTGATCACTAATTGATGGGTATCATTACATTAAGCTGAGCATGCCCTACAAGACACTGCGTTTATCAGTGAATTTCCTTTCTTTAAATGCCACTTCCAACTATGGTTGTGAATTACTTTCAATCTGTCCGTCCAGTTTTTCATAGAAGTAGTCAGTGTATGTTTTTTCTACTGATTCTGTATCAAGGTGTGAAAAAAATTGTGCATACACCATTGAAGTGAATGGGAGCGGTGCTGCAGTAAGCAGCTCCATCCACTGCACTGGAGCTACTGCAGAATAGCTGATCGGTGGGAGTGCGGGGTTGTCGGACCACCGCCAATCAGATAGTGATGGCCTATCCTGAAGATATGACCATCAGTTGCGAAATCCTTGAAAACCCTTTTAAAGTTTATGTAGCTTGGTGGTCGTTCTGATGATACATTATATACTAATTTTCCCAGCAAATGTATTGACAGGTAATTCAATCACGCTTTAGGAGTATGAGGTTTCTTGAACCTTTTGAAAGTTCAAATGAAGATCTGGTGCAGCCTCAAGGCCATGAAATGCTGTGACCAAAGCAGAGGAAACAATACCGATAATAATATAGTAATATAATCATATCATAGTGTCACAATCTATTAATAATAATATACATTATAGTAGTATCACTTCCTCTTTGATAAGGAAGTCATCAGATGGAACATTTCCTATTGTGACAAAGCTACTGTTGTGGGAAGGTCTCTGCTATATACAATGGGTGAAAATAAGTATTTAATACACTGGTGATTTTGCAAGTTTTCCCACCTACAAAGAATGGAGAGGTCTGTAATTTTTATTATAGGTACACGTCAACTGTGAGAGACAAAATCTAAAATAAAAATCCAGAAAATCACATAGTACGATTTTTAAATAATTTATTAGCATTTTATTGCATGAAATAAGTATTTGATCACCTAATAACCAGCACGTATTCTGGCTCTCACAGACATGTTAGTTTTTCTTTAAGAAGGTCTTCTACTCTGCACTCATTACCTGTATTAATTGCACCTGTTTGAACTTGTTACCTGCATTACAGACACCTGTCCACACACTCAATCGATCACACTCCAATCTCTCCACCATGGCCAAGACCTAAGAGCTGTCTGAAGACACAAGGGGCAAAATTGTAGACCTGCACACGACTGGGATGGTCTACAGGACAATAGGCAAGCAGCTTGGTGAGAAGGCAACAACTGTTGGCGATATTATAAAAAAAAAAGGAAGAAACACAAGATGACTGACAATCTTCCTCAGTCTGGGGCTCCATGCAAGATCTCGCCTCGTGGGGTACGGATGATTCTGAGAAAGGTCAGGAATCAGCCCATAACTACACGGTAGGACCCAGTCAATGACTCGAAGAGAGCTGGGACCACAGTCTCAAAGATTACTGTTTGTAACACACTACGCCGCCATGGATTAAAATCCTGCAGGACACGCAAGTTCCCCCTGCTCACATCAGCACTTGTCCAGGCCCATTTAAAGTTCGTCAATGACCATCTGGATGATCCAAAGGAGGCATGGGAGAAGGTCAGATGTGGTCAGATGAGACCAAAATAGAACTTTTTGGTATCAACTTCAGTCGCCATGTTTGGAGGAAGAAGAAGGATGAGTACAACCCCAAGAACACTGTGGAAATGTGGAAACATCATACTTTGACGACTGCACCGTATTGAAGGGAGGATGGATGGAGCCATGTATCACAAGATTTTGACCTACAACCTCCTTCCCTCAGTAAGAGCATTGAAGATGGGTTGTGGCTGGGTCTTCCAGCATGACAAAGACACAGCCAGGGCAACTAAGAAGTGGCTCCGTAAGAAGCATTTTAAGGTCCTGGAGTGGCCTAGCCAGTCTCCAGACCTGAACCCAATCGAAAATCTTTGGAGGGAGCTGAAACTTGATGTAGCCCAGCGAACGGGCCCGAGACCTAAAAGATCTGGAGAAGATCTGTATGGCGGAAAGGGCCAAAATCCCTGCTGCAGTGTGTGCAAACTTGGTCAAGAACTACAAGAAACGTCTGACCTCTGTAATTGCAAACAAAGGCTCCTGTACCAAATATTAAGTTTTGTTTTTCTATTGTATCAAATACTTATTTCATGCAATAAAATGCAAATTAATTCTTTAAAAATCATACAATGTGATTTTTTTTATTCTGTCTCTCAAAGTTAAAATGTACCTATGATAAAAATGACAGACATCTCCATTCTTTGTAGGTGGGAAAACTTGCAAAATCGCCATACCCACCATAAACATTTATAGCAAATTGATTTCACCTTGTCTATAGGGTACAAGCAAGCTCACTTGTCTGCCCTGTATCATTCACAGAGCATAATGAAGAGAGCCTGACCCCGAGCAATCAGCTGTAATCTGTGTGGAGACCTGTCAACTGGTGTTCAATTTCCCTGCAGCACCACCACAGGAGAAATTAGGCATTACACAGTGTGCATTCAAATCAATGGGTGACCTGTATAATGCAGGCAGGATGAGCCCCCAAGAGTGACCCTAATAGGGTGTATTAAACTTAATTTTCTAAACTGGAGAAGCATGTGAAAGAGGTTATAAAAAAGTCTTAAAATTATATAAAACTCTCAGATATAAAACCTCCAAGAAGACCGTCCAAAATAAAAGGTCAAATATTAGACCCAAATTTACTAACGTGTCTGCTGCGTGGGACTGACACACCAGAGTACCAGAGGACTCTCCGGTGGACCAAGGCTTTGATACAATAGTGGGCCCTGAGAATACCATATGGGGTTTGGGCCCTGAGAATAATTTCTTCTGGTGGGCCAAAGGAACCCTAGTCTGACCCTGCATACCTGTGCCAAAAATTGTCCCATTTTGGCTGGCACATCTACAGTTTGGGTTTCTACACCTTTTTCCAACAAGGGGCAGGGCTTAGTGGAAAGGGACAGGGCTAAGACGTGCCATTTTGCATTAAAGTTGCTCCACAAGTCTGACGTAAAGATCTGTCTCAACGTAAGCCAACCAACTGTTGGTATAGATTCACAGAAGAGTGCCTCTCGCTGCACCAGATTTATCATCCAGCTTGAGCCTCTTTGTATGTGGTGCAGGTCTTGACCGCCTGCAGAGGCAGCCTGGCCATATACCCCGCAGGGAATCTTCCTGGTAGGCTGATGCCCGGGGGATTGCCTGAGACCTCCTCATGGCCACTGTATTGGGGGGGGGGGGGGGGGGGGGGGGGGTCACAGTGGCTCAGTGGTTAGCACTGGTGCCTTGCAGCACTGGGATCCAACCAAGGACAACACCTGCATGGAGTTTGTATGTTCTCCCCGCGTTTGCCTGGGTTTTCTCCGGGTTCTCCGCTTTCCCCCCACACTCCAAAGACCTACTGATAGGGAACTTAGATTATGAGCCCCATTGGGGACAGCAAGCAAAGATAATGTCTGTAAAGCGCTGTGGAATATGTGTAAAATAAAAAATATTGCCATCCTAAGGCAACTCTAGTAGGAGGACAGAACATGGCAGCTGGCTCTGACCACCACAGAGGGGCAGTTGTTTGGGAGCTACTTTGTGCTGCTACGGTAGTATTTTGTGATGCACTGTGTTATTTGGCTCTGCTGGGGTGGTATAATGTGCCGCCATATGGTATTGCTAGCCTTGCCTACTTGTGTTTACCCTGCTTAATGTCAATGTGGGCTCCACTACAAAATAGGACCACTTTTAGTTTTTTTTTGAGGGCTTTAAGGCTTCTTTCACACAACCTTTTTTTTTTTTTTCCCCGTTTCTGGGCCGTTTTTTGCGTTCCGTATACGGAACCATTCATTTCAATGGTTCCGCAAAAAAATGGAATTTACTTCGTATGCATTCCGTTTCCGTTTTTCCATACCGTTGAAAGATAGAACATGTCCTATTATTGCCCGCAAATCACGTTACATGGCTCCATTCAAGTCAATGGGTCCGCATAAAAAATGGAACACATACGGAAATGCATCCGTATGTCTTCCATATCCGTTCCGTTTTTGCGGAACCATCTATTGAAAATGTTATGCCCAGCCCAATTTTTTCTATATAATTACTGTATACTGTTTATGCCATACGGAAAAATGGAACGGAAAAACGAAACCGAAACACAACGGAAACAATAAACGGAACAACGGATACGTGAAAAATGGACTGCAAAACACTGAAAAACCCATACGTTCGTGTGAAAGAGGCCTAAGTTCCCAGTCCACCCCTGATCGCCTGTCTAAGAGTACTTTCAAACTAGCGTTGTTTAAATCCGGTGGGCAATTCCGTCGCCGGAACTGCCCGTTGGATCCAGAAAAATGTGGGAAAACTGATTACATTTGGATTCTGATCACAATGAAAAAATGCATTGGAAAAAACTGATCCGCCATTTATGGAACTTTTTTTTCACATTTTTTCGGGTTTACCATGCAAAAGCCGGATCCGGTTTGACGGAACACACGGCGCCGGATCCAGCATTAATGCAAGTCAGTGGGAAAAATGCCGGATCCGGCGTTCAGTCAAAGTGTTCAGGATTTTTGGCCGGAGGTAAAAATACAACATGCTACGGTTTTCTGAAAAGCCTGATCAGTAAAAAAGACTGAACTGGATATATCCTGAACGGATTGCTCTCCATTCAGAATGCGTGGGGATAGAACTGATCAGTTCTTTTCCAGATTTGAGCCCCTAGGATGGAACTCCATGCCGGAAAAGAAAAAAGCTAGTGTGAAAGTAGCCTAAGCTTTGGCCCAGATTTTCTAATCATGAAGACGGTCTAAGTATCTCTTTCCATGGACTGGAAACATTATCGTCCGTCAGAGGTTTTTGCGGAACTTCCATTGGTTACCCAATTCCAGAAGTCTCTCCTCCCTCTGATAACGGGAAACCATTGAGGACTTACAACCTCCCTGTCCTTTGAGGTTGTGAAAGTGCTCATGTTCCTCCAGGCTGCATGGATTCCATTTGCTCAGTGAAAGTCACACAGAGCTGGAAAAATCACTGTCAACAGAGCTACTGGACCTCCCTCATACCGAGGTGTAAAAGCCATTAATCATCCAGCAGTCGCCTGTGATTCTTTCACCCCCTGAAAAAACGTGTATTTGAAATTGCAGTGGAATGCAAACAGACTTCAAAGGGGCATCAGCCTCCCAGAGCTAATAGATGCACCAGGGCATTGTTCAAACAGAGGCAGCATCCCTGCTGTGATGTCGTTTGCATCTGAAAAACACACATCTCCACAGCTAAAGACCCATAAAAACATTCCTGTGTGGAAAGAAAGTGCATCTGTATCTCACATGGGCTGATGGCTGAGGAGAGAAGAAGCCCCAGGTTGTCCGCTCTGCGCTTCTCCTGCAGCAATTGGTCCTTATCTAATCTAAAGTAATCTGAAGGCGACCAGAGAGTTCGGAGTGTGAGTGGCAGGTGCCCATTATCCCTAAATGCTACTACTATTAGCTATAGATTGCAATGTCATAAACAGGGGGTTACATAGCGGTGATGATTATGAGCTAGAACCGCGCGGCTGGGTTTGCATGTAGTTTTTTTACTGCCGGTTTTTTGCACTTTCCATTTCTTTGCAGCATTTTTTATTTAATTTTTGCAGTTAATACGCCAGTTCCAGATGTTAGCTGTAGGTCTATGGGAAATATGAAATGCAGGACGCACAAGCATTTTTTTCTCCCTTACGGTGGGTTGATATATGCGTCGTATATTCTATTATACCGTTCCATTATAACAGGGAATTTAAGGACGGAATGCAAAATGGAACCCTTCAGAGGCATTTAGTTTTGATCCGTCCTAATAGAGGTCTATGGGGACAAATAACTGTTCCGTACTGTTCCATTATGTAAGAGGGGGGAAAAAAAAGTCCTGTCCATTTCTTTTCAAAAATACTGCGTGCTGGAGCTCTTGGTGATTTTTTTGTTTTTTCCTCAAGCATTGTGACGTCACCTTCTCTATAAGGGGAACATGCAATAAGATAATGTTAGTGGAACACACACTGTGCAAATAAATATCAATAAATATACCTCAAAAACTGCAGCAAGAAAAATGCAGGCGTAAAAAAACATTTGGGAGGCCATCATACACATTAGATGGGTAGCCACTCCCACTGAAACCTGTTTGACCAGGATAAAACTAAAATGCCAGCCTAAAAGAAATAATCTGTCAGCAGTTTTGACAATGTTAATCTGCTGACAGCCGCTAGGTAGGGGCAGGGGAGAACAGGACAAACATATCTATTATCAGATTTTTATTATCAGATTTTTATTATCAGGAGTAGTGTGAACATGAACTTTTATTCTGCCAGATTCTGTTCCTGCAAGTGCCCAGAAAGTAGAGCTTCTGAGTGACGGCTGTGGCATCCAAGAATCTGCCACTCAGAGCAGAGGGGTGGGATGTGAAGAAGCTCAATACAGAGAGCAGTGAGCACTTCATAGTGAAGCTCTGCCTCCAGTACTGTATGGCAGAATAAAAAGTTCATATTCACACTACTTCTTATAGTAAAGTGCTGTCAGCAGTTAAGCATAATCATATGTCCCCTCAGAACCTGTTTTGCTCTCACCTCTTATATGAGAGAAGAGCGCTGTGACCTATGGGCCACGGCTCTCCATTGCCAACAAAGTTGAGAGGAAAGCAGATGAGGGCTTCCACCACTATGGCCACCGGTTCTAACTATGCTAGTTGCATCATTCAGTGTCTCAGAATAAATATAGCATTTAGGTTCCTGATGAGTGGATTGAACCCAAGTGGCCAAGCTTAAAGCTTCACAGCAGGGCTCACTGCGCAGGCGCAGAAAACAAGATTGTACGTCACAGACATGTGATCTCCTGGGGAGTCAAGCATGAAGGGAAAAAAGAAGGCCATCATTCAAACGCGAATGGGCAGGAAGGGGACACAGCAAGCTTGACTTCAACCATCAAGACCACTGCCCCCTTGACTTCAAGCTTGTCATTTGCATACAGCGAGCAGGAGAATAAAAGTTGTTTTCCTGTTGTCTTGACTATCGAACAAATTAACATAGAACATCATTAGAAACCTGATGACTTCAGCTGTGAGGTCCTACTGGCTGTTTACAGGACATTTTGGCTGTGATAGGTCGCCTTTGACACATTGCAATTGAAGATTATTTATCACTAGCCTTTTATTTTTCAGCTTAGTATTTAAAGATGTTGGGTAACCCCTGTCTACGTGCCCTACCAGGAGATCCCACTTGGGAACCCCATTTATCATCCAGTGTGAGAGTTGCTACAAAAAACATCTTTATGTCCAGAATCTGAGAAAGGAGCTGGGTCCCGAAACACATCATTTGGACTTTTTATTTGTTTACCTATTTGTGAAAGCGCTGGGTCAGGATTGTATTCATTTTATTCCTCCATATTTAACTATGGGCATTGTTGTAGGGGACGTTGGCACCTCCCATGATCAGGTGGACATTGGAGACTGCCACAAGGTGTGCATGTCTATAAAATTAACTGGGTTTTTGATTTGAAATGATGCTCTTTCCACCTCTGTAAAGGGGATTCTTGCACAAGTTTTTTAGTGCCCTGGGTCCTTGTGATGGTTTTAGCCACCCAATATCAAAGTGGAGGTGAGAAATTAAGGCTCGGCCCCCTATCTTCTGTCTCTACCGTGGCCTCTTGGTCTTCCATAGTACTGCAGACTTTACATCATCAATCTGATATACTTCAGTTCACCATGTGTTTTTTGCGGTATGCGCTTTAACACGCACTCTGTGCTCGCACTAAATGGTGAAAAAAAACAAAAAACAGAACTTTCCAAAGGTTAATCCACTTCTATAAAAGGATGTCAGCAGGAATGAAAGATAATTTTTCATTTAATCCAATCTTATAAGATTTATACACTTAAAGTGTCCGAGCATTCGCTGCCAAGTTTTCTTTCTCCTGGAACAGCCTACGTTTTTAAGAAGTAGCCTTGAAGTGGTTTTCCAGCTTTTTGAACTCAAAAAGAAAGACAAAAACAAAAAAAAAATATGGTGACAATGTTTCATTATTGTCTGTCTACGAAGAAAAAGTTCTCTTGTACATCTAGATGAATCTTCAACACATGCATAACCACAATAGGATCTGGAAGGAGATAAAACAGAAGCGAGACGGGACGAGTCCTACACTGCGGAGATGAGAGGTGGCCTGACAGTGCACTGCCTTTGTTATGTGCTCGCTTCCATCCATCCTTGATTCACCATGCTCATCTGCTTTAGTGTTCAAAAACACAAGTCCATCTGCTTTGGCCATCCATCATGATGAAATGAAGGGAGAACCAAGAGCCTCCACATGCAAGAGTCAAAAGGGCAAAGACAAATAAAAAGGCAGGACTTCAAGGAGGAAGTGTGGAACTTGAGTGCAAATTGGACCAAGAAAATAAATACAATTGTATATATTAGAAAATAACAAATAAAAAGTTAGCAAATGTGTAAAAAACAAAAACAACAACAAAAAACTCCCTGCAAATGATGGTTTTGTGCATTCGGTTTTTGGGGATATTACTTTGATGGTAGATTCTTGGGATAGGTCATCAATGTACAATGTGCCCCAAGATGGACCCCCCCCCCCCCCCATCTGCAGTGACATCCATTTCAGTTGAATAGGCTAAGATGCAGTACCAGGCAAAGGCAAATTCGTATGGATGTCCCTGTACTACAGTGAAAGGGAGGCAGTACCCCAGCAAGTGCAGCTGCCCCTTCATTTTGCTGATCAGAGGAGGTCCTCAAGTTGGGACCCCAAGACGTAGACGTTGATTAACTTTCTGTAGCAGGTTCTGGCAGCAACTGCTCAACTTCCCTGCAGCGCCATCTCGGGGAAATCATCTAATATATAAAGCTGAGTGTATGTGTGTATGTCCGCTAAAGGAATCCGCACTTTCGCATCACGAAATTTGGCACACAGGTACATCAGGTGTCCAGGAAGGTTTTAGACCAGGTCTCAGCTCTCTAGGACGTACTGTTCCTGAGATATTCCAAAAAAAATGCATTAGCCAATAGAAGCTTGGTCACATGACCCCTATCAGCCAATAGAAGCTCGCAGGTCCTCCAGCCTCCACATATATTTTTGTTCCAGGTTTCCTTAACAACCCAGCCATTTATCTTCCTTGCAGTAGGAGAAAACTTTTTAAGGAACTCTGTTACCAGGATAATTGCTATTGAAGTAAAGCCATGGCCTAATAGCACTTAGTACCTCTTTTTCAGATGGGCCTTTGTTCCAGCAATAGATGTTTTTATCCTCTGAAAATCCAGTTTATTTAGTATGCAAATTAGCCAGTAAGGTGCCCAGAGGGGCGTCACTATTGCAGGAAGGTAAAAATCAACTTCTGTCAGCTGCAGAGGTGGGGGGGAGGGTGACTTTCTTCCTGCAGCTCACATTTAGACAGTACAGTGCTGCTGTCTTAGAGTGAGCTGTTCAAAAAGACACGCCTCCGATCCAGTAAAGGCCACTGTTAAGGGGGCGGGCCCCTGTGGAGGTCGCTGTCAAAGGGGGTGGTATGCTGTGAAAGTCACTGTTAAAGGGGACGGCTGCTGTAAATGTCAAAGTTAAGGGGGTGGGCTGCTGTAGATGTACAATTTTAAGGGATGGGGCACTGTGGGGGGATCAGTGTTAAGGGGTGGGGGGCTGTGGAGGTCACTGTTTTGGGCGCGGGTGCTGTAGATGTCACTGTTATAGTGGATAGTGTTGATATCTTTTGACAACACACACAAACATTAAATGAAATAGATTAAATATACCCGAGCGAAGCCAGGTCCTTCAGCTAGCTAGTGTATTATAAGTTCTCAATCAAATGTCACGCCCTGCCCTGTGGGTGTTCTGAGGAGATCTGTCAGAGTTGCTGCACGTTACTCGATCTGACAATTTTTTGTTGTTGTGGGTTTGAACAGAATCCCACCTCCTCTCAGGTGTTGTTCTTTAGGTAATTGGTGAGGCTATTTATTCCTCCCTCTGCCTATAGCCTTTGCGGGTTATAGTTCTGCCTTGTGTAAGCTCTGGAAGTTTGATGGATCGTAGCTCCAACACATCTCTAGATAAGTCCTTTTCCCTTTTAATTCTGTGTCTGTTTTTACTAGGCCCCTAGAGTGAAGCTAGCTCCTTCAGTTGTTGAAGGAGCTGGGTGTCTCTTTCCCTCTTCCCTACAGCTGAGGGTTTGGTTCAGTGTGTTATAGTCTTAGGTACGTGGGCATGTGCATATCTACCATCGAGATATGCACATGGGCATAGCAGCTCAGGGAAAGTGTTTTAGGGATTGCTAGGTGGTGACTCCTTTGTTCCCTAGCATTTGGGGCCTAGTCAGTTGTTTTGTTTGCTTTGCCGTGTTCTTTTTCCTTCCCTTATCTTACCTACCGTGACATCAAAGGGATGTTGGTGTAATACGTGGATGCACCGAAAGATGTTCTTCACAAGGGGCATAACTGAGGAGGGGGTGAGTTGTGTCCTGGGTGCTGAATGTCATGGGGAGAGGGGGGCAAAAATACACTTGGACTTGGCAAAGGCATCTAGACAAAGGGCTATAACCACAAAAATAGGCCTAAAGAACTGCCCCATCTCCAGTCTGGAGGAGTTCTGAATCGGGGAACCCCCATCTCTACGTTTTCCTTTTGTTAATATATTTAAAGCAAAGGCACATTCTATAAACTGAGTTTTGCAACCATTTTTTACCATGGGCTATAACTGGTCCCTCTGGATCTTGATGACAAATAGAAATCAGAGAACCCTGGTTGGTTTAAACATCTTTGATGAGTAGCTCAACAGCTTGGTGGCTTTTTTAAAAGTTATCTTCACATCAAACGCTATGTCAATTTGTACTTTTCACACAGAAAAAGTTTGAAGATCACTGACTTTTCTCCTCGATTGTACAACACAGGGTCCTAGTTGACACTGATCAGTTCACACCCTCTTCTGACTTTTGAAAGGGTGAATTTAATGATGTAGACCACCGTGAAGAAACATTTCTTAGATTGTCCAAGGCAGTTAAGAACACAGATGGTGAAGAACTCTTAATAAGAACCTCGGCCAAACACTTGTGTATCACCAAGCGGGAAATAGAAATAAGACTTGAACCAAAAAATTCAGACCACTTTTCAAGGTCCTCACTTTAGAGAGCTGATGCTCACCAGCGGTCACTTGTGATTTTCATTTAATAAAAAATTTATTGATTTACTATGTAAATGTCCACCGTAAATGTGGATTGTGGTTCAACATACAATGCAGATTTATATGTAATTAATGGTCTGTGGAGAGCCATGTGGCAATCCTTAAAGGGAACCTGTCACCGGGATTTTGTGTATAGAGCTGAGGACATGGGTTGCTAGATGGCCGCTAGCACATCCGCAATACCCAGTCCCCATAGCTCTGTGTGCTTTTATTGTGTAAAAAAAAAAACAGATTTGATATATATGCAAATTAACCTGAGATGAGTCCTGTACGTGAGATGAGTCAGGGACAGGACTCATCTCAGGTTAATTTGCATATGTATCAAATCGTTTTTTTTACACAATAAAAGCACACAGAGCTATGGGGACTGGGTATTGCGGATGTGCTAGCGGCCATCTAGCAACCCATGTCCTCAGCTCTATGCACAAAATCCCGGTGACAGGTTCCCTTTAAAGGAGTTATCGCATGAATAATGTAAAAAATGAAAACATCATATAGTGCATGACAATCTTACTAAGAAAGCTAGACCCAGTCCTGTACCTCACATAGATCCAGAGATCTTCCCATTTATTGCTCCAATTGCTCTGTTAGATTTATTTCAAGGTGGCAGCTCAGGGGGTTTCTCCTTTATGTTGCAGCTCTCTCCCTAACGCAATTTAGGGTGCCATTTCCTTTCTGCTACCAATCTCTCCCTATCATAGCTCATGGGGCATGTCCCTTATGCTGCAGTGCTCTACCTGTAGGGCTCATTCAGACGGCCGTATGCTGTCTGCAAAAATACTGAATGCTATCCGTTTTTTTTTGCGGATCCGCCAAAAAACGGATAGCATTCAGTATTTTTGCCGACCCATAGACTTTAATGGGGCCATGTCCTGATTTTCACAGACAAGTATAGGACATGTTTCATTTGTTTTGCGGAACCGTAGAAAAGAAAAGGGCCCCATAGAAGTGAATGGGTCAGCATCTTATCCGCAAAAAAACGGATCCGCATTTTTGCATCCGTCTGAATGAGCCCTAACTGTCATAACTTCTAACAGTAGATACAGCTGTTGGCAGTTAAAGGATGCAACTGAGCATTTGCGACCACCTTAGTGAGGTGAACATAGTAATCAGGACAAGTACAAACAGCAGGTGGCGCTATATAGAAACATTTAGTTGAAACAGTCAGTGGCTAAAGTATTTCTGAAGCATTTCCGAAGCTGGTTTAAAAAAATGTAGTATATTTTTTCATGGGACAAACTCTTTGAGTCCAGTGGATGCGGGTATGCTGCTTCCTCTACTGGACCCTGGGATCATGTGACCTCGGGGTGCCTTGGAGGCAGAGCAGAGTGCTGGATTTAGCAGACTCTGATCAGCTCTGCCGATGGGGAAAAAAAGCATGTCCACTGCTTAGTGGGGTGCAATACTTGGCTTGTCCTGGGCACTGGCAACCCACGCTATGCCACTGGCGTAAACATACCCTAAACAGTCAACCACAACAGAATGGAGTCTCCAACGCAGATGTGAATGTAGCCAAGTTGTTGCATTTATATTCACTCCCTGCATGATTGTATCTGAGATCGGTGTTAGATATATACACAGAGAGAGAGAGAGATAGATATGAGACAAATGGGAGATAGATATAGACACTGTAGATAGATAGCCAGACAGATTGATAGATGTATCCTCTAATAGTTATTCACACATTCATAGGTGGATGTAAAAACAATGTAGACATGCACTACTTTCGTCTGTTTTGCGGATCTGTAAGTCTATGGGTTCGTCAAAGCCACCATCCATCTAGAAATTTCCACATATCTTTTTGTTATACCTACCTGCACGTTGGTTGTCGTTTAGCGTTTTCGCACCGCCGTTGGAGTGCAAAGTAACAATAACAAGAAAATCGAAAAAATGCGCTTAGGCGTCAGCTACTGTGTAACATTTAGGTCCTTCTCAGCCCTAAGACAAACCTTAAAGGCTATTTACAAAGCAATATTCTAAATATATATAGAAGTGCGCCCATCCTGTTATTAATAGATGGAGACACTAACTGTTATGACAGTTTACCTTCTCCAAGAATTTATGCCAGCACAAATATTTTGCTCAGCCTCCGAGACACGGAGTTGACATAGAACAGCGCACGTATTTAAATGAAGTCAGGACTTCATTGCTGCAGATATTGTTTAGTAGAGAGGTTAATTATGTCACATTGCTCTCATGAAAAATAAAGTCGAGGGCGCTGGTTTCTGTCTTGGACTTTCAGATGGAAAAATAAAAATTAAACTGCCCTTAGACTTCAATGGATCATTCTGCAATATAGCCCTTAGGGTGCAAGGTATCATTCCTAGTATTCTTACATGAAGCATTGAAGATGTTCTCTGCAAATAACCATGTCCTTAATACCAGAAAAACTAAGCAAAGTCAGGCCTGTTTCTCTTCTATGGAGTGTCATAATTTGTATCATGAAGTGGGAAATTTAAGGACAACTTACGTCAAAGAATGAATAAAGCTGGATCCTTTTTTTGCTAGCGGCTTTTTAGGACAGGCCCTACAGTTATATCCAGTTATCCTTAAAGGGCATCTGTCAGCAGTTTTATACCTATGACACTGGCTGACCTGTTACATGTGCGCTTGGCAGCTGAAGGCATCTGTGTTGGTCCCATGTCCATATGTGCCCGCATTGCTGAGAAAAATGATGTTTTAATATATGCAAATGAGACTCTAGGAGCAACGGGGGCGTTACCTTTACACCTAGAGGCTCTGCTCTCTCTGCAACTGCTGCCTTCTCTCTAATTTTGATTGACCGGGCCAAGTGTGATCACGTTTACACTGCCTTGCCTTGTCAATCAAGGTGCAGAGGGCGCGGCAGTTGCAAAGAGGAGTAATGGTAACGCCCCCGTTGCTCCTAAAGGCTCATTTGCATATATTTAAACATAATTTTTTATCAACAATGACCAACACAGATTCCTTCAGCTGCCAAGCGCAAATCTAACAGGTCAGCCAGTGTCATACAAAACAGGTATAAAACTGCCGACAGATGCCCTTTAAAGGGGTTATCCCATGAAAATTATGACTATGCAACGGATAGGACATATTGAAGTATCACTGCAATATACAATACATGCAATAAAAATATTGTTTTTTCATGTACATTATATTTTCCTATCTGGTAGCGCCCCCTGCTGTTTATCCTTCTGGTTCACCTTTTCCTGCATTCGGTGGTGGACGGACATGCTCAGTAGCTTCCCTGCTCTCATAGTGAAGATGCCTATACCTTTCATTCATCGATACTTGTAAATTCATAGAAATATAGAGCTCTATCTCTCTCTAGACAGTGGAAAAGGAAATTGCGGGGGCATCCATTGGAGTTATAATGGTGGCCATATAGGTTTCCTTAATTAGCTATGAATTAAACCTCATTATAAGCACATTTCTTAAAGGAAAAAAATGATTCTGAATGGCTTAAAAAATTAAAAACTGATACTTCACCTGTTCTGAGGGTTCCTGGGACCCTGCTGGTCTCTACTTCCTGGTCCCTCTAGACACACAGGAAATGACTGCTCATCCACTGGCTGCAGCGGTGACCCACCTCACTCATTTCCTGTGGGTCTACAGGGACCAGCAGGGACTCTAGAACTGGAGCGATGACGTGTCAATGAGGTGTTTATAACTTATTTAAGTTTTTTTATAGTATTCTGAACTTTTTTTAAATTCCTTTAAAGGGGATGTCTAACAATATAACCCCTGTCAACATGCCCTGTGGGGCCCCCCCTATCTATCAGCCAGCACTGAGAGCCACTGTGTACGAGGGACTCCCGTTTGGCAGACTCGAGCAGTCTCTACGTTACACAGATGGTCATTTATATGAATGGCAGGCCGTGACTTCCCCGAGCAAAATGAACTGTTTGCCATGAATGCTGGGACCTAGACCTGATCTTAAATTTTTAATTAGATTTTAGTTTTTAATTTAAAAGCTTGATTAAAGGGCATCTGTCAGCAGATCTGTCCCTATGACACTGGCTGACCTGTTACATGTGCGCTTGGCAGCTGAAGGCATCTGTGTTGGTCCCATGTTCATATATGTGTCCGCATTGCTGAGAAAAGTCATGTTTTATTATATGCAAATGAGCCTCTAGGAGCAACGGGGGCGTTACCATTACACCTAGAGACCTAGAGGCTATGCTCTCTATGCAATTGCCACGCCCTCTGCACTTTGACAGGGCCAGGGATGATGATGTTCTCACTACCTGGCCCTGTCAATCAAAGTGCAGAGGGTGCGGCAGTTACAGAGAGAGCAGAGCCTCTAGGTGTAATGGTAACGCCCCCGTTGCTCCTAGAGGCTCATTTGCATATATTAAAACATAATTTTTCTCAGCACTGTGGGCACATATGAACATGGGAAAAACACAGATGCCTTCAGCTGCCACGTGCACATGTAACAGGTCAGCCAGTGTCATAGGGACAGATCTGCTAATAGATGCAATGTGCCGAATGGCATTGTGCTTTTGCCGCACTTGGCAAACCCACACCTGGTTTACCACAAATTACAATGGTTTTGTGATACAATATTTGGCTGCAGATGAATCTACGACAATTTACCATAAAATCTGTGCGGTGTTGCCAACTGGTTATAAACGACATAGCCATTTGGCAAGTGTAACGTTTGTTTTAATACAGAAACTTATTTAACCCCTTGTGATGTCACTTCTTCTGAGCAGCGTGCAAAAAAAAAAAAAAAAAACATTGTTAAAGAAACACCATGCTAAAAACACCTTTAAAAAAAATGCAACACGCACTGGCACTTGCATTTTTTTCAAGCAGGGTTAACCCAAAGAACACCAGAAAATAATGGAAAAACGCTAGACCCAGACCATGCTGCGAATCCAAAAAACACCATTGATCCAAAAAACGCACGTCAAGGGTGAAAAAACACCAGTACAAAAAAAAGAAAGAAAGCCAAGTGTGTGCTACATTTAAAGTGACCCACTGGCCCTAGAAAAAAATAAATCACATTAAGGGTTCATGCACACAAACTTATTTTTGGTCCGTGTCCGTAACGTTTTTCTGGGGCTCCGCAATTGGGCCGCAAAATAAAAACTGAAATTACTCCATGTGCTTTCCGTATGTCTGCAAGTCCGTTCTGCAAAAAAATAGAACGTGTCCTGTTCTTGTACATTTTGTGGACAAAGAGAGGCATTGTTACAATGGATCCGCAAAACCGCAAAAAAATATAAAACGGATGTAAGGCCTCATGCACACGACCATATGTATTTTGCAGTCCACAAAAATCGGATCTGCAAAATATACAGATGACGTCTGTGTGCATTCCGTATTTTGCGGAATGGAACAGCCGGCCCCTAATAGAACAGTCCTATCCTTGTCCGTAATGCGGACTATTGTTTTGCGGAACAGGCATACGGAAACGGAATGCACACAGAGTAACTTCCGTTTTCTTTTAAATGAATGGTTCTGCAAAAAAGAACACAACGGACACGGAAAGAAAATACGTTCATGTGCATGAAGCCTAACAGATGTCACACGAATGTCATTTGTTTTTTGGCGGATCCGTGTTTTGTGGACCGCAAAATACATACGGTCATGTGCATGAGCCTTAACTGAGGAATGAACAGAACATTTACCTGGCGCCCTTCTTTTCAGCTGCAGATCCGACAATGGCTCTTCTTTTTCCATCCAAGATGGCGGCACCACTTCTCATACTGTGTATTTGGTAGCCCAAGAGCCCCTTGGATTGGCCAGCGCTGCTCACGTGAACATTCCTGGCCAATCCAAGAGCAGGGTAGGACAAGCAGGAAGTGTCTCGGGCCACCAAGTGCACAGTGTACATCAGGGAACCTGAGGAGCCGTGCGGCCATCTTGGATGACAGAAGGAGCTGAGAATTTGAGACTCTGCAGCTAAAAGGATATAAAGGTAATTCTTCTATTCGTTCCTCAGTTAGGGCTCATGCACACCAACGCATTTTGCTTTCCGTTTCCATACCGTTTTTTTTTGCGGCCTATATAAGGATCCATTCACTTCACTGGGTCCGTGTAAAAACAGAATTTATTCCGTGTGCATTCCGTTACTGTATGTCTGCAAAAAAAAGAGTAGGGCAGTTCTGTTATGCGCCGGGCGTTCCATTCCACAACACAGCCAGCATCGATGTTTTTGCGGATCCGCAATTTGTGGACTGCAAAACGGGCAACGGTCGCGTGCACGAGCCATTAATGTGAATTTTGTTTCTTGAACTGGAGCGTCGCTTTAACATTTCCCAAGACTTCAATGTAACATCTGGAGATGGTGTTTAAGTGCATGGATAAAGGACAGCAAAAAGAAAAAAAAAGCACCAAAAGATACCAGCAAAAAGCCTCAAAAACGCCTAAAAAGACACCAGGCAATAACGTAAATTCACCTGCTCCCAGGAATTATAAAGCTGGTGTATAAGGGAAAGGCTGCCTCCGATCCCTTGGATTGCCGTCCTGGCAAATAATCACATCATCTCAGTACGATGAAGCTGAGTTGAAGTGAGGACAATACGAAGTCTGAACTGATTTTCTGGCATCTTTTTACCTTAAATGAAAACAATGCTCACGAGGGAAAAAAATGGAGAAGTACAATAAATTTTATATGGTGAAAGTATGCAAAGCTGTCAGATCAGCTTCACGAGCCGACGTGTGACGCAACCGAGTGTGGACAAGAGCAAATACCTAGAGGTGAACTTTATACAAACTCCCTCACGTGGGGCGCACAGATTGGTGAGGGGGACCTAAACAACACCCACACCCCGAACATCTGGTTCATTGATCCTTACGTTAAAGGGGCTATACAGGATCAGGAAAAACATGGCGGCTTTCTTCTAAAAAAAAATAGCGCCACACCTGTCCCCTGGCGGTGGGTGGTATTGCAGTGCAGCCAAATGTACTTCAACGGTGGTGAGTTGCAATACCAGATGGTGTGGTGCTGTATCTGGTGGGAAGCAGTCATCTTCTTCTCATAATGAACAACCCCTTTAATTCCCTACACATTATAGCACCCACATGGTTTCTATACAGGGGTGCACAGGTTACAAGTTCTTGTAATATGGTTCCGATACACGGCATCCTATGGAGCATGATGCAATTTATTATACGGACTGTATTGATCCAGGGGTATGTATGCCTGGTTGGCTATACTCCCATAGAAGTCAATGGAGAAAGTGAGCATGCGCACCACCTCCCCTTTCACAGCGGCCACAGCACCAGGCAGGATAGAGCGGGTGGAGGAACAGATGCGAGACCCTTATCTATCAGACATCTTATGGATATCGAAATGAATAAATGTCTAAGATGATAATAAATATCCCTTAAAATAAGTTGTAACAGCGCCACACCTGTCTACAGCTTTTAACTGGAATTGCGGTTCGCTCCATTGGAGTGAAGGAAGCTGAGCTGCAATACCACAATCAACCCATGGACAGGTACCCCACTGTTTTTGCAAGAAAGAAGCCATGTTTTCTGTAATCCACTTGAACCATAAAGATCCCAAATCCCGTTAACCTACGATCATGCTTTTAAAATAGCCTAGAAAATATTTTTTTTTTTTAAATGTGTGAACAAAACCCATGTGAGCTCAGATTTCTTATTATAACTTTTTAAAATCTGAAATTAAAACAAATTTGAATAATTTTTTAATTTTTTTTTTACAAGGTTGTTCCACGTGACCTGAAGAAACCCTATAAAAAAATAAATTAAAAATATCTTGACTGTATTATAATGTGTGTAACCCAGCAGGAACGGGCCGGGAGGTGTGTGACTGTAATATATTTTGCAGATGGAGAACAGCACTGAAATGGCTGCCAGTTCAAATGTCACCGCAACCTAATCTGGCACGGACTCTACAATCAAACCTGTGACAGCTGCAAGGCCTTTCAATCAGCATGGGGCGGCCTAGCCCGGCCAAGCCGGAGTTCGGTGTTATTGGAAGCTTTGCGCTTTGTGACAGCTGTTGCATTTAGAGGGGAGCGTGTCCCACCAGAAAGTGAAGTGAAATTCCTGGGCTGTTTACTGAGATCCAGCGAGGCACAGAGTGAAAAAAAAACTAAAAGTTAAGTCTTTAGGTCGAAAATATGCAATAAATTAGAGTAAAAAAGATATACATTTTTAATTGTTCTTTTTTTCAAATTCATTTCTTCTATTTTTTAGCTATATCTGTTTCTGGGAAAGCTGGGTGGTCATTCATTTTTATGGGTTCAGGATATTAATGGTCTCAAAATAGGCCATCAATAGCAGATTGGTGGGGCTCTGACTCTTGGCACCAAGATCGCTGCGGCCACTCTACTGTTTACCTACCTGCACGTCATCTACTTAGCATCGACAGTACGGATTTGTCCTATTCAAGCCGCAATAGCGGCCCGTTTTCGCCATGTAAACCAATCCCTCTGGTTTGTTTCCATCCTGTATGTAGCACTTCCTGTTGCTGTATCCAACCAAACCCATGATGCACTTCTCCTTCCCCTGCCGCAGCTCCAGCACCACCCCTAATGAAACCCAGCTAGTTTATAGCTCCTCCCCCAGCTAGTTACATAGACTCCCCTATTACTGCCCTTAACAACTCCTAATGAGTATTTAGCTCTTCCCCCAGCTAGTTACATACACCCATCATTGCCCCACCCATGGGCATAACATCACAAGAAATAAAGCTGCATGGACATGTGACCACATCTCGAAACAGAATATAGGGGCAATAAAGGTGAAATAAATACAGTGAAATACAGAAAGTGAACTTTATAAATTATTATTTTAATTGATACTGATGCAAACCGGAAACCCCCTTTAAAAAAAGGATTCCCATCTGGGGCATTTATGAATATATATCCACAGAATATGCCATAAATGTCTGGTAGGTATGGGTCCCCGCTCCTATTTCCAGAACAGGGCCCCGTCACGCCCGGCAAGGAATGGAGAGGTGGCTGCGCATGCATTAGCACTTCTGAGTCAGCCCTCGTCACAGCCTTTGGTGTGCGCCACTAGATGCAGCCCCAATGTCCATACCTGCTCGGGGGGGGGGAGACGTAAAGGGGCATGACACATCAAAAAATGGGCATGGCCTACATGGGAAATGATTGGGCGTCCTTGAAAAGAGGGCTGTCATGGCCTTTGGTGTGCGCCGTGACACGGTTGCCGTGCATGCTGTTGCCAGCGGCAGCGTGTTGTGGTTGCAGCATGTAGGTGCCTCCTCCTTTCTCCTGGGGCCTTCCCTGTCTGGTGCCAGGGGGGGTTAATTATCTAGCTGGTGGGGATTTAGGTGTGTCCTGGGTATGGCCACGAGGTTTATATTGCCTGTGGCCTGTTGGCTGGGTTCAGTGTTCCTCCAGCCTTGCTGTGTGCTGGAGCTGTGCTCATGCCAGGCCTCTACTATCTGCCCAGTGCTTGAGGGCCACCTTGTGGAACATCAAGGTCACCATGATGTCTTCCTTATGTTCCCGTTGTTATCCTTCCCTTCACTACCCTTGCATATGTTTGGTGTTGTTTATGTATGGGTGGTTGTTGTCTTGTGGTTGTTACATGCCTGGTCTGTTGGTGTTCATAGTCCAGCATGTTATAGTCTAGACATGTTCCCTCTGGTGTGCCTCTGGAAGGGGGTGTCAGGGTTCCCCGGAGGGAGAACTACAAGTATGCATGCTGCTCTGCCTGGGGCCACCATGCGTCCTGTTTGCATGGGGGTTTCCAGGCAGTAACTGGTGTGCTGGATACCTGGGTGTAGTTGTTTGTACTGTGTCCTGTATGGTGTGTGGGCATCAGTACTCATGCTCGGGTTCCAGTCGGTGTTTCTGTGGCAGGTAAGTGTGTTGTATGGTGTGTTTACCTGCCGATCCAGTTACCGTATACAGTCTCTTCTTTTTCCTTGCAGCTAGGCCGGTGGAGACTCCTGTTCATCCTTGTCTGGGATGAACAGGTCGTCTCTGCCCTTTCTTTATTTGAGGGATTATCAGGGCGACTCAGGATCCTAGGTTTCCTGGGTATGAGCCGTCCTACCATCCAGGTTCGCTCATACGGTGAGGAGTTAGGGCGAGGATTAGGGATTCTTTAGGAGGTGACCTGCTCACTTATCCCAGTCGCTGGCCTAGTTGCTATCCCGTCTGCTTCACATTGTACAGTGGGGAGTTTTCCCCCACTCCCCACCATGACAGTATGTTCCACAAGATGGCCCTCAACCACTGGGCAGATAGTAGAGGCCTGACATGAGCACAGCTCCAGCACACAGCAAGACTGGAGGAACACTGAACTCAGCCAACAGGCCACAGGCAATATAAACCTCGTGGCCACACCCAGGACATACCTAAATCCCCACCAGCTAGATAATAAACCCCTCCAGCACCAGACAGGGAAGGCCCCAGGAGAAAGGAGGAGGCACCTACATGCTGCAACCACAACACGCTGCTGCTGGCAACAGCATGCACGGCAACCGTGTCACGGCGCACACCAAAGGCCGTGACAGCCCTCTTTTCGAGGACATCCAATCATTTACCATGTAGGCTATGCCTATTTTTTGATGTGTCACGCCCCTTTACGTCTTCCCCCCGAGCAGGTATGGACATTAGGACTGCATCTAATGACGCACCATCCTGGGCGCCCCATGCAGTTAGAGTAAATAATAGAAGAAATTCAGCTTTTTGGCTCTCCAAAACCCGATCAAGGCAAACTTGAGTTTCAAACTTCTTTTTATTCCAATAAGATAGGTTTCCAATAAAAACAACGTGTTTCGGGGAATTAAGATCCCCTTCCTCAGGTTCAAAGAATGAGTATTCTCACTCATGAATTTACTCATTCTTTTAACCTGAGAAAGGGGATCTTAATTCCCCGAAATGCGTTGTTTTTATTGGAAACCTATCTTATTGGAATAAAAAGAAGTTGGAAACTCAAGTTTGCCTTGACCGGGTTTTGGAGCGCCAAAAAGCAGAATTTCTTCTATTATTTATGCTACGGCCAGTGAAGAGGGACTGGACATCCTTCTACATTGGATCCTTATCCTGCGGCCGCACACCCGAAGGCAACCATTTCCTCATTTGATACGACTACAGTAGAGTAGTGCCTATCTTAGCACAACTCTAAAAGGTGAGCCTCTAATCACAAGTATTTCATTTTGTCCTATTGAAGAGTTAGGACACACTACCCTATTGTTCGCTATTTTCTTGAGCCTTAGGCACGTCCACTCCCCATGCAGTTAGAGGTCATGGAGGAATACTGTTTGCAAGAAATCAGCTCGACAGAGAGTGGGAGGACTCCCCTTTTTCCAGGAGCCTCCTGGACGCTCCGGGAGAGTTGGTAAGTGTGGTCTATAACTATTTATAGAGGAACAGTCAGACATTTTTGGAGTCTATAGGAGGTTAGTTCATGTTCCATAGATAATGTGCAGTAAATGGCGCTCATGAGGGGTTTCTCATCTTCTCACATTTTAAGCCTGTGCAACGTATCCCACATATACAGCATCTCTGTGAATATGTTGAATGGTGAGACATTTTTGCATTTTTGACATGACCCCAGCGCTCTATAGATCTATACATACTGCCATATATCTGTAGGTATAGTAAATGTCTTTCACCTTTCAACTCTATTATCTCACAAATTTATGGCTAAATGCAGTTTTCAACACCAATTTAATAACCCCTGCCTATAGTTTCATCTTCCCAGTGTTGGACTGGTCCACCGGAGTACCAGAGGATCCTCCGGTGGGCCCATGCTCTACTACCATTGTGGACCCTAAAGGTCCAAAGGAAAAAAAATAACATTTGGCACAAATAACTTGTCACTAGGGTTTATTTCTTTAAATCAAAACCTATTAGACTTTATTGATGATACGGGGGTTGGACCCCGAGAATAGTTTCCTCTAGTGGGCCCAAGGAACCCAATTCCAAACCTGCACCTTCCGAGATCTAATACTGGAGAACTGGTGGAGGATCCTCATACATTCAGAGGATTAATTTTAAGCTTCTGAACCCCAATGGCCAATCTGTAAAGAGCCCCTCATCTGCAATTTATAATTCTGGTGTCTTCTTGTAAGGATGTGGAGTCTTTAGACCTCTGTTTGACTCGTGTTGGATGTGAGTGGGGTCTGTTTGATATGGGCATTATGGCAGCAAAGCTGGGTCGATATTAGGGTTAATGTTGTCCTACTTCCTAGTGAGGGGTACCGATTGCCTACCTAGTAATTTTCCTTTCCAGGTAGACACCATAAAACACCTTTAGGTACGTAGCTATGTGATGGTTGGCTGGAACTGTCAGGAGGGCACAGTGGTTATTATTGTTGGGGCCACTGTGGAAGACATTGCCAGGGGTACCGTGGCTGGCATAGTGACTGGTGTGGTTTAATGGGGTTTTCCAGTATTGCTATGGTCCTTAACAGGTACGCTAAGGGTACTTTTACACTAGCGGCAAGGAACTCTGGTAGGCTGATCCGGCGGGTAACAGCCTGTCTGATCCATGCTGCCGCTAGTGCATGCTTACCCCCGGACTACCGCTCTGACCCCATTGACTATAATGGGGGCGGGCCGCCGGAGTTCCAGCGGCAGCACGGCAAACGTGCCGAGAGGCGGCCAGAATAAAACTACGACATGTCAATGGGGCTGGAGCGGTATTCTGGGGTCACACGTGTACTAGCGGCAGCACGGATCCGACAGGCTGTTCGCCCGCCGGAACAGCCTGCCAGATTTCATTGCCGCTAGTGTGAAACTAGCCTTATGTAGTTTCTTACATGATATACGGTACACCTTTTTTTTTTTTCAGTTTGTACTCTTCCAGGGGCCGACTGGCCATACACCCTACAGAGAGATCACCTGGTGGGCCGATGACCTGACGCCTGAGCCCTCCTCATGGTCGACAGCCAGGTAGACAAAGAGCTGATGCTCACAGCATTAATTAATGTAGGAGCATTAGGCATTTATGCACCTGGCCAGCGGCCGCAGCTGCTCTCCTGAATTCAACTGTATTGCCTTCCCCAGGACCACAATACATTTGAATACTGTGGTGCAGGCGGCAGTATTTTGTGCTGCACTATGGTATCACTGGCCTCGCTTACTTCTGTTGTCCCTGCCTACTTATGTTGCCTCACATTTTGTCAATCTGGACCCACCTACAGCATGTTGCCACTTTCAGACTATTTTCCAAGGCCCATTTAAGTTCCCAGTCTGCCCCTGGATTCTCCGGTTTTCGCCATGTAAACCAATACCTCTGGTTGGTTTCCATCCTGTATGTAGCACTTCCTGTTGCTGTATCCAACCAAACCCATCATGCACTTCTCCTCTCCCTTCCTCAGCTCCAGCCCCGCCCCTAACAATGCCAAACTAGTTTATAGGTCTTCCCACCCGACATCTAGTTACATAGACACTCTTCTATCACTGCCCCACCCATGGACATGACATCACAGGAAATAAGAAAGAGCTGCACGGACATGGTCATGTGACCACAGCCCAGAACATAACATAGGAGCAATAAAGGTACAAGAAACACATGACTAAATTACAGCAACCTTCATAAATGATTATTTTGAAGAACATTGATGCAAACTGGAAAACTTTTTTGGCTTGGGGTGGCAGGGGCCAAGTGGATCTCCTTCAACGCATAAACCTGCAGCTGGCCCCGGTTATGGGGCCCTTCCTCTTCCATATACACCCTTGATCCCTGACAGCCATTACTCATGATGACACCTATTCCTTATCCGCCCATCAGAATGACTCCAAATCATTAAATTCCTTTCTATGCCTTTTTGCATTGGATTGCAGAACGGTGCTGTAGCGGGAATATTTTCACCTCCCCCTCACCCCGCACAGTTATGGCTTTATGATATATAAGTTATCTGTCTGAGACACACGATCATAAATCTAATATTTTCTGGCTGTGGCGACCTATATGTGTTAGACCATGGATGTGGTCATTATGAAGGGTGTCACGCATCTGTTCCTCATGTTTCTATATGATCAGGATGATCCCTGGGAATGACGCACAGTGATATCCATCCCACGTACCAGACATTAACTATTGTGAAAAATGATCATTTTTCCAAGTAACAGATGAACCATAAAAGTGATCTGTGACTGGAGTATAACGCTCATTATCTTGATGCTTCTGCTTTATTACTAGGGTGTCGTCATAGAATTGTCAGCATGTAGATGCATATTATACACAGCTTTATTTTGTTCCTCTTCAAACATTAGAATTAGATTTCTGTTCAAATTTCTGGGCTCTTCCTAATCGATGGTCCCCCTAATGGCACCACATATGTGGATAGACACTTGATCACCTCCATGCTATCTGTCACGAAGGGACTAAAGGGCACAGACATAACAGATCTGTTGGGCTGGCCATACATACATGTGCTCGGAATGGGGAGAGGGGAGAAAGCTGCTGGCAGACACACATGATGGCTTTTCTACCTGAGAAGTAAAGGATCAGGCATGTTGAAATCCAACTGCTCAATTGTTATCCTCTCTGACCTCTGCAGTCGGTGGAGATTTGAGACACTCCCATACACATTAGATGGTCAGCTTTTCCCGGTGAAGTTTGCCAGGTTCAGCCAACATCTATCTAATGTGTTTGGCATACCTCCCAACATTTTTTTTTTTTAAATTATAAACTTTTATTTTTTTATTATCATACAAAAAATACATACCAATATTCCATTTACAATACTATAAAATCCAAAAGTCCGTCAGTTCTAGTTTTTTAACCAAGGTTAAATATAATTTCATGCAGGTACCCATAATTATATGCATATTAACTAAATCAAATAGAGGTCTCACTACCTGGGAAGAAAGCAGGGCCCACCCGGCATCAAGAGCTTTAACAATGCAGATAGAGAAAGACATCTTATTTAATATTATTATCTCTGTACGGGGAGGGAACAGAGGCCCGCGGCCCGGGCGACCCGCCAAGCAGCGACCACGCACCTCATACGGCCTCCCTCAGACATAAGTAGGCACCACCGACAGGATCAACACTCGTGTGACGAATCATCTGGTGCTCACATACACCGTGCGGGGCAGACTCACAGCGATTTTTAATCGCACACTTCCGTAGAACCAAAGGAAAACAGAGGGGGGTCCAGCAGTCTTCTATCGCAGTGGTATAAAACCCACTCACGGATTTTACTGCCTCATCCCCGTATAGTTAGATTAAATGTTGATGCCCTGTTTAAGCATAACTCGCATGGGTTTACCATGATGTCTCGTGAAAAGAGGACTCGAGTCAAATGTCGCTCAGCAATCTCCGGCAATTGAAGAGAGAAACAGAGCCAACCAGCACCGTCTCATTGAGAGAACAGAGCCCAACACCGACTCCAGTTCATTAAGAAAAGACAGATGTTAGAACCCAAACCACACCTGTGTCAGATCACTGCCCGTAGTTGAAACTCATGTCCAATAGGAAAAGCCGCATCCCGGGTCGCACCCGATGCCCGGACCCCCCAAGATCCCGAGCCCTGAACCCTCACCCAAGTATTACTCAATATTTTAGATAGGTCAAAAATTAACCGATATCTGATGCCGGTGAGTCCCGCCAACCCCCAACCTTTCTAGAGACACTCCAATGCTCCACTATAACCTCTCGTTCTGCACTAATACATTGCATACAAAAAAAAAGCCGGACTAATTGGATTTTCCCCAAAGGCCCCCCACCATCCCCCCTCCCCCCCACCTTGCAGACCAAAACCCCCCCCCCCAAAAAAACCCTAATTAATTAATCGTGTCCCAATCTTTCTACAGTTTATCCCACTTTAAGTAGGATCCCCGTTGTTTGTACAAGATCTTCTCATAGCTTTTCACCTTCTCAACCAAACCCAGCCAATTATTACAGTCTGGAACGGAGGAGCAAAACCATGCTCTAGAGATGAGAAGCCTAGCCAGAAACATCACCTTAATCAACAATCGACCGTTTGTAGGTTGGTAATTGACCTCCGATAGGTCTCCCAGGACCCATATCCTGGGAGTAAAAGGAACAACAATGTTGAGTTTACAAGCCAGATTGGTTTGAACCGATCTCCAGTACCTGCTCACCATTGGGCAGTCCCAGAACAGATGTAGATGATCTGCCTCGGATTCACAACAGCGTGGGCAGTCAGAGGAGGTTCTAAGTCCTCTCCTATATAACCATATAGGTGTCACATATATTTTGTGCAAAATATTAAATTGTTACAACAGTGTGGTTAAAATTATGCGAAACCAATTTTAAACTTTCCCCTATATTCTCCCAGTTTGGAGAGCCCGTCTCTGAAAGCGAAGATGACCAGGCTCTCTGTCCTGGTGACAAAACATCCGAAAAAAACTTTTTCATTAAGTGTCTATAACAGTGAGATACTTTAATTCTCGTGACAATTTTCTTGCAAATTAAATCCTGTAAAAATTCAGGAGTATCTATAGTAAGAAGATAGCGATTCGCAGTGCTAGAAAGTGCTGACCTTAGTTGAAAATATGCATACCAAACCACCTCACCTAAATTTGCCCCTTGCTTTAATTCCGCAAGGGGCAAAATGTGTCCACCAATGACCACTTGATGCAGGTACTGAACATTCTTGGTCCTCCAATACTGGCTGCAACTCAGGTCGTTTAAGTTCAAAAGCTTTGGATTATGCCATAGTGGAGTGCAAATAAGTGACGCCCCAGCTCCACACCAGTTCCTTATATTTCGCCAAGACTTTGTAGCCATTCTGCAGAAGAGTGTATACCCATTTAGTGTGTTTAATAAATAGTCAGACTCAAGTACTGTAAAAAAATCTGCAAAGCCTGAATCTTTCACCACCCTACTGCAGAACTGGCTATTTTCCCACTCATTAAACAAGCAGAGTTGAGAGGCCACAAAATAGCCCCTAAAATAGGGGAGGTTAAGACCTCCCCGATTATAGGGCATAGAAAAATAGAGTACCTTCAATCTCACACGCTTCCTCCCCCATATTAGATCATTAAGCATCCGCTCTATCAATCTGAAGTACTTATCCACAATCCATACAGGCGAGTTGCGCAAGATATAAAGAACCTGGGGCAGCACTACCATTTTTATTAATGAGATTCTGTCGGCTCTCGCTGACAGGATTTTTTGCCATATCATGATATACCTCCCAACATTTGACTAAGCCATGCCTCTAACTCAGTTTAATGCCAAGCTATACTGTACATGCGGAATCCTTACCAGTACCTTTTTGTGTCCCCACAAAGTAATTATTCCCCCTTACTGCCCCTTTACACTAAAGCTATCCTGTTAGTATTCCCACAGTTATACCCCCTTAGTGCCCCCTTCACTGTAGAATGCCCCCTTTCATGCCCACGCAAGTAGTTATACTCCCTAAGCTCCCCACAAGTTGTTATACCCCCTATGCCCCCTCCACAAAGAAGTTATGCCCCTTAGTGCCCCCACACAGTAGTAATGCCCCCTTAGTGCCCCCTTACAAGAATGTTGCCACGTTAATGTTAACAAAATGAAAAAAGTAATACTCACCTAGTCCCATTCCCCTGATGAACGGGCATGTTATTTCTATTAAAGGGGTTGTCTGGGTTCAGAGCTGAACCCGGACATACCTCCATTTTTACCCCGGCAACCCCCCTGACATGAGCATCGGAGTAGTTCATGCTCCGATGCTCTCCTTTGCCCTGCGCTAAATCGCGCAGGGCAAAGGCATTTTTTGGAGATCAGGTGACGTACCGGTGCTCTCCATGGGGCTGCCAGGAACCCCGGTGACGTCTCAGGCACTGATAGGCGGGATCTAGCGCTGCCCTAGCCAGTAAAACAGCTAGGGCAGCGCTAAAGCCCGCCCATCAGAGCCGGTGTCGTCACCGAACATACTGCCGGGCGGAAGTTTCCGCCCGGCAGTGTGTTATTGAAAACAAAAGAGCCCTTGCCCTGCGCGATTTAGCACAGGGAAAAGGAGCGCATCGGAGCATGAGATGCTCCGATGCTAGCCTCAGGGGGGCTGCCTGGGTTAAAATAAGGGGAAAGGAAAAGGAAACCACGGCACTCGTTTTAGTAGTTTTGGAGATTTATATTTTCATTTCATTTCATTTTTCATTTCATCATTTATCATTTCATTTTAGTCAGCATCCAGGAATGATATATGCACAGACTGGCCAACATTTCGGTCCTAATACGGGACCCTGATCACGGCCTTAGTCTTGTCTTGCATGTTGCCTGTGGGATGCGCTCAGCTCTGAACCCGGACAACCCCTTTAAGGGTAAGATAAGTGGCAGATCTCTGGCAAAAAAAAATTCCGGGAAAATAAAAGGATAGACTGTCCTCAAAGACACAAGATTGTCAATGGATCCCTATAAAACCATCATGTCTGTGACCAGTTAAAGGGCGTCTATCAGCAGATTTGTACCTATGAAACAATCTGACCTGTTACATGTGCGCTTGGCAGCTGATCTGAGTCTGCACTTTGCTTGACAGTGCCAGGCAGTGCAAATTTGATCATGTCTGTTTCGGCCTGTCAATCAAAGTAGAAAAGATGTAGCAGTTGCAGAGAGGGCAGAGCCTCTAGGTGTAACGGCAACACCCCCGTTGCTCCTAGAGGCTCATTTGCATATAATAAAACATCATTTTTCTCAGCAATGCGGGCACATATGAACATGGGACAAACACAGATGCCTTCAGCTGCCAAGCGCGCATGTAATAGGTCAGCCAGTGTCATAGGGACAGATCTGCTGACAGATGCCCTTAAAGGATTTTTGGTTGGTGTATTTATTCCAAAGAACAATGTAATACATCTGGGGAAAACAAGGATTGAGGGGTTGAAGGGGTGGTCTCACTTCAGAAAATAGCATTTATTATGTAGAGAAAGTTAATACAAGGCACTTCCTAATGTATTGTGATTGTCCACATTGCTTCCTTTCTTGGCTGGATTCATTTTCCCATCACATTATACACTGTTCATTTCTATGGTTACGACCACCCAGCAATCCGGCAGCGGTGCCCGTGCTTGCACGCTATAGGAAAAAGCATTAGCCTATGTGCGCCCCCACGGTCCCAGCCACCAGTGAGGCCGACATTTTTTACTTTAGTGTCTATGCATGACCGCTGCTAATGGACACGAGCAGTGTATAATGTGATGGAAAAATGTATCCAGCCAGCAAAAGAAGCAATATGGAAAATCACATTAGTAAGTGCCTTGTATTCACTTTGTCTACATGATAATTGCAATTTGCTGAACTAGGACAACCCCTTTAAGGTTCCTGATTCTGTTGGTTTCCGTAGAAAAGAAGTGTGAAATGTATGCAGGCTTGGCCGAACTGAATGCACAACAATGGAAAACTGAGGGTGACAGATGTCCAGTAGAAACTATGTAATCTCGATGCCCAGCCTGAGGTACTTACTACATTTATCAAGCCATAACATATAGGAGTGTGAGAGTACAGATGTAGCAGGATTAACACTCAAACTCTTAACTCAAATTTCTTAACTCATCGTGTTATCGTGAAACAAAAGCCATTGAAAAGCAACTGAAGGTGTTTGCTTAACGCATTTAGTTTAGATAACACATCTCATAAAGCATGAGTGTTAACTCTACTACATCTGTATTTTGAAAGAAGGGTCTTCTATACTTATGCTAGGATTGGGGCATAGCAGCTGGACAACTGCTGTAGACAGAATTTTGTAAAATGCTCCATTATTGCCAGCATTATTTAGGGAAACCTTGATAGGTGCAAAGTCCCACTGGGGTTAGAGGGGTTCCCATTTTAGTATTGTATATTTACTAATATAAACAAAGGCGGTTTAGACCGGATCCCACTGTGACCCAAGTGCCCACACACCTGGGGTTACTCCTGTGCCCCATGTAGGCATGCTGTAACAGGGTACCAAAGGCGCACTCGGTCTCCCATCAGACGCAGACCTGCTGCTTAGCTTCTGGAGCGAGGATCTGTGTTTGGCCTCGTTCCCAGGGTGGTTTTGCCGGCTGGGAGGCTCCCTGCTCCTAGGTCTGCCTTGAGCGCCGAGCTGATCACTCGGTGCTCGACTTGTTTGTCTGTCGGTCATGTGACGCTGGCCACGTCACATGACCCTCACTCCCCACTATAAATACAGGCGGCCTGCTGGCTACAGGTTGTCTGTGATTTTCGTCCTAGAGGGTGTGTACTTCATTGTTATTAAGCTACCTCTGGAATTGAACCTCGATCCGCTTCTTGACACCTCTTCTGCCTGCTTCCTGTACCTTAACGCTACCTCTCGGATTTTGACCTTGGCTTGTTTACGGATTTGTCTTTGTCTCTTCCCTTGTTCTGACGTGACCTCCTGGACTGACCTCGGCTAGGTGACCCGCCTCGCCTTCCGTTTTTGTGCTACCTCTTGTTTACTTATTGTAACTTCTCAGTGGCTGTCCTCTTCCCTGCTGTCTCTTTCTCTCTGCTTGCACTTAGTAGGTTAGGGACTGTCGCCCAGTTGCGCTCCGTCACCTAGGGCGGGTGGTGCAAGTAGGCAGGGTCAGGGGACCAGGTAGCAGCTCAGGGGGTGCACCTCCGCTCTATCTTGATTTTCGTAACTCTACCCGTGACACATGCATATGGTTCCCACACTTTCTAGGTATTGGTAGCAGCTAATAAAGTGTCAGGATCCTCTGTGCCTTGTGGGTGTCTTTAGCTAGTCTTTTCTGTACCCAAGGTAAGGTTTTAGTTGCCTTTTGTATCAGTTATTTTGTATCAAACTACTGTGACCAGAGAAGAGTGGTTTGTTGGTTCCCCTAGCTCTGGGGGTACATACCTCGCCAGCTCTCCACTAGCTACAGTCTTGGGTTTACTTAGATCCCTAGATGTACAGTAAGTACTTAGATCCTGAGGACAAGGCACGGTAGAGGACACAGGAAATTACCCTAAAAACCACCGTAATATTCAAGAGAGGTTGTTTTTTTATTTTTTTATTACCCTTTTAAGTTCTAATCCGCAATTTGCAATCTGGCTTTTTGGAAAATGGACCATAATGAAGAAGCGAATACGTGGCTCACGGTTCACCTCTCAGCTATTCAACTATTGTCTGGCGTGAAATCCAAAACAGAACTGAAAACTCCAATGACGTAAATGTTACTGTAACCAATATCAAAGAAATGTTTCTTCTTTCTAATTGGTCGTTTCAGGGAAATCTTGACAGTTACATGACCACGTACACGTTTCAGAAGAAATATTTTTATTCACTTCGATTATTTAGAACTTGTAAAAGTGTTGCCAAAGGTTGAAAAAGCTAAAATTATTCCACTCCTATGATGAAGACAAAAATCTCCTGAAATCCAATGTTTACAATGTGGTGGAAAAATTGAGGGTTTAACCCATTGTTATTATTGGACTAAACTCATAGGGTGTCAGTAACTGATTGGTGGTAGTGGACTCCTGACTCCTGGCAATAATTAATAGATTATGCCGCCATGGGTTGTATTCAGGGTTTTGTTGCCCTAGGCACATTTAGTGCACATGCCCTTTATTAGTTTGGCTAAAGCTGCCTATTGACTTAAAGGGGTTGTCCCATGAAAAATATTGTACAGTTTTCAAACCAGCACCTAGATCTGAATACTTTTGTAATTGCATGTAATTAAAAATTTTGCATAATCATTGAGTTATTCAATAAAATGTATCTGTATCTTCTTTGTCCTGCTCACTGAAATGGCCGCACATGCTCTGTTTCATCCTTCAACTGCCTCCTGAGTTGTGATTGGGCGAGAGCAGCAGCAAAATGGACACACCCCCTGAGCTGTCAGCTTGATATAAGTCTAGCAGAACAATGAATGAGGAGATCTCTGGATCCATGTGAGGTACAGGGCTGGTTCTAGCTTTGTTAAAAAGAGATCATCGTGTACTATATGAGGTCTGATTTTCAACCCCTTTTAAAGGGGTTGTCCTGGATTGAGGACTTTGTTCCATTAGTACAAGACAGACATACATATAACATACATCCAAGTCCTACCTTTTCCACATGTTTCTGAAGCCCCGTTTTTCTTTTAGGAAATTCTTCGCCCGAAGTGAAGTTTTCTTAGACTCGTGACGTACCGGGTCCCTTGCAGGAGCGCTGAAGCCTCTTCTTCCGGCTGCTCAGGGAGCCCGGTGACGTCACCAGCACTGATAGGCGGGCTTTAGGCTGCTCTAGCCAGTAAAACGGCCATGTGCGTTCTGCATTTTGAGGACCGCACATGGCCGGCAGTATGGTAGAAATGCCTATTCTTGTCCGTGGCTGCAGACAAGAATAGGACATGCTTTATTTTTTTTGTGGGGCCGTGGAATGGAAGTGCGGCCACCATGTGCTGTCCGCATCTTTTGCGGCCCCATTGAAAATGAATGGGTCCACATCCCTTCCGCAAAAATTGCGAAATGGATGCAGACCCATTATGCGGACGTGTGAAATGACCCTTAATTATGGTCCGTGGTAGCAGAATCCATAACAGAATTGTTACATAACCAAAACCTGAACCTTGTACGCCAAACTTGAAACACAAGTTCGCTCATCCCTAGTTGCGACCAACTGCAGTTTGAAGCAGACTGTCAGCTGTATGTTACAGCTGACAGCAGAGGTCGCACTACATTTTTTCCAGAAGAGTAAAAATACTCCTCTTAACAAATTTGACGAGTACTTTTAGCCGAGGAGGAGTACGAATTTTGCGATAATTCATATATATAATGCACAGGCCCACTTAACGTTATGAGGCTGATATTTCTGCAGGGAAACCATTGCTAGTCTCCCATGCAGAAATAGATGTAGACAATTTTACATTTATCCAACATCATACACTAAACATAAGACCACTGCTGCCTCAGGTGTACCGTTATACAGATACGCTATTTGCGGACTGCAAAACAGTTGTGGACATGTGAATAGACCCTTATGGTCTGTGGTAGTGGAATCCATAACTGAATTCTTAGATAACCTGAGCGATCAAAAATTTACTCAAAAATGGTACCAATAAAAACGTCAACTCTTCCTGCAAAAAACGATCCCCTGCACAAGACATTCAGCAAAAAAATAAAATAAGGCGTTCAGAAAATGGAGACTGAAACAAACAAACAAAGAAAGTAGACATATTTGATATAATTGTGTCCGTAACAACCTGCTCTATAAAAATAGCACATGATCTACTTTGTCAGATGAATGTTGTAAAAACAAAAAAATAAAAATGGTGCCAAAACAGCCATTTTTTATTACCTAGCCTCACAAAAACATAATATTGAGCAATTAAAGATCATATGTACCCCAAAATAGTACCAATAAAACTGGCACCTTATCCCCTAGTTTCCAAAATTGAGTCACTTTTTGGGAGTTTTTACTGTAAGGGTGCATCAGGTGGGCTTAAAATGGGACATGGCATCTAAGAACCAGTCCAGCAAAGTCCGCCTTCCAAAAACCATATGGCGCGCCTTTTCTTCTGCGCCCTGCCGTGTGCCCGTTCATCAGTTTACGACCACATGTGGGGTGTTTCTGTAAACCGCAGAATCAAGGTAATAAATATTAAGGTTTTCTTTGGCTGTTAACCCTCAATGTGTTAATGAAAAAAATGGATTAAAATGGAAAATCTGCCCAAAAAGTGCAATTTTTTTCTTTTCATTTAATTCTTGTGGAACACCTAAAGGGTTAACAACGTTTTTAAAATCAGTTTTGAGTAACGTGAGGGGTGTAGTTTCTGCAATGGGGTCATTTATGGGTGGTTTCCACTATGTAAGCCCCCACAAAGTCACTTCAGACCTGAACTGGTCCTTAAAAATTGGGTTTTGGAAATTTTCTTAAAACGTTTAAGAATTGCTTCTAAAATTCTAAGCCTTCTAACGTCCTAAAAAGATACCTGGTATTAGACATATCACTGTCCATTCTTCATCTCTTTATTTTCTATTGTATACTGTGGAGTTAATATTTAGCTTAAACTATGTACTTGTTTGTATTGTCTTAGGCCGTGATCAAGGTCCCGGGTGGACCGAAACGTTGGCCCTGAATTCAAGTGACGATTCATTGTAAAAGCTGGTGGTGGCTAATATTAAAATACAAATATCGTGTAAACTACGTGTGTGTGCCGTGGAATATTCTTTCTCTATATAGTGGCTTGACAGCCCCTTCACGCAGCACCCCTAATTGGACCAAAGTCAAATTTGCGGTAGTGCCATTCAGTATATATTAACTAAAAAGATAAAATGACATTTACAAAATGATGCCAACATAAAGTAGACATATGGGAAATGTTAAGTAATACATATTTTATGAGATATCACTTTCTGTTTTAAAAGCAGAGAAATTGAAATGTTGAAAATTGTGAATTTTTCATAAATAAAGGTGAAATATATTGACTCAAATTTATGACTATCATGAAGTACAATGTGTCACGAGAAAACAATCTCAGAATGGCTTGGATAAATAAGAGTTCCAAAGCTATTACCACATAAAGTGACACACACAGATTTGCAAAAAATGGCCTGGGCAGAAGGGCAAAAGCTGGCCCGGGGTAGAAGGGGTTAAAGGGGTTCTCCAAGATTTTGATATTGATGGCCTATCCTCAGGATAGGTCATCAATATCTCATCGGTGGGGGTAACACTCTTGGCACCCCTGCCGATTAGCTGTTTGAATAGACCGCAGCACTCCGGTAATCTCTGCAGCCTCTTCCTAGGCCACTGATGTCACGTTCATCAGTCACATGGCCTAGGCACAGCTCAGTCACGTTCAAGTGAATAGCGCTGGGCTGTAATACCAAGTTCAGCCACTATTCAATGGACAGCACTGTGCTTGGTAAGCTGCGAGGAGGCTGTGAGCCAAGTAAGCCTTGGCCTCCTCACAAAGCTGATTGGCGGGGTTCTCTGGTGGCGGGCCCCAGGCAGTCTGATATTGATGACCTATCCTGAGGATACAAAGCTGCAATATAAAAAGAGACAAAAACAAAAAACACAGAAGGCAACATATTTGTTCAATAGTCTGTATCATCTTAGATCAATTGTTTTTTGGGATAAAAGAAAGAAACCACTCGTCTGAATGTTGTGAAGTAGGAGAACATCTTGTCATCCTCTCCCCAGGCCAGCTGTGCCTAGTGTTAAAGCCAGCATTTGATGGATTTCTATATAAATGCTCATTTTTTGCAATTGGTTGGAAAAGCAGATGTTAGAATCAATACATTTTAGATAACATGAGGGATAGGACACCATGCCCGCCACCCTACAATCACTTTAATATTTCCAAGTAGTGTCAAAGCTGTAGGAGATTACATCTGATTACCGTTACCTTAGGGGGCAAAGAATCCCCTTCTGCATAAGGAAACACCAGTAATATAAATGGCTTCAAGGTGAGAGTCCAGCTGGTGGCAGTTGAAGGACAGAACTGAGCATGTGCGACCACCTCAGCGATGTTACACTGGTGGTCAGAGAAATAAGGGAAGAATAAACAGCAGGTGGCACTACACTGATACATTTTATTGCATTGCTCTGTCGCTTTACTAAATTGAGGATTACATGCAATTGCAAAAGTATTTAAATCCAATTGCCATTTTTTGTGAGACAACCCCTTTAACGGGGCAGTTCTTTATATCTATAACGTTTTGTCCTTCCAAGCTTTTCTTTCCATGCCAACAATCTTGTTCCAGTAATAAGTCTTTGGTGGCTCAGTGATTTCAGCAATTTAATCTGCTTGATTAAACCTATCACTTCAAGTGCAACGTTAAGCCAATAAGAACGCGCCGTCCTTCCTAATAATCTCATTTTCTTAATTTTCCATCATCAAGAAAAGATTAATTGTTTGGGAACCACACAGCCATAAAATGTAGATTGTTTTAAACTGGAAGTAAGTAATTTGTACATATTACCAAATTATCAACTTCCTCAATTAAAAAAAAAAAAAACATTAAAAAAAAATATTCTCCCCCCGCGTTTTATCCCAAAGCAAAGCAATAAGAAAGGAAATGAAGCGTCTTAGACTAACAAATTGAGAGGATCTGAAATGTGACCAGATGTGTTCAGTGTTTCGAGGCGGTTATTTCAGAGGTTACAATTAAATGTGGGTGAAATGGCTTAAAATGAAACCAGATGATTACCGATTTTGAAGACGAATTACTGAAGTCTAACTCTGTCTATAAAAAAGCAAGTTGAGAATTGGGAACATAAGAAATTCTTATAAGATAAAAAAAAATAAAAAATTGTGTGTTCCTATCTGAAGATTTGTGGCATATTGTTAGGATATGCCATAAATTTCACATAGGATCAGGTCATAGTAGTGGGACCAGCACCTGTCTCCAGGATGGGGCCCTTGAAGTGAAGGAACAGCAGCCGCTCAAGCTCAGCCACCCTCCATTTACCATTATGTGAGTTCCGAAAATAGCAGAGTGCTGGCTCGGAAATTTCCGGCAGTCCCATAGCAGTGGATGGAGAGGTGGCCCCGCTTGTACAGTGCACTCTCCATTCACTACTATAGAAATTCCAAAGATAGCCAAGCGCGTTTAGGGAGTCCAAAGCCTTGTTCTGGAGATAGGAGCAGATTCCAGAGGTGGAATCCGAGCTTGTCTGACATTTGTGAGAACACCCCTTTCAAATTTTCCTGGAGAACATTTTGCACTGTAATTTACCCTTGAATTTACATCTTAAAAGGGTTGTCCAGGATTTTCCTAATGCCCCGCTTGCAGGTACCATAAAGTCCTAGAAAAGCCAAACACAACATCTACAAAACAGATGCAGCCTCAGTTCTCCAAAGCAGGGTCACCTACAGTTCTAGGCTAAGTGCCCAAAGTCCCGCTGCTCCTGGTACCAGTACCCTCAGAACCATGTCACCCACAGTTCACCACTTAAAGCCAGCTACAGTGTCAACAAAACAGGGGCAGCCAAAGTAATCACAGAGCAGAACCAGTAAGTGAAGCCCCAGGGCATAGCTACAGCAGAAATGGTACCAATCACAGTACCATAGAAAAAAGTGTAATCCACTGTTCTCCAATTAACGAGCCAGCTAAAGTGCCCCCAGAGTATAGCCAACAAAAAGTGCCTACAGAACAGAACTGTTCTCCCCTGCCCACATTACAAAACCAGGCCACAGTGCCCCCAGCCCAATGTCTATGTTATTCTAGATGTTCTTGTACCATCAATACATCTCTGCTAATGAAGGATGAGATCAAATCTGGTAAATCAATTTCACGTCCTGGGAACCATACTGAAACTGTTATTCCAGAATATCTGGTATTCTGCTTGGGCATTCAGGCTTATGAATGGTGTGTTCAGGATTTCTGTGACTGTACCCATCCATCTTGCTGCTGATCACCATCTTGTTTTCCTTTCAGCTGTCAATTCTCTTTTCCTGTGACATGTGGTTTCCTCATAAGATGGACATTCCTACCAGGAATCGAAGAATAGACTTGAATTGGGCAGCAATGCACTTTTATGTTTTTATATCATCTATGGTGATTTTAAAATTCATTTGGGCAAATTAAGTATACGGTATGCTCATGGCCCAACCAATCAAGTGACAGCCACTAGAATAACATTATTTCCCCCTTTAATTATTATTTTGTAATTTCATTTTTAATCAAAAAGTAGCAAAGTGATACATAATCACAGCTCAGCCACCAATTGAAATCCTCTGAAGTGTAAATTATTTTTCATTATACACAAATAACATGTATGGTAGGAGGCAGCATGCCTGCAAAGTCAAAGGAATTACAGCTTCATCCGTCAGTGTGATTGGGAGGCAACAGACACATTGGGAGTTGGAAAGAGAGAGGCAACACTAACAAAGCTCTAAACTTGTAGCTCCACAAGCAACCACTGAGCTCTAAACTTGCAGCTCTACAGGCAGCCACTGAGCTCTAAACCTGCAGTTCCACAAGCAGCCACTGAGCTCTGAATTTTCAGCTCTACAATGAGACACAGCTCCGAGCTTGCAACTCGACAAGCTGCCACTGAGCTCTCAACTTGCAGCTCCACAAGCAGCCACTGAGCTCTAAACTTGCAGCTTCATAAGCAGCCACTGAGCTCTAAACCTGTAGCTCAACAAGCAGCCACTGAGTTCTGAACTTGCACCTCCACAAGCAGTCACTGAGCTCTAAACTTGCAGCTCGACAAGAAGCCACTGAGCTCTAAACTTTCAGCTTGACAAGCAGACACAGCTCCAAACTTGCAACTCCACAAGCTGCCATTGAGCTCTAAACTTGCAGTTCCACAAGTGGTCACCGATTTCTAAACTTGCAGTTTTTACAAGCAGCCACTGAGGTCTAAACCAGATACACAGATGCATATTTACTGTAGACATAAAAAGCAGCATTCCACAAGCAGCCATTGAGCTCTAAACCTGCCACTCAACAAGCTGCCACTGAGTTCTAAACTTGCAGCTTCACAAGCAGCCATTGAGCTCTAAACCTGCAGATCGACAAGTTGCCACTGAAGTCTACACTTGCAACTCCACAAGCAGACACAGCTCTGAACTTGCAACTCCACGAGCAGCCACTAAGCTCTAAGCCTGCAGCTCTACAAGCAGCCACTGAGCTCTTAACTTGCAGCCCCACAAGCGGCTACTAATCTCTAAACCTGCAACTCCAGAAGTAATGTCAGACAAAGCAGGGCTAGAGAGAAAAAGCAACACAAAAGTCAGCCAAGAAAATAGTGCAACTTTCCAGATACACAGATGCATATCATAAAAAGGCAAATAAACCCCTTAAGGGTTTGTGCAAGTTTAAAAATGTCTGCTTTCCTAAAGAAACAGCTACACATGGGTTGTGTATGGTATTGCGGCTCCACTTGAGTGAGGGTGTTGAGCTGCAATGCCTTATACAACCTGTGGACAGGTGTGGCGCTGTCTTTGGAAGTAAGCAGGTAAATTAATCTCATCATGGGCAATCCTTTTAAGCACTTGGCCAAGACCGTTATATAAAACTTACAGAAAAGTTCATTTTCAAAAAAACGTTGAAGAGAAATAAAGAGTATACGAAACTGCACGGTGGCTCGGTGGTTAGCACTGATGACTTGCAGTGCTGGGGTCCTAGGTTTATATCCGAGCAAGGACAACATCTGCATGGAGTTTGTATGTTCTCACCGTTTTTGTGTAGGTTTCCTCCAGGTACTCCTGTCCCCCCCGTCCCCCCCACACACTCCAAAGACATACCGATAGGGAACTTAGATTGTGAGCCCCATTGGGGACAGTGTGATGCTAATGTCTGTAAAGCGCTGTGGAGTATTGTAGCACTATATAAGTGCATAAAATAAATTTTATCCATTTGGTCCATAAAGCCAATTCAAATTGATCTGGTTCTTAATTCTTATCAGGAAACTGAAGGTTGTTTTTCTCTTCTGAGCAGTGAAAACGAGCTTTTAATAAAAAGTGTTTTCAATCATCTTATACGGACTGAGCCAATGCTCATGGCGTCGGTAACCGAGACTTTTCTTTTATATGTAAGTGAAAAGACAAATATCTTTTCGTGAAAGTCTTTTAAGGAAATATATTTAAGCATCAGCTTCTTCTGCTAAAAGGTTCTGGTTTTTACATTGCAGAAAAATAACTCCTTATTTATACCAATGTTGTTTTTCCCGGCGACTCTGTGCAGTGTAATCTTGATAGGACGGTCATCAATAACGCACGCTGCTTTCCTTACTAATACATAAAGCTTGTGTTAAATGCGGTTAGTGCCAAATGCATTAGGCCGGCAGTAGGGTCTGTTACTGAAGCAGATGGGGTGTTAAAACTGTCTCAACCTTATTGTCTCACAAAATATCTGAAAAACATATGCACAATGGTAGGTGAGCCTTGTATACGGGGGCATTATCTTATCTAGGGTGCAGAGTTTGGAACTTTTTCAGGAACCACAGTGTGCATCTTATTTACCATATTTTTTGCTCCATAAGACACACTTTCCCCCTCTAAAAGTGGCGGGAGAATGGCAGTATGTCTTATGAAGCGAATACTAATGAGCTCTTCGATTATGGAAGCGGTCATTAGTACACACTAGAACTGGGGAGAGGTGACTATAGAGCTCCTGGTGCTGGCTTTACTCACCACTTCCGGGTCTTCTGCCGACAACACGCTGTGCTGTCTGCTGACAGCATACAGTGTCAAGACGTAGTGTACACACTATGTACACACTATGACCTGACGTTGTGTGACGTCAGGTCACAGTGCAGTTCTGCAGGAAGAGCGTAGTGGACCTTCCAAGTGGTGGCGCCTTCCAGAGCAGGAAAGATAAGTTATTTTATTAATTTTATGTCTGATCTAAGCCCTGAGGAAGATTAGGGGTCTGATTTGGAGGTCTGCTCTGAATACTGATGAGGATTAGGGGTCTGATCTGAGGTCTGATGAAGATAGGGAGTTGCTCTGAGGACTAATGAGGATTAGGGGTCTGATCTGAGGTCTGATGAAGATTGGGTGTCTGATTTGGGGTCTGATCTGAGGTCTGATGAAGATAGGGAGTTGCTATGAGGACTGATGAGGATTAGGGGTCTGATCTGAGGTCTGATGAAGATTGGGTGTCTGATTTGGGGTCTGATCTGAGGTCTGATGAAGATAGGGAGTTGCTCTGAGGACTAATGAGGATTAGGGGTCTGATCTGAGGTCTGATGAAGATTGGGTGTCTGATTTGGGGTCTGATCTGAGGTCTGATGAAGATAGGGAGTTGCTCTGAGGACTGATGAGGATTAGGGGTCTGATCTGAGGTCTGATGAAGATTGGGTGTCTGATTTGGGGGTCTGATCTAGGGTCAGGTGAGGATTGGGGGTCTGATGAAGATTGAGGGTCTGATCTGAGGTCTGATGAAGATAGGGAGTCTGATTTGAGGGTCTGATCTGAGGGCTGATGAGGATTGTGAGTGTAATTTTGGGGTCTGATCTGAAGTCTGATGGGCATTGAGGGTCTAATTTAGATTGAGAGTCTGATTTGGGGGATCAGTCTGAGGTCTGATGAGGATTGGGGGTCTAATTAAGAATGGGGCTCTGATTTGAGGTCTGATGAAAAAGATGTTTTTTCTTATTTTCCTTATGGTCAGGTGAGCCTTATGGAGTGAAAAATACAGTAAATGGGTTTTCCAACTTCAGTGTGTTTTTTAAATTATCCACCGCTGTCTTCACTGCACTTCGGGCAGAACATGTAAACGTCTTGAATGGAAGGGGATCATCAATGCGGCTGCAGCCAACATCTAGCCGCAGTGGTGATGCGTCCTCAAGTGGCATCTCACTGCGGTCAGGTGCCGCTTGCGAGGCACCTCACTGCTGCAGCCAGTCCTTGGCTTCTGTTTCGCTCATGTCCCCCGTCTGTGCTAGAAGTTTACATACAGGGACCGAAGCGCAGTGAAGACAGTGGTGGAGCGTCAAGGAGCAGATATGTATGCTTCCTTTGACACCACCAGTGATGAGCTGTAATCTGCAAGGGGAACCTGGCAACAAGCGTTCAATGTGCCTAGAGGGGAAATCAAGTATTACACAATGTCTATTAAAATCTGTGCACTGACCACAGTATGCAATGGACTTGTCCTCCACCTCTCAAACTGTACCTCATAGGGTCATTTAGAGGACTGTAGTCTAATGTCTCTTTAATTGAAGATCACTTTTATCCATTTACTTGGATCAGTTATGAACGAGTCCAAAACTATACAATAACCAAAGAACAATAACTGTGTTTTGTGGTTTATGTTTCCATGGCAACCCTCGTATGATAAATGTGAGATTTATTTTCATATAAATAGTAAGTTATCTGGCTCATAAAAATGTACTGTCTGTCTGTACTGTGTGCTCATCTTCTGCACGTGTTCCCCGGTTCCACAGCTGAGAAATAGGAAAATTGAAAGGAGTGAAAAATCTTCAATTTTTTTCAGAGAAATTTAGATATAAAACAGGCAACTGTAACAAACAACAGGTGGCAACTGTTATGTGCAACAGTGTTCTCTCTGTCGCTTCATGTTCACCTAGTTACGAACATTGCTTGGACAATTGCATCTGCCTTGCATTTGAATCTGGGTCTGTTTTTCGTCCAGCTTTGACTGGCTGATTAGGGTGGAGTTGCTGATTGTGGAGCCTTTATAAATTCAGAGCTCACTCCATTCTAGTTGCTGGGTGTATAGCATTTGATGTATGCATTTCCTTCCAGATACTTAGTTTTTTATTTTGTGTTCTGGAATCTGCAGTTCCATGATTGTATATTTTTCTAGTCTAATGTGTTTTCTGTGTTCTGTAGATCCACTGTCTTTCTTGCTGTGTTTGGGATTTTTTTGTTTGTTGCTATGCTGTTGTATTGTCCAGGCAGGTTTGCTGACTTGATTTCAAATAAGGTCAGTTCAATATGGCTCCATTTCTGTTCACTGTCATCTACATCTACCATCTACCTACAGTATATGCCATCCACACCATTGCTAGATCATCCCCTTCATTTGGTCCCTGTCTGTCCATTGTGGATTTTGTTTTAATGCCTTGTTTTATTCCAGTGTTGATACGTACTTCATATATGGTTTTTTTTGCAACCATCCAGTTCTGTCCAATACGCCTGAATAATACCCCATTTATTTTGGGGGACCCTGCTAGGTAGAGGCCCCCTTCTGATAATCGGTGGGTGTCCCAGCAGTCCCTACAGGATAGGGAATAACGTAATATAACCTCAAACCCCCTTTAATGAATAATTACTCTGGAATAGAGTTTTCCTTTAACTAAAAATATTTGAATCTAATATATATATATTGGAAATAATAATAATTTACATATATAATTGAGAGCAGTCATTTTTTATAAAGTTCACAATTACAAACATCAGGCCATCACACCCATCATTCCAAGAAGAGACGGTATAAAATACAGACAAGGTACGATGACCTCATAGTAAATCAAGTCGCCTATAAATCTATGAAAAAGACAACGCTCATAAATTAGGCGTAAAAGTACAAAGCTTCCCTGTCAGTGTTCACCTTGAGTGTCATTGACAGCTAGGAAATATGGTTTATTTAGAATGCACTTTTAGGGGTGTTGACGGGACCCCGGTCTAGAAGCTTCTGGAGAGTACCGAACATAAGAGCTTTGGTCAGTCAGTCCAGTGAGAGCCCCCAATGATGTCATCTTAACACCAATATTTCATAAGTTATTTGCTGTCACCGACTAATACCATTTAGTTATCTCGCCTGATGTACACACTTAGTGAGCTTGATAGAAGGTCATTTATTTATTATCTGCTTCACCCTATACTCTGCTAATGGCCATAACCTGCTTAGAAAGGCCCCTTCCTTAAACGCCCCCACCCCCAATAAATATGCTCCTGAGTCCTTTACTCTATCTATCTATCTATCTAATTAACTATCGGTCTATCTATCTTATTATCTATCTCATTATCTATCTATCTCCTATCTATCTCATATATATCTAGTAGTGATGAGTGGCATAGGCAATATTCGTTTTCGCGATATTTTGCGAATTTTTTGTATAATATTCGCAATAAATTCACGAATTCTAGAATTCGTGATCTCCAGTCATTCTTTTTGCGATTGCGCAAATCGGCACTAATGATGCACATATTTTTTGTGCAATACGTGCAACTTCACATTTTATCAGGTCTGAGTAGATATTACTGATTGGTGCACTAAGTATTGTTGTGACATCACAGCACTATGTCTGTAGCCTGTATGTATGGACAGCAGAGAAACACTAATCCCTATCACACTACCTAACACCCTGCACTGGAATCAGCTACACTATATCAGGATATAACCTACACTGACTATCTCCCACTAACTATCTGTATTATATATGTGAGCTAACTATCTAACTAACTAACTAACTAATGTAATTGCATAAGGAATAGGATCCATATAAAAGCACAGAGCACAGCAATGTCACTGCTCTCTCTCTCTCTCTCTCTCAGAACTGCAAAAAAACTGCAGAAAATGGCTGCTGGGGAGGTTCTTATATAGTAAGGAGTGGGCAACTTTCCTACTGGTTGCTAGGGATGTTCCTGAGCTCAGACAAAGATATTGCAGCCTAGAATATTCGCAATTACGAATATATATCACAAATGTCTTTTTTTGGCCTTATGTACTATGTTACTATATTCTACATCTTTGCGAATTCTCAAAGTGCCGATATTCGCGATATAATTCGCGATTAGAATATTCATGATCAACACTAATATCTAGCTATCATGTATCTATCTATCTATTTATCTATCTCATATATATGTAGCTATTATCTATCTATCTATCTATCGGCTTGGTAAGTGAGAATCCTGTTTCAGATTTGAACTGGCGACCAAGAGGTTCAGTTTACTCCTCTGAGCTCATGTAGGGTTCCATCTTATGAGATAACGTGGTACCGATTAGCTCTTCTCCTGATAATACCTCTGAGATCCATCAAAATTTATACATATGTATATATATATATATATATATATATATATATACAGAGTGGGCCATTTATATAGATACACCTTAATAAAATGGGAATGGTTGGTGATATTAACTTCCTGTTTGTGGCACATTAGTATATGTGAGGAGGAAAAGTTTTCAAGATGGGTGGTGACCATGGCGGCCATTTTGAAGTCGGCCATTTTGAATCATACTTTTGTTTTTTCAATAGGAAGAGGGTCATGTGACAAGAAAAACAATGGTGTGCTTGGTTTTAACGTAACTTTATTCTTTCATGAGTTATTTACAAGTTTCTGAACACTTATAAAATGTGTTCAATGTGCTGCCCATTGTGTTGGATTGTCAATGCAACCCTCTTCTCCCACTCTTCACACACTGATAGCAACACCGCAGGAGAAATGCTAGCACAGGCTTTCAGTATCCGTAGTTTCAGGTGCTGCACAGCATATGCTGTGAAGATACGAGATGTGCAGCACCTGAAACTACGGATACTGGAAGCCTGTGCTAGCATTGACCCTCTTCCTATTGAAAAACAAAAGTTGGATTCAAAATGGCTGACTTCAAAATGGCCTCCATGGTCACCACTCATCTTGAAAAGTTTCCCCCCCACATATACTAATGTGCCACAAACAGGAAGTTAATATCACCAACCATTCCAATTTTATTAAGGTGTATCCATATAAATGGCCCACCCTGTATATATAAAGTCCAATATTGGCCTATATCATATTATGGATCTGCAGCACACGGTTCTCTACATTACATAATGTGTAAGGCTTAGGATCCAGATCCATTGAAGTCTTTCTACAGATTTTTTATGGCTGTCCTCATGGAAATATATCAATGATGCATTACTTTTGAAAGGCCTGAATATATGTGTCTTACAAGGAACTTACAAGTGTTTTCACTTTTAGTAAGAGGCCTTCCAATCAATCTTATCCCAGTTCTTGGCAAATTGTGCCAGCGCTTGGTTTAGTAAACATAGCCTTGTAAACTGGAACCAGTGCCTTGTTTACCTCTCCAGTTGACTTGTACGTAGAGTTTTGCTTACACAAAGTAATCAGCTTATTGCAATCATTTTTCAAAAAGAACAAAGTTTGTATTTTGTTCTCCTTTCCAACCTATTTCTCGAAGCCCTGATCCTATCTTTCAGGCATTGCAGCATGTAATCTCTAAAAGATTTGGACAGATGTTGCTCTGTTTCTTTGTACACCATTAGCCCACACGCATTTCTCCGTCCAATGTTTTTCAACACGCTGCATTTATGCTTGGAGCCAGCAAAATGTGCTTTTGATATACAAGAGCCAGATCAACCCTTTCATTGTTGGCTGGGTCTGTCCGACAAGACAATATTAAACTTGAATCATTGACCATCTCAGCTCCTCAGTTCTTGATGCACCACGTGGACAAGTGAACGCTATGTGACTAAAGGGGTTTTCTATAAGATAAGCTAAAAGAAAATCTGCAAAACATTGCCAAAAGCAAATTAATTCATATATTTAACGATAGATTTTTATTGAGTAGCAAGACAAGAGGCCAAGACCTCAGTTTCAATCCAACCCAAGATAGTCTCATATTCACCAAAAATAAACATATTTCAGGTGGTCCCACTGCTGAAACCCCTTGTGATCGGATGTAATCTGCAGAGAAACCTGTTGACAGTTTCTCTACAGCACCATCGCAGGAGAAAGTGGAACATTACCTAGTTCCTAGTGAAATCACTTAATACGTGGCTATGCTGTCTCCTCCAGAGAGATACTCCATAATTGCTTGAGGTCTTGATAGATCTGGTCCACCATAGTTTTCACTGGTTTTACTTTGTGAAGGGGTTGTCCATGTTTTATAGTTTCTTTTTGTTAAAAAACATAGTAACATGTAGTTAGTGCATGTAGTAGTGCATAAGGCTGAAAAAAGACATTTGTCCATCCAGTTCGGCCTGTTATCCTGCAAGTTGATCCAGAGGAAGGAAAAAAAAAAACTGTGAGGTAAAAGCCAATTTTCCTCACTTTAGGGGAATAAAAATTCCTTCCCGACTCCAATCAGGCAATCAGAATAACTCCCTGGATCAACGACCCCTCTCTAGTAGCTATAGCCTGTAATATTATTACACTTGAGAAATACATCCAGTGAAGTATTAAATTTATAATATGATGAATGAAATTGATGGGCTATCTAGTAAATGCAAGGATATGCCAGAGAGGAAGAGGTTCTTTGTAACCACTCTCTGCTATGGCTGTAGGCCTAGAAAGAATTATATTTTTCGCCCTATAAGACGCACCGGCCCATAAGACGCACCTAGGTTTTTGAGGAGGAAAATGAGAAAAAAAATATTTTGAACCAAAAGGTGTGCTTTTGGTGGGTTTTGAACTAATTGTGGTCTGTGGGTGGCACTGTTATGGGGGATCTGTGGATGGCACTGTTATGGGGGATCTGTGGGTGACGCACTGTTATGGGGGATCTGTGGGTGACACTTATGGGGGATCTGTGGGTGACACTTATGGGGGATCTGTGTGTGACACTTATGGGGGATCTGTGGGTGACACTTATGGGGGATCTGTGGGTGACACTTATGGGGGATCTGTGGGTGACACTTATGGGGGATCTGTGGGTGACACTTATGGGGGATCTGTGGGTGACACTTATGGGGGATCTGTGGGTGACACTTATGGGGGATCTGTGGGTGGCTCTTATGGGGGATCTGTGGATGACACATATATAGCATCTTATGCTATGTGTCATCCACAGATCCCCTCCATAAGTGTCCCTGTAGTGAATGACCCTCAATACACGGGCTGGGGGTCGCATCTGCTTTTATAATGACAGCGGGGCCCGTGCAGTGACTATTCTACAACACGGGCCCCGCTCACTGTATAATCGTATCTCTAATAGTTAATGGTTACCGTATGTATATAATCGCATAAGGAGCGCTGTGTATTACAGGTACTTACAACTACAAGCGCTCGCCGAGAGGCGGGAGGAGGCAGGAGGCAGGCCGGGAGGACATACGTCATGCGCCCACGCCTCCTGCTTCATTCATAAAGTCGGCGGCGCAGGCCACTGCCAGCGCCCGTCCTCCCGGCCTGCCTCCTTCCTCCTCTCGGCGAGCGCTTGTAGTTGTAAGTACCGGTAATACACAGCGCTCCTTATGCGATTATATACATACGGTAACCATTAACTATTAGAGATACGATTATACAGTGAGCGGGGCCCGTGTAGTAGAATAGTCACTGCACGGGCCCCGCTGTCATTATAAAAGCAGATGCCGGCACCCAGCCCCTCCTCCCTCACAGCTGATACACCCGCCGCGCGGCATCGCGGCGGGTGTATCATTGAAAACAAGGCAAAATCAGCAGCATTCGCCGTATAAGACGCACTGCTATTTCCCCCCACACTTTTGGGGGGGGAAAAGTGCGTCTTATACGGCGAAAAATACGGTACATCCCTCTTTAAATTAAGAATGCCCTTACAGGGTATTTGAACATACAGTAGGTTGTCTATAACAGGCAACCCCTTAAATTGTGATTCTAGAAGATCATGTAAACACTACTTTGGTTTGCTGATGATTAGTACCAGTACCAATTCTAACTACCCAGAACAGGAGGTTCTGGTAAACCTCTACATGATGGGCATCCTGCAGAGGTTCTCACTACCCATTAGGTGAAGCCAGTCTCAGCTGCCCCTCTCTCTTTAAGGACCCCATATTTATATTATACTTTTATGATACATATACACTTGACTGTGAAGAGGATAAGAGGGTGAAGGAACAGGGTCTCCATCAACAGGGTAGTTAGATGAACTTCCTGTTTTGACTGTAGTATTTTAGCATAGTTATATGCCTATTGGCATAGTGGTCTTCTCATTGTTTTTGTAAATGACCTTATAAAAATGCACTTCTCTCCTCATTGAGAACATATGTAAGCTGAGCCAAACCAGCAGTACCAACAATTTAGATGAGATGTTAATTCCTAGTATGGATTTCCACTGTGGATGTTACAGCGACGTTCTGTGCCCATTGCCACTCTGCTATCCAGGGCGGGCACAGACACCATGTTACATACTCTGTTGTCTCTGTTCCAGTGGTCAGGACCCACTGGCTCTCCCAGGTCATGTAGTTTGCTGCAGGCCGCAGCCTGCGCTCTCCTACTAAGCCTCTTCAGTCTGCCCTTAAGGTGCACGTGCTCCAGCCTATGGCTGACTAACCTGGGCTATTTAAGGCATCTTTCCCAGTGGGAATGTGCCTGAGCAATAGATGTTTCCAGTTTGCTAGTCCCTGCAATGGTGTACTGTTCAGTTTGCCTGCCAACTAGAGGACAATGAATGTCCCACACTTGTGTTTTTTCACTTTCTCAAGCCTTCTAAAGTTGGTGCACATTGTTCTGTCCTCTCACAATAATCTGTTTGATGTTCAGTTTGCCTGCCCATAAACCAACCTCTTCCCTGTTCCTGACTTTGGACCTGTTTCGCGGATTAGCATGTACTCTGCCTTTCCTGACCTCGGCCTGTTACTGACAATGGGTTTTGCCTGATCCCTCGGTGTCTCTTACCCTCGCGGGTCAGCTATCAACCACAAAGGAACCACTCCAAGAGGCAGCAGCCTGGTGGTTTACCTGCAGCGAAGTCCAGATCCCTGTATAGGGGGTTGAAGGGTAACTACCAGGGGCTTCTCAGATAACACCCTTAGGATTATCCCAAATTCAAACCTGTTGGTTAACACAGTGGTTCCACTTCCACTGCCCATAGGACATTGCACAAGGTGAGGTCCGCATCAAATCTGCTGCCAGTTCTGTTACAAAATCCACATATAATTTATCCAGATTTTCTGCTGAATTTTAGTTTTGGACATACACCTACTTTCGATTGGATTCCATTCCTGCATCTTTAGTTATTCCTGCATCTTTATTGGCTTCTCAAAGGGTCTTTCACTCCATTTAAAAAACCTGAAGGTTACTGGGACTTTTTGCATGCTTCACTACGTCCAGCCCACAGTCTGCAAGGCTGGTTCTTTAGATGGAAAGCTAGAGGACAATGAATGTCACACACTTGTGTTTTTTCACTTTCTCCAGCCTTCTAAAGTTGGTGCACATTGTTCTGTCCTCTCACAATAATCTGTTTGATGTTCATTTGAGAACTTTGATACTGCACTTGGCTGATGGATTACAGCTTAGATCTGTAGTGTTTATAGTACGACTGTAACTAATTGATCTAGGATTGCAAAGCACATTAGCCATTACCGCTTACATGTATTTTACTACAAGGTTCGTGAAGATATACTTGTCGTGACTGGAAGAAAAGGACTTTTTTGCTGTTTAAATTCATTGTGAAGAACGTTCGATAAGAAAAAAAAAAGTGGAATAATGAATAAATTACAATTCAATAAAACACACTGGAAAGCTAAGATATTGCAGCTCAGCTCCTTTAAAGTGAATAGGGCTGAGTTGCAATGCCAGAAATAACCTGTAGACAGATGTGGTGCTGTTTTTGGAGGAAAGCTGAATTTTTTTCTAATCCAGTACAACTCCCTTGACCTTAAATAAAAGAGGACCTTTCACCGATTCTGACATGCCTGTTTTAATAGCTTCATGCATTCCCTGTGTAATAACAATTCTGGAGCATCTATTCTTATGGCTCTATGTTATACCATTCCTTTATTATTTCTACTATAAGTTATGAAAGACTTGCTAGCAGTCTGCAGTAAGGGTACAGAGGGGAGGTAACCAGTCAGGGGTGTGTACCTGCACAGACTCACTCTATCCAATCAGTGATGCCATTGTCAGACTGTGTGCACACCCCCAACTTGTTACCACCCCTTTGTACCCTTACTGCAGACTGCTAGTAATTCATTCATAACTTCTAGTAGAAATAATAAAGGAAGGGCACAACATAGAGCCATAAGAGTAGAGGCTAAATAATTATTATTATATGGGGAATGCATGAAGCTATTAAAACAGGCATGTCAGGAGCGGGGACAGGTCCTCTGTAAAGGGGTTTTCCAGGCTCCACATACTGATGACTTATCCTCTGAATAGGTCTTTTATATCAAATCAGTGGGGGTCCTACGTCAAACACCGATCATCTGTTTCCTGCAGCCTCTGTCACTAACACTAGCACTGTATAGAAGCCGGAAGCATGGCTTTGTTCAAAGTATAGTGGCCATGCTGGATTGCTTTCAGTTGAATGGAGATGAACTGCAGAATCCCGGCATGGCTACTACTTCCAGCTCTGCTCAAAGTGCTAGGTCTAGCACGAGAGACTGATGGGAACGACTGATTGTTGGGGGTGCCAGTCGTCAGACCCCCACCGATTTAGATATTTATGACTAGGGAGGAACAAATCGACTTTGGATGGAAAATCTCTTCATAAAGAATTGTGTCTATAAGAGAATGTTTCATAGCAGAAATGTTTCATAGTAGAAAAATCAAGAAACAGGCTCTGTGACCCAAAGGATGAAGAACTTAAAGGGGTTTTTAGGATTTACTTTTTGATGACCTATCCTTATAATAGCAAACAAGAACTACAAGTACAGTAGCGGCACACTGCTCCATGCATAAAGACACATGCAAACACTGGAAACATGGATAAGTCTGAATTGTATCACTGCTATACTTACTATATGAAAATAAGAAGCTTTTTATGCACATTTGTTATCAAAATTGTATCATGCCCACCTACCAGTGTCAAGGTGGTTTCAAACAGACAAGACCAACACTATCAGACTTGTCTCTCCTGGGCTTTTTGGCCTAAAAAATTCAGGGCAATGTAGAATCCAGCTACATGATACGCTGATTAGAAGCCCTGGGTAGATAGGCAGGAGTGCACACTCTAAAAGGTGTTAGCCACACCCCAAATGTACAATGCAAAAAACAACAAAGTTAGACCAGCACCACAAACAATGTGAAAAAAGGGGTCAGGTGCGTGCTACCACGTTTCCAGTGTTTGCATGTGTCTTTGTGCATGGCAATGTGCTGCTGATTTTAGTCCTTGCATGTTTTTATATTACAGATGTGGTAGCTTGCACCTGAAGCCTTTTTTCTAATTGTTTGGAGGTGCTGGTCTAACTGTTGTTTTTTCGCATTGTAGATTTGTGGGAGTGTCTTCCCCATTTTGGATTCTACATTGCCCTGAGTTTTGTAGGCCAAAAGCCTAGCAGACAAGTCTGATTAGTGTAGGTTCCATCTGTTGGAAGCCACCTTGTCGCTGGTAGATGGGTCCAACACAATTTTGATCAAAAATGTGCACAAAGAGCTTCTGATTTTCATTAAGTAAGTATAGTAGTAATGCAGTTTATAATTATTCAATGTTTCCAGTGTTTGCATGTCTAGTGCCCTGGAGCAGGGATACTTTTGAAGTCTGGACATTTGCCCCTGTTTCCTATTGCATTAGTTTCAGGACAATATTAATTAGCGCTATGCTGGTGACCATTGATGCTGGAGGACACATAAAGGGGTTATCCCATGATTGATCATATAGTACATGACAATCTCTTTCTAACAAAGCTAGAACCAGTCCTGCACCTCACATGGATCCAGAGATCTCCCCATTCATTGCCCTAATTGCTAGATTTATTTCAAGCTGGCAGCTCAGGAGGCGTGTCCTTTTCCGCTGCAGCTCTCTCTCTATCACAGCTCAGAGGGCGAGTCCTTTCTGCTGCAACTGAAGGCAGTTGAAGAATGGAACTGAGCATGTATGTCAACCTCAGTGAACTGGACAGAGAATTTAGAAAAAGGGCAAACAGGTGGCGCTACACAGAAGGATTTCAGTGAATAATTTAGTGGCTATACAAATTTTTTTATTACATGCAATTACAAAAGTATTCAGATCCAGGTGCTTGTTTGAAAAATGTAGAATATTTAGGACATGTATCATTTTTCGTGGGACAACCCCATTGAGTAGTTTTTACAAACATTGAACACTTCTTAAAAAGTGGCACATCAACCAATCCGAATTTATTTTTTCCCCTAAAATTAAAGTATGGATTGTCATTGTGCACATTGATGGTACACTTTTGATAAATGAGCCCTGCCATCGTCTAAACTAAGGATATACAATTTTTTTTTTATCCCGCCATAATGCAGCACTGTATATAACAGAAATAAAAGGATCAAGTTTAGATGCGACCAACCAGAATCATTCCAAACCCTCTGAAGGTGCTTTAGAGAAGCATGGCATAAAGTCTTAAATCTCCCTCTCTTGGCAGCTCGCCAGGTCTAATATTTTCCTAAGGATGAACTGTTCTTTTGCAAGCTTGAAAGAAAAAGAAAATCCTCCACATTTCCTCTTTTATTCTTAATATAAAACCTAGTAGACTGATAAAAAGCAACAGGCGGCACGGTGACACCTTATAACACTCGGTGTAGATTATGGGAACGAAGGCTCATTTCGAAATTTTCAGAAACCAAGATTTGATATTTTAACGACACTATTGCTCGTGTGTAACACCCTTTCGAACGAGTAGTACGTACGGATTGTGTCAGGATCTGTTCAGGGAAATCCGATGGTTTTGCAAGCAAGTGCAGTCAGTTTTGTCTGCGATTGTGGTTCCGTTTTTTTTCACGCGGCTACTATCAGTTTTAATGTATTTGTGCAAAAAACTGAAGAATGACAGACAACATCTCCTAGCAACCATCAGTGAAAAACGCTTTACATCTGGAAAACATAGCGTTTTTCATGGAAGCCCTATTCACTTCTATGGGACCTGGGCTCTGTGAAAAATGCAGCATATAGAACATGCTGCGATGTTCACGCAACGCGGAGATGATGCGTGAAATACAACGCTCATGTACACAGACCCATTGAAGGGAATGGGTGAGGATTCAGTGCGGGTGCAATGCGTGAAGTGAACGCATTTTACCCGTAATGAAAACTCGCTACAAGTGGCTACTTATATTAAAATCATTGCTGAACTGTATTAGTCCACGTAGGATGTAGAATAGATGTCAGTTGTATATATCCCCACAATGTTCGATGGAAGTATTCTAGGGCTCATTCAGACAGCCGCATGCTGTCCGCAAAAATGCAGATCTGTTTTTTTGCAGACAGTTGAGTATGTCCTCAAAAAAACGGATTGCATTCCGCATTTTTGCAGACCCATAGACTTCAATGGGGCCACGTCCTGATTTTTACTGACAAGTATTAGACATCTTTTATTTGTTTTGCTGAGCCGAAGAACGGAAAAAAAGTGCCCCGTAGAAGTGAATCTGGTCCTGCATTTTTGCGGAGAGCATACGGCCATCTGAATGAGCCCTAAGAGGAACAATTTGGAATCCACTGTATATCGAATAATAGTTCCTTGCCAGCCAGTTCAGCACACCATAAAAATATCCTCAAATAGCGGCCAAGTGAACAATCAAAAAACTGTTAGCAAAAAGATATTAATGTATTGAGCTCACTGGTGCCGCCTGCCAATATTACCAGTAATGTGTATGGACTCAGTTTCCCTACTGTCCTGCGATGGGAGATGTCAGGGAAAAGAAGGATTGGACCTTGTGATCTCAACATCCCCGATTCTTTGTGCTCGTTCACACAGGAGATATCGTGGCGGAACAAAACGGATCCAGCACCATTGACTTGCATGGTTTTTGGTGCCAGATCCGGCTTCTTCAGTTTCCCAATGCCGCACACAAAAATGCTGCTTCCTGTTCCGGTCTGTTCAGTTTTGTCCCCATCGACAATGAATGGGAACAAAACTGAAGCGTTGTGCTGCGGTTTTGAGACCCTGTGCCGGATGTCAAAACCGGACAGCACAACGCAGATGTGAAAGTAGCCTAACTACTTGCTTTCCCCATGTAATAAAAATTCTTGACCATCTATTCTTATGATTCTATGTTGCGATGTTCCTCTATTATCCTTGCTAGAAGCTATGCATCAATTGCTAGCAGTTTGTAATGAAGGTCCGCATGGGTGTTACCAGTTTGGGGGGAGTCCTTGCACAGTATGACATTATCCAGTCAGTGCTGCCAGTGTCATACTGTGCACACACCCGTAACAGGTAACACCCATCTGGACCTTCATTCCAAACTGCTAACAATCCATTCATAATTTCTAGCAGGAATGGCACAACATAATGTAATGCGAAAAGATGTTTTAGAGCAAGTAGTTACTAAAACAGACAAGTCAGCAGAGGTGGTAGGTCCTTCTTAAGAGTTTTAAAGGGTTCTAAAGATTTGAAAAATGTGACTGCCTTTCTTCCAGAAATAGCGCCACACCTCTCCATGGGTTGTGTCTAGTATTGCAGGTCAGCTCAATTCAAGTGAGTTGGGTTGCAATGCCATGCATGACCCTTGGACAGATGTGGCGCTGTTTTCGAATCATGTGCAACCCCATTACTGAATATATATATATATATATATGTTCATAATCTAAAACTACTTTTGTTAAGCCTAGACATAATAAATGATTCAGGATCTAGTTTATGAGAAACTGACATGTTGGCTAAGGATTGAGAATCACAGGACATTTACTCACGCTCATTTCATTTAGGCAGTTGGGCAGCTCATATAAACAAATTCCCGAAAATGACATATGTGGGACTGATCCATTAAAAGTGGGATAACCCTCCAAAAACATAATAGGTCCATATTTAATAAGTGTGGCATTAAAAATAGTAATTGGTGGGAATTGCATGAAATTATAAGGTGCATAAATAATACATTTGGTGCATTTTAGGCTGTTCTATGGGCAGAAAATAAAATCTGCCCAGTGCATAGGGGAGGCAGAGAGAATGGGAGTAGTTGTACTCACAATGGCCGCTTTCACTTAGGCACCTCCCTAGGTCTGTGAAGTGATAATAGGGTGCACCCTTTTTTACCCTCGGTCTACACTCTGGTTCTGGGGACCTCTGCTTATTGATAGTGGAGGTGCCCTTGATGTTACAGAGTTTTGGGGGTGCAAAGCAGGGATCCCTTTAACGGTCCCTTTAAGGCAAGGATGAGACAAGCTGTAGTGTAACAGGTTGACTATACTTTACTGCAGCAGGTCAGTAGATGGTTCACACAGGAACTGAATATAAGTGGAATCTTCACAGTAATCATATACAGTTTCCTTAGGTTGTGTATAGAGACCGTGATCACAATATAATTTCCCTCTGTCTTTTCCTATATAGCCTGCAGAATCTTCCCAAATCCACCAAGGGGTGTAACATCTCTCTCACACTATACCTGCAATATGGTCCAGTCTCAAGTCTGTTCTGTGTGCATGATAGGGAACCTGAAGTTTCTTGCTCCCACCAACATGCAGGGAGGTCTGTAGCCTCAATGTATGTGTGTTTACCTCTTCTGCCAGGAGCTCTGGACTACTTCTTCTGTGGCCTTTCAACCTTCTGTAGAATCCAGTAGCTCATTTCCTTAAGGGCTGACAGATATGCTGTCACTTTATTGCTCTTTTAATCCACACGGTGGCAATTTGCTGAAAAACAGTTTGATAAATGCTCCCTATTGTTCCTCAATGCATAGTTTCCTGGTAGTCTGTCTTTGATTTACATGAGAAGTTACTTTAAAAAGAACCGTTCATGACGGATGCATGCGGTTGTATTATTGCAACGGAAGCGTTTTTGCAGATCCATGATGGATCCGCAAAAAACACTAGTGTGAAAGTAGCATTAAAGAGTCATCTATTGCGATATAGAGATCGGTGCGCCAAATATATAAAACCGACTCACTCATCAATGGGACAATAAAGTTACTCCATGCAAGGATTCCCAGCATCCCTTGCTATAAACGGATAAGTGTAGGTAAGCCAACTCCCCAAGGTGTTACCAGGATAAACTAGAGAAGAATTAAAGAGTTTGTGTGAAGTTTTAAACTTATCCCCTATACACAGGTCTCAGTGGTTGGAGCCCCACCGACCACGAGAACTGGGGTCCTGTGTTTAAATGAAGTGGCAGTTCATGTGAGCTGCTGCTCCTACTGTCTATATGCACACGGCTTCTCTTTGCCAGTCCCATAGAGATAATTGGAGCACCAGTATGCATGGTGGACCGCCATTTGATTCATACAGTGAGATATAGGACCCTTGTTCTTCTGATCGTTGGGAGGACCCCCTCTGATAAGACATTTGGCACAACCCTTTTAATTTACACCCACTTCCCATATTTTCTAAAGTTACCCAAACCCGATTTGTTACAATAGGCTGATCAAAAGTCATTCCATCGCTTGGACCTCCAGCGATCAGCTGTAATGTGTTGGAGAATCAACAGCGCCACCGCAGGGGAAATGAAGCATTACACCATTCCCACCAAAATCAAAGAACTGCTCATATAATGCTTGCCGGGTCCTCCAGAGCAAGAAAGACTCTTTGTGCCCATTCTACCTGGAATATGGGTATGCAGTCATATACCTATACCGCAGGTAGATTTATCAATGAATGAAAGCCAATATTTTTTTTTTTACACGATAAGGTGAAATATTAAAGGAAAAACACACATCCACGGGATACATTTGCTCTTCAAAGTCAAAAGAAAGGGAAAAGAGACGTCCTTCAGTTCTAAACCAAACAGCTTTAATCAGGTTCTTATCCTGCAAAGCAAATCAACTGTGAGAACGACGGTTCCAAATCTGCCTTTGTGCACAGTACAGATAGTGCCTTGGACATGAAACAGGCCAGATGTGCTCCAGCTTTGTGGAACTAATTTTAACAAGATGTTTATGCAGTTACAAAGGGCTGAATTATTTTGGCACTTCACTGTGTTCAAACACCTGGTTTTGACGAACCTTTCGTCAAACTTTCATTCTGATTGTCAAAAATCTGGCGCTGAGATATAGTGCAAGGGGTTGTCTCCTATAATTTAAAGGGGAATTCCATCAGGTAGACAGTATTTTCCCTCTTGGTTTACCTGGTTCACTCTGTACAAGCTCAATAACCACCGTAGAAAAACAAAAAAATTCACCTAATACTGGCTATTATATCGCCAAGACATTGCACAGTGCTTTTCATTCCATGATCCCCATTAGAGCTCACAATCTAAATTACAAATGCAAAGAGTATACTGGCTTCAGAATATGGAGGATCTATCTTCAGGATAAGCCAGCAATGTCTGATTGGTGGGGTTCCGACTCCCAACACCTGGTCTAAAGTTGCTGTTTGAAGGGGCCGCAGTGCTCGTGTGAGCGCTGCTGCCTCCTTACTATTTAATTGCACACAGTCTACATAGTAGCTTTGCCCTGTTCACTTGAATTGGACAAAGTAAACTCCATGACCCCTTCAAACAGCTGATGGTGGGGGTGACCGATCTGATATTAATGGCCTATATATACATACTTTAACATATCAGTATATTTTTGAAATGTGGGAAGAAAACCACTCAAACACAAGAGAACACACACACTCCATCCAGATGTTGACCCTGCTCAGCTTTGAACCCAGTTCCCAAGTGCTGCATGGTAACAGTGCTAACCACTAAGCCAAAGCACTACTGTTAAAGGGGCTCTTTGGTTTTATAATTACATTTTTTGTATCTGCCCAGAGTACCCCAAACACTGCATATTTTTGCCCTGTATACCTGTTTTACATGTCATTTTTCACACTTCTTCCACCTGTTCCCTGCATCCTGGCAGGATGTTTACATGCAGAACTTCCTGTTGTTATCAGCTTCCTGTTGAGCATACTTTGCTCTGTAATGTTTTTCAGGGCTTGCTCCATGGAGAGGGGGTGCGACTTATGCAGAGGAAACAGTGTGGCAAGTGGAGCAAGTTTTGAGAAACAACACAGAGCAAAGCATGTGTGGTTTGGTTAGAAAACCCAACAGGAAGCTGGAGAAAACAGGAAGTTCTGCTTGTAAACATCCTGCCAGGATGCAGTGATGCTGATAACAGGGGAAGGAAAGTGCTGACATGAAAAATAGGTATATAGGGCAAAAATATGCAGCGTTTGTGTCAGATAAAATGAAATTTCATTATGAAACCAGAGAACCCCACATTAGAACAACATTCTCTGTTGGTTCTCTGTGTTCACTATGAAGTGCTCCACTGTGTCTCTGTGGAGCTGCAGCTTTGATGCACACAGCATGAGTAAACCATCTATACTTCTCTTACACTATTCAGAACAGGAGCAAATTGATCACGTCCCTTGGCATAACCTTCAGCCTGTCGTAAAAGAGCAGCACGTAGTGAAGAGACCTGTGTCTGAGCGACCTGCACAACGCTAACACTCCTTGTTTATTAAGCAGGTGTTATTGGAACCCCTGCCCATTTTCCTAAAAGACGGTACCTTTTAAGATATTCCATGCTCAACTTTTCCATCATTTTTAAGACTTAGGTCTCCGAGCAGGAAAGGAATTGAAAGGTATAACTATTAAGATTTGTAATCTATAGTGCTATTAATAAATTAACCATTTCAATGCAGAGTCTCTATGGAAATAGCCCCAAAGAGGAAAGAGTAAACATATCAGTGCCCAACAACAGAAAGCGTGCATGCTGGGAGTGGTAGTTTCCCAGTAGCTGGAGTGCCAATAGTTGCTAACCTCTGCTCTAGCAGAGACTGAATCTTTTCATTCATGTTTGCACCCTATATTATAATATTTTTCTTCTATTTTTCCTGTGAGAATAGTCCTGTTCCTGTCCTCCATCTCAAAATCGATCTGCAAGTAGGATCTTCAATAACTGCACATGTCCCATCATGCCTTGCCCAAGAAAAATGTAGGGAGGTGTTGCCAGCTCAAATCTACCAGAAACTATAGTTTTACAAAAGATTCCAAAATCTAAGCAGAATGCTGAAGATAAAGATGCAAGGTGCAGGCAAAGGCACAGGAGAGGCTGGAGACTGTGCCTTGTGCAGCAGCATTCATGTCGCAGGCAGAGAGGGGAAAAATGATTGGTTGAGAACAGTTTGACATCATCTCTAGGAAACATGAAGCAGCCTGGACCAGATTCAGTGACAAAATCAGACTATACAAGGCGGTGAACATTTGAGATAAAAAAAAAATCTGATAAAACAAATTTCTTTATTGACTCAGAACATAGTAGAAAAATGTTAAAACCACTATTGCTTACGCGTTTCGGGCAACAATTCCTATTGTTGCCAAAAACATTATTTAAAGGGATTTTCTGGAACATTTCATATGGATGACCTATCCTTAGGATAGATCATCGATATTGGATTGGCAGGGGTCTGACTTCCGATACCCCTGTCAATCAGCTGTTTGAAGGAACAATTCCTGCGGTCTCTTCTTCGAGCCTGTGTCATCGGGTTCATTGGCCACATGACCTTTTGGAAGCCCAATCCAATTCAAGTGAATGGGACTGAGCTGCAATACCAAGCACAGCCACTATACAATGTATGGCACTGTGCCTCGCATGCAATGAAGGGGCTGCAGCACTTACTCAAGCACTGCGGACCCCAGCAATCTGATATTGATGACCTATCCAAAGGATAGGCTGTCATCTAAGTCCCAGAACAGTCCTTTAAATGCGTTCCTGTGTCTTAAAATTTGAAAGAACTTTGGCTATGTTCATATATCCGCTAAAAGTATTCTGGTAGTCTGTTCTGGCAGAGGCACAAACAACTGGAATTAACATATTTGGCAGAGCCAGATACTACCGCACGCCGCTGGGCACTGCCGGATCCCCAATGACTATAATGGAATCAAGGTGGGTTTCCAGCATAAATGCCGACTTTTGGCTGGAAAAATGGTGCGTTTATACTGGAATGCTGACAGATCCCCAGCTGATCCCATTATAGTCAATAGGAATCCGATGGTGTGCGGCGGGATCCAGGTATGCTGGATACGGTAACTCCGGTAGTCTGTTCCTCTGCAAGAACAAACAACCGGATTACCTTTAGCAGAGATGTGAATTTACCCTAAGATGACGGATCATTAAATATTTGCTATTGGTCCCACTCTCTCCTCTGAATACCTCCGTGTGTGATGTAGATGTCGATATTGCTTGGTTTCTATTACTGTTGAGTTTTAGCTGTCATATTATGCAATTTCTAGTTAGTGCCAACCAACAGTTTAGTCAGTTACTTCTTACAGATTCCAGTGGGAGTGGAGTCAAGTAAAAAATGATTTTGACCTTTTACTGGTTTCCAGTAAAGCGTAGGCAGCCTGGGCAACTGTTGGGCAGATGGGAATATGGTTCACAGACTGATTCATATGTCTGAACGCACATGATATCGTAGCTTCGTAGAGTAATCAATATCAAGGCAATGTCCGCCTTTTAACCTATTTCTTGATCACTCAGATTAAACTAAACTATAAAGACAAATCAACTGCAAATCTTGATGAAAAAGTCTCCTACCGTTTTGTGTCTACAGCTCGTTAGGAGGTGATTCTACTCTGACCAGCACCCTTTACCACTGTAGAGGTACATGACACATGAGACAGACCCAGTGTCGATCTGTGGACAGGAGTAGAGCTCTGCCGGCATACGCCACTGAAGAGAAGAGGCCCTGTGGATTCCGCCGAGCGGCTGCAGACCTCTTCCTTTACCTTGACCTTGCCAAACTGTTGATGTTACTTTGGCTGGAAAGAGTGCTCCGGGACCAATGGAGTGGTCCTGTGTACCCTGCAAGAGGGTGTGGATCACTTTCAGTGCGTTACTGTATTGAGGAGAGTGGTAGCCAGAGCATGAGTGTGAGCAAAGAAGGAGGAAATGCCAGGCAATGGAGGCCTTGCATAGAATTGTACCTCGAGTTGGTCTGTAAACAAAACAGAGACCGCACTGCCAAGTTATATGTCCATTAGAGACTACAACTGCAGCTGTGTGCCATTACTTACAACCGTCAAGCAGAGTGCCCTTTAGAGGCTGCTGGGTGTTCACCAGAGCTTGCTACCACCAAGTTTTATGCCCATTAGAGACTGTAACTGCGTGCTATGTGGCATTACTTGTAAACACCAAGCTCAGTGCCCGTCAGAGACTATACCCACCAAACTGAGTGCCCATCAGGGACTATAACCATCAAGCTGTGTGTCCATCAGAGATTGCTACCATCAAGCTGTGTGCCTGACAGAGTCTGTGCTAAACTATATGCCCATTAGAGATTGTAACTGCATGCTATGTGGCATTACTTGTAAACACCAAGCTTAGTGCCCGTCAGAGACTATACCCACCAAACTGAGTGCCCATCAGGGACTATAACCATCAAGCTGTGTGTCCATCAGAGATTGCTACCATCAAGCTGTGTGCCTGACAGAGTCTGTGCTAAACTATATGCCCATTGTGATTGTAACTGCAGCTGTGTGTTATTACTCAGAACCGTCAAGCAGAGTGCCTTTTAGAGACTGTAACAACCAAGCTGATTGCCCATCAGAGACTGTAACCTATAAACTAGGTGCTCACCAGAGCTTGCTACCACCGAGCTTTATGCGCATTCATGACTGCAATTGCATGCTGTGTGGCATTACTTGTAACCACCAAGCTGAGTGCCCATCAGAGACTACAACCACCAAACTGTGTGCCCATCACAGACTGCTACCATCAGTATGTGTGCCCATCAGAGATTGTTACCGTCAAGCTGTGTGTCTGACAGAGACTGTAACCATTAAGCTAAGTGACACTGTTTGGACACATCACGCTTATTGACTAAACTGATGCCGTATATACATCTGTTTCTTTTAACCGCCCTGTGTCCACCTACATTACTGCTCTGTCCTTGAGTGGGGTGTCATATTTGGTTCAAAATGGCCACTTCATGTTTATGGATTAACCCTTTATTTAGTTTGATCCTCCAATCATGCGTACCCATGCTACAAATGCTCCACCCATACATAGGATGGAGGCCACCCACATGCTGTAATATTACATGACCCTTACTCACACTTACCAGAGTTTTGCCTCGTACTGACCATGATAGAATCCTTGCATGTAGGACAGCAACATACCCCATAGATCTAAAGCCACACCTGAGACAGAGAAAGCCGCGCCCTGCGAAAGGATCACACACTGGCTGCACAGGTAGTTTGTCTCTGAGCTTTCAAATTCTTACGTTTATTCAAGAACCAGAAAGCTCAGGATAAACATTTCTATAGTTATCAAGTTATCATCAAGATAGCGAGGTATCTCGCAGCACACTTGAGAGTCTACAGCAGTGGTGTACTTTCAATGGAGGCAGACCACGTGACTTCTACAGGCCCAAGGGTAGGGGAACCCTGGCGCTGAACTCCTTCTTCTTCTGAAGTGAAAAGCCACCTCTAGGGGGAGTTCAGCGCAAACCGATGATTACAGCTTCCATTTCAGGAAGTTATAACTGTAAAAATTCCTCTGCACTGAGCTCCCCCTAGTGGTGGCTGCAGGCAACCAGCTTTGTGATAGATGGAACATAGTGTATTTATGCCACTTGTCTGGCGTGAATACACTGAGAAATATGATGGTCAGAAAGAGCGACACATTTATAAAGAACCTGTATGAGTTTACTGACATAGATTTCCGATAAAGGGGGTTAGGCAGAGGTGACTTTTTTATTACAATTTTTTTTAATTAAAATGTCACTATCAGAAATATTCTGAGACTGATTGATGAACACGTCCTGGGAAATTGGTTGGGGCAGTGGGGCCCAGACTAAGTTTTCCATTGGGGCCCTATGAGATCTGTGTACTCCCTTGGTCTAAAGTAATTTGGCATCACACTAATCCCAGAAATGCCAGGCTATAGAAAGTTTCAGACAGTACTCCCCTACTGCACTCATAGCCGGCACTAGGGGCACAGTTCTGCGGCTGGCATCTCGTTTACCAGTGCACATCATATTTTATGACAATTTGGACAGGGCAGATTGTCCTTGTAATTGTATTAGATTTGCAGAGAACTTGCTGTATTTGATTCGGCTACGTGATCAAGCACAGGCTGTAAGGCCAATATTTCTTGGTGTCTTTGCAAGCTATTTTTCGTCTGACTTTATGCAATAAAATCAAATTACATCAATTTACAGCATTTAACACCTTCATTTTTGGAAACCTGTGCACCCTGTGTAAGTGGCACTGTACATGTCAGCATGGCCATCATAGATGCACCCTTTATTAATGGTTCACTATATGTATGCAATAGTGTCCCACTGAAAATTATAAGAACATTACAAGTCTGTGAGAGAAGTGCTTGTATAGAGGTAATAGGACCCAAGGTGGTTCATAATTTTCTTAGAACTTTCTAATATGATGTTCCGCAACAGCTAAGGTGTATTATGATATTCTGCAGCAGCTGACGAGTGTATTGTGATGTTCTGCAGCAGCTGAGGTGTATATTATGATGCTCTGCAGCAGCTGAGGTGTGTATGTTGAGGTTCTGCAGCAGCTGAAATGTGTAGTATGATGCTCTGCAGACAAGCTGTGTATTATGATGTTCTGCAGCAGCTAAGGTGTGTTATGAGGTTCTGCAGCAGTTAAGGTGTGTATTGTAATGCTCTGCAGCAGCTGAAGTGTGTATTGTAATGCTCTGCAGCAGCTGAAGTGTGTATTATGATGTTCTGCAGCAAATTATGTTCTTCAGCAGCTGAGGTGTGTATTATGATGCTCTGCAGTAGCTGAGGAGTTTATTATAAGGTTCTGAGGCAGCTGAGGCGTGTGGTATGATTCTCTGCAGGCAAGCTGTGTATTATGATGTTCTGCAGCAGCTGAGGTGTGTTATGATGTTCTGCAGCAGCTGAGGTGTGAATTTAGATGTTCTGCAGCAGCTGAGGGGTGTATTATGATGCTCTGCAGCAGCTGAGGTGTGTATTTTAAGGTTCTGCAGCAGCAGAAACGTGTAGTATGATGCTCTGCAGACAAGCTGTGTATTATGATGTTCTGCAGCAGCTGAGGTGTGTGTTATGAAGTTCTCCTTCTTATAGCTAATGCAGACAAGCCTCCTCGCCCTGTCTTCTTTCTACAAGGCTATAATTTGGAGTTACTTAGAAGCAGGCGTCAGGTTTTACAGCAGAATTTCACTTTAACACAGGAGTATTTGTTTCTGCGATGCTTAAATTCGGTAACAGAAATGCCCGATTCCCGGATTCCCGCTGCTACATTCCACACTGCTACACTAAATGCCACTTGGTTGGGGGGGGGGGGGGAGGTTGAAATTTTGAAACACTTATTTGGGTTTCATGCGGCCGGTGACAGGCTCTGGATCCCTTCATAGTCACTTATAAAGAAATAATGTAACAGGCCGGACTCCTAATCTGTTTTGCTATCTAGACGGCAGAGAGAGTTTTTGGACCTTTCGAGGCGTAACCTGATACTGATTTGCTGTCGCTCAGCCAGCTCAAACATTGCCATGTTATTCTGTTTAATAGTGTGGCACCATAAACGTGTCTGCAAATATGTGCAACGTGGATGGATGTGACATGGTATCGCTGCGGCTGGCATTACTTCAGATTTTGAGTCTTTTGGTTTCGTAGCTCGAGTCGTAATCCATTAAGCTCCATCCTTGTTCACTGTGAACGCGCACAAATGTATCAATATCACAAGAAAGAAACATTGTATAATATTTTATATGCATATGGGTAGTTTTATTGTTTTGTTGCCTTTTTGTGCTACAATGTATTTAAATTGTGGTGCCCATAGTTTGCTCCATTCTCTGGTGGGGTCTTGGAGATCATTGCTTGGGGCAGGGGACAGAGAACTGGGTCACGCCTAAAGCGTACTAACCATGAGGTACTGTAATCATATAATAATATATTTATGCATAAATGAATAATGTGTAAATTTATGAAACCTTGTAATTTGTTTTCACCTTCCGCTTTTGCCTGTCAGCAAGTTTAATGTTTAGAAGCCAACTCAGTAAATAGTCTACAGAATACAGAGATCAGGGGAGAGGAGGGGGATGCAGCTGCAGTCACGAGAGAGGGAGGAGAGGAGAACAAAAGGGGGATCACATCAGGAATATCCAGCCCACTCAGCAAGCATAGTGTCACTACCAGAGCTTTGAGACGTTCTCAAAGCTCTGTGTCTCCACCCCTGTGATGATGTCACTTAGGGTTGGAGGTTTTCTCACTGTTCTGTTTCTCCGCCCCTGTGATGAGGTCTTACTCTCAGCTGTCTCTCCTGCGTTTGATTTCTCTGCCTTTAAATCACCCCTCCTCCTATTGCAGGGCGTGGATTATATTTCTCCTTTCAGTTGTAGCTCTGCCTTGAGTATCTTCACTCCTTTAGCTACTAGTTCTCTGGACCTGTGTTCTGCTGCTGCAAGCACTCCGGATATTGCCAGCGGTCCTTGGATCCGTCTTCTCTACGGCTGCAGCTCCATCAGCTAAGTGTGCAGACTTTGTTATGTACCTGGTGATTTCCTGACTGGATCTGAGGTGGCCCCGGTTCCCTCCTTATTCTGTGCAGGGCATCGGAGGCCGTGCCCCTTCCACTATTGTAGGGGTTACAGGGCTCATCAGTCTAAGGTACGCGGGCATGCCTCGTTCCACCATTTGGATCCGGGCATGTGCTTTAGCAGCATAGGGAGAGTGTTGAGGGTCTGACAGGGGTCACCCTTTCTCTTCCCTAGTTTGGGTCCGGTCAGTAGCTCTTTTTACTGTGTATACTCGTGTTACCCTTAAACAGCCGTGACATTATAATCCACCAAAACCGTCCTTGTTGACATGGATCCGCTTTCTGACCTGGTTGACCGCATGCAGGGTCTTTCTTTGGAAGTAGCGGATCTCCGTCAATCTCTGACTCAGCTACAAGCATTGGGCTCTGCTCCGGCTCATGGAGTCTGTTGCGAGCCAAAGGTCTCACTTCCGGAAACGTTCTCCGGGGGCAGTGAGAATTTTGTTCGCTTCAGAGAGGCATGTAAACTCCATTTTTTTTTTGTGTCCCCACTCCTCTGGTAATGAGGAACAGAGGGTGAGGATTGTCATCTCCCTGCTCAGAGGTAATGCTCAGACTTGGGCTTTTTCGCTGACATCAGGGGATCCTTCCCTGCGATCCGTGGAGAGGTTTTTTGTGGCCCTGGGGCAGATATATGATGACCCGGATCGTGTTGCTCTGGCAGAATCGAACTTACGTGTTCTATGCCAGAACAAACTGTCTGCGGAGCTTTATTGTTCTGAATTTCGGAGATGGGCAGCTGATTCAGGCTGGAATGATGCTGCACTCCGAAGTCAGTTCTGTCATGGTCTCTCAGAGGGTTTGAAAGATGCCTTTGCTTTCCATGAGAGACCAACATCCTTAGAGTCTGCCATGTCATTGGCGGTACGCCTTGACAGGCGTCTAAGGGAAAGAAACAAGACCTCTCCGTCCAGCCATTGTCAGTCTAGGGGCAATGGTGCGGACTCATTCAGTATGCAGGGGTCTCATCCTGTCTCGCTCCCCTCTGAGGAGGAGCCCATGCAGCTAGGCCGACTTGCCCCTGATAAAAGAGGATTTAGTCCTCAGAATATGGTGTGTTTTTGTTGTGGGGGCATAGGTCATTTGGCAAATGTTTGTCCGTCTAGGAGATTCCTGAACTGTACTAAGAGCGATAATAAGAGAAAAACCTCAAGAGGTAGATCATCAAGTTCTGCTTCATCTGCTACTTTGGGCAAAGTTGATGTGGGAATTGATGCTTTTCCTCTGACCTGCAGTTCCCGTTTTCTCCTGTCTGCCAGGGTGGCGCTAGAGAGCAAGGTCATTCCTTGTGAGATTTTTGTCGATAGTGGAGCGGCCGTCAATCTTATTGACACTCAATTTGTAGCTTTGCATGGGTTTCAGGTTTGTACATTAGAAAAGGATATACCTGTTTTTGCTATTGACTCTGCCCCACTCTCGCAGAGATCTCTGAAAGGCATTGTTCACAATATCCGGCTAGCTGTAGGTGACACTCATGTGGAGGAGATATCTTGTTTTGTCCTTAACGGATTGCCTTCTCCTCTAGTTTTGGGGCTACCCTGGCTCACTAGACATAACCCCACTATTGATTGGCAAGGAAGGCAAATAAATGAGTGGAGTGACTTTTGTAGAGAGAATTGTCTCACAGCCACTCTTGCTGAGGTGTCTACTAAAACTCTGCCATCATTTCTCTCTGATTTCTCGGATGTGTTTTCCGAGAGCGGTGTTCAGGAGCTACCTCCTCACCGGGAATTTGACTGTCCCATTAACCTCATTCCCGGCGCCAAGCTGCCAAAGGCACGCCTCTACAATCTCTCACAACCGGAGAGACTCGCAATGCGAACCTATATCTCTGAGAGTCTCGAGAAGGGGCATATTCGTCCCTCAAAGTCGCCTGTTGCCGCGGGTTTTTTTTTTGTTAAAAAAAAAGATGGCTCTCGGAGACCTTGCTTAGATTTTAGGGAACTGAACCGTATCACGATTCGCGATCCCTATCCCCTTCCTCTGATCCCGGACCTCTTCAACCAAATTGTTGGGGCCAAGGTGTTTTCCAAATTGGATCTGAGAGGCGCGTACAACCTGGTCAGGGTCAGAGAGGGGGATGAATGGAAAACGGCCTTTAATACCCCTAACGGGCATTTCGAGAATCTCGTTATGCCTTTCGGCCTGATGAATGCTCCGGCCGTCTTTCAGCATTTTGTTAATAGTATTTTCTATCATTTAATGGGGAAATTTGTATTGGTGTATCTTGATGATATTTTGATTTTTTTCCCCTGATGTTCAGACTCATCAGGATCATCTTTTTCAGGTCCTGCAGATACTGCGGGAAAATAAACTGTATGCCAAGCTGGAGAAATGTCTTTTTATGGTATCAGAGATTCAATTTCTGGGTTTTCTCCTCTCTGCTTCTGGTTTTCGCATGGATCCGGAGAAGGTCCGTGCTGTGCTGGAGTGGGAGCTTCCTGAAAATCAGAAGGCATTGATGCGCTTTCTGGGTTTTGCTAACTACTACAGAAAGTTCATTTTGAATTATTCCTCTATTGTCAAACCCCTTACTGACATGACAAAAAAGGGGACGGATTTTTCCTCTTGGTCGGAGGAGGCGCTTGCAGCCTTTTCTAAGATTAAAGAGAGTTTTGCGTCTGCTCCCATCTTGCTGCATCCCGATGTTTCCTTACCTTTTATTGTTGAGGTGGATGCTTCCGAGGTGGGTGTGGGTGCAGTTTTGTCCCAGGGCCCCTCTCCTGCCAAATGGCGACCTTGTGCCTTTTTCTCTAGAAAACTCTCCCCGGCAGAGAGAAACTATGATGTGGGAGATAGGGAGTTGTTGGCCATCAAGTTGGCTTTCGAGGAATGGCGCCATTGGTTGGAGGGGGCCAGGCACCCTAGCACCGTTTTTACCGACCATAAGAATCTGGCGTACCTGGAGTCGGCCAGGCGTATGAATCCGAGACAGGCCAGATGGTCTCTGTTCTTCTCCAGATTTAATTTTGTTGTTACTTTCCGCCCTGGGATCAAGAATGTGAAGGCTGATGCTCTCTCTCGCTGTTTTCCGGGAGGAGGAAACTCCGAGGACCCGGGTCCCATTTTGGCGGAGGGGGTAGTTGTTTCTGCTCTATATTCCGATTTGGAGGCCGAGGTCCAGGCTGCCCAGTCTGAGGCACCTGCCCGTTGTCCCTCCGGGAAGTTGTTCGTGCCTCCTGAGCTACGTCACAAACTCTTTAAGGAACATCATGATACAGTTCTTGCTGGTCACCCCGGGAGTAGAGCCACGGTAGATCTCATTGCTCGGAGATTTTGGGGGCCGGCTCTTCGTAAGTCTGTGGAGGGTTTTGTGGCGGCTTGTGAGACGTGCGCTCGCGCTAAGGTCCCTCGTTCACGACCTTCAGGTTCCCTTCTCCCGTTACCCATACCTTCCCGTCCTTGGACACACCTGTCCATGGACTTTATCACGGATCTTCCTCGTTCCTCGGGGAAGTCGGTGATCCTGGTGGTCGTGGACCGTTTTAGCAAGATGGCTCATTTCGTTCCTTTCCCTGGTTTACCCAATGCTAAAACGTTGGCGCAAGCTTTTGTCGATCATATTGTTAAATTGCACGGCATTCCCTCTGAGATTGTTTCCGATAGAGGCACGCAGTTTGTGTCCAGGTTCTGGAAGGCTTTCTGTTCTCGCCTGGGGGTTCGGCTGTCCTTCTCTTCTGCTTTTCACCCGCAGTCGAATGGTCAGACTGAGCGCCTCAATCAGAATCTGGAGACATATTTGCGCTGTTTTGTGGCAGAGAACCAGGAGGATTGGTGTTCATTTCTCCCTCTTGCTGAGTTTGCTTTGAACAACCGTCGTCAGGAATCTTCTGATAAGTCACCATTTTTTGGTGCATATGGGTTCCATCCGCAGTTTGGGACATTCTCGGGAGGGGCTCTTTCTGGTTTACCTGAGGAGGAGAGATTTTCCTCGTCTTTGTCTACCATTTGGCAAAAGATTCAGAGTAATCTCAGAAAGATGAGTGAGAAGTATAAGCGTGTGGCTGATAAGAGACGTGTGCCTGGTCCGGACCTGAATGTGGGTGATCTGGTGTGGTTGTCTACAAGAAATATTAAACTGAAGGTTCCCTCCTGGAAATTGGGCCCCAAGTTTATTGGGCCTTATAAAATTTTGTCAGTCATCAATCCTGTTGCCTTCCGCCTTGATCTTCCACGGGTTTGGAAGATACATAATGTTTTTCACAGATCTCTCTTAAAACCATATGTCCAGCCCACGGTACCCTCCTCTTTGCCTCCTCCTCCGATTTTGGTTGATGGCAATCTGGAGTTTGAGGTTTCCAGAATTGTGGACTCTCGCATTGTCCGCGGTTCTCTTCAGTACCTCGTTCATTGGAAGGGTTATGGTCCTGAGGAGAGGATGTGGGTTCCGATGTCGGACATTAAAGCCACTCGCCTTATCAGGGCATTTCATAGGGCTCATCCTGGGAAGGTGGGTCCTGGGTGTCCGGAGTCCACCCGTAGAAGGGGGGGTACTGTCACTACCAGAGCTTTGAGACGTTCTCAAAGCTCTGTGTCTCCACCCCTGTGATGATGTCACTTAGGGTTGGAGGTTTTCTCACTGTTCTGTTTCTCCGCCCCTGTGATGAGGTCTTACTCTCAGCTGTCTCTCCTGCGTTTGATTTCTCTGCCTTTAAATCACCCCTCCTCCTATTGCAGGGCGTGGATTATATTTCTCCTTTCAGTTGTAGCTCTGCCTTGAGTATCTTCACTCCTTTAGCTACTAGTTCTCTGGACCTGTGTTCTGCTGCTGCAAGCACTCCGGATATTGCCAGCGGTCCTTGGATCCGTCTTCTCTACGGCTGCAGCTCCATCAGCTAAGTGTGCAGACTTTGTTATGTACCTGGTGATTTCCTGACTGGATCTGAGGTGGCCCCGGTTCCCTCCTTATTCTGTGCAGGGCATCGGAGGCCGTGCCCCTTCCACTATTGTAGGGGTTACAGGGCTCATCAGTCTAAGGTACGCGGGCATGCCTCGTTCCACCATTTGGATCCGGGCATGTGCTTTAGCAGCATAGGGAGAGTGTTGAGGGTCTGACAGGGGTCACCCTTTCTCTTCCCTAGTTTGGGTCCGGTCAGTAGCTCTTTTTACTGTGTATACTCGTGTTACCCTTAAACAGCCGTGACACATAGGTAGAGAAAACAATTTCATTTATGGAAACCATCAGAAGGTAGGAAAAAAGACCCACAATATGTAGGTTACATTTCTTGTTGCACCGCATTTAATATCTACAGCTACTGCATTGACCTACTGGGACCTCCAAAGTTAGAGACACTCTTTGTAGCCACTCTAGCTAATGGAAGAGTGTCGTGAATTACTGATGCCAGTTCATTAAGGGGGTATTCTCATCTATGGACATGTCAGATAAGTGCGGGCCCCTCCTGTCTCCAACATGGGGCCCCCAAAGTGAAGGGAGAGCAGCAGTGCATGCGTAGCCATCCTCTATTCACTACTACAATACTTCCGAAAAAGGCCAAGTTCAGGGTGGGCTTTTTCCGGCAGTCCCATAGCAATGAATAGAGAGGTGGTCCTTTTGGAGATCGTGGTGGGACCCGCACCTAATTAACATTCACGAAGATATGCCACAAATGTTGATATAGGAAAACCCCTTTAAAGGGGTATTCACATCTAAGACAATGGGGGCGTATCGCTAGATCCTACACCTAGAACTGAGCGGGGAAGGTGGTGGCTGAGGACCCCAGGATTCCCGGGGTCCGGCCACTACCAGCGATCTCCTCATAATAGTGAATGGGAGCGCCCCGCGATTGTGCGGCCACTGCTCCCATTCATTTCTATGGGGCAGGCAGATATAGCCAAGCCAGCGCTTGGCTATTTTCAGCAGCCCCATATAAATGAATGGAGGGTGGCTGCACATGCACAGTGCGCCCTCCACAACTTTCGGCGCTCCGTTCTCAGTGTAGGTCCACACCTATCAGACAATGGGGGCATATCCTAGCGATATGCCCCCCATTATCTGAGATGGTAAAACCCCTTTAAGCATCTAGTCAAACAGGCTACAAAATAATGCACTTTATGTGCGACATTACTACTACTCCTGCACTAAAGTCTCAGGCCTCTTTCACAAGACCGTTTTTTTTTCCGTCTACGGGACGTTTTTTGGGTTCCGTATACGGTCCGTATACGGAACCATTCATTTCAATGGTTCCGCAAAAAAAGTGAAAATACTCTGTATGCATTTAGTTTCCGTATTTCAATTTTTTGAAAGATAGAACATGTCCTATTATTGCCCGCAAATTATGTTCCATGACTTCATTCTGCAAAAAAACTGAAAACATACAGAAATGCATCCATATGTCTTCCGTATCCGTTCCGTTCTTGCGGAACACTCTATTAAAAATGTTATGACAGCCCAATTTTATCTATGTAATTACTGTATACTGTATATACCATACGGAAAAACGGGACAGAAACACAACGGAAACAAAAAACTGAACAACGGACCCGTGAAAAACAGACTGCAAAACACTGAAAAAGCCATAAGGTCATGTGAAAGAGGCCTCACTCTATAGGATTCAGTGGGAATTGTGCACCAGGAATAACATAGTTTCTTTCCCCCCCCCCCCCCAAAAAAAAATCGTCATCCTTTTTAACTACTGTAAAATTATTTAACACCCTTTAGATCATAGTCTGAGATGTCGGAGTTTTATTCGGGTTATGCAAGACGTTGTTTTCTCAGCTGCGCTGTCGCATACCTTGTGATTATATATAATAGTTTGCCTATTCAGGTCCAGGTGACCTTGGCTATACCCTCGGAGGACTATGTGCTCAGCATTGCATAACCTCTTCTCAAACTATTTCTTATACAAATTATCAAAGCCCGACTTTTGTTTAAAGTCAGGGAAGCGGATCTTCTGCTGTCACTGGCTTACTGCTTTATACACAAGTCTTGTTACCTTAGAAATGTCTCGCTCCTAGCTCCAACCGAGTATAGTGAATGCCAGGTATGCGCTGCCATCAACTCTTTATGTTATTACTAAAACACAATGTCAAAGAATACACCGACGTAAAAGCACCTGTTGTTTATATCCACCGAGAGCAATGGTGGCGGACATATTGTACTCTGCGCCAACAGTGGGAACCGGCTTTTAAAAAAGTGTAGCTAGACCCTACATTGACATGAATTTTGCAGAGGCAAGATTGATTGAGTAGGTTCCCATCTAAGGTAGTCACCTTGTCGTAGGTAGATGGGCCAAACATAATTTGGATTTCGTTTTTTTATTAAAAATGTGCTCAGTTTTATATTGTCATGTACACTGAGTATAAAACCTCGGTCTTAATAAATGACCCCTGTGTTTGCTTTTGCAAGTCTGCCATGCTAGAGTGCATCTATACTGTATACTGTATTTTATCTTGCTTGGAGGTGTTGGCCTAACTTTGTTTTTTTGCATAGAACATTAGGAACCAGTGACATCACAAAGTATTCCGATTTGGGGCAGGTTTCTACTGGGGTTTTTCCAATCTGTGTTAAAGTCAAGGCATGGACTGCACAAAATCTCTGAAGGTGTCCAGTGGTATCTGGCGTAAATACATCAGCATCAGTTCCTTCAAGTCCTGTAAGTTGTGAAGTGGGATCTCCTTGGATCGGACTTGCTTTTCCAGGAAATTCCCCACATTTTTGATTGGAGTGAGATCTGGGGAATTTGGAGACAAGTCATCATTGAGGATGAGCGAGCCCGAATGCCAAGTTTGGGTTTGTGCCAAACTTTGCGAGTTCAGGTACCCGGACTTTTTCACTGAAGTCCGGGTTAGGGTTCAGATGATTTTATTATTTTCCATTATAACATGGTTATATCTAAAAATAATAGCATTCTTAAGACAGAATGCAAAAGAATATGGCCATTTAGGGGTTAAAATAACAAAAACACCTTACCTCATCCACTTGATCATGCTGCAGCAGTTTCTTCTATTTTCACTGAACAGGACCTGCCAGAGGACATGTGATATGCGCGATGACGTCACCACGTGGGAGAGCGCAGTGACGTCATTGTGCACATCGCAGGTCCTATGGCAGGTCCTGTTCAGTGAAGATAGAAGAGACTGCTGCAGCGCAATCAAGTGGATGAGGTTATTTATTGTTGTTTGCCCATATTCTTTTGCATTCTATCTTAAGAATGTTGTTATTTTCTGATATAGCCATAATATAACGGAAAATAATAAAGTAAAGTTCGGGTCCCCATTGACTTTAATAAGGTTCGGGTCCCGAACTCGAATTTGGACGTGAAGTTCGTCCGAACGCGGTGAACCCGAACCTCCGCGGGTTCGCTCATCCCCAGTCATCACCTTGAACCCTTGCTTGAAAAAGGCTAACACGCAGCCGAAACGTTGCATCCGGAATAAATTCCACTTTTTGCACCTTTTTGGACGTGCTGTCTCCGTTTTTTATTTTTCTGGATATCTACAACTTGAACCCTTTGTCATGTTCCTCCTCTCAGATCAGTGAGGGTGCACTGCCTGCACATTGGCAGCACTGTGCAGGGACACCTCCCTAATTGGTAACACCCAGCTGGACCTTCATGGCAAACTGCTAGTATTTCATTCATAACTAGAAGGAATAATAAAGCAATGGCACAAAATAGAGTCTAAGAATAGATGTTATTACATGGGGGATGCAAATAGTTATCTAAATGACATGTCAGGAGAGGTGAGAGGTCCATTATAAGATTTAAGATGTAGTAGAGATTACATATGCCGCTATGGAGGGGCAGAAAACAAGGAGAGTGACTTCAGCCCAATTTATTTCAATAGGGCTGACCTGCAATACCAGTTATAAACCGTGGATAAAAGTGGAGCTTTTTCAATAGAATAATCAGATCCCCCCCCAATCTCTGATAAATCTGTAACATATAATATTAAATATATTTATTTTATGAAGAAAATGGTAAATGGGAATTACATACTGCACAGAAATCCCAGACTGGCCATGTAATAGTAAGGAAGGTATGTACACAAGTCAAAATCCACAGCAGAAAAATCTGAGACTGAAAGCAAGTCGATTTTGGTGGCCGATTTGTAATTTGGTGAAGGTTTTAGAGAAATTTTCCCACCAGTTTTAGAAGAGATTTCAGTTCAGGTCTTCCAGCTTCCCTAGAAAACTTCCAAGAAGTAACCTGTCACTTCTCAAGCGTTTTCCAAATCAGCTACTGAAAAAAACTGTACCATATTACACTGTGTGCACAAGGTGGAGTAACATTAAAGAGTCACTGTATTTTTACACAACTTTACAAAAAATCTGTTGTACTAACGACCACAAGAAACTTTGTAATATGTTTCATCAGTAAAAAATGTCTACTTTTCATGTCGTCAGCCATTCTCCTTCCTTTCCCTTGCTAATTGCTTTTCACTTTGAAAAATGCTCTGAATTCCATCTGGAGGCACAGAAGCTACACAGGAGGACCATATTTCACATGCCAATACAAGTCTATGGATAGGGGAGGGGGAGGAGTGAGCAGCAGCATGAGTGAGACAGGACTTAAAGAATCTGTCATCCTTTTGAGAGCCTCCCAAATAGGAGTCAATCTACTGACCCCAGTATAGAACAGCACTATACGGATAGATAGGTTGAGTGCACCAATCCTCTCTCAAGATTATATCCATACCAGTAAATCTGAGCAGCAGCAGTAGACAGGGATTTTAACCATTAGCTTTGAGTTTAAGTGGGATTAAAAGTTTAATTCGCCAAATGGATTTGTGAAAATATGGGTGAACCATAACCTGACATTTATCAGGGTCTATTTGAATTGCGTTGAAATAAGGGACTTAAAGATGGGCACTAAAGAGACTCCACAGCTAAAATGCTAAATTCACAACCAATACAGGTTAGTATATCTCTGTAATGTCCTTCATGAGACCTGGGGCATACTTCTGAGTGAGTAAGAGAAGCTTAGGAAGCAGCTTCTCCTCTACTTTCTGTGTGCAGTGGATGGCAGCTAGTCTCCACCTACCATGTCTGAGAGATCTGCAAACTAGATGTTCAGCATGTACAGAGGAAAACTGCTTAAAATGCCAGATAAAAGTCATATAGTGGCCAGAGATACTGTTATTCCTCATGTCCACACACTGTACTACTGATTAATGCCAAATTTGTTAAAAGGTTAGGTACGCTTTAAAGTTAATGGGAAAACTGTTGGCGAGTTTTGCAGCAGAAAACTCCTGATTTCCGCTGCTGAATCAGTGGCAGATCTTAGCCCTGTGAACATACCCCGACATATATCACGTGTATTACAAGACCATCTTGACAAATGTGACATTGCCATTTCATTGATGATATCTGATCTTCTGGTCTCACATGTCTGAAAATGTCATGAAATTGTTTATAAAGGGTCTTTTGTTTGGCAGAGTCAAGAGTTACAAAGTGCCAGTCTAGTGTGCGGCACAATGAGGTCTTGCGGCGGCACACTTCATTGATTTTCTCCCTATGGAATACGTACAAACCGCACTTATTAAATGCTCCAGGAAAGATTAGATGTAGGATTTTATTTTAAAAATTGGCTTTTCTTTTTTTAGCCACGATGTGCTCTAACTCTGTTATTCCTCCTGGAAATTTTACAAATAGGTGTTACCATTCCCCATGTCAAAGCGGTATGTATGTACACATTGTGACACTGTGTGTCCAATTAGTGCTGACAACCCCCCTCTGACATTATAGTAGTACATTTCTGGGAGGAATACTAGAGGAACAGCACAAGGCTGAGTGCTAAGAAAAGATGTTCCACAATTGTGTTAAAGGTATTTCATAAGACAGAAGTGTCTGGAAAGCTTACAGGCTCTATTGAAGTGGAACTCTAGGACCCCCTCCCCCAGGAGCTAATTTATATGTGTGGCAAATAGCCGACAATCATCATAGACTCCAACACCACCAAAAAGGTAATATAAAGGGTCTCTAAATCACCAGCCTATGTCATCTCAATTTGCTCTGCAGCTAAAAGATATCTGTTGTTCCCTGCTTGCTATCAGGAGGAGGCTGGCTATAGTGGTCATACTCTTTAGAAAGCTGCTGGCTGGACGCTTTTTGGGCCGACAGCTATTCCTCCCGACCCTCCATATACATGCACACTTGCATACATGTGCTCTCAATAGGGTGTGGGTGATGAGCTGTTCTCAGACAGCAGTGGCAGCAGTTTATCTCCCATGAGAACAAAGGATCGGGCAAAGGATCGGGCATGTTGAAATTTAAGAAGTCCAACCCTTCTTTCACCCCACGTCTGCCATATCGGGATACCACCATACACATTAAATGGTCTGGCAACCCAGCCGAAATTGGAGGGTTGGATTGACATTTATCTAATGTGTATATGGCCACCTTTACAGGGTCAGTAAAAGGCTACATTCACACGACTGTACGTGTTTTGCGGTCCTCAAAACACTGATCCGCAAAAGGTACGGATGACGTACTTTTGGGTTTGCCCCTGAGAAATCTTCGTGAAGAACTCTGGGCTACATAAGAAATTTTCCAACGGACAAAATGCAAACCTTGGCCACAAAATCGGATTAAAGTTTCCCGGGGCGCCCAATAAAAAGAGCGCCATCGTAAACTATTAGGCGACAGATCCAGAGAGTGAACGTGCAAGATCTCCACTAATTGGTTCAAGCCTGGCCGGGAACCATCTTTGATAAATGAGCTCAGCTCTTCGAATTAAAGGGACTCTTTTATAAGAGAAAGGGGAACATTCCGATTTTACATAAACTCCATTATTCTTTATTTGAGCCCCTGATGACAAATTTTATTTCCTTTTGGCATCTGTATTGCATTCGTTTTTTTGCGGATCCATTGTAACAATACCTATCCTTGTCCGCAAAATGGACAAAAATAGGACAAGCTCTATATTTTTTTTGCCGGGCTGCGGAACGGACATGCAGACAGCACACGGTGTGCTGTCCGCATTTTTGGGGGGCCCATTGAATTGAATGGGTTTTCATCCAATCCACAAAAAAAACGAACGGACACGGAAACCAAATACGTTTTACGTGCATGTAGCTAAATACCTACCCCCACCAGGGCTAGGTCAAGGTTTCCCAGTCCTTTTGAAAAAGTTGCAGGTGCAGAGAGGGCAGAGCCTCTAGGTGTAACGGCAACACCCCATTGCTCGTAGAGGCTCATTTGCATATATTAAAAAAAACATTTTTCGGAGCAATGCGGGCACATATGACCATGGGACCAACACAGATGCCTTCAGCTGCCAAGCGCACATGGAGCAGCTCAGCCAGTGTCATAGGTACAAATCTGCTGACAGATGCCCTTTAAAACATTAACATGAAAATCTGCCCTTTTTTGGGTTTGCCCCTGAGAAATCTTCGTGAAGAACTCTGGGCTACATAAGAAAATTTCCAACAGACAAAATGCAAACCTTGGCCACAAAATCGGATTAAAGTGTCCCAGCGCGCCCAATAAAAAGAGCGCCATCGTAGACTATTAGGCGACAGATCCAGAGAGTGAACGTGCAAGATCTCCACTAATTGGTTCAAGCCTGGCCCGGGAACCATCTTTGATAAATGAGCTCAGCTCTTCGAATTAAAGGGACTCTTTTATAGGAGAAAGGGGAACATTCCGATTTTAGATAAACTCCATTATTCTTTATTTGAGCCCCTGATGATAAATTTTATTTCCTTGTGTTCTACAAGTTTCGACGTTTCTATGTTTTTTTTTTTCGTTTTTCTCGACAGGCCTTGGGGGGGAATTGGAAGGAATTGTATGTGTTTTTTAAACTTGGCGGCTGATCCGAGGTTGGAGCCCACATGCAGGTGTGATCGTTTGTTGACTTTCCAAATGAGGCCATAGAAAACAGCTCTGTTTGTGTTCTCCTTTCATCGGCTTTTGTTTGAGGTGGTGCTTTGTTGTAGCAAAGGTGCGGAATGAAAAAAAAAATCTGGGTATTGGCGGTGGACTCTAGGAGAGGACTAATGTTGTATTGATTGAGTGTTTACACAAGGTCATTGGAATCCTTTGTTCTCATTTCTCCACCATGGATGGAAGCCGCAGCATTCTTACCCGTCAAAGTCGTGACCTTTGACATAAGGCTTTATTCTTTGGGCTGTTAAAATGGATCTGACATTTCACCCTGTAGGACCTCACCTGGCAAACGTGTCGATTTCAGTTACAACACCTGCACCTCACAAAGGTGAGATCCGTACATTTCTCACATTCGTAGCAAACTGCATATTTGTTCCCAGATTAGTGAAAAAATAAATAGATAAATTCTGTACAAAAGTTGAAGAATGCTACTAAAAAAATATTGGCTAGCCTTAGGCCATCACGGAGCTGTGTTGTCCATGTTTTCCACACACACTGCACGCACTAGTTGACTTTAATGTGTTTACTTACACATCAGCAATTTTCCACTGAACGTTGGTAAGTTGAAAAACCACAGAGACGTCCATTACTTTGGTCTGTGCGCCTCAAGCGTTAGAGGATGGGAGTGGTAGTGGCTCCTGCTGCAATAATCATTCACAGTGGCAATCCTCACATCCATGCGCAGTGGTAGGAGGGGGCATCCTTTCTTCCCTCGGGGCATACGCTGATGTCGAGGCTCCTGCCTGATTGTAGTTGGGTTGCCCTTGGTATTATGAGGGTTGTATGGATGGGTGCAAGGCAGGAGATGTAGGTCTCATGGCCGGCGAATGGTGCTGGAGTCAGTACCCAGGCCAGATGTACAAAGTAAATGTCTAAAGTGGGGAATGGGAGTTGTAGTACATCCAAGGGTATGAAAACATAGTTCCAAACAATTGGCAATGCAAATCTTCCTAGATAGCACTGTATGGATATGGGTCAGGATAGGGATTGTAGTGCTCCTTCCTCTACATCTCCAGAGTCTCTTTCTGCATAATCTACTGCTGGCAATAGTATTCTAGCAATGCTGGGGGTTATAGGAATAAGATACGGCTAGCCAAACCCTGTCCAGGTGTGAAGGGTGTATTAACAATGTCTCTCTCACTGCAGTAAAGTCTATGAGCCTTAAACAGCACATACCTTTACTGCAGTGGCGTAGCTAGAAATGACTGGGCCCCACAGCAAATTATTGAATGGAGCCTCCCTCCGCCAGTAATTTTTTTTGCAACCCCTTCCTTTCATGCCGCCTCCATTCATGTGACTAGTAAAGATCGCTCTCTCAGACCAGGCCCGGCAGCTATTCCATCTGTTTCCTACACTGTTTATACCAGTGGTGGCGAACCTATGGCACGGGTGCCAGAGGCGGCACTCAGAGCCCTCTCTGTGGGCACCCGCACCCTGGAAAAAGTCTATGGTGTACCAATATGCCTTAGAGTTTTCCTGCTTTTCTTCAGCCCAAGACTCACTATGAACAGCACAGACAGCACATTGAATGTAGGCAGGATATTATAGCTAAATGATATCGAAGATATACTATATTGGTATTCAGGTTCAATTGCTGTGTTGGCGCTTTGCGATAAAAAAGTGGGTTTTGGGTTGCAGTTTGGGCACTCAGCCTCTAAAAGGTTCGCCATCACTGGTCTATACTGTCACTCTATATAATTTCATTGTGTAATACTGTTGAGGGGGCCCTGACAAGGTCATTTAGTCCTCCTCCTCCTGGATGGGCCCCTTCTGGGTCAGGGCCCCAAAGCAGACGCTTCCCCTGCTTCCCCTATAGCTACGCCCCTGCCTTACTAACTGACTCCAATGCTCAGCCATGCTTTCCTTTCTTTGTCTCTTTATGAAGTATTTTTGGATGGCATTGCCTTTCTTGTTCAGAGATGATGATTCTCTGGAAACCAGGCCTAGTTTTCTGGGGAGTGAGCATATCTAATGACCTCTTTCTTCCTCTTCTAACTCTAGACTCACTAGACTGAGCTAGGGACGGATCTAAGCCAACACCTAACTTCCTGTAGGGGTTGAGTCAGGATCGTTAACCCCAACTGATCCATACAGAAATATGCTGGTACAGTACAAGCCATTAAAAAAATTTAAACTTCCATTTGTCGAAACTAATTGTGTTCAAGAAAATGAACATAAATGGGCCAGCCCTTGATGTGGTGGATGATCACAAGTAAGCTATTCGATCTTACTGATGATACGTCCTGTCTGTACATTGATAACATCAAAGATTACAAACAGATTAAGGCCTCTTTCACATGGGCGTCAGTTTTTTTGCCCGGATAAGAGGCGGGTGCGTTGCGGGAAAATGCACGATTTTTCCGCGCGAGTGCAAAACATTGTAATGCGTTTTGCACTCGCGTGAGAAAAATCGCGCATGTTTGGTACCCAAACCCGAACTTCTTCACAGAAGTTCGGGCTTGGGATTGATGTTCTGAAGATTGTATTATTTTCCCATATAACATGGTTATAAGGGAAAATAATAGCATTCTGAATACAGAATGCATAGTATAATAGGACTGGAGGGGTTAAAAAAAAAAAAAAAAAAGTTAACTCACCTTCTCCTCTTGATCGCGTAGTTCCCGGTCTCTTTACTTCTTGAATGAGCTGTGGGCTAAATGACCTGTGGTGACGTCAGATCACATGCTCCATCACCATGGTGATGGACCATGTGATTGGAGCATGTGATCTGACATCACCACAGGTCCTTTAGCCCACAGCTCATTCAAGAAGTAAAGAGACTGGGAACACCGCTCATGTGCACAGCCCCATAGAAATGAATGGGTCAGGATTCAGTGCGGGTGCCACGCGTTCACTTCACGCTTCGCACCCGCACGGAAAACTCGCCCGTGTGAAAGGGGCCTAAAAGTGGACGTCGCATGTTCTGTAAAGATGGTGGGTGGTCCCGAGAGGCATATTCTCTGGTGCGGTTAAAGGACCCACACTGGATAAAACACGTTTATGTGATCCTAGGACCAGAACCAGGAGAGGATTGGACATAGACCATACAGGGAAATTTCCCGGTGGGCCAATGCCCCAGTGGGCCATCCAAGCCCTCCTCTCTGCTGCTGATCGGGTACATAATGAGCTCTTAACAGTAATTAACGCTGTGAGAATCAGGTACTTCTGTACCCGGCCAGTGACCGCACATACCTTCCTGAATTCAACTGCTCCATAGACAACTGGAGGGAGAACAGAAGATGGTAGCTATTGATGGCCACCTTAGAGGACCAGCTTTTGGGGCAGTATATTGTGCTACACTGTATTATTTGGTTTTGCTGGGATGGTATTTTGCACCATGTTATTGTTGACCGCGCCTACTTGTGTTGCCTCTCCTTCTGTTAATTTGGATCGGCCTACAAAATGGGGCCACTTTTAGTTTTTTTCCCCGAAGGTCTGCTGTTTTCATAGAAACTCCTCTCGAACATAAAGTCACTCAATAAGATCACTACCTGAGCTTTAAAGGGGTTTTCCAGGAGTACAATATTGATGACCTATCCTTGGGGGTCCGATCAGTCAGATGCTTGAAGAGGTCACGGCTTCATCACAGCGTACCAAGCACAGCGCCATACATTGTATAGTGGCTGTGCTTGGTATTGCAGCCCAGGCCCATTCGTTTGGCCTGCACATAGTCCATGTAACCGATGAACGTGACATCACTGGACTAGGAGCACCATGGCCTCTTCAAACCGCTGATAGGTGGGGGTGTCAGGAGTTGGACCCCAAGCTATCAAATATTGATGACCTATACTGAAAATAGGTCATCAATATCCTACTTCTGGAAAATCCCTTTAAGTCAATGGGTCCCATTTGCCATCTTCACAAAATTCTCTAGTTTTACAGATCATAACTATTGCTATTATATTTTATAATATTATTACTATTGTTTATTGTGCTACAAAGCACTTTCACACTAAATGGTCCAACCCATCACCGATTTGTCTCCAGGACAATAAACCATAATCTGGTTCCTCACTTCAGGAAACGAGTAAAATAACCAATTTCCCTTCTTTTTTTTTTAAATGACGAGAATTTTGAGAATGTTTCTCTTCTTCTAGAGGCGCCTCCTGGGTTTTTCTGCCTGCCTGGAGACATTAGTAAGAGCAGATAGGCCGCCCTCAGCTCAAGAACAGTCAGCTCCCTAAAATATTCCATAAACTATCTCAGAAGCAGCTGGAAAGCAGATGAGAGCCCTTATGAATATCCTAGAAGCAAAAAAATAAGATTTTTTAATAAAACTAGATGTGATATGTGACATATTACGATGCAGTATAATTGCACTCATATTCTATACCGCTGTGGCAGGCGGTTAGTGATTATGTCAGGCTCCGCCCTCTCACCCATTATACAGGCGCTGAGGGGGCGGAGCATGGTTACCTAAGGCTGGCCCCAAGCACCGTGGAAGGAAATTCCAGGATGAAGCACTGCCATTATACTCCCTTAAAAATCAGAAATCATATAGTACATGACAATACCTCTCTAACAAAACTCGAACCAGCCCTGTACCTCACATTAGTCCAGATTCACTGCTCCAACTGCTGTACAGATCATCTTCGGCCTGGCAGCTCAGGGAGGAGGGTGTGTCCTCTCTGCTGCAGCTCTCTCCCTGTAAGGCCTCCTGCACACGACCGTAGGTGTCCCGTTGCCGCATTGCGGACCTCATTTGCATCACGGATGCGGACCCATTCACTTCAATATCCGGAGATGCGGAATGGTGCGGAACGGAACCCTACGGAAGCACTACGGAGTGCTTCCATGGCGTTTCGTCCCGTACTTCCGTTCTGCGAAAAGATAGAACATGTCCTATCTTTTTGCGGAACGGCCGGATAGCAGACCTATTAAAGTGAATGGGTCCGCGATCCGCTGCGGCTGCCCAACGGTCTGTGTTCGTGCATTGCGGCCGGAAATGTGTGGGCCGCAGGAGGCCTAACTGTCACACGTTTTAACAGAACATATGGCTGGTAGCAGTTGAAGGTGTAAACTGAGCACGGTCGACCAGCTCTGTGAGATGGCAAAAAAATAAATAGGAAAATAACAAACAGCAGGTGGCGCTATACAGATACATTTTAATGAATAAAGGGTACTTTCACACTACCGGCAGGACGGTGTTCTGCCAAATCTCTATACCTTGCCAAAAGTCTATACCAGAACTTACGCGGCCGCACCAGAAGTGACGAGGCCGCCAAGGAATCAGCTGGAGGAGGGTGTGCACGGCGCTGCGCAAGCGCACATCCACCGGCTTAGCAAAGAATTATTGCAGCGCCGCGATAGTACTTCGTACACCGCGCGTGCGCACTTAGGGGTATAGAGATTTTGCAGCGCAAAATGTTTCATCAGATCTCTTTACCCATGAGTGCGCACTCACCCACAAATCATCAGTTGGTGTTCATCCTTACCGCAGAGCTGAGTGCTGGATACCGAGCTCACCACATAGTAGAGCTGAACTGCAACTGATGATTTGTGGGCGCCTACGCACTCAGGGGTAGGGAGTTCTGATGAAACATTTTGCGCTGCAAAATTTCTATACCCCTAAGTGCGCATGCGCGGTGTACGAAGTACTTTTATCGCGGCGCTGCAATCATTCTTTGCTAAGCCGGTGGATGTGCGCTTGCGCAGCGCTGCGCACACCCTCCTCCAGCTGATTCCTTGTCGGCCTCGTCACTTCCGGTGCGTCCGCGTCACTTCCGGTATAGACTTTTGGCAAGGTATAGAGATTTGGCAGAACACCGGATCCGACAGGCGGTTCACCCTGTCGGATCCGTCCTGCCGCCATTTCACCATGCCGCCGGACTGCCGCTCTGTCCCCATTGACTATAATGGGGACGGGGGCGGAGCTCCGGCGCAGCATGGCAGTGTGCGGTGAGAGGCCGTCAGACTAAAAAGCGAGTACTTTCGCCGTGCACTGCACTTCCATGTTTAATTACATGCAAATACAAAAATGTTCAGATCCAGGTGCTGGTTTGAAAATGTAAAATATGTTTCATGACACAAACCCTTTAAGGAGGATGTGGTTAATGGGAGTACTTGAGCTCTGTAACATTTTATGATGACTTTTAGAGATTTGGTTTAGATATATATTTTAAAAATAGATATTACGGTTACTGTTTTAGTTTTTTAGCTCTCACCGGCAAGTGGGTTGGACTTGCTGGGAGAGATTTATCAAACATGGTGTAAATTAAATCAGGGTTAGTTTCCCACAGCAACCAATCAGATTCCGCCTTTCATTTTCCAAAAGAACTCTGAATATTGTAAAGTGGAATCTGATTGGTTGCTATGGGCAACTAAGCCAGTATTTCTTTACACTGGTTTTGATAAATCTCCCCTCACAAAGGGTTAACTGTTTATGTAGCTGTGCAAATTGTTCTTTCACTTTCACTTTGTGCAGGTCATCTAATAATCCTCATATCTAAATTACTAAAGGGTCATAAATACTTATTTAAGCCACATTCTTATCAGTAAGTTAAGAACTGAGCTATAAAGAGTGTTTAGGTGGTCCGAGATCAGAGAGCCGTCAGTTGAGCTGCCTGAAGGAACAGAGTGAAAACTGACAACATACTATAAGAGAATCTCAAGACTGTACAGAGAAAGGGGCTCAACATTTTTAGTAAAGACCAATAGAAAAAATAATATTTATCTCAAAATGAGTACAATGCAATAATAATAAAAATGTTTCCCCAAAGGTGTACATAGCCTTTATATGTCTGGCAGTCTGTTCCGGCAGAGAAAGGAGTTTACCGTATCCGGCACAGCCGGATACCACCACGCACAGTTGGATCCCCATTCACTGTAACATGATCCGGCGGTGATTCGGCCGCCTAACAGTGTGTAGTATTTTTGGTCTGGCCGAGGGCACGCATCTATGCTGGATACAGTGAATACCGGCAGTCTCTTAAGGGAAAATAATAAAATTAAAAGAATACTGAACCCAAACCCGAACTTCTGTGAAGAAGTCCGGGTTCGGGTCTGGGTATCAAACATGCCGATTTTTCCTCACACGCGTGCAAAACGCATTAAAAAGCTTTGCACTCGTGGGGAAAAATCGCACCTGCATCATTTCCCGCAACGCACCCGCAATGCCTGTGTGAAACCAGCCTAAGACATTGTATCAATTCTGTAAAAAAAAAAATTTAGTGTCAGAGGGAAAGAGGCAAGAAGAAAATTGAAAGTGAGCTCGGGGACTATACCTGTCTAAGAAGCCCGGGTGACTCTGTGACAAAGGGTTACCAAAATAACTACTGTAACTTTCTAGCTATAAGGCCTCCTGCACACGAACAAAGGTGTCCCGTTGACATATTGCGGACTGCATATGCGGATCCGCAATACATGGGCACCGTTCCGTGTGCATTCCGCATCACGGATGCGGACCTATTGACTTGAATAAGTCCGCAAATCCGGAGGTGCGCAACGGAAGCACGGTACGGAACCCCACGGAAGCACTACGGAGTGCTTCTGTAATGTTCCGTTCCCATGCTTCTGTTCCGCAAGAAGATAGAACTTGTTCTATCTTTTTGCGGAACGGACGGATCGCGGACCCCATTCAAGTGAATGGGTCTGTGATCCGCATGCGGCTGTCCCATGGTCGGTGCCCGTGCATTGCAGACCTCAATTTGCGGTCCGCAGCACGGGCACCGAGCACTTACGTTTGTGTGCAGGAGGCCTACGAGGAAGAAAAGGTCAGGAGTATAAATGGCCTCTATATAGGCCTCTTTCACCTGGGGGTGACGGATTAGGTCCAGATGCGTTCAGTGAAACTCACACCATTTTTCAAGCAAGTTCAGTCAGTTTTGTCTTGCGTTCAGTTGTTTCCACGCGGGTGCAATGTTGATGCGTTTTTCACGTGCGTGATAAAAAACAGAAATTTTACAAACGACATCTCCTACCAACCATCAGTGAAAAACGCATTGCTTCCGCACTTGCTTCCGGATGAAATGCGTTTTTCACTGAAGCCCCATTCACTTCTATGGGGCCGGGGCTGCGTGAAAAACGCTGAATATAGAGCATGCTGCGTTTTTCACGCAAAGCAGAACTGATGCGTGAAAAAAAACGCTCATGTGCACAGACCCATTGAAATGAATGGGTCAGGATTCAGTGCGGGTGCTATGCGTTCACGTCACGCATTGCACCCGCGTGAAAAACTCGCTCGTGCGAAAGAGGCCATAGGGAGAAATCAACCCCGACAGATCGTGGCACAACTAATAAGATTTGGCAACATATGTGTTTTACATAGAATGGCTCAATAAATCTTTGATAATTAACCCTGCAAATAAAAACTGGGCCACAAATAAGGGACAAATTGACAACCGGGGGCCCTATTAAATTATTCATTTGTCTTTCAATTTCTCAAGGTCAATCTGTGCTGATATGAAGATGCGGATTAGTGTGAAGAGGGGAAGAAGCCGGTGACAGTCACATTAAATATTTATACTGCTTTATGTTGCCAAATTAAACGGTTAAGTAACACTTGATACATTTGCCGGTTAGTTTATGTGTCAATTGTGAGGTTTTTGCATATTTAAAGGCAGGTAAAATGTAATAAAAAATAATAGTAACATATATGGGGAAGGGATTAGCGAAGAGCTGGAGGGTACAGCACATTAACGGCCATCCAGTCCAACGCACCGCTCAGCGTAAGCCCGCAGCTTCCCGAGAGGTTGGTGTCATCTATTAATGAAATTTACACATGGTGAAGTGCATATTTGATGTGAAAAACACATGCCATTGAGTGTAGAATGTCGAAAGGAACTGCGAGGCTGGCTTCTTAACCCATTCCCTTCTCTACACCATTGTACGTATGTTCCAGGACTCATGTATCGATCTTGTTGTGATGGAAAATAAGGAATAAAATACAACAAAAAAACATCTAATTTTGTAGACAAAAATTCACAACTATAGCTTTGTTTTTTATTTTTGTTCATGTTTTCTTTATGAAATACTCCCAATTAGAGATGAGCGAATCAATTCTATGCCAATCAAACTGGTCATGAATTTCCCCAAAAATTGGAATTACGGAGAATCCGAAAGTTTTATGATTCACCTCACACAGGTCGCTCAAACTGGGGCCCATCGGTCAGAAGACAAAAATTTGGCAAATACCTCCAAAAATGGCATAATTTATCAACCTTTTTTTTTTTTATTAAAGGGGTTATCTCATAAATAATATAGAAAATGGCAGACATCATATAGTACATGACAACCTATTGCTTACAAAGCTACAACCAGCCTTGTACCTCCCATGGTTCCAGAGATCTCCACATTCTTTGGTCCAAGTGTCCTTTCTAGGGGGGGGGGGGGTTGCATTCTGATGCAACTGAGCATGTGCTTCCATCTCAGTGAGCAGGACAGAGAAATAAAAAAAGAGCAAACAGCAGGTGGCGCTATACAGATAGATTTCATTGAATAGCTCAGTGGCTATAATACATTTTGAATTACATGCAATTACAAAAGTATTCAGATCCAGGTGGGGGTTTGAAAGCTGTAGAATACAGTCTGTTACACCCAGTTACTGTCTGTATAGCCATAGTCATATATGTTGATGTCAGTGTGACATTACATTGGGATACAGTCCTAAGAGACCTCAGAGTGTCATCCACAACCTTCAGGACCATTGGGGCACTTTTGATTTGGGATGAATTTATTCAGATCAAATCAAATCTAACAGCCAATTCAACCAAATCGGACCCGAAACTAAATTTGGGAAATTTGCTTATCTCTACTTCCAATGTAACATATGACCCCGATGGACACTGTAAGCTAGACGCAGTTTTAATCACGTGTCGCAGGCATCAATGTTTTTGGCCTGTCAAACAATACATGGTTCCCCTCTATATTTCTGCACAAAAATACTGAAACACGATATATCTACAGTATTCAGCGAGGGCAGTAAACCACTGCCACGTACTTTTAGCAGCAGCTTATCTCCCCTGAGAACAAAAGGATGGGGCATGTTAAAATCCCTCTCCCTGCTTTTACAACAAGGTTTTACAGTATTTTTGGAAAAAAGTGAAAACAAGAAATCAGATATATTTTTTTGAATAGCATTTTTTTTTTATTGTTTTATTTACAGGAATAAAAATGTTGATGGAACAACAATTTTTCGTCTAAAACCGATTTTACCTTCGGTTTGGTGCGTATTATTGTCAGTCTGTAAAAGTGGCGTACTACTCGGACAACATCGTTCCCAGCAGCGACCTGGGAGTCCAAGATGCATCCAGACATCCTCCCCATGCTGTTCCTGAACCATTTCAGTGGTTTTTCCATCAATTTCTGACCTTTTCCTATGAACCAGACACTCTCTCCTCTTCAGAGAAGGGGGTGCCTGGTTTAATGCTCGGGTTCTCCCATTGACTTCCATTGTGCTCGGTGGTCAGTAGAAAACCCGAGCATCCCAAAGTGTTCTACTCGAGCACCCGAGCACTTTGGTGCTCGATCAACACTAATACAGAGACACTGTAGGAAATGGACGAAGCGGCGACTGGGCCTCGTCTGAGAGACCGATCTTGACTAGACACAGGAGTTGGGGTTGCACAGGAGGAGGAGGTTGCGAAGAAGTTGCTTGGGGTGGGCCTTCAAAAAATTTCTGTGGGGCCCAGTCATTTCTAGTTACGCCACTGCATATGACTATACAGAAATCTAAATCTCATCGCTTGGTTCCAGGTGATAACCCACCACCACCGCCTTACCTCATCCTAATACAAGAGGTCTAACATTTGTATCTGCACGGTATGTTCCTTTTTTCCTTTGTGAGAGAGAATGGCATAATGTCTACTGAGCCGGTTCCCCTCTCCATATAGAAGTAATAGCCACTCTTCTCAAGCTGACTGTGGGAAAGAGGGATGGGTCCAGCCTAAACTCTCCAATCTGCACGTAGCCGTCCCTGTGCGTCTATTATTTATTATGTTTTTTACAACAATTTGTCCACTAGGTGGCGATATTTCAGCGCTTGAGTTCGCCAGTTAAATTTCTAGGTCTAAAAAATGACTTTTTCCCTTTAAACCTCGATAGAAAAGCAAACCTTCGATAGCACGTTTTTTTTCTTTTGATAAAGCGGCACACATCATTAGCTGGTGCTTTTATATACATTTCAATTGGCCAGGTACGTCCCAGTGCCAGGAAATGTGCTGCGGAATACTTAACACAGAGCTTTTATTTATTATGGTTGGAAGGGACGCGGCTTGTAACACATTTCATTGGACAGAGAAGGGGAAACGGGCCCAAATTTTCACATACATCATTAAGTCGAGGAGACTGCCCTTTGCTTCAGTATTTCACTCCATTTAAGAAAAGATCCTCACAAATATTTGCTAAAACCACAACACATATATTTTCCAAATGTCATTAGCAGCCATTACAAACTGGAGGAAAAATAAATGGCGGAACGGCTTGTTTAAACAGTCTGGCAGATAGTAAATATTAAATGATCACTAGCGTTGTAATTAGTTGTGGCAAATCCCACCTCGGGGATGAAGGAAGGAGCTGAGAACTATAGGATTCTCCTAGCACATGCTATCATCCATCCCCAATACGTCTATTGCTGGGCTGATTCCTTACATCCCAGCAATCTTTGTTCATCCTGAGCATCCTAGTTCCTGAATACAATGCCATGCCAGCACTATGACACATACTAAGGCCTCGTTCACATTTCCGTTTTTCACTGACGTGTGCTGTCCGCATTTTCTGTGGACAGCACACGTACCCATTGATTTACATGTGTCTGTTCACATTTCGGTATTTTTTTACTGACCTTGGGTCAGTAAAGAAATCACGAAGACATGCATTACTTTAATTTGTGATGCGGACCAAGCACGCCAATTGAAGTCTATGGGTCCGTGAAAATCACTGACACGCGTCCGTATTGTGTCCGTGTTGCGTCCGTTTTTCACTGAAGTCTAATAAGAGATTCTTTGGAAATAAATTTTCAGCTGAGAAACGTCAGTGAATTACGGATGACATGGTAAAAACAGACACACGGATTCTTCACGGACATCTTTACGGATCAAAACACGTACGCTCTTTTTCACGGACGTGTCACTGACACAGAAATGTGAACGAGGCCTAAGACAGGGGAACAATTCAAGGTAGTGTAGGTTTATTGGCCAGTCGGTCTATGCAAATCTGGTTGAAGACCCCCAGGGACGGATCAAAATATTGTGTAGGGATGCATTCCTTTTTTCTTTTAAGGAATCTCATAAAAACCCGGCTACAGGTGAAAGTTGAAAATGGATTCAGTTCCAATATGTTACAAGCACTAGTAGCATCTCAGAAACATAATAGTACCATACAGTGTGCAAATACCAACCTACAGTGCACATACCGACCCAATAACAGAGCAGGGCCCAAAGCTCCTCCATTGGGGAAACTGGTTCCCGGGGGAAAAGGCACAGGACGTGGGCAGAGTTAGTGTAAAGCGGGATTCTATGTGCTCTGTGTGTGGGAAGTAAGGCAGAGAAGACTGTGGTGTAGAGTGCCTAAGAGGAGACACAAAAATAGTGGGGGACCAGCGAGCGGACAGTGTCAGCTTTCCAGTCCATATGTACTATACTCCAGGACAGTTGAGATTGCCTCACCTAAAGATCATTCTGGTCACTTAAAATCAGGGGCGGACTAGAAACTTAAAGTGGCCATGGAAAAAATACTAAAAGTGGCCCTGTTTTGTAGTTGGGTCCAAATTGATAGAAGGCAGGGCCAGCAATAGCATATTGTGGTACATTATACCACCACAACACAGCCAGATACCACAGTCCGTCAGAAAATGCTGCCAGCAGTACAAAATACATCCCCAAAAACTTCCACTGGCCGGCTATGAGGAGGGCCCCGGTGGGCCCCCGGGCATTAGCCCACCGGGAAATTTCACTGTAAGGTCTATGGCCAATCCGCACCTGCTTAAAACCGATCAGCGAATCGAAAGGGAGCAGTCAGAAAGTGTTCGTAGCAGCAAAACTAATGGTGACACTGTGTAGAGGAGTTCACCAAAAAGCAGGAGGCACCTGGTCAGAATGAATTAAGATATAAGAGACTGTGTTATGCGAAGAACTTCAGAAACTGTTAGGCTGGGTTCAGACCTGAGCGTTTTACAGCGCGTTCCTACGCGCTGTAAAACGCTCAACAGGCAAGAACCAATGATTCCCTATGGGAATGGTTCTCACCTGAGCATTTTACAGCGCGTACAATCGCGCTGTAAAACGCCCGACGCCCCAAGAAGTACAGGAGCTTCTTTGGGGCGTCTTGTCGCGCGTTCCCGTACATAGACTTCAGCGGGAACGCGTGACAATGGGCGTTCGCTTGTCTCTGTATGCGCGACTGCAAAAGCCCGTACAATCGCGCATACAGAGCGTACGTTCTGTACGCTCAGGTCTGAACCCAGCCTTAAAGGAGTCAGATGTAGTCTGGTGCATACCTAGGTGAGACTTGTGTTTTAATCCTGCTCCAGATTAGTTATTTTACTATTGCTCACCCTGTTTCTAAAGGGTTCATTACTTGTAACCCATTCAAGAGTTGTGCTGTGATAAAAAAAAAAGCATCATCACTTTGCAAGTCTGCGACATTTCCTGCAACAGCCAGTCCCTTCACGTTACAGCATCATGGCTTCCATTTTTACAGGATTCATGATGGATGTGTTAACATTCAAATTCGATACGGCTTCTTTGCTGAATTTTACAAAAAAAATTTGCTTTGTGACAAATTACTTCATAACGAATCGCATTTCTTTGTAAATAGCAGGTGCAACGACAGGGAACAGCAATTTTGTTGTTCCCATCATTGTACCCCTCAGATGCCGCGTTCATCGCTGATCGCGGCATCTGACTTTAATATTTAAGTCTATAATAAAAATAAAAAAATCAGACTAACCTCATCCGTTTGAGCACAAAGATTCTGCCGCTGCCATCTTGATTGAAGATCAAAATCTCGTGCGGCCCGTGATGATGTCATACGTCACCGCGCACGGGGTATCGCGGGATATTCAATCAAGATGGCGGCGGATGACTCTGCGCTCAAACAGATGAGGTAAGTATCATTTTTTAAATCTCTTTTTCCTCATTTCAGGGAAAATCGATTAATTACCACAAAGCACGAGAAAATTCGGCTTTGCGGGAAATCAATATCGATGGGAAATACCAGTGTTTATTGTGGCGCAGACAGGTTTTCTTTCAAGTGCTACTCTTTTAGGACAATGACCTTTTCAATTTCCAATTAAATGTAGCAAATAGGCCCATTATAAATAAATGGGGATGAAAAACGGACCCTAAAAGCCAATTCACACTAGCAGTCCCTATTGATAATATAACAAGTTGATCGGCCAAGTCAGAAAAACCGAAAAAAGGACTGACACAGCAGGCAATCTTCTGTTTGGATTTTTTTTTAAAGCTGCCCGTAGTTAAAGTTTCACTTTCTGATGATGGCCCTTTAAGAAATAAATTGATACTTTGCATATTTTGGCAGATAGTGAAGTCATTGAGGGCGTTTTGAGACATTTCCTGTGTGAAGTTTTCCCCAAAGGCCTTTTCTTTCTATGTTTTTCAGCAAAAATACAAAAGAAAAAATAACTATTACAGTAATTCACGAGCAGTCAGCATAACATATTTTTATGCACACAGGGATGGGCCAGGTTGCCAGGGAAAAATCACAAGTAACAGCCAATATATTGTCCAAAAGGACAACTGTGGCCCATATTAAATACACATTAAACACAGGCTGCGTGAGTAAAATCTAAAAGTGGTACCAAACGTCCGGTACTCTTCTTCACGTCTTTTTGTATGTCCCTCCTGACATGTAAGGGTGTATCTGCTCACGTATGTATTACTGGTACTGGTACTTGTGTATTTAAAGGGGAACTTTTCAAAACACCTTAAAGGCTATAGACCCCTTTGGGGCAATCTTTTTATGATTGCATTTTACTCATTTTGGGCATAAAATATATATTTTTTCAATAGGTCTATTAAAAATGTTCAGCAATTTCTGAGATACAGGGTTAAAAATCAGTCTGTAGGCAGTTGTTTTCTTTGAATCCTGTCATCTGACAGCTCATGTGTAGCTCTTATCTCTGATCTTCTGACCCCAATGATTTCTATGGGATCACCGTTGCTCAGCGATCCTGGCTGCGACAGGTGTCGTGTGACCAGTGTCGCCATGTAGCCCTTGCCTAAACGTTTCATTTTGCTGCAAAAAAAAGGTTGTAGCACATCCAATAATAATCTGTACACCGTGCTAATTCTTTCCCCAAATAGCGAGATATGGAGGCGGGCAAAGAGGCAGATAATGGCATTCCTCTTGGTATAATATCTTGCTATGTCTCTCTTACTTGAATCTCTGGTAGATAACTGTAATCTAGAAGTTATGGCTGAAGTGTCCACTGCGGGATACAAGTTTTAGAGGCATGTCTGCCCAGTGTGATAGGTGTCTTAACTGTAGTCCCTCACAAGCAGCAAAGTCTGAATGGCTGCTGGTTTCTGGGAGAAATCCTTCATGAGATGCACAGGAGATCTGCTAATACTTCTAAGAGGTCTTCTGTTTTTCTAGGAGCTTTGAAAGTTGCCAAGTACAATGCATGGTACGTATTAGGCTGTGTTCAAATTTGCATTGTGGTTTCTGTTAATGATGGAAATTATGATACAGTACTGTATCCATCATACAACAGATACCACCAGTGCCCAATGGACCCTTTCACCTAGAATGGGGTCTGTCCTCTGTGGTGTCTGTCGCTTAGCACATGCAGCGCTATTCTTGATAGAATACTTTACAGAGTATCCAAACCAAATATGAAGAAAGCCATGTGTGATTTCTCCTGTGGATTAGCAATCGGGCTGTCTGCCACGCCATTATATGTACATGCAGGGTTGGACCGGGCCACCAGAGTACCAGAAGAGCCTCTAATATCATAGTGGGCCCCAAAGGTCCAGTAGAAAAAGAGCATTTGGCCTCTTTTGGAGCCAATAACTTGCCACGAGGGTCTATTTCTATGATTCAAAACCTTTTAGACATTATTGATGATATAGGGGTTGAGCCCCCAGAATAATTTCCTCTGGCGGGCCCAAGGAACCCAAGTCCGACACTGGGTACATGTGGACATACTACGCAAATTAGCATTAAGATTGTAATTTCTGGATGTTTTTTGGAGGCATTTTCAGTGAAATAGAGAAGGGTCTTAGGCAAGTAAGCACCTAAAACCCATGGATCATCATCTAATGTACTCATAACTTTCAGACCTGTCCTATCTTATCTTTTCTCCCTAACCTATTGCAGGTATTGTTCTAACTTGGGCACATACAGGTTTATTGCCCTCCTCTAGTCTGTATTTGTGTTTTTTCTTCTTCTTCTATACATAGGTTTATTGTTTAAGGCTGGAAATTGTCTGATCTGTGTAAGAGTCACAGCTCGGTTGCTTTGCGTCTGTGACGTATCACCAGTGATTGACGGCAATTCATTCCAGCCAGTCACCCGTCCTGTCGGCAACGGGCGTGTTTTGTTTCCCGTGTTTTTGTCCAACTTTTTTTTTTTTTACGTCTTGCAAAAACTTTTTCTTCATTCAGTGCAGATTATACCTGTTGTCTGAGGGCTTGCCTCTGATGTGATCACTAAGCTGCTCTTTCCTGAACGCCTCTGAGCCATGACCGCTCTCTGACTCAGAGGTATTTGTTATTTGGTTTTCAGGCTTTGCAGACTTCAGCGACTTGTCATTTCGGTGTCAGCTTAGGCCCGTATGAGGCACAACTCACGTGTCAGGATAATCTCATTTTAACATGTTATAAATTGGACAGGTAATCGCATGATTACATTTAGGGTGCAAGTCAGGATTCATTCGTGTTTCCCCTCAGTAGTCTTGGGTGGTATATTTGTATAGACAAATGTTTTTGGTTGTTTTTGTAATCTAATTTTTCAAAATGACTTCTTAATGGAATTTTTTGATCCACCTATTAAAGGGGTTGTGCCCATTATGGCAACTTATCCCCTATCCACAGTGTCTGATTGGAGGGAGTTCCACCAATCAGGTCCCCGTTAATCACGAGAAATAGGGCCGGGGCTTACCATTTGAATGGAGTGGCAGACAAACATATATGTCCACCACTTAATTTATCACTATGGGACCGGTGAGTGATTGTACTCTGCTATATTTGGTAGCCAGCTAGTATGCATGACCGCCGCTCCATTTAAATGGGGCAGTGCAGGCCCTAATTCTCGTGATCTGTGGAGGTCCCAGCGTTTGAACCCCCATTAATCAAACACTTAACCCCTATTCTGTGGAAAAGTAGATAAGTCACCCTAATGGGCGACTTATCCCTTTAAAGCAACTGTGTTATAGAAGTATGGCAAGTTAAAGGGGTTGTCCAAACATAAATTTAAAAAAAAAGTGTCAGAATAGCATAAAAAATCTCACTGATTCTCCACAGCTCCCACCCTGATGCTAGCTGGGCCCCCAATGGTCTCTATTTCATGGCCCCTATCAACACACAGGAAGTGGCTGCTCAACCAATCACTGGCCAGAGCAGTGACCTGCCTCAGCCGATGATTGGCTTAGCAGTAGTTTCCTGTATGTTTGAGAGGAACCAGGAAGTAGAGACCAGCAGAGACCTGGAAAGTATCAGAATGGGAGTGGTGCAGGATCAGCAAGGTAAGTTTCATTTCTTTTGCTTTTTTTATGCCATTCTGACCCTTAAAAATAGTTGGTAAACAAGGTCATGACCACCAGGGTAGCACTTATAGCAGGCTTATGGGGCAGAGCAGTTAAGAGGCCCCATCTATACTCTGTTTGTAGTAGCTGTTAATGGAGCTGGAACAAGAGTGTATTGGGCTAAAGGCAACTGGATATAAAGAATTTAGATATCAAGAAAAGAAGGAACTGACATAACAGAGACCAAAATAATCACAAGATTTCATGTCTTAACCCCATTTGATGCTAGACGTGTTGGAGAAGAGCATCAATATATGCTTTGATTTGGGGCACTATGGTTGCATGTCACGGCTTTGTAGGTTGCCTACCAAAGTGAACGCTTGAAGGCCCACACTACTACTGGAGCCCATGAGACCTGTTCTAGATGGGCCTTACTATTGTCTGGATATCAGAAAAGTTGAGAATACTGAGTTACTAGAAGGCAGTTCCACATGAGGCTTTCATCAATTATCCAAAGTGGGGATCGGAAACAAAGAACTTCTTGGTCTCTAAAGGACCCATATGATCAATGTCTTAAAGGGGTTGTCTGAGATATTCATATTCATGGCCTATTCTATTGATAGCTCATCAATAACCAACATCTCCTAGCACTCCTGCCCATCAGTTGTTTGAAGAGACTGCAGCTCTGTGGCCTCACAGATTCATGAACGGAATGTCACTTGGACTAGGAAAAGGCCACAGCACTCACCAGAGAACTGCAGCCTCTTTAATTAGCCGATTGGTGGGGGTTCTGGGAGTCAGACCCCAATGATCAGATACTGATCACCTATCTTGATGATAGGCCATCAATATCAAAACCTCGGACAATCCCTTTAAGTGAACAGTCATTAATTTCAATGGATACCATGTAATACTTTATTTCCCCTGTGGTGGCGCTTCAGAACAATTGATCACTTGCTGCCAGATTTACCACTGATTTCAGTTGATCACTTGGGGTCATAGTAACAAGATTCCCTGTGATCAGCTTATTTTTGGGGACTCTTCTGACAAAACAACCTTTGTAACTGTTGCCAATACAAGGTGATAGCAGAAAAAAGTCCATCAGTGAACTTTTTCTTATTGCAAAGATCAAAATTATATTTGCCTGTAATGAGGAAGAATTTTTCTGGTATCAGTCAACTAGAGATGGGGAGACTCCTTTCCTGACAAAAGGGTCTAAGTGGGACAAATGCTTTGCCGCTATTTCCAGTTCACTTCAGTTCTTGGACACTGTGTTCTTAGAGGCCATTGCAGTGCACAGTCAGTAATTGGCTGTATAGCTGGCAGCCATCACCAGATCCTAGATGTTGGAAGTAGAACTGCCAAGAAAAGAGAAAATAAGGCGTAGGGCTAGTAAATATGTCAGTAGCGAGGGTATGAATGATCATCAGGATGTAGATCTCAAGTATGGAAATAAAACATTGAAACTCTTGACATTTACCACTTATTGCAGTGCTTTCAGTGAACAGAAGACAAGTAGAAAGCGGAGAGGATTATAAACAGATTTCTGTGGCTAAGAAGTGGACCTGTCAACCACTCCCAAAGAAGCCATGTTGTTGTCTAAGCTAATAGTTATGGTTATATAATATAAAGCAGCTTTACCTGATTGCAAACAGTATTACAAATTGTTACAGACAGTCGAGGTGGACCTACTGTGTCCACCAACTGTTTTGAATTTGGTATAGTCCTGAGGATGTTATCCTGTAGGTCCCCCTGGTCTTCACCCTTTGACACCTATACAGGGATCAGGCCATTGCTGCAGGGGAACCACCAGGCCACTACATCTTGGAATAGTCCTGGAGTAATTGGTTACTGACCCATTGGGGTCAGAGACACCAGTGCCAAGCACAGAGGGAACAGCCAATACAGGCAGCAAGGAAACAGGCAGAAGCCAGGTCAGGTAGAGTATATGTGAATTCGCAAAACAGTCCAGAGGTCAGGGCAGGCAGCTGAGGGTCCGTACAATAAACAGACAAGGGTTGGTTCATATGGCAGAGAGTCAGGATCCAGGAAACAGTCAGAACTTGGTACACAGACAGAAAAACGGATTATAGCTCTTTTGCAGGGCCTACAAGCAAGTGAAACCAAAAGGAATCTAAAGGACCTCGGACATCTTTCCTCCCTGAAAACAAAATGCTCAGGCATATTAAAATCCAGTATGCAAGACCCTACTTTCCCCCGATTTCCTTGAGTGAATCAAGAGGCCTTCATACACATTTGATGGTCGCCTAGTCACGGCCAAATTTGGCAGATTTTCCTGAGATAAATATTGGCCAGCTTTAAATTGTAGTGCCTAAATGCAGCCATAACGTCTGCTTCCTGTAATGACCGGCAACACACACAGGGAGGAAAACAGGGAAAGCCCTGCACAAGGGAGAGGGAAAGGTGGTGACCCCTAACTCACCTTGCAGCTGGTACCTGCCTGCCCTGTCGTCCCTAGACGGGTTCCTCACCCGTGCGGCGATCACGTGCCTAAACCCTGGCTTTCCCTGAAATGAGCCCTAGATAATGAACGGGCCGGTGGGATCGCTAGTCCGCACCACTGCACTAAGTGGGAAACACCAGGGGGAGGACAGACAAACACAGACAAACACAAACACCCAGGTGGACGGCAACAATTGTCCACAAAGGTCCAACAGGGATCCGGAGGGTAGCGTTCTAAGGCAACACTCAGAGAACGCAGCAACTCAGCTCCAGTGGGTCAGAATAGATGTCCAGGCAGGAAGCTCTATATCTGGCAACCAGAGAAGTGTGAGAGGGGAATATAAGGAGGATTGGGAGTGCTGGACAAGGAACAGCTGAGAGAAGGAGCTACGGATCCCTGAGTGAGCCAAAAGGGTTTGTAAAGCAAACCCAGAAAGCTACAATAAGGAAACTTCCCTATCTGACATAGAGCGTGCAGCCAACCGCTGCGACCTCCTGACCCCGGGTACAACGGAGTCAGGCGTGGCTCTTGACACCCTCGTGACAGTACCCCCCTCTCTACGAGGGGCCTCCGGACACTCAGGACCAGGTCTCTCAGGATGAGAGGCATGAAAAATCCGGACTAGCCTGTCGGCGTTTACCTCAGACGCAGGAACCCACATTCTTTCCTCGGGACCGTAACCTCTCCAGTGCACCAGATATTGGAGAGAGCGGCGGACCCGACGAGAATTAACAATTTTGGATATCTGAAATTCCAAACTACCATCCACGACAACAGGAGGGGGTGGCAGCGGTGACGGTTCTAGAGGTGGAACATATTTTTTGAGTAACGACTTATGAAAGACATTATGGATTTTAAAAGTCTGAGGTAACTCCAGGCGAAAAGCCACGGGGTTGATGATGGCTACAATCTTGTAAGGACCAATAAACCTAGGACCCAGTTTCCAAGAGGGAACCTTCAACTTGATATTCCTTGTAGACAGCCACACATAGTCATTCACTCCTAGGTCCGGACCTGGCGACCGTCTCTTATCAGCCATGCATTTGTATTTACCTCCCATATTTTTCAAGTTAGCTTGCACCTTCTGCCATACTGATGAAAGAGATGACGAAAACCGTTCCTCTTCGGGAACCCCAGAAGACCCCCCCTCTTTGAAAGTACAGAATTGGGGATGAAAACCATATGCACCAAGAAAAGGTGACTTGCCAGTGGATTCCTGACGGCGATTATTTATGGCAAACTCAGCTAACGGTAAATATGACGACCACAACTCTTGGTTTTCAGACACAAAACATCTTAGATATGTCTCCAGGTTTTGGTTGGTACGCTCAGTCTGTCCATTCGACTGAGGATGGAAAGCTGAGGAAAAGGACAAGTGAACCCCTAAACGGGAACAAAAAGCTTTCCAAAATTTAGAAATAAACTGGGTTCCCCGGTCCGAAACAACATCGGAGGGGACCCCGTGAAGCTTCACGATCTCACTGACGAATACCTGAGCAAGAGTTTTAGCATTAGGTAGTGCGGGTAACGCAATAAAGTGTGCCATTTTGCTAAACCTGTCCACTACTACCAAAATCACTGTTTTACCCGCAGACAAAGGTAAGTCAGTGATAAAATCCATAGACAGATGTGTCCATGGTCTATTGGGAATGACGAGTGGTAATAGAGACCCTGCAGGACGTGTATGTGAAACTTTTGCGCGCGCACAGGTAGAACAAGAAGACACAAAATCCAATACATCCTGACGCAACCTTGGCCACCAAAAACGACGAGACAATAGCTCTAAGGTTGCTTTACTACCCGGGTGCCCAGCAAGTGCCGAATTATGATGTTCCTTTAATAATTCGAGACGCAGGTTCAACGGTACAAACAACTTCTCTGAAGGGCAAGAGACCGGGGCGTCCCCCTGGGCCTCTAACACCTTCCCCTCCAAGGCAGAGTGTACCGCAGAGACAACTACTCCTCTTTGTAGAATGGGTACCGGATCACTCACATTACCCCCTCCAGGGAAACAACGAGATAGTGCATCAGCCTTGGTATTCTTTACCCCAGGACGATAGGTAATCACAAAGTTAAACCTGGTAAAAAATAGCGACCACCTAGCCTGTCTAGGGGTGAGACGCTTAGCTGATTCGAGGTACAGCAGATTTTTGTGGTCCGTAAACACAGTGACGGGGTGGACTGCCCCCTCTAAAAAGTGACGCCACTCCTCAAACGCAAGTTTAATGGCTAACAGTTCCCTATTGCCAATATCGTAGTTCTGTTCCGCTGCAGATAGTTTTTTAGAAAAGAAAGCACAAGGACGCCATTTGCCAGGAGACGGACCCTGAGACAGCACAGCCCCCACTCCCACCTCTGATGCATCGACTTCAACAATAAAAGGCTGAGAGACATCAGGTTGGACTAGTACAGGTGCTGAGGTAAACCTCTCTTTTAGAGAGGAAAAAGCAACTTTAGCGGCGTCAGACCATTTAGAAAAATCAGTCCCCTTCCTAGTCATGTCAGTAAGGGGTTTTACGATCACCGAATAATTTTTAATGAATTTCCTATAGAAATTCGCAAAGCCCAAGAACCGTTGTAGTGCTTTGAGGTTCTCAGGAAGATCCCAATCTAAAATTGCCTGGACCTTCCTAGGATCCATACGGAAACCTGACGCAGATAAATAATAACCTAGGAATTGTATCTCCTGAACGGCAAAAACACATTTTTCAATTTTAGCATATAATTCATTCGTCCGTAGGACCTGTAGTACTTGTCTGACATGCTCCTCATGTGTTTTCAGATCAGACGAATAAATTAAGATATCATCTAGGTATATTACCACAAACCTGCCGATTAGATGACTAAAAATGTCATTAACGAAATGTTGAAAGACGGCAGGAGCATTGGTCAGGCCGAAAGGCATAACTAGATTTTCATAATGCCCCTCAGGGGTGTTAAAAGCTGTCTTCCACTCATCCCCCTCCTTGATACGAATCAGATTGTAGGCCCCCCTAAGATCGAGTTTGGAGAACCACCTAGCACCCGCAATCTGGTTAAACAGGTCAGGAATGAGAGGAAGAGGGTATGGGTCTCGGATGGTTATCCGATTTAATTCACGAAAATCTAGGCAAGGACGCAGGCCCCCATCTTTCTTTTTAACAAAGAAAAACCCTGCAGCCACGGGTGAAGAAGAGGGTCTGATGTGTCCCTTAGCCAAACTCTCGGAGATATAATCCTTCATGGCTTGTCTCTCTGGACCTGAAAGATTATATAACCTGGTCTTGGGTAATTTTGCGCCGGGAATGAGGTTAACCGGGCAATCATAAGGACGATGAGGTGGTAACTTCTGACAACCCTTTTCAGAAAAAACGTCCTCAAAGTCTGAAACAAATGTAGGTAGGGTAGTTATGGAGGCGACTAAGCAATTGCTATTTAAGCAATTTTCTCTGCACGGCTCACTCCACTCCAATATCTCCCTGGCCTGCCAATCCACCACTGGATTGTGTGCTACCAACCAGGGTAGGCCCAGCACCACCGGAGTGGGAAGCCCCTCCAGAACATAACATGAAAGCATCTCGTTATGGTGGTCCCCTACCCGAAGGTGTAAATTATGAACGATGTGGGTGAGGTTTCTCTGAGACAGAGGAGCAGAATCTATAGCAAATATGGGAATAGGTCTCTGTAACGTACAGAGAGACAAACCCATAGTGCGGGCAAAATGGGCATCTATCAAATTTACCCCCGCTCCACTGTCTAGAAAGAAAGAAACAGTCTCTGTCTTATCACCAAAAACAATAACCGCTGGCAACAAAAATTGCGATGTACGTATGGAGGAAACGTATACCCCCCGGCTGACATCCTCCACACAGCCTGGGGTTAGTAGTTTTCCGACGGTTTTTTTGTTTCTGAGGAAAGAAGGACAGACGTTAATGAAATGACCCCTCTCCCCACAAAAAAAACAACCCCCACGCCTACGGCGAACCTCAGGAGGACGGACCTGACGAGTAGTTCCTCCTAGCTGCATAGGCTCGTCTATGTCCGTACAGACTAACTGCTGCTTGGGAGGGGTTATCAATGGCTCCGGTTTTTTCAACCTGTCCCTAAGGCGTCTATCTATACGGATAGAAAGGGACATAACCGCATCAAGGGAAAAGGGGGTCTCATACAATGCAAGCGCATCCTTAACCCTTTCGGATAACCCAGAGCAGAACTGACTCCTGAGAGCCGGGTCGTTCCATTGGGTATCCGTAGCCCACCTACGGAAGTCAGAGCAATACTCCTCTACCGGCCGCTCTCCTTGTAGGAGTCTCCGTAATTTTGATTCAGCCAGTGCGACTCGGTCAGGGTCGTCATATATGAGACCCAAGGCCCCGAAAAACTCATCCACTGACCGAAGAGCCTGGGAATCAGTAGGTAAAGAGAACGCCCAGGACTGCGGGTCCCCCTGCAGCAGGGAAATAACAACACCCACCCGCTGTTCTTCATTACCAGAGGAGTAAGGACGCAGTTTAAAGTATAGTTTACAGGCCTCACGGAACGTCAAAAACTTGTCCCTTCCCCCAGAAAATCTGTCAGGGAGAGGGACCTTGGGTTCCGCAACAACCTGGTTACCAGTAGCAACCGCTGGGCTTGCGGTCTGTTGTAATTGCTGCTGTTGCTGGAGGACCGACGCCTTCAATCCTGCCACCTCCAAAGACAGGCCATGAAATTGTTCGGACAGAGCAGCAATTGGATCCATACTGGATTCTAAGTAGGTAAATTTTTTTTTTTTTTTTTTTTTTTTTTTTTTACCTACACAAAAATAAGGGCCAGATATAATGTAATGACCGGCAACACACACAGGGAGGAAAACAGGGAAAGCCCTGCACAAGGGAGAGGGAAAGGTGGTGACCCCTAACTCACCTTGCAGCTGGTACCTGCCTGCCCTGTCGTCCCTAGACGGGTTCCTCACCCGTGCGGCGATCACGTGCCTAAACCCTGGCTTTCCCTGAAATGAGCCCTAGATAATGAACGGGCCGGTGGGATCGCTAGTCCGCACCACTGCACTAAGTGGGAAACACCAGGGGGAGGACAGACAAACACAGACAAACACAAACACCCAGGTGGACGGCAACAATTGTCCACAAAGGTCCAACAGGGATCCGGAGGGTAGCGTTCTAAGGCAACACTCAGAGAACGCAGCAACTCAGCTCCAGTGGGTCAGAATAGATGTCCAGGCAGGAAGCTCTATATCTGGCAACCAGAGAAGTGTGAGAGGGGAATATAAGGAGGATTGGGAGTGCTGGACAAGGAACAGCTGAGAGAAGGAGCTACGGATCCCTGAGTGAGCCAAAAGGGTTTGTAAAGCAAACCCAGAAAGCTACAATAAGGAAACTTCCCTATCTGACATAGAGCGTGCAGCCAACCGCTGCGACCTCCTGACCCCGGGTACAACGGAGTCAGGCGTGGCTCTTGACACCCTCGTGACACTTCCACTGCTTGTTATGTCCTTGTCAAAGACTACATTTCTCAGTTTACCTCACCTGAAGTTGTGTACCCAGGGCAAAAGGCAAAAGCCTTTGACTTTTACTATACCTTTTTGCAACTTAGTCCTAAAGTGTAGGTTGTACTTACCTACAGGGCCTGGGCTAGCAAACATTATAGAGGCAGAGCTATCTATATGCCGAATTATTAATGCAATCGAGATTCTAGAAGGTAGGAAACCTGGCCACGTATCCATTATTTGTTATTGGGGAAATAAGAGCACTTTTTAAAGTTAATCTCATTAGATATTGTTGTGTCTTGTCCCTAATGCCTTCCATTACAGTTGGTGACAAACACAGATATGATTACAAAACTGCAGTCTCTGAAAGTCACTTAGAACCTTTTAAATTATTCACGATATTCTTGTCCCACTACCAAAAATAGCTAAAAGTGTAATTCTTCTGAAATTATAGCTTAGTAACAAATCCATCCACTGGCTTCTAGACAAGTCTCTGGCACATGGTGTTCCTTGTCCAGTCTGTATGTTCATGGAAAAAGGAGCCTTAACAGATGCTAAGTGTCATTGTGTGAAAATGCTCCTTTTTTTTTTACCTTCTTGCACACCTAATGGTTCACATATACAGTAGATTCTGCTTCTGGATATTGCCTATGAGAAGTCATATTGAGTAGCCATCTAGGATTTAAAAAGAGTCTAGTTTCCACAAAAAAATATTGTATTTTATGGGGATGGAGTATAGTAAACATTGGTCGGAAGATGTTTTTTTTTCAGAGACCCTACTTGGATCTCAACGATGGTTACCAAACCATTAGATCCTATTGGCATTGCTTGAACTTGAATTTTTTATAGAATAAAAGCTTAACAAAGCACCGGTCATGAGGAGATCTTGTCTAGTCAAGAAAATCAAGTCTAGTCTAGTCTTGTCAAGCCAATCAGTACCATCAAGGACCTATTACATCTGGACAGATGACCTCAGAAGCATTGTTCATACCTACTAAGAATCCAACAAACCTGCACCTCTTAAAGATACCCTAGTTAAAGTTATCTTGTTCTAGGATCGGTGCATAGATACCCAAACTTTTACCAAAGTTGGTCAAAAGCATATTTGGAGGTGAAAATTTCTATCATTAAATTGAGGCAATTGTCAGGGGGCAAAGCTAGGCGGAGTTGGTGGGACCTGTGCCTTGGGTGCCTTGGCCATGGTATTTAGAGCTAGAACAACAAACTCAACATTTGCTTCAGGGAAAGAAAGCCTAGCTACGCTCTGCAATTGGCAACACATTTATTGGTCAGTTCTCAGAGTTTGATCCAAATGGATGCACGGATAGCCCTGAGACTCAGGCCAACAGTCTTTAAGATGTAAAAGGATTGATGAAATCCAGCATCCAGATACAAAGTCTTCAATCTTTATTGTGAGATATTAAAAGTAGCATGTTCCACTTACGCATTTCAGGTTACAAAAACCCTTACTCGTAGCAAGTTCTGTAACCCCAAACGCGTAAGTAAAACATGCCATGTTTTAATATGCTACAATAAAGTTTAAAGATTACGGTAAGTTTCTGGATGCTTGATTTTATCAATTCATTTATATGTTCAATATTGCCGGCCTGAGTCCCGGGGCTATCTGTGCATCCATTTGGGTCATACTCAATGAACTGACCAGCACATGCTGAACCCTACGCTTCGGGTGAGCTGTTTGTGAACTAATTTTTTTCGTTCTTCTATAGGTTTTCTTGGCCTTCTTCTGGATCAACACTGCAGGATTATAGATTGAAGTTGATTGGTCTGTGTCTTTACTATCCTGTGTTACTAGGTTACTGTTGAAAGTAAGGGTGAGGTATAAGGGCAAGTTCAGAATACCAGAGGATTCTGTGCTGAAAGTCTAATGGATCCCAGTGGTTCAGTAGAAGACAAACCCATTTGGAGATGGCCTTGGGGCCAACCCCTTGCCACTGTTGGGATTGGAGTTATCTCTGATACCAGCAGTTGCAGTAAGAGGCAGGCTATGAGTACCTGCCGCTGATCTCCTGGGTAGCATGACAGTGTCCATGAGCTCAATATAATGTACTGTATATATCCTTCAGACGTAATCGAGACCTCGTTCATGATCTACATATACGTCACAGTGTTAAGGGGTTAAAAATGGACATGTACATGTTCTGTATAGATAGAAGGTGGCCCTCAGAATCATATCCTTCAGAGGGCCCATGGAACGCAGACATTGCACCTGCATTGCACATCACACACTTTGACAATAATTATGTCAGACATGAATTATTCGATGCCGTTCCATTACTACAGTGCTGACAATGAGTCCACGTACGTGGTATTATTTTAGGTTTATGGTGTGTACTGGAGATGCCTCTTTATAGAAATCTAAAGTAAACTCACAAAGTTTAGGTCACACTTTGTAGCTTTGAACAAAGAAAGAATTCAGCTGCAAATGTGGGTAGCAGAGCTGTATGCAGGAAATGCTGACAGCTACTATTTGATGTTTAATGCCATTTTCTCTGGGGTGTGACTGCTGGAAACATTAACAGGCAAATAGCCAACAAACCAGGGTCTATAAGGAGGGTTAACCCATTAAGGGATTCATTCTTCCCAAACTGGACGGCATGATTACTGGGGCAACAGAATATTTGCCCCAGGCTTCATTTGAACAAATAAAATGCAATGCATAGGTATCGTAATGAAAGAAAATATATAGTAAACTGCAACCTTTCACAAAATCTGTATTATTAAGTGCAAACAAAAACTTAAAGGGGTTATCTGGTCTGGAAAAAATAAAAGTAAAGAGGGTGAGAATGGCTTTAAAAAGGTAACGTTTACTGTACCGATTACCTGCTGCTCCCGTTTTGATGCTTCCCGGGGCCCTAACTGGTCTCTGTTTCCTGGTTCCTCATGACAAAAGAAATGTAATCATTCAGCCAATCACTGGTCACAGTGGTAACCCACCCCACCCAGTCATTGGCTGAGCAGTGACAATTCCTGTGTTGAGAGGGACCAGGGTGTTGATATCGGCAGGGGTCCCATCAGCATCAGAACAGGAGTGGTGGGGAATCAGTAAGGTGAGCATTACTTCATTTATTTATGTTGTTTCATTTTATTTATTTATTTTACTTTTAAAGTTATTCTTCTCCTTTAATGAGGTTGCCTGCTTTGGACAATTCCTTTTTACTAGAATGGTCCTATGGTAATAAGATGGTAGAGTATTTTGATGCCCACATGTGAGTGCCGCGCCTTTTTCTAGGCCAGTGACGTCACGTTCATTGGTCACATGGTCTGTGGTCAACTCCGTCTCGTTCAAGTGAATGGGGCCAAGCTGTAATACCAACCACAGCCGCTATTCAAACGGCGGCGCTGTGCTTGCTAAGCTTTGAGGAGGTTGCAGCACTCACTGGAGCACTGCAGACACTTCAAACAGCTGACTGGCCAGGGTGCCCGGAGTCGGACCTCCACCGAAACATCTTTAACATGTGGAGGTCGCAAAGCAGGAACCTAATGACTTCCCCAATGGGGGTTTGAAAATGTATTTCTAAGCCAGAAACCCCTTTAATGTATAGTTCAGAGGAATGACTCAGATCACCTTGCCTTTATTTTCATGGGCGACATTTTCAGTTCTTGTTTGCCCCATTTTCATATATTTGTATATAGTTTTGCTGTTTCCATCACTCCCATAGAGTTTGATTAGAAAATCCTCTGCCTGGAGGAGATTTGCTTGTAGTCTTCTAACATGTATAAAATACAGTATAAGATGTTAGTTACACATTGGGCAGAAGGCAACGATGGAAGGATACCCGTTAATTTTTTTCTCCTGCCATAGACCCTATATACAGCCATATTTCACATTTACTTTCCATTTGATTCTGACCTTGCTGAACTTAGCCCTACAGTATCTCCATCTTTAATTTACTCTTGGTGCAAGTCCGTCTGTAATGTATGCAAGATGAGAGCGGCTGATTCAATGAGCTCAGACACTGTCAGAAAGTCCATGCTTAATCTTTATGTCGTCTAACCTTCTTTGGACAGCGGCCTACCTAGCAATTTTTTCATTAATTTTTAACAGTGAGCTGCACACAGGCTGCTTATCTTCAATGGAACGTTTAGTCAATAAGAAGCAGAAGAAGCCTTTAACCCAGTTGCACCTGGATAGAGGTCACGGTTGAAAATATTGTGCTAGTTCACACATGGCTGATGGTTTTAGAGAAAGACCCAGATTTGCATTCTAGAACTTTTGCCTCTTTTCCAACCTGTTGAAGTCTTTGAAGGCTAAAGCAGAGTTGAATTCATAGCACATCACAAAGCTCTTACCAGGCAACTGGTTCCAAATGAAAGGGATTTAAGGCTTGTGTGAGGACATTCGGAAGATAAACTTAGACGTTGTTTGAAATTCTCTTGCAATTCACGGAGTCGGCTCCATGAAAGAGTATAGTGGCCCAATAGATAAGTCGAAAGGTGAAAAGTGATTTCTTTGATTAAAGTGGGTGTAACTAGATAATCCCTCCCATATCCTTCATGTCCGGGGTCTTCTTCTAGTGTATCCAGGGAGCTAAGTAACCTCTTTAGAAACTTCAAGACCCTTTTATCCACCAACAAAAGATCTGCATCTGGTAGAATAAAGGGCCTCGTACATAAAGTAGACCAAATCTAAAGGACCAAAGCATCTTTACTAATTGGAGCTCAAGATCATTTGTCTGAAAATATTCTTAAAATGGGAAACGTTCTTATGAATAGACCCTCGAAGGAACAGATGGAAATCCTGATGTGGATCAAGAGTGAAGAGCTGCAAGGAAAAGGTTTTGTAGTTGCTTTACATGTTTTCCTCCAATAAATATGATATCTAGAAGTATCTTGAGTCAAAAATGTGCCATTCTAGTGACCCACCTCAGACAGTGATTCGCTGAGCAGACCTTTTCTGGTGTTTCCTGTCAAGCCTGAAACAGGAAGTGGAGACAAGCAGAGGCTGGAGCAGTGCTGGAATAGTAGCAGTGGGGGATCGGTGAGGGTGAGTATGACCTTCTTTTCTAACCAAATATAAAAAATATATATATAATCGCTGGATAGCCCATTGAAATGAAGTGGCAAATACATGCTCAGCCATTACCCCATCTGAACGCAGTCAAGAGGAATGAAGGACTCTGGACCCTTACTCGAGGGTAGGTGACAAATTTTGATTGTGGAAACTCCCTTTAAAGAGTCAACTTAGAGTTGCCAAACATTATGTGTAGATTATATCTAGAACCTGCCCTTCAAGTAATTATTTCCAATCTATTACATGATCTAGGGGCCTACTTAATGTGAACTATAAATTATTCTCAATGAACATGTCACTTGGCCATAATTATGGCAATGTTTACATGGGATATACAGCTTTCGTTATATTGCATGTGCTGATTTAACGACTTGACTCTCATTGTAACAGGATACATTACAAAGTTAGAAGAGTCAGAAGCTTCCGTCTTCCTCCGCAGCGGCTATATATTCCATATAAACAGCAGAGGTGACTCTGGCTCCACTGTGTTTGTATAAGTGTGCGACGAGGATGGCAATTTCTTAGGGGGGAAAAATACAGATCTGGAGCTTTTATTGTAATGACCACTCCGAGCCTAATATACAGACAATTATTAGTCTCGCCGAGGGAAACGTCTTCACGTCATATTAACGAGAGCGATGTGGAAGGATAAACCGGGAGAACGATATGGAGGCTGCCACCCATTGCTTTATGTGCCATGGAGACTCCGTCAGGGCACTCACACTAGAATTTATTTAGCTTACAAGTCAGTTCAGTTAAACAGATCTGGAATGTTAAAGGTCCCAGTGGCAGACATGAAGGCAACAAGGCAGCGCGCAGGAATGGAAAAGAAAAATACCAGATCTGAAATTCACTTGGGTTAATCTAGAAAATGACTCCACAAAAGAATGATACAGGCCGATGTTTTGAAGGTCATAAATATATCCAAAAAACTAAAAATTAAATCGACCCCTTAAAACTTACTTTTATTAACTCACTTAAAAGGACCTGACATCGCAGGCCACCTATCCCAAACTTCACAAGGTAAGTGCGAAAAAGGATTTTTAAAACAATTAAATGTCTTCCTGCTACAATAGAGGCCGCCAGTGATTATATGGACGGGATGGGCAATGCAGTCCGTAAAAGGGAAACAGATGCCCTAAAGTGGCCCTGCTAAATCCTCAGCCCGGGGGTGACCCCTAAATGTGGATTCTCCCCGTCCTCGTACCTAGGCCTGGCTGGCCCTATTATGTCCTAAGGTGGGTTTCCCTACTGCCCCAATGCGTTTCCCCACCTGGCTTTATCAGGAGGTTGTGTGGGGGGAAAAATAAAAGTTATAGATCCCAACAAAAATGAAATATCATAAGATAAATCAAAACAGGATAATACGTTACATAAAGGAGATTGGTGCTGATGATTTATACAGTCATGAACATCACATGTGACTCCCAACAGTCAGAGTACGATACTGACACCTAAAAATAGGTAAGTAGGTCAGAAAACCAAAGTTGGAGAAGAGAAGAGAGGTGGTGCTTGATCGCAATGCCCCTCCTTTTTTACTCACATGTGGTGTTTCTGCAGTGTGAACATGGCCAACCTTCTGGCGCATCAGATGATGTCGGAGGTAAGCTGGGAGAAGGGCATTTAAATAGCAACGCGCTCCTCACCTTCCGCCCGCCGAGGCATATACTTCCGGCGGGTGGAATGCATCGCGGCCGCAGTGATCGGGCATCCTCCTCCACCCGCCAGAAGAACTACTTCCGGCGGGTGGAACGCACGGCTGCCCACGCTATGGAACGCAAGCTCCTTCCAGCATCCTAGAGATGTAGCAGTCCACATGCGCATGCGCCAGCCCTGCTGAAGTGCACGATGTGCCAGCGTATTATACTCGTGTCTGCTACTTACTCAAAGGGAGGACCCATGCCATAAAGGTAGATTAATTATAGTGATGGTTTCAAGAATTCCCCAACAGAAGCCCTGAATAAATTATAGTAAAAGAGAGTCCACCATAAGATTTAATAGGAGCTGGAATGTCTACGTCATCCATAGCAGCTATGCCCTTCTTATACCACCGATTAATTATACGCATTTAGGCTATCAGTTAATGAGGCTACACTTAACCCCGCAAAGACTGTTCATCCATGATAGGGCGAACATTGTACAGAAGTGATATATCATCATTGACAAGATAAGTGTCATTGCTAATAATTTGATGCTTTCCGCACCATTGACCAGTAAAGGGTATACATTTTTGTTCAAACTGAAACACAAATAGAAAAGAGAGCGAAAAAGAGGGAAGAAACGGGGCAGTTTTTTTAAATGAAACATGTGTAGTTAAGTCTCTCATTGAGACCTACAGCCAGGGTCTGGGATCTAAATCTAAATATCCATTTGGACTCTTTTTGTAAGATTTTTCTATCCCAATCGCCTTTTCTTGTCGATTGGGGAACTACCTCCAGAAAGGAAAATTTCAAAACCCGGGGCTTTGCTCTGTGATGTCCATTCACGTGGCATTTTTCTTTTCTATGTCATTAATGTGCTCACAAATTCTTCTTCTTGCTTCCCTGAAAGTTTTCCCTATATAGTCTTTTGGACACGTACACTGGCAGATGTAAATGACGCCCTTGGTTTTGCAGTTTGCAAAGTCCCGAGCTGCAAAAGTCCTATTGGTCGCAGAGCATATAATTGTTCTAGACCCAGATATAAAGTTACAGGCTTTGCATGTATCGCACCGGAAACTACCAAGCGGTCTCCGGTCCAGCCAGGTCCCTGTCGAAGGTGGGACTGTGTAGTGACTATGCACAAGGCAGTCCCGTAGGCTCTTCCCTTTTCTGTAGGTGACACTCAGGAAAGGGGAGATGGACCCCATAAGATCAGGGTCCATTAATAGAACGGACCAGTATTTCTTAAGGACCGCCTTCACTTCTACATTGGCGATGTCATATGTAGAAATGAGGCGAATAGGAGCCTGTCCTTCGTCGGATGTATTTTTCGGGGTAAGGAGGGATGTCTTATCAAGTGTCAATGTCTGTTTGAAAGCGTCTCTAAGGATCCTCTGCGGGTATCCCCTCTCTATTAGTCTATCCAGTAGTTTCCTGGCCTCTGCATGAAACACTGTGAGGCTAGAGCAATTCCTCCGGACCCTCAAATACTGTCCTCTTAGGATACCCTTCTTGAAGGCCGGAGGGTGGTGGCTCTCCCAATGGAGAATATTGTTAGTCGACTTTCTAAAGAGGGTGGTGGTAAGTCTTTCACCCTGTTTTTGTACTTTTATGTCGAGGAAAGTTATACACTGATCCTGTACCTCGTATATATATTTAAGGCCAATGTTGTTATTATTGAGACATCCAACAAATTTGGCAAATTCCAAGCTGTTCCCGTTCCAGAGTATAAAGACATCATCTATGTATCTGGTCCAAAATGATATCTTTTCGTTCCACCAAAACTCCTGATCTGGGAATATCATGGTATCCTCCCACCAGCCCAGGAAGAGATTGGCATACGTGGGTGCACAGCGCCTTCCCCCTGAGCTGGTGGTAGAAACGCTTGTCAAAGAGGAAAAAATAGTGCGTTAGAATAAATTCCAGGAGTGTGAGCACAAACTCATTATGTAACTTACAGTGAACCCCCCTAGTACAGAGGTAGTATGCTACTGCAGCCAGGCCTTTTTATGTGCAATAGTCCTGTATAATGATTCCACATCAATGCTAGTGAGAAGGCAGGTGGAATCTATGCTTAAGGTCTTGATTTTTTTCAGAAAGTCCATCGTGTCCCTTGTGTAAGAAGGAAGTGTATGAACAGATTGTCTGAGTACCTGGTCAATATAGATGCCACTATTCTGTAACATCCATTTTTGCATCCGTTAAAAACAGACATGAATTATAGATGAATTTGATTGGCAGTTATTTCTACTCCCACCCTTCTGAGAACACCCACAGGATGGTAGGCCCCCAGCTAAAATAATGTCCCCCATAGTGTAGGAATTTTTATTTTATTTTTATAATGCCACCATGTAGGCCCCCTGGTAAAATAATGTCCCCCATAGTGTATGATTTTTTGTTTCATCACCCCAGCTTTAATAATGCCCCCAATGAAAGCCCCCTTCTTAAATAATGTCCCCCATATTATAGAAATTATTTTTAATGTCCCCAGTATTAATAATGCCCCCAATGTAGGGCCCCATCTTAAATAATTTCACCCATGGTTTAAATAATGCCCCCATAATGGCCCAACCCTGTTTTTTTTGTTTTGTTGATTTTACAAAAAAATAAATAAAAAAACTCACCTCTCCACTTGCTCGCACTGCAGCAGTCTCTCCTCTCTTCACTGAACAGGACCTACCGATGTGCGCGATGACGTCACTGAGCGCTCCCACGTGGTTATGCCACCACGCATATCGCAGGTCCTGCATAATAAAGAGAGAAGAGAATGCCGCAGCGCGAGCAAGTCGATGAGGTGATTTTTTTTTAACCTCTAAATGGCCATATAGATAAAGTGTACCACTTTTTACGGCCATTAGACGGGTGCACTCCTGTCAATCGGACATCACACGGCCATCATTCACTCTCGTGTGCATGGAGGAGCTGAGCAGTTTGATATATACAATATACTTTTGTAGCAAAATATTTAGTATAACTTGTATTTTATTCATTTAAAGAGCACCTGTCACCTCTCCTGACTTGTCTGTTTTAGTAACTACTTGCATTCCCCATGTAATAACCATTCTGGAGCATCTATTCTTATGACTCTATGTTGTGCTGTTCCTCTATTATTCATGCTAGAATTTCTAGCAGTCTGCAATGAAGGTCCAGCTGGGTGTTACCAGTTGGGGGTGTGTCCCTGCACAGTCCCTGTATCCAATCAGTGCTGCCAGTGTTAGACTATGCAGAGACAACCCCCTTCCCCAATGCTAACACCCTTCTGGACCTTTATTGCAAACTGCTAATAATTCCTTTGGAACTTCTAACAAGAATAATAGAGGGATGGCACAATATAGGGTCAGAATTGTTATTACATGCGGGATGCAAGTAGTTATTAAAAGTGACATATCAGCCCAGTCACGTGATGTTCTGCTTCTGAAAAGCCTGCCTCCACTGACTCTTCTCCCTGGTACATGCGAACATGAGGTTGGTTTTACAAGTTTGCGCATCCGCCAGGACGAAAACCTGATAAAGGATCCGATTTCTGCAGAAACTGGAGTTTCAGAAAAGGAGCGTCATGTGAACAGTTTCCTGATAGACTGATCCACTGCGGAGTGGTAAGTATATTACAAACTTCTCCTATATCTGTATAACATATAATTAAAGGGACTCTGTCAGCTCCAAAACAGTCCCCAAACTGGAGTAAGCAGTGTACAAAGTAAGTGACGCTGAGTCCAGTTGTGTCAGTTTTATCTTCTTACTCACTTGCAGTCTGACACTGTGAACCGACAAACCAGCAGTAAAATACATTGAGAGGACTCCTCCTCGAGTCCTCTCCATTATGTGCGTGGGCTCAGGAGTCCTCTTAATGCACTTTGCAACTGGTTTATCAGAGCACAGCACTGGAACACAAGTGAGTATGAAGATAAAAATTACATCACCGGACTCTGCGTCACTTAGACTATCCACCGCTTACTCTAGTTTGTGGGTCCCGTAAAACCCCTTTAAATTAAAAAATGATGGCTACTTGCAGAAAAGCAAGCGCATGTTAATACAGGAGGAACTGAGAAAATGTATATAATAGTGTCATGGAAAAAGATTCAGTATAACTTCCCTGTACGGCTGTGCACACAGAGATCGCTGTCAGTCAGTGATTAGGACCGCCCACTGGACTCCTAAGCACAGAAGGAGCAGAGTTTGAAATGAATAAATTACGAGTTAGGGCTTGTTCACACGACCGTGTGAAGTCCGTGCCCGTGCTGTGGACTGCAAATTGTGGACCGCAATGCACGGGCACCGCCCCCCACTGACGGAGGATCGCAGACCCATTCACTTGAATGGGTCCGCGATCTGTCCGTTCCGCAAAAAGATAGAGCAAGTTCTATCTTTTTGTGGTGCGGAGGCATGGAACGGAACCCCAGAAAGAACTCCGTAGTGCTTCCGTAGGGTTCCGTTCTGTGCTTCCGTTCCACACCATTCCGCATTTCGGATTTGCAGACCCATTGAAGTGAATGGGTCCGCATCCGTGATGCGCAATGCACACGGAACGGTGCCCGCATATTGCGGATATGCAAATGCAACGTGTGAATGAGCCCTTATATTAAATCTTTTCCCATAAAGCTATACAGTATATCAATCTGCTCAGCTCCTCCTGCTCTGCAGATAGGACTGCACGGACAGGCTCCCTTCAAAGGAACTGTTATTTGTAAAATGTCTAGGTCGTTGCATTAATAAGAGCAATTACCAGCCCGGTAGAGACCCCTGGTATGAAGGCCACTGGCAAAATGCGTCATATGTCAATTGGGACACCTCGAAGTCAGGAGATCAGATGAAATCATGGGATGGCCAATGTAGATGATATCTGGACAGGGACCTGTGTACACGATAAAGGTCACATTGTTAGCCATGAGGTAAGGCATCTCAATCTCACTGGGAGATCTCAGCTAGGTCATAGTTCCCTGGAGTTTATTCAGAGCTGGATCTAACGTTACAGGCAGTCACCAGCCTTCCCAATTTGTTCTCTGTCCGATGTAGGATAAAGGGTCTCATTATTCCCAGTTACATCTGAAATCACAAGCTGAGCTGCAGTAACCGTATACTAGAAGCTGCAGTCGCCTTTCGATAAGGTGGATGATATTTGGTCTAATCCTCTGAGTGCCGATCGGTTGCAGAGCAGGTGTCTGATTTTCATTAAAATTTCAAATTCAAGCGAAGCTCGATCAGATAACAAGGGCGGCATTGAAACACTGTGTCTTCCTCTAGTAGCTCGGGAAGGGGACACGAGTCAGCAAGCAGAGGTGGCACTGTGTGGGAAAGCTATGATAGATATGCAGATCCTAGCAAGACACAATTACAGTGTTCAAGCTGGACGTAGATGTCAGTGAATTCCACCACTACGATCGGATAGTCATTGAGATTCCATAAGCCCAATGATTAACCTCTTGAGGGCACAGGTAATTTTACTTTGGCCTTGACCCAAAAATGTTTCTTCTTTCTACTTTTTTTTTTTCAGCCTTTTGCATTCAAGGCATTTTTTAAAGTACATATACTGTACATTTAAAATTTATTCATAATATAGGGTAAATACAGCATAGAGGGGTCCAAAAAATGATGCCTTTTTGCCAATCATTACAAATAATTGACCAAACTGATGGTACAGCCCGCTATTACCATATTTTTTGCTCGATGAGATGCACTTTTCCCCTCAAAAGTGGGGGGAAATGTCAGTACGTCTTAGGAAGTGAATACTACAGTAGTGTGTGCCCCCATTATAGAAGCGCTCACTAGTAGGACCAGAGAGTGGTGAATTTGTGCTGGCTGTACTCACCGCTCCCTGGTTTTCTCCGGGTGTTGACCGCGTACAGCGTCAGGATGTAGTGCACTATGACCCGAAGCTGTGCGAATCAGAGTGCAGCTCGGGACTGGCAGAAGACCAAGGAGCGGTGAGTGCAGGAAGAGCACATTGGATCTCGTGAGTGGTGGCGCCATAGGGGCAAGAGAGGTAGGTCCTTTTCAACGAGACAAAAAAAACATAGATCGCACATCCACAAGCTCTGCATTGATATGTTGCTTCTCAGCACAATTTACATCACTTTTCAGCATAATTACTAATATACAAGGCCATAGTCTACTTAATGTACAGTGCATAAGTCTACTCAACACGTCAAGGTTGCCTCTTTCGAGTGGGACCGACTCTAATTTGGCGCAGCACCCCATGGCAATCAGCACCACGAAAACACAGCACCCACAGGTGGTGAGACCCAGCAGCCCAACAGCACTCCGGCAGTCAGACTGAGCCCCCTTGGCACTGGGCCCCACCAACTCACAAGCACAGCATAAAAGCCATAGCAGCAACCACGTAGTACTGCTCCATGTGTGATTCCATTATAGAAGTGTTCACTAGTAAACAATATGACAGGGGAGGGCTGAAAACAGTACTTCTTGTGCCGGTGGTACTTACCGCTCCCTGGTCTTTTCCAGGTGCCGCGCTGCATTGTCTGTGTGGCGTCGTCCGGAGCAGGAGAGGTAATTTAATGTATTTATTTTATGTCTGATGGGGTCTGATCTGAGGTCTAATGAGGAATGGGGGTCTGATCTGAGGTTTGATTGGCGTTTGATGAGGGATGAGGGATGAGAGTCTGATAAGGGTCTGATCTGAGGTCTGATAAAGAATGGGGATCTTATGAAGATAGGGGGTCTGATTTGGGGGTCTGATCTGACATCTGATGAAAAATATTTTTTTCTTATTTTCCTAGGTGCATCTTATGCAGTGAAAAATACGGTATATGATATCTTGCAACATATATTTAACTTCATTTACTGTAAAAAAAAAAACTGTTATTAAAACAGTTGTTTCATATGGAAGTCAATAAAAAATTATAAGATGCACCAAATTTATAAAAATTTAGGGCAGCGTCTGGCAGTCTGCACTGGTGTAGATTTGCAATATAATTTCCATAAATTTCTGGTGAAAATTATAGTACATCTGTACTATAGTACTTTTTTTTTTTTTTTAAGTGTTGTAAATAAAAACCTAAAAAGGGACAAAAATTACACAAATTATAATTGCGGAAAAATTTGTGACTTTTTGCCATCACAAAATTAGCATAAAGTCCATAATAACCTCTCCTCCAATTGGGTTTTATTTATAAAAATTGTCTGTCGCAACCAATCAGAACATTCATTCTTGACAAAGGAAACATTTGTAGAGGGGGACGAACTGAAGTTGAATAGGCCGTGGCTTATAGTCTGCCAAATTTCTGATGCAGACAGGGCAGAGGGGAAGATTTCTGCAGAAGGGCGCATTCACATGAACGTGGTTTGGTTCCGCATCCGAGACCCATTTTTTGCTCGGGTGCGGACTTCAATGGGGCCGCAAAACATGCACTCCGTGTGCTGTCCGCATCCATTGCTCCATTCCGTGGCCCTGCAAAAATTATAGATCATTCTTGTTTGTTTTGCCCATTACAGGCATTTCTATAAATGGGCCGCCATAGTTCCATTACACAAATTGTGGAACTCACACAGGCGGCATCTGTGCCGCAATTTGTGCACCGCAAAACACGGCACGTTCATGTGCATGAGCCCGAAGAAAGATGACACATGTCACATGGTTGACAATTGACCATGGAAGCTGAACTGCATTACTCTGGCATCATGGCATGTCCACTATACAGTGAATGGAACCTTGTGCTTCTGGTTCCGTCCACTTTATTTTTTGGGGGAGAGGGGGCCTTTCAAAAATGCTCATCAGTGGGAGTTGCTGGGTGTTGGACCCCCACAGATCTGATATTGAGGACTTATCCTAAGGATCTAAGGAAAACACTTTTAAAGTAGTTGTCCAGGTTTCGAAAAATAAAAGGTCTCCTGTTTTTCCAGGAACAGCGCCACTCTTGGTATTTGGCTGAATATGGTATTGCATCCAACCCCATTCACTGATATGGCGATGAATTGCAGTACCAGACGCAGTCCATAGAGAAGAGTAGCGTTGTTTCTGGAACCTTTTTTTTCTAGTCCCGGACCACTGCTTCAAGATTTTCTCTTAGTGGCCCCTAGCCTTCTGAACTCTCCCTTACAACTATGTACTATACAGTCAAAAGTTTAATGTGAAGCTCCTGGGACCCAATATGTGCAAAGGGACCCCCTACCGACCATGTGCCATTCATACTAATGTTGTCTTCTTGTGGCTGAGGAGCTTTGGGGACCCCTTAGGTAGCAGGGACAGGTTTGTCTGCTCCCCCTGCAACCCCTATAGCTACACCCTAGTGTATAGCATGAATTTTAAAAAGGGTGGAATTGCCCTTTAAATGATTTCCTTGCAGTCAGCTCATGATCTGAGTCATGCACTTTATATATACGATCATGGTGATGGCACTTTTCTTAGACTAATTAAGTCTAACTAATTGGGAAAACTTCCCCTTTAATGCTTTAGTCACGGACCAGACACGAATGACCATTCTGAGTAAACTTGCAGCTGTTCAGGGAAAAGTTTTTTTTCCCCCTCGTTGCTTTTGTAGTTTGAGGGATTGTGATTGAACGCTTTAGACTTCCTTTAAAGTCATATGACAAAAGCAACATATTTCAAGCAACAAATGTAAAACACATCTGAGGAACGATCCTAGCAGATGCACCGCGCTGCATCACTACGTGGAAGGCTGCAACTCATTCTCCGGGATTCAAGCATTGCATCAAACACAGGTTTTATGCCTTTTTTTTTTTTTTTTTTACATTAGTTTGGAAAGTTCGTGAAAGGATGAAACCTTTTTAAAAGGGACAGTGCAACTAAAGATGAGTGAATATATTCTGCACAAATCTAATTTGTTACAAATTGTACCCAATTTTTTTTTAATTGAATGAATCCGAAACTTCGGTGATTCGTCCCGCACAAATTGCTCAAGGTGGCAACCACCAATGGGGATAATTTTTGGACCATTTTTTTTAATAAAAAAATAAAATCAGACGGTGCAGTGTGTTATTACACAGGCAGATTGATACCTCTCGGTACCAAGCGTTTGCCTGTAGCGATACATGTCGCTGTCACTGTGACATTAATGTTGTCTTGGAGTTAAAGAAAGGGGTTGGACACAGTCCTAGGAGACCTCAGAGGGTCACACACGACTTTTCAGGGTAATTGTTGCCTCAGGTCGAAGTTATTCAGACCAAAATCAAATCAGACAGCCAATTCAACCAAATTGGACCGAAATGAATTTTGGGAAATTCTCCCATCTCTAGTTCCAACAGCTTGAGTACCTATAGTCCACAATAAAGCAGGATTTAAAAAAAAATGTGGTTAGGGTCGGTTCACACCTCTGTTTAAAGGGGTTACCAGGAAATGATAATGTTAACCTATCTTCTGGAGAAGTCATCAATATCACATCGGTGGGGGTCCCAGTCCCAACAACCCCTGCCAATCAGCAATTTCAAGGACCCACTATGCTCACCGGAGCTCTGGTGAGCGCTGCAGTTTCCCAGCAGCTTTCCAAGCACAGCGCTGTATATTGTATAGTGGCTGGGCTTGGTATTGCAGCTCAGCCCCATTCACTTCCATAGGACTGAGCTGCAATTAGGCCATGTGACCAATGTACTGTGACGTCACTGGCCTCGGAAGAGACCGTGGCACTTCCTCTTGTAACAGCTGATCGGCGGGGGGACCCAGGTATTGGACTACCGCCGATCTGATGTTAATGACCTATCCTGAGAAAAGGTCATCAATATTAATTACTGGTCCCAGAGAAGCCCCTTCACCTACACAATTTATACAGTTCATGCACTAGAAGAAACCTAAAATATAATGACGGTAAAAAATATGCTAGGAAAACATAACTCCATCAGTCATGGAGTAAGTAAGCCCCTGAATGGCCTAACAAAACTGGTGTAAAGTAGAACTGCCTTAGTTGCCAATAGCAACCAATCAGATTTCACCTATCATTTTTCACAGCTCCTTCAGAAAATGAAAGGTGGAATCTGATTGGTTTCTATAGGCAACTAAGACAGTTCTACTTTACACCAGTATTGATAAATCTCCCCCCAAATTCTTGAAGCCATGAAATAGTCAAATACCTAAAATCTCTAACTCGTGTTTGGTTATTAGACTCTATAGGGGTCATTGAGCAAACTGGTGTGAAGTAGAACTGGCCCATAGCAACCAATCAGATTCCTCCTTTCATTTTCCAAAAGAGCAGTGAAATCTGATTGGTTGCTATGGGCAACTAAGCCAGTTCTACTTCACACCAGTTTGATAAATGATCCCCTATAACTATGCCTATGTCTAGGCAGACAGAACTGAAAATAACATTTAAAGGGGAATTACCAAATGAAATATTGTATTCATGGCATACTGAACATACAGTATATATCATAGACATACATGTCTGTTACCAGATGGTTGGGGGCCGCACAGAAGGGTATCGAGGGCCGCTTGGGTCCTTTCACATGGGCGGATTGATTGCCGGGTGACGATATAGAAAGTAATTTGGGGCTCGTTTGTTTTAATTTATCAGACCACCAGATGTCGGAGGCTGGGGGACATCCTGAGATTACCATTTTTATAGGGAACCCCCCCCCCCCGATTTAGGACCCTATTCTATTACGACCACTCGCTCTGAAGGGCTGAACATGCCCACGCATTATTTACACAGGAAACGGGTAATGCTTCTGGTTTTATGTAAATATCACTATTTTATAATGAAAAGTTCTGCTGTGGCAACTTTCAAGATCTCTGCTTGCTGTGTATGACTGGAAATTTTCAGGTACACAAGGTCGAAAACGCTTACGTTCGCTGACAGCAAGCACAGACTTTGAAAAAGGTGCAGAATTGAAACAAAGTGCAGGAGGATGTTGCGGAATTCATCATTATATCATACGTTGTTGATGATGATAACATAATTGAAGTAGGGGCGTAACTACCATAGCGGCAGACCATGCGGCTGCTATGGGGCCCAGGGCAAGAGGGGCCCAGTCGTAGTTGGGATCATCCCCTCTTCTACTAGGGGTGAAAACTTGGTCAGGACTCTACCCTCTAAAGCAGGCATCCTCAAACTGCGGCCCTCCAGCTGTTGCAAAACTACAACTCCCAGCATGCTCGAACAGCCTACAGGTATTAGCCTACAGCAGGGCATTGTGGGAGTTGTAGTTTTACAACAGCTGGAGGGCCGCAGTTTGAGGATGCCTGCTCTAAAGGAACAACTTTTGGCAAATGAGGCAGTGGAAAAATGTCCCAAGGGTCATTGAAAACGGTTTAGGCAGAACCCCTTCTGTCCTGTCTGAGGGGCCTGGTTTGATCCTTACTTTTCTATGTACGGCACTGAATTGCAGATGCTTTTCTTGCTTGCATTGTAATATTTGCAGACGCCGGCAGTAATAATAAAATTCTGGGGGATCATAAATGCCAGTGGTGGCTGTAATACAGATATAATACTGGAATACAATTAATGCAGTCTATTAATTGTGGATTTGCACAGATAAGATGGAATTAGGGATCTACATAATAGCATCATATCTACTGTACTGCGATTCAAGTGCTCTGCTGCCACCTATTGGTGAAGTCACCTCACTGCAATACCAAGTCTAACATGGAATCAGAATACCCTGCGGGCACCTAGCAGCAGCTGATTGCCCTTATTGTACCATCCAGACCAATATCAATCCTACATAGGAAAATTTTCTTATATATGGGTCCCAAAAGACGTGTAATTTGATGCTCCCTATAATAAAATCCCTTTACATCTACCATGTGTCATTCGCAATACTAGTGTCTACTTAATGGCCCACTCATTTACCAGGGCCTAATAATTAGGTAGATTTAGAAATCTGGGAATGTTGAATGTCAGGCATGAGCTGTAAACGACAAGGCGAACACAAGCAAATAGGCTGGGTCTCCATGCTGCAGCAGCCACGTGCACCTGAAGCCACACCCAAATAATATGGGCGGAGTTTTCCGATAGACAGTTAGCAGCCTCTTGTTTATGCAGGTAAGGGCTCATGCACACGACCGTATGTATTTTGCGGTCTGCAAGTGATCAGCTGTAATCTATAGGAGAATCTATCAGCAAGTGTTTGATTTCCATACAGTGCCTCCACAGGCAAAAGGAAGTATTACACTGTCCTCCCTGAAATTAATTTGGTAGTCCTTTTAATACATGTGTAGTGGCCAAGTTTGGTGTGGTCCCAACGCTATGCTGGGTCTCTCAGATACTGTTGAGGTGTCACCACATGTTGCTACTGTCTGGAAGGGATGGTAAGGCGTGGTGAACCCCAATTGGAAATAAGTCCAGAGAGTCAGGGTTTTCATTAAAGGCTATTTTGTGAAAGTGAAAGTACACTTCTCATAGCTAGGTAGAAGTTAACCCTTTATAACAAAGCTGCTAAATATTTTTAATAAATTTAAAAAATGATTGTAAGCCTAAAATGAGTAAAATACAATCATAAAAAAAAAAATAGCCCCCGAAGGTGCGTGTTCTCCAGTCTCCTCCCTGGCAGAATAGGGTTTCATGCTGAGGAAAGGCCTGAGCTAGTTCTTCCTCTCTCTCTCAGAAGGTCAAAGGCTGGTAGCCCGGGCCCTGTGGATCAGCGTCCCCATCTCAGCGTCCTCTGGTCACTAATGCAGTCTGCAGAGTCTCTCCTACTAAACACTGGACTCTATCTGTAGATAACTAAGGGTTCCTTATATACAGTGTCTAGCTGAACTAGAACCTTCTAGTGGGAGGGATAGAGTAAAGAAGTACAGCCTAAACAGAAACATTGTTACATTTCTGTCTGTCATTGACTTCTATATACTGTAGTTTCAATGCAAGTCTATAGGAATGAATAAGCAGTTTATCTAAACATAAACAACAGAGCTCTAAACCAGACAATCAGAAGGTCTGTTTTTCTCCCTCTAACATTTTGCATAGGTAGAAAGTCATATAGTCTCTGAGTATTAGCTAGCTGTGTGTTAACCCTTTCCACAGTGCAGTGCAGATATAGTGCAATAACAGTGCAAATAAACAGGGTATATTAACATAAACATATAAATGCAGTTTAACAATATGAAACAGTATAAGCGCACACAACAGTGTAAATCATAGTGCAAGTTAACCTTTAAAGTGCAATAAAGTATAAAGTTGATGGCTTTGCGTAGTAGCAGTAGGGGCTCCAGGACACTACATGTGATTGTCTTGGATCCCTCATAGTTGCTCTTTGCTCTGGTTTTTAGATAAGGGCCCTAAAGGAGAGACCCCTGTCTACGAAAATGGGTTTTCTAACCCCGAAAAAATGCCAGGTCTTCTCATAGAACAACCTGATGGAGCTGATACTGTAAATGTGAACTGAGTGTATAGATTACTATGTGGTCTTTCAGTTTCATAAAAGAAGAAGAATCTGATCTGTGGGTCACAGGAAAATTTGGCCCCATGTGTTACCATGGCACGGATCCTGCCCCCTGAATTATGGCGCTTTTCTATATTCTGTGCGTCAGTGAAAGGGGTCACGGGGGTTTCCTTTACATAACAAAGCACAATTCTCCTAAATTAAATGATTAATTCCTGCCATTACAGATCAAACAGAAGAGCCACAAAACATGATTGTGCGCTTTCACATTTCTGCGCCGTGCACCGCCATTCGCATTTCCAATCATTCTTTCAACAAAAGACTTAGCTCTAGCATTTGATAGCAAAGGAATTTATGAATGGAAGTGAGTAGGCCGGCATCTACGTGTGAAATATGCAGCACAAGTGTTGGGGAAGGACCAAGACAACAGCCTCTAAGAAAAGTTTCATACGGTCCCAGGACCACAGTTTGTTGAAAAATGCCGGGACGTACAAAGAGCCCATTGTGGTCTCTCAGATTCACTTGTCGCACAAGATGGAAATTGTAGAATAAACGCTAAAGTAATAAAAATCTGTCAGCGTCCTGCTAGACTCGAATCTGGACATATTAGTTGTCAAGACACCAATGTCACTTATTTCATTACCTCTAAAGTGCACAGATCGTTTAGTTTTTGCTCAATAATTCCAAAATTCTGCAGTGATTGATTTCATGATACATCTTTACAGCGCCTCTTCTAATACAGGGCTCCAGATCTCCTGCATAGGCACAGAGTTAAAGGGCATCTGTCAGCAGGTTTGTCCCTATGACACTGGCTGACCTGTTACATGTGCACTTGGCAGCTGAAGGCATCTGTGTTGGTCCCATGTTCATATGTGTCCGCATTGCTGAGAAAAATGTTCTAATATATGCAAATGAGCCGCTAGGAGCAACGGGGGCGTTACTGGTACACTTAGAGGCTCAGTTTATTCTACAACTGCCACTCCCCCTGCACTTTGATTGACAGGGCCAGGCAGTGTAAACGTGATGATCACACCTAGCGCTTCAGTATCCAGCGCAGGCGCAGAACAGTAAAAAGGCTCACAGTACAGAAGAGAACTGCCAGTGAGCGTCTTTCCTGTACTGCTCCTGCAACGGATACTGAAGTGCTGGACTCTGATCGCATTTACACTGCCTGGTCCTGGCAATCAAAGTGGAGAGGGCTCGGCAGTTGCAGAGAAACCGAGGGCAATTTTGCTCCTAGAGGCTCATTTGCATATATTAAAACATCATTTTTCTCAGCAATGCGGGCACATATGAACATGGGACCAACACAGATGCCTTCAGCTGCCAAGTGCACATGTAACAGGTCAGCCAGTGTCATAGGGACAAATCTGCTGACAGATGCCCTTTAAATGGTAAAATGCTGGCTGTCTGTAGCTACAACTAGGGGGAGCTTATGGGAGATCTCATTTAAAGTGGTTTTCATGGACTGTAATACTGATGACATATCCGTAGGAGTTCTGAAATTCCCAAGCAATCAGCTGTTTGACAGGGTTGCTGCACTGGAATAGCACAGCTACATATGCTGTTTTGTGACAGTAAATGGTACCGCAGCACCTTAAATAAGAGCAGCACCGCAGTATCGTTCATTGCTACTATGTTGTTCCGCTACCTGTTCCAGAGAGCAGTAGTCCATTCAAACAGCTGATTGGTGGAGGTCCTGGGAATCAGACCCCCACCTATCTGATATTGATGGCCTATCCTAAGTATTACAGTCCTGCAAAACCCTTTTGGCGCCTTTTGCATATTATATCGGTAATTCTGTGGCTGTGTAAAGAAAAGCAGGAACAGAGTAATGAAGGCTGATAGCCTTAAAGGCAATTGTGGCAGTTGAAGATTTCCGCTGAGTTCTTGCTACCTCCTCACTGAGGTGGACAAGGAAATAAGGAAAAGGACAAACAGCAGGTGGCGCTATACAGATAGATTTCATTGAACAGCTCACTAGCTATACAAAATTTTTAATTACGTGCAATTACAAAGTATTCAGAACCAGGTGCTGGTTTGAAAAATGTAGAATATGTTTCATGGCACAACCCCTTTAAGGGGCTAAAAAAAAACAAAAAACAGTGCAACCCTTGTGCATGAGTTGCACATTGCAACCGAGCCTCCTTCTGCATGGGACTACATGTATAATGGTTCTATGCTACTTTCCTGGCATAGAAAAAAAATTGCTAATTTTGTTGCAAGTGCCAACAAAATTTGCAACTTTTTAGCTTTCTTTAATACCATCTTCACTTTTCCAAAATGTGGGTGGGAGGAGGCAGGGCGTGAATGGGACCTCCGCTGCCAAACTCATTTAGCAAGACTTTACACCAGAAATCTACTCCAGCGCCTGGCTGGAGTAGACTTCAGTATCTGGTGCGCTGACCACAGAAGACAGCACAAATTTATTGAGGCGTTTGCCTCTTAATAAATTGATTGGATTTTTCTCCAGCAGGATTTTTACTAAGACTGGTGTGTGAAGCTCTTGACGCCAATATCTTGCCACTTTAAATGCTAAATCTCCACCATGTCTTGACTTAAATAATTTATCCAATCTCAAACAGTCATTTATTTTCTAAAACCCTGTGCTGATTGATTTCTTTATTATATCTTTATAGCGATTGAAGATTTTCTTTATACAGAACTCCAATCCTTGCATGCACAGAAGAGAAAGAGAGAGAAATGCTATGTAGGAAATTCTGGCTGCCTACAGCCACCACTAGAGGGAGCTTACACTGAACTGTATAATAACACAGTGTAGTGAGCTGATGAGCTCCCTCTGGTGGTGATCACAGGCAGCTACAATTTTATTATTTCACTCTATGTCAATGCAGAATATGACGCTCTGTGTAATACTCTAAGTAATACTCTAAGTAATGCAACATCTGATAATCATATGATCCCTCCAGAAAAGGTGGGATGTCTCAATCTAACACATAATATCAATGTATTTCATGGCTGACAATACTATATACAACTTACCTACTTACAATAGTTTCTTGATTTCTGCTCGTGCTCGGGGACCAGTAATTCCACAGTATGGCTATAACACGACATTGCATGGGAAGGATTGTCAGCCGTGAGTTACAGAAGAATGAAAAGCATTTCATTTAGTTATTTCTGGCCGCCTTCTGCACTATTTACCATCATGTGCAGCGGCCATGAAGAATATTTCCAAAAGCAGAGCATTCCTTTCTAGACGTCTGTTTTTATTTACTCCAATGCAATTAAATCAGGCTTACACGGTGACATACTTGGCCTGAAATGTTCTCACATGTATTCTGCCTGGAAGCCTTACTGTACCAATAGCGGGGTGCCAGCAGTGGTGTAAGCATAGGCCAATAGCCAATGGGATGGAGTATTCTACAGGGTATTCACAAGAGATTATGCTTATTGAGGTTATTGCGTTTTCCACCATGCTTTATACAGCATTTCATCTTTCATCAGGACACAAAGAACATCTGTGGAATACTTACATGAATCCAAATGTACACAGCCAGAGCCTCAGGTGGCAACTCCCCTACAGGAGGACCCCCTCTGCATGAGCATCCGACTACCGTCGAGGCAATTGTGTAATAGGACATATACAGTAATAACTCAGGACACCCCAGGGACTGCTCTTCAATCCCATCAAACACATTTCAGGCTATAGACTGGTTATGATGAGGCTTCTATAACTGTGGACTGGCCATTTGGCCTGAATAACCTAGCGCTAGGACTGGTGATGAGCGAAGTATTGAAAAGTTCGAATCGGCTGCTTCACCAAATAAAAAATAAAAAAGCGCCTTGTGACTAATTACTGAGTATTGGGCGCAATGACAGGGAGCTGCGATTGCGCCGCCCTCCTTCATTGTACCCCTCAGGATGCCACGTTCATAGTTGATTTCAGCATCTAACATTAACATTAAAGTATAAAATAAATAAATATATTTTTTTTAATAAATAAATAAATCATACTTACCTCATCCATTTGATCATGAAGAGCCGGCCGCCACCATCTTGATTGAAGATCTAGCGCGAAATCATATGCAGCCAATGATGAGGTCATAACTTTGGCCGGCGTGGTGGCGTCATACGTCACCGTGTACAGGATTTCGTGTGAAATGTTCAATCAACATGGTGATTGTGGGTCTTTGCACTCAAACAGATGACAAAAGCATATTTTAATTTTTTTTCATTTACCGCCATTGATTAAAAATCCTTTTGCTACCACGAAGCACGAGGAAAATTCAGCTTTGCCGCAAATCGAATGTTCCCTGAAATTCAGATCGAAGACTTCGATTCGCTCAACACTAACTAGGACTCCAAGTAGCCTAACTATTCTCTCCACCCCATCCGTAGACTTGAGCTAACCCATCCACCCATTATTCATTAGCCGCTAAAGGGGTTATGCCAAGTTTGCAAGTAGGAGAGGGGATAACTAACGGAGCACTGAGCGTCTGACCACTGGGACCCCACTGGTTCTGAGAACGGGGGTCCTGCAGGTTTATGCCCTGACCCTCCTTTCATTCTCTATGGTATTGCTGGAAATAGCCGAGTGCTGTACTCTGGAGGTCCCACAGAGCAACCCCTGAAGATGCCGCTTGGCGGTAAAACATGTCGTGGTTGTTTATTTTATATACCAAGACTGTAAAACCGAATTTGTTGACATCGGTGGAGGCATACCGCAGACTCTTCCATCGATCAGTGCAGCATACTGTGCAGACCCTATAGACCAGGCATGCTCGACCTGCGGCCCTCCAGCTGTTGCCAAACTACAACTCCCAGCATGCCCGAACAGCTTACAGCTATCAGCCTACAGCAGGGCATGGTGGGAGTTGTAGTTTTACAAGCATCCCTGCTATAGACAGTCCAGGATCAGTGAAAGGCAGCACTACGTGTTTATGGAGGTAGTCACACCAGCTCAGTATTGTCAGATCAATGTGTGATACATAGTAGCAGGGGACTCGCAGGCTTAGTGGCTAAGTGATACAATGCTTAGGAATTCATATGAAACATTGTAGCAGAGTCACACTAGGAAATGGCTGGGCTAGTGAGATCAACCTGGTGAAATATACACGCAGCGCATATAGTAAATACAGAAATGGCGACATGTTGGATAATGACAGTAGGAGATGACAGCCACATATAGGGTGCGACCACATGGTCAGCCTTACTGAAGCCATAACCAGGAGTGAATAAAAATAAAAAAAAGAAGTCGTATCTGTCCTTTACACTTTCTCTCTTTTTATGATCATGATTTTGGCTTCAAAAACAGCATCATGAATCCTGACTGTGTGGCCGGACCTTATATGCACTGTTTCGGGTGAGGATTTTGGTTAGTGGTATTATTTTAGAGGGAGGGGGTATTATAGGAATAATGATGTCCTCAGGCAAATTGTGAGTTTATTGTTTGTTGAACGGAACTTTTATTCAGCCGCTGAAAATAAGTTTTTTTCGTCAGCAATCTCCCTGAGCTGCCCACAATCGCCTGTGCGGCCGTGCATTTACACCATTGTCAGCAGCTCATCCCCTGTGTACAGGGCCGCCAACAGACGGACATCATCGCTGGCTAAGCACTGGGCGCTGTCTCTTCTCTCGTTCTCTCTCTTACACTTTCTCGCTTTGTTTTTTTCTCTCACTTTCTCTCTCTCATTCTCTCTCTCTGTCTTTCTCTTCCTCCTTTCTCATCTTCCTGTCTCATTTTGTCTTTTTTTTTTGTCTTTCTCTTTTTCTCTCTTTCTCCCTCTCTCTCACTTTTTCTCTATCTCTAGATCCTACTATCTCTCGCTTCATTTTTCCATCTCCCTCTTTCTCTCTCTCTCTCTCTCTCATCTCTCTATTTCTCTTTCTCTCTTTCTCTTTCTCTCTCAATCTCTCCTTTTCTTTCTTCCTTCCTCTGTTTGTTTCTCTAGCTCTCCTTTTTACCTTTTTCTTTCTTTATCTTTGTCTCTCTTTATTCTTCTATTTCCCTCCCTCCCTCGCTTGCTCTCTTTCTCACTCCTTTTTCTTCCTTTCTTTCTCTCTATCTCTCTCTTTGTTTCTCTATCCCTCCTGTTCTCTTTCTTTTTCTTTGTGTTTCTCTTTATCTCTCTTTCCCTATCCCCTACTCTCTCTCTCTATTACACATAATTGGGGGGGGGGGTTGATATAATATATTTCACATTGGAGCACAAGAACTTCAGGTTCTTTAGCCTGTATCAAAGTGGCACTGTAGAGACCGTTTTCATCTAAAGGCCACTTCTGCGCCACAATATTTTAGATTACATCAGTATTTATAAGCCAAATAGAAGAAGCAGAGAGAGAGCATACAATAAAAACACTTGCACCTCTTCTGTATTTTGCTCCCGGTCTACAATTGCTAAGTAAAATACCCCTGTGTGAAAGTGGCCTAAGGCTCAGCTTCATGAATGTGAATACACTGCCCTCTAGTGGCTATTTTAACAAGCACACATTAAACATGACCTAAAGAATGTAACCACAAGCACCTGAACTGAATGGATGTGTTAACAACAAGTATTCTGTAGATATATAGATAAATATAATGAATAATACTATATTGTAATATGGGGCAGTATAAACTTAATCACTTATAACTTGGCCCAATTAGTAAAGTTTTTGTTTGTTGGGTTCTATCATGATCAGCAGAAAGCAAGATCTGTCCTCATACGTCTACTTAAAGGGGTTGTCCAAGTTAAGAAAAAAATATATAGCACTGTAAATCTGATGGGCAGCAATATATAACTAAGCTTAGCAAGTTTTAGGTTAAAAAAAAAATTATATTTCCTCATTTCTCTGGTTCTCTTCTGGTTCTCTGTTTACCTGCAATACCAACAATCTCTGTGCCTCCCCCTGCTCTGCAAAGGGAGTGAATACAAGAGCTGCCCTGAGTGACATGTCTGCCTGCTGGGATACTCAGCAACATGTTGTATGTGTAGTACTACAATTCCCAGCTGTACAATGACACTGCTGATGCACACAGGATCTCCCCCCTACCTGTTCTTGTACAGAACTCCTCTAGTCTGTCAGCTCCTGTGCCCAGCATTTGTCTCCTCACTGCCTGCAGCTCCTCAGTAAAGCCTTCAGCCCTGAGTCTGTGCTGCTGAAGGGGTTAAGAATCAAGGGAGAGTGCAGACAGCAGCAGAGGCAGTGAAGGGGGGGGGGGGGTGGCGTGGCCAGCACAGTGACCTCTTGTGTACAGACACATCTCTGCTCTTTCAGGCTTGTGCACAAATCATCATTAGAGCAGGGAGAGAGGCTGAAATCGTAGGTCATGTGACCTCTGAGAAAGGAGCAACTACAGATGCAGTAAGTGCATGGTAAAGCTGTTACATTTGATTAGTTAGAAACATACAAAGAACAAATAAATAACTCGGACAACACCTTTAAGTCCTATATAATGATGTTCCCATCCAGAAGAAGCAAAAACCGATATGAGATGCCAAATGATCCATATTAGGGGAGAAATTCCCAGAATAGGGTAACTGCAAAAGGGTAAAATTGTTACAATATTGTATTCTTAAGTGAAATGTTTTAATTAGCTCTGTTTTGTACCCAGTATTATTGTTTGGATAGGTAAGGGTTAACACCTTGACTCAACCCCTTAGGAGGCCTGGAGATGGACCTGGGTCCGCCTCTTATTAGAGTGTAGTAGTTTGTTTTTCCGTGTTAGCTGAGGAAGAGATAGAATCTACATGTGCTTACGCCTCAGAATTAGGCCTTAGAGAACCATCACCTCTGAGGTTCCTACAGCTAAGGAACAACTTCTGCATTAAAGTGCTCCAGAGCTACAGGGTGGTGCTTTGGAGTCAGCAAGGTACTGTGCCAGATTATGGCTGAAAGAAAGAGACTTTGCTGCTGTGAGAGGGAATATTGTTGATGCACCCTTCCACACTTTGAGACAGTCTGGTCAACCGCAACTAAATTCTGTACCCCTCTGTACCCCTCGACTGCATGCCTAAGGTTCTGTAGGCTGACTTTAGAAAGACAGAGAGGAAGAGTACCACAATGCCCATCATTGGAACGATCCAGCTCTCCGTAGCCAGTTTTGTCAGGGATTATCTGAGAGGCTGAAGGATGCTTTGGCCTTTCATGAGAATCCTGAGTCTTTGGAAGCCGCTATGTCTTTGGCTGTACGTATTGATAGACACCTGAGAGAGAGATTTTAAGGGCCCGCTCTCAGGACGTTCTATTACATAACGTACCGTATTCCTTTGACTCTTTGGGTGAAGAGACTCATGAGCTTATACCTGGGAAGGAACCCATGCAATTAGGGGGAGCGGCTCCTGGATCTGCTTGCAAAAGTAGGAGTCGCAAGCAGGGAGTATGTTTTTACTGCGGTCAAAGGGGACATTTTATCAATATATGTCCAAGCATTCAGCGGCAAAACGAGAAACAAAATGGGTTGTCTACATCCCATCTGACTATCGGGAGATAAAAAACGATTTTAGAGGAAAAATTGATAAAAAACATTCTTTCCTGAATATTTACTTGTATATAAAGTGCAAGTGCTGCCAAAAATTACAAGGAAGAGGCACTCCGATACAACCTGTATATCACATAAAGGAGGGCCTCATACACACTCTTCAAAAATTATGATTGATGGCCTGCTGGTGACCCTCAAAAAAATTAGGAGCAAGGACCTGCTGATCTGACCATCTAAAACATTATGGGCGGTGGCCTGCTGCCGCTTTGGTGACTCTAGTTAACCTGGGGCCGATGGCACGTCTCCTTGATGGCGACAATCCATTTGGATGTCAGGCCTATCAACTTTCGATGTAATTGTCAACTCAAAACCATTGTAAACTACGGGTATCGGGGAATCAGAGAATCCAGAGAGGGAGCCTGAGAAACGGCTAACACGTCCATGGAAGGCAAGCGGGTGTCACACAAATCACACACTCCCGACTCGTGAAGGTAGTGACGATAAATAACAATACAGGACTCTTAAGATGCCCTGTTATTGGAATGAGTAATAAAAAATTACAGGGAATGTCACTGCGGTATTTTGGATGAGGAAACGTTATACAGGAGAGGCCCTGCTGCCGCTTTGTTGACTTCTGCCTGATTTCACGTCCCCGTGACGTCCACGATCCATTTGGATATCTTCCCTATCAACTTTCGATGTTCTTTTATGTACCTAACATGGTGACCACCGGTAATGGGGAATCATTGTTCGATTTCTGAGAGGGAGCCTGATAAACGGCTACGGCTACTACTTCAAAGCAAGGCTGGCCTGCAGGTGAGTTAACCCTGTAAAAGATTTGAGTTGCGGGCCTGCTGGTGAGCTGAGGTGGAACCGACAAACCCAACTTGATTTTTATGGCTGCATTAATCTGCAGGTGACCGTAATACAGCTCTTCAGATTTGTTTCCACATGCATCTTTCTCAACAATCTGTGGCCATAGTCTTTTATCCAGGCTCAGTCATTGTGCCACTATGTGGCCTCCTCATCTCCACACCATGTCACCTTGCCATTCATTTTTATCACCATGCTGCTGCTGATGCTGCTCCTTAAAAGGCCTTAAAGTGATCACCAGGCCCACAATCTAATTAAGGTTTTGGAATCGATAAACCTAACTTGCTTTTGTGGGCTGCATCAGTGGCATAGCTAGAAATGACTGGGCCCCACAGCAAATTTTTGAATGGGGCTCCATCCCACAGTAATTTTTTAGCGACCCCTTCCTTTCTTGCCGCCCCCATTCCTGTGGCTAGTAAAGATCGCTCTCTCAGACCAGGGCCATCTGTTTTATACACTGTGTATACTGTCACTGTATATCATTTCATTGTGTAATGCTGTTGAGGATGCCCTGACCAGATCCTTTAGTCCTTTAGAAATCATTCTTTTCTGTATATTTACTTGTATATAAATTTCAAGTACTGCCAAAAGGAAGAGGCACTCCGATACAACCTGTATATCACATAAAAGAGGGCCTCATTCACATTGAGTTGCGGGCCTGCTGGTGAGCGGACCCTGTAAAAAATGAGATGTGAGGGCCTGCTGGTGAGCGGACCCTGTAAAAAATTTGATGCGAGGGCCTGCTGGTGAGCGGACCCTGTAAAAAATTATATGTGAGGGCCTACTGGTGAGCGGACCCTGTAAATAATGAGATGTGGGGGCCTGCTGGTGAGCGGACCCTGTAAAAAATGAGATGTTAGGGCCTGCTGGTGAGCGGACCCTGTAAAAAATTTGATGCGAGGGCCTGCTGGTGAGCGGACCCTCTAAAAAATTATATGTGAGGGCCTGCTGGTGAGCGGACCCTCTAATAAATTATATTCGAAGGCCATATATGCGAGGGCATTATATGTGACGAATAAACAATGCATGTTGAAGTGCCGGAAGATGAGGAGTAGGACGAGAAAAGGAAGATTCAACCATATACCCTTGTTTGCGGTGGAAGGGGTGCATGGGAATACAGTCTATTAACTACATTAAAAACAACACATGTAAAGTGCCTTTATGTTCAGCCGCTTTCCTCTGGTGGAGTCGAGAAGTCATGGTCAATCCAGGCCTTGTTCATTTTTATATGAGTCAACCTGTCAGCATTTTCAGTTGACAGGCGGATACGCTTATCTGTTATAATGCTACCAGCAGCACTAAATACACGCTCAGACAAAACGCTGGCGGCAGGGCAGGCCAGCACCTCCAAAGCGTAGAGCGTAAGTTCGTGCCACTTGTCCAGCTTGGACACCTAGTAGTTGTAAGGCACTGAGAGATCATTGAGGACGCTGACACAGCTTCACCATCTTCCAAATTTTTTGTCTCCTTGTGGCAGTAGGCCACACATCAGGGTGAGGGTGCTGGTGGGGTGTCATGAAACTGTCCCAGGCTTTGGAGAGTGTTTCCCTGCCTCTGTTGGAACTGCTGTGTGTTCCCCTTGTCTCCCCTCCTCGGTTGGCCAAGGAAGAACCGACTCTGCCACCAGCGTTATCAGATGGAAAATTTTGGAGCAATTTTCCAACAAGGATCTTCTGGTATTGCACCATTTTGCTCGTCCTCTCCACCAGACGAATGAGATATGAGAAGTTCTCTTTGTAGCGGGGGTCGAGAAGGGTGAACAACCAGTAATCTGTGTTGTGTAAAATGCGTATAATGCACGGGTCGCGGGAAAGGGAGCCTAACATGAAGTCAGCCATGTGTGCCAGAGTACCAACAGGCAAGACTTCACTGTTGTCATCAGGAGGATTACTCCCAATCTCCTCATCCTCTTCCTCCTCTTCTGACCACCCATGCAGAACAGATGAAATTAAACTTCCATGGGTACTACCCTCTGTAGCTAAGGCAACCGTCTGCTGCTCCTCCTCCTCTTCAGCCTCCAATTCGCTCTGAGAAGACAAACTGAGGGTGGTCTGGCTATCACCCTGTGTAATGTCTTCCCCCATTTCCACCTCTTCCACATGCACAGTGTCGTCCGTAATTGTGAGCAGCGAGCGTTAGAGAAGACTCAGAAGTGGGATGGTGACGCTGATAGTAGTGTTATCGTCGCTCACCATCTGTGGTGATTCCTCACAGACGTCAGACATTCATGCCCACTCCTCGCTTGTGAATAGCGGAAGCTGACTAGAAAGGCGACAACTATGTTGCAGCTGGTATTCCACAACTGCCCTCTGCTGCTCACAAAGCCTGGCCAACATGTGGAACGTGGAGTTCCAGCACGTGCTCACGAAGCTGTCGGTGACTTGTGGAAATGTGCACACACGTGGCCCACCTTCACCAGTAGCTCAGGCAAATTGGGGTATGTTTTTAGAAACTGCTGAACCACAAGGTTGAATACGTGGGCAAGGCATGGGATGTGTCTAAGGTTGCCCAGCTCCAAAACCGCCACCAAGTTACGGCCATTATCAGACACAACCATGCCTGGTTCTAGGTTGAGTGGCGAGAGTCACAGCTCAGTCTGCTCTCTTATCCCCTGCCACAGCTCTGCGGCGGTGTGCTGTTTGTCACCTAGGCAGATCAGCTTCAGCGCGGCCTATTTCCGCTTCCTCACTGCAGTGCTACACTGCTTCCAGCTACTGACTGATGGCTGACTGGTGCTGCACGCGCATACTTCGGAGGTGGAAGTGGAGGAGAAGGCTGAGGAGGAGAAGTGGGAGTTGGAGCCACTAACGTAGGTGGTGGCAGAAACCCTGATGGAATTGGGCCCCGCAATCCTTGGCGTTGGTAGCACCTGCACCATTCCAGGGTACGAGTCGCTCCCGGCCTCCACAACATTCACCCAGTGTGCCTCCAGGGAAATGTAGCGTCCCTGGCCGAAAGCACCTGTCCATGTGTCCTTGGTTAAGTGGACCTTCCCAGTAATTGCGTTGGTCAGGGCACGTGTGATGTTAAGGGATACATGTTGGTGTAAGGTTGGCATGGCACACCTTGAAAAATAGTGGCGGCTGAGGACTGCGTAACGAGGGACTGGGGTAATGACATTTGGACGCTGCGCTGGGACAGGGAAGTGGATGTGGTAGCTGAAGGTCCAGTTGCAGGGTGGGAGGCATCCGGGTCTGCGTCTTGGACAGGAGATTAGCCAGCACGTAACACAGGGGAAGAGTAGGCAGTGGTGTGACCCGCAGACACAGATTGTGGACCCAGGCGCTCGGCCCACCTATTGGAGTGCTATGATGCCATGTGGTGGATCATGCTGGTGGTGGTGAGGTTGCTAGTGTTCACGCCCCGGCTCATTTTGGTGTGGCACAGGTTGCAAACTACTATTCTTTTATTCTTTTGTCGTCTGCACTTTCCTCAAAATAGCGCCTTACTGCCAAACACCTACCCCTTGACAAGGGAAAGTTACGCAAGGGGGTGCTCAGTGGAACAGTTGCAGGCCTGTTCGGTGGTGCCTGCCTTCTACCTTTTACCACCCCACTGCCTCTTCCAGCCTGTTGCAGTGCTGCAGATCCCTCCCCTTCTGTACTGCTCTCCTTGCTTGGCTTGTTGCCACCTTCCCAGGTTGGGTCAGTGACCTCGTCGTCCAGCACCTCCTCTTCCACTTCCTCACTCTGATCATCCTCCTGATTTGTTGATCTAACCACAACCTCAGTGATTGACAACTGTGTGTCATCCTCTTCCTCAACCTCTTGAGACAGTAATTGCGGTTGAGTCATTGGCAACTGTGTCTCATCATCATCCACCTCATTACACACTAATTGCCATTCCCCAGCGTCATGTTCTTTTGACTCTGGATGCTCAAGAGGTTAGGAATCGGGGCACAAGATCTCAGGTCCCTCTTCAAACGTGCTTAGTGAGAGGGCCAAATCAATTAATGACGATGCAAAGAGGTCCTCGGAATATCCGACTGTGGGATCACTTGTTTGGCCAGACTGAAAATGGTGGGAGGAAGGAGGATCAGGGTGAGGATTGTGTGAACCAGACTCCTGGCTACTGAGACTGGGCTTGGTGGAAGACAGGGTGGTGCTTAAACGACTGGAAGCATTATCTGCTGCAATTCAACCGACCACCTGCTCGCACTGGACTGACTTCAAGAGTGGTGTCCTGCGCCGCCCTGCAAACTGGGACATGAAGCTAGGTATCCTGGATGATTGTTTTTCTTGTGCTCTGGCAGCAATCACAGTTTCACCGCGCCCAGGGCCTTCTTCATATTAAATGTTATATGTTATAAGGGACCGTTTATAGGAAAAATGTGAATAAATTATGGAAAATATATATTTGTTGTCAGTAATATTTTTCCCAATATCTGGCCCTGACACACACACGCGCACTTGCAGCGCAGATGTGACAATTCACTGCAGACACCGTTTATAGGCAAAGTGTGGATAAATTATGGAAAATATATATTTGTTGTCAGTAATATTTTTCCCAATATCTGGCCCTGACACACAGAAGGTATTGCCGCACAGATGTCACAAGTCACTGCAGACACCGTTTATAGGCAAAGTGCAGATAAATTATGGAAAATATATATTTGTTGTCAGTAATATTTTCCCCAATATCTGGCCCTGACACACACACGCGCTTGCAGCACAGATGTGGCAATTCACTGCAGACACCATTTATAGGCAAAGTGTGGATAAATTATGGAAAAAATATATTTGTTGTCAGTAATATTTTTCCCAATATCTGGTCCTGACACACAGAAGGTATTGACGCACAGATGTCACAAGTCACTGCAGACACCCTCTATCGAAAAAGTATTGTAAAGTATCGGAAAAAAAAATTGCTGGCTAAATTATATTGCTGCCAGCCTGCCACCACACACAATAGTCCTTAAAAGGGTCTTTGAAACGTTTTTCTATCGAATATATTGCGATCAAACTCCCGAAACTATCTGTGCCTTCCTAAGCGCAGCTCTCCCTGACTCACAATGAGCTGAACCCGTGTCATCGGGTGCTATATAGCAGCCGATGACTAGTTCCGGCCAGCCAATCACTGTAATGCCAGTAGCCAACATGGCTACTGGCATTACAGTGATGGCAGTACTTACCTGCACGTTTATTGGATGCTTAGCAGCCGCAAAACGTGCGGGGAGGAGACTCGAGCATGGCACTCGAGCACATGCGGTACTCAGCCGAGTAACGCCATGTGCCGAGCATAGCGATACTCGAGCCGAACAGGTATTCGGCCCAGCATGCTCGCTTAAGGGCTCTTTCACACCTGCGTTCTTGTCTTCCGGCATAGAGTTCCGTTGTCGGGCTCTATGCCGGAAGAATCCTGATCAGTTTTATCCTAATGCATTCTGAATGGAGTGAAATCCGTTCAGGATGCATCAGGATGTCTTCAGTTCCGGAACGGAAAGTTTTTTGGCCGGAGAAAATACTGCAGCATGCTGCGCTTTTTGCTCCGGCCAAAAATCCTGAAGACTTGCCGCAAGGCCGGATCCGGAATTAATGCCCATTGAAAGGCATTGATCCGGATCTGGCCTTAAGCTAAACGTCGTTTCGGCGCATTGCCGGATCCGACGTTTAGCTTTTTTAGAGTGGTTACCATGGCTGCCGGGACGCTAAAGTCCTGGCAGCCATGGTAAAGTGTAGCGGGGAGCGGGGGAGCAGCATACTTACCGTCCGTGCGGCTCTCGGGGCGCTCCAGAGTGACGTCAGGGCACCCCACGCGCATGGATGACGTGATCGCATGGCACGTCATCCATGCGCATGGGGCGCTCTGACGTCACTCTGGAGCACCCCGGGAGCCGCGCGGACTGTAAGTATACCGCTCCCCCGCTCCCCGCTCCTACTATGGCAACCAGGACTTTAATAGCGTCCTGGCTGCCATAGTAACACTGAACGCATTTTAAAGACGGATCCGTCTTCAAATGCTTTCAGTACACTTGCGTTTTTCCGGATCCGGCGTGTAATTCCGGCAAGTGGAGTACACGCCGGATCCGGACAACGCAAGTGTGAAAGAGGCCTAACACTAGTTATCACCAATTACATTAAAAAAAGACATTCCTGTATTTGCAATTGATTCTGCCCCTCTTACTCAGAGGGGCTTGTCACAAGTTTTGCATGATATCAGATTAAGAGTGGGTGACTTTTATCAAGAAGTTATCTCGTGTTTTTCTTGGAAGGTCTCCCTGCACCTATGGTTCTGGGTTTACCGTGGCTTACCAAGCATAATCCAACTATCGATTGGCAAGCTAGGCAGATTCTGGATTGGGGGGCTATTGCATTGATAATTGTCTCAATACATCCCTTTCTTTAGTTACTACTAAGGCTGTACCCTCTTTTATATCCGAGTTTGCCGATGTGTTTTCTAAGAGTGGATGTCAGGATTTACCTCCCATCGGGAATATGATTGCCCTGTCAATCTTATTCCCAGGGCTAAATTGCCTAAACCGAGAGTTTGAAGAAAGGGCACATAAGACCTTCTAAGTCTCCAGTGGCTGCAGGGTTCTTTTTTGTAAAAAAAAAAAAAAAAAAAAAGGATGGAGGTCTTTGGCTATGTCTGGATTTTCGTGAACTCAATCAGATTACTATCTGTGATCCTTACCCTCTTCCTTTGATTCCCGATTTGTTTAACCAGATTATTGGTGCCAAGGTGTTCTCCAAATTGGACTTAGGGGGGGCATATAATCTGGTTAGGATCAAGGAAGGGGATGAATGGATTCGGCTTTTAATACTCCTGTGGGGCACTTTGAGAACCTGGTCATGCCTTTCGGGTTGACCAATGCCCTGGCAGTTTTCCAACATTTTGTGAATGATATCTTTCATTACCTGGTGGGGAGGTTTGTGGTCGTGTATTTGGATGACATTCTTATTTATTGTCCAGACATGGAAACACATCAGAATCATGTGAGACAGGTTAACACATGACAGATCCTAAGGGATAATAAATTGTTAGCAAAATTAGAGAAGTGTGTTTTTGCGATACACAAGGTGAAGTTCTTGGGCTACCCGCTGTCATCTTCGGGTTTTCGAATGGATCCTGAGAAAGTTCGTGCTGTATTGGACTGGGATCGACCCGAAAATCTGAAGGCTCTTATGCGGTTTTTAGGGTTCACCAACTATTACTGAAAATGTATTAAGAATTATTCGACAATACTAAAACCCTTAACGGACATGACTAAGAAAGGGACGGATCTCTCTGTATGGTCTGATTCAGCGTTGCGAGCCTTTTCTGCGATTAAGGAATGCTTCTCTTCTGCTCCCATATTGGTGCAGCCAGATGTGTCACAACCGTTTATTGTGGAAGTGGATGTATCCGAGGTGGGGGTAGGAGCAGTTTTCTCGAAAAAAACTATCCCCCGCTGAGAAAATTATGATGTGGGTAACAGAGAGTTGCTGGCCATTAAATTGGCTTTTGAGGAATGGCGTCATTGGTTGGAAGGGAGGATTCATCCGATCACGATATTCACTGATCACAGAAATCTGGCTTATCTGGTGTTGGCGAAACGACTGAACCCAAGACAAGCCAGATGGGCCCTGTTTTTCACCAGATTCAATTTCACTGTCACCTATCTTCCTGGGATTAAGAATGTCAAGGCGGACGCCTTGTCACGTAGTTTCCCTGGAGGTGGTGATTTTGAAAACCCAAGTCCCGACCCTGTCTAAAGGGGTGGTGATTTCCGCCGAAAAGGTGTTAGAGGCTCAGGGAGACGCACCGGACTCAAGTCCCTCTGGGAAACTATTTTTGCCACCGGAATTGTGTCACAAGGTGTTGAAGGAACATCATTGTACGGTTCTTACAGGACATTCTGGGAGTAGGTCCACTGCCAACCTCATATCTCGTAGATTCTGGTGGCCAGGGTGGCATAAGTGTGTGAAGGACTATGTGTCAGCCTGTACTACATGTGCAAGTGCCAAGGTGACACATACTCGACATTCTGGATCTTTACTTCCGTTACCCATTCCGTCCAGACCATGGACTTATGCATCCATGGACTTTATCACTGATCTACCTAATTCTTCACGAAAGTTAAGTTATTCTGGTGGTAGTTGATCACTTTAGTAAAATGGTAAATTTTATTGCATTACCAGGCCTACCTAATGCTAAAATACTTGCACAGGTATTTGTTGACAACATTGTGAAACTCCATGGCATTCCCTCTGACGTGGTCTCAGATCTTGGGAGTCTGTTTCCAGGTTCTGGAAGGCGTTCTGTACTCGTCTGGGAATTCAACTGTCCTTTTCTTCGGCTTTTCATCCTCAGTCTGGAGACTTACTTGAGATGTTTTGTATCTGAGAACCAGGAGAAATGGTCTTCCTTTTTGTCTTTGGCAGAGTTTGCCATAAACAATCGTAGTCAGGAGTCCACTGGTGAGTCGCTGTTTTTTGGGCTATGGGTTTCACCCGCAGTTTGACACATTTTCTGGTTCTAATACTTCTAGTATCCCTGAGGAAGAATGTTTTTTGTCATCATTGTCATCGATATGTCAATTTTTTTTTTTTTTAACTGAAAAATATGGGCAACAAATATAAATGTGTGGTTGACAGGAAATGTATGAATGGTCCAGACCTAAGTATCGGTTATTCTGTGTGGCTGTCCACAAAAAACATTAAGTTGAAGGTACCTTTCTGGAAGTTGGGTCCAAGGTTTATCGGCCATTATTAATCCTGTAGCTTTTCATCTTGAGCTTCCTCAGGCCCAGAAAATTCATCATGTGTTCCATAGGTCTTTGTTGAAAAAATATGTGGAACCTTTACAGCCATCTTCCTTGCCACCCGCTCCGGTCATGGTGGATGGTAATTTGGAATTCGAGATTGCGAAAATAGTTGACTCTTGAGTTCTCAGTGGATCCCTTCAATATCTTGTCCACTGGAGAGGTTATAGACTGGAGGAGAGGATGTGGGTGCCGGCATCCGACGTTAATGCCAATTGTTTAGTGAATGCCTTTTATAGATCTCACTCGGAGAAGGTCGGTCCTGAGTGTCCGGAGGTCACCCGTAGAAGGGGGGGTACTGTCACGGACAATCCCGTGGCAGGTACCAGGAGATCAGAGAGACTGGCAACACGTGGGACTGTGTGGATCTTATTGTGGATCTTATTGTATCTGTGTTTTGGTGAATGCCACACCCCTTGCTTCAGGTGTTGCTTGTTGGTAATTTACCTTCCCCATAAGTAGCAGCTTCTCACTCTTGGAGGTGCGGTTTATAGATTTTCTTCCTGTCTTCTTACTAGCTGGTCGGTTGTACTCTGTGGTGCTTCTCGAGTTGCCAGTTTTCTACTTTAAGCTAAGTCTTGTATTTTCTTATTGTACTGTGTTTGTCATATTCCCTGTTGTTTGTATCTGGGCCTGAGACAGAGACTTCCATTCGTCCATCTGGGGAGGAATGGGTTGTCTCTGGTCCTAACCTTATTCCAGGGCCTTATAGGGAAATAAGGGCCTAGGTATCCTGCATATGAATATTCCTACCTTCAAGGTCTATTCATATTGATAGGTAGTTAGGGCCCGGATTAGGATTGTTTTAGGAGGTGACCTGTTCCTTCCCTAGTTTCCAGGCCCAGTTACTGTTCCCCTTCCCTCCTGTGTTCAGTGTGGGGTTTTCCACCCACACTGATTGTGACAGCATCGGTGTGAGGTTTGTCACTGTGATCTGTGCATACAGCAAACTTTGTCAGAGATACCATCACTCCTATCCTCCACTCGTATCCCCTGGGCTCAGTGCAATAGGAGTGAGTCACAGGCCCGGGATCTGACATTATTGAGACAACCCCTTTAAAGATCTCGACAAATGATATATTAAATATTATAGTAACTAGTCCATAATGGCTTTCTATCTGGTATGAATCCAGGGGGGGTAATGAGGGCTATTATGGAACTTGTACTCTAAATTTGAGAAATCTGCTCACACAACTTACAAACTTTACCTCTCAGCATAAGCGCTCAGTCCACTGGAGCGGGCACAATTAAATTACTTAGAACTGCTTCAGCTAATGAAGGAAAGCAGCTGCCTATGTTAAAATTTAATAGTATAATAAGAGTACATAATCCTAAGAATACAACCAAAATATTACTCAGAACTGCATGAGAAAAGATGATATTTAAAGGGGCCCTCCAGGATTTTCATAGTGGTGGCCTATCCTCAGGATAGATTAATAATATCAGATCGGAGGGGATCCGACAACCTGCAACCGTGCCAATCGGCTGTTTGGGAGTTTCTCAGGTGCCGGAAATAGGTGTATGAACTACACAGCTCTAACCATTGTGTAGTGGATGGAGCTGGTTACATTCATGTCAATGGGAGCAGCACTGCAGTAACCAGCCCTGTCCAAGTATAGAACTCAAGTTTTTTTTTTAAAGGGGTTGTCCGGGTTCACAGCTTAACCCGGACGTGTCCCCATTTTCACCCAGGGTGGCCATCTGACATAAGCATCGGAGCATTTTATGCTCTGATGCTATCCCTTGCCCTGCGCCGGATCGTGCAGGGCAAGGACTTTTTTGCTTATGTTTTTACATTGCTAGACGGAGGCTTCCACCTAGCAGTGTTCCTGGTGATGTCACCGGCACTGATGGGCGGGCTTTAGCAATGTCCTAGCCATTTTACAGGCTAGGGCAGCGTTAAAGCCCACCTAATAGTGACAGTGACGTCACTGGGCTCACTGCTAGGTGGAAGCCTCCAGACCCGGAAGCTGCTGTCTGGCAACGGGACCCCTGGAGACTGACAGACCCCTACACCTCCTATGTCAGTTGTACTTTACAATACTTAGTTGTTGTGTAAGGCTCTGTATCTACAGAGTTTGAGCCTACCGTTGGGTGTATACACTCAAGACAAATACGCCCGATGGAAGCTTGTGACGATGCATAACACCATCCATGACCCATATGGGCCCATTGTAAAAAATATATATAATTGTAGTGTACCACTAGGTATATGTGGGCACTACACAAGGGTTAATATGACTATTGTATTAATGTGATGTTTTTATGTTCATTTCCCTGTGTTATCTGGGTAGCAGGCCTATTAGGGTGTAATTCAGCCTCCTAGACACTAGATGGAGCTAGAGAGCCATTAGTATATATAGTTAGGCCCAGACAGGGAAGGGCAGTGCAGTCCAGGAGGCTAGTAAGTGCAGTCTAGCCTGCCTGAAGTTCCTGAGCCTCAGTTAGCTCAGAAGATTCACCCCAAGAGAAGAGTTTACCTCCTGGGAGAAACCAAGTTCCATAACAAGAGCAGAGCCATTGTTTCAGCTAGACAAGTAAGCTGAAGGGCAAAAGGATTATTAGCCTAAAGCAAGGGATATATACCTGAGGAGGATTGCTACCAAGGATAAAAGCCAGCATTAGGGCATACGGGCCTTGGGATACAGACAGCCAGGATATCTGAGGAATAGTGCAGCCTGGTCTGTGAGTGTTGTTTTTACCCTTGCAAAGAACATTACCTGCCATTTATGTGAAAGCCTGCTTATTACTGCTGCATTACCTGGAACTTGCAAAAGACTGTATAAAATTGAACTGTTTCCAGTAAAAGAAAGTTTGGTTCACCACAACACTGTGTTCCTAACTTATTACAACTATAAACCGGTGTGCCGCCGTTACAGGCACTTCAATTAAAGGAAATTGTGGAGTCCGCACACCTTGTATAGTGGTGGGTGCTCGCAGAGGACTTCAGTCGCAGAATATATAGATGATCCACGGCACACCAATGTCTTTTTGTTTGCAAATTTATTATAGGTACAGAAAATTCAAAAGAATTGTCAATATATGACTAATCGCGCCATGATTATAGTACAAGCATATATATCATATATTAGGCCATAATGTATCCCAACGTTTCGGTCCTATCAAGACCTTTCTCAAGGGAACGTGGCCAGGCTGCAGACGGACGTGATACAGGCGTTACAGGCACTGGCGTCACGAATCTTAAAGGGACCTTGCCCTAGGCACATTAAACACCTGCAACATCCAGGGCACCTCATCCACCATCAGGCCTGGTCCCTAAATACAGAGAGTGCCCCAGAGGACCCCTGTGCCAGCCTCTCCATCACTGCTGTACGCCTGCCCAGGGTGTTCCTACAAACTGTGAGTAACCCTCGCTTGCCCATTAACCGTGACCTCACATCGCAATACCCTGCAGGGCGGCGTACTGCATAATGTGGTTACAATATTTTTTGTGGTGGCCCCCTGTACAGGAAAGCCCCTTCTGTTGCAGTTTCTTATAAAGTTGAAAAAACAGCATGCCCGTCCATACCAGCCATATGGAGGCCGAAAATACACTCTTTTGGCCTCTAACTGGTGAATGGGGCCCCGTGGATATATTAACCCCTTTCCGGCCGCCTTTGTATATGTACGGGGAAAGTCAGGTTTTTAAAGTTGGTGCATACTCACGCTTAAACAGCCGACACCCCGGGCTTATGTCCGTGATTGGTGATAACATTTAATGCCCCAGATCCCGTGGTCAAATGTGACAATGGCATCTGAGAGCAGAAAACTTGGGAGTGCTGCACTACTGGTTCCTGAACGGCTCCACTGCAGGGCAATCGAGGGAGCTGTTCACTGTCTGCAAAAGCATGGGTCTCTCTGAAGAAACCCATGCTATCGCAGTTGTAGTTCCTATGGAGCCTTGCAGAAACTATCTAATAATTGCTTCTAAGGATGGGTTCACATCACGTTTTTGCTATCCGTTTGACGTATACGTTGTAAAACAAAAAAAGGATACAAAAGCATAGCAAACCATGCTTTCCATCCTGAAGAGTCCGTTAAAAATGTATACGTTAACATATACGTTCTTTTACAATGGAACTCCATGGTGACAAATGCCACAGTATGGCATCTGTCTGAGACATCCATTAACGTATACTTTTTTTTAATACATTAAATGGATGGCAAAACCGTGATGTTAACCCAGCCTTATAATTAATTACCTAGAGTGACATAAAAATAGTTTTTAAAAAGTTTTATATAAAATATAAAAAATATATAAAAATTCAATTCTCCCCATAATAAAAATAAACAATAAAAAATAAACATCATAGCCATTACCATGTCCCAAAGTACCAGAACTATTAAAATATAAATGTATCCCATAAAAAATCTAAATGTTCAATTTGCAATTTTTTTGTTGTTTCACCTCCCCCCAAACGATTGAATAAACAGTGATCAAAAAGTCCTACACACTCCAAAATGGTATCAATCACAGATCACTCCGCAAAAAAATGAGCCCTCACACAGCTCTGTAGACGTAACTCTAAAAAAGTTATGTGCATCAGTTTTTCTTTTCTTTTAGTATTAAAACACAAGAAAAACTATATAAATGTGGTATCACTGTAATTATACTGATAGCTACAGCGATATAAGTGGAAAAATTTAAAGTTATGGCTCCAGGAAGGTAAGGAGTAAAAAACAGAAATACAAAAAGGGAAAATTTCTGGGACTGAATGGGTTAAATGAGTTTTTATATTAAAGTGGCTCTGTCACCAGGATCAACACTATTAAACCAGACATACAGTCTGGTAGGGCTCATCATGCTGATTAAAACAATACCTTTCTTATGTCTGTATGCTAAACAGCTGCAGAGATATCTGCATTTCATTCATATACAAATTAGAAGTTCGAGCACCAGGAGGCAGGGCTGAATCCGTGGAGCACTGCTTTGTAACACCCCCTATGTTCTGCACACTCCCCCTCCCCTTGATTGACAGGGCTAGACATGCTGAGGGCAGAGCTGTGTCCTAGCATCTACATATCATATACACTATGTACTATAGCTTCACCACACTAAGATCTGCTCAGAAAGCTAATCTATATATTACTGCTTTATTCCCACACAATATATGATCTTTATAAGCATAGAAAATACATACTTCTCTATGCGGTAATGCTATAGCTTGGTGGTAAGTGTGAAACTTGAGTAGAAAGTAATCAAAAAGTCGTATGTACTCCAAAATGGTACCAATAGAAAGTATAGCTTGTGCCTCAAAAATCGTTAATTTCTAACGATAATTTGTTTTCCCTTAGTCCTAACAGCAGCACAGATGGGTTAACTATCCCCCGTGGACTGGTAGGACCGGTGGAATTTTAATGAGCCCAAGAACCAATAACAAAGCTTTACACCCCTACAAAAGGAGGGAACACCCCCCAGCCCACTGTGTGTATAGCAAGAATAACTTACTAGGGTGGGAAATTTGTGTGCTGCTGTTAGGACTAAGGGAAAACAAATTATCGTTAGAAATTAACGATTCCCTTACGTCCTACCAGCAGCACAGATGGGGAGATAGCAAGAAGAACCCCTAGGGAGGGCCCTCATGCCTGGCAGAGCTAAGAATAGCCTGCCCAAAGGCCGAAAACTCAGCTACCCTGGCGTCTAGTCTGTAGTGGGAGATGAAAGTGGATTCAGAGCTCCAGGAGGCGGCTTTACAAATCATCTCCAGAGGAAGGAGACTTCTTTCGGCAAAGGAAGTAGAGATGGCCCTTGTGGAATGGGCCTTCACAAACTCTGGAGGATCCAAAGCCTGAGAAACAAAAGATTCTCTAATGGCCTGCTTAATCCAGCGACCAATCGATGCCTTGGACGCCTTGCGGCCTTTAGACTTACCGGCAAACAGGATGAAGAGATTCTCATCTATCCTGAACTCCTTAGATCTATCCACATAGATCTGGAGGCATCTCGAGATATCCAACGGATGCTTGACAGGATCCCTGGAGGAGGTAGAAGGAGAAAATAAAACTGGCAAAGAAATCACCTGATTTATGTTCTGAAATGTGGAAGGAATCTCAGGAGAACCCGGTCTTGAAGAAAGATGGTATAGGGTTCTGAGGCCGAGAAGGCTTGAAGCTCTGAGATTCTCTTGGCCGAGGTTACCGCCAGTAAGAAGACCAACTTCAGAGTCACGAACTTTAAATCCACCTCCTCCAAAGGCTCAAAGGTGGGAGATGCTAAACCCTTGAGCACGACTGATAAGTCCCACTGAGGGATGGGCCTCAGTACTGTAGGCTTCAATCTTTCGGCTCCTTTAAGGAAGCGTTTGATGAGCGGGTCCCGAGATAAGGGTCTGTTGAGACAGGCCGAGATGGCAGAAATCTGGACCCTCAGTAGATGGAGCAAGGCCTCTGTCTAGGCCGTCCTGAAGGAATTGAAGTATCGTAGAGAGGGGCGGATCTGCAGACGCCACCTGGTTTGAAGCACACCATGACGAGAAGATTCTCATGATTCTGGAGTAAGCTTTCTTAGGCTACTTTCACACTAGCGTTGTTTGAATCCGGCGTTCAATTCCGACACTGAAACTGCCCGCCGGATCCGGAAAAACGTGTGAAAACTGATTACATTTGAATCCTGATCAGGATTTTGATCACAATGAAAAAATGCATTGGCAAAAACGGATCCGCCATTTCTGGACTTTAATTTTTTTTTCACATTTTTCGGGTTTAACATGCAAAAGCCGGATCCGGTTTGACTGAACACACGGCGCCGGATCCGGCGTTAATGCAAGTCAATGGGAAAAAGGCCGGATCCGGCGTTCAGTCAAAGTGTTCAGGATTTTTGGCCGGAGGTAAAAATACTGCATGCTACGTTTTTCTGAAAAAAGCCTGAACAGTCAAAAAGACTGAACAGAAGACATCCTGATGCATCCTGAGAGACGGACTCTCCATTCAGAATGCATTAGGATAAAACTGATCAGTTCTTTTCCGGATTTGAGCCCCTAGGACGGAACTAAGCGCCGGAAAAGAAAAACGCTAGTGTGAAAGTACCCTTAGTAGATTCTGCTCTTGAATGTGACAATGTTCTCAGGACCGACTCTGAAAGCCCTTCTATTCTGGGAAGGGACTGATCAACCTCCAGGCTGTCAGGTTGAACCTGTGCAGATCTGGGCAGAGGTGAGTGTCCCATGACACCAGGTTCTGCCATGGGGGGAGCCTCCAACAATGTCCCCGACTCATCTGAATAAGCTGGGTAAACCAGGATCTCTTGGGCCAAAACGGTATGATGGCTATTACCGAGGCCTGATCCTGACGAATTTTCATCAATACCCTCGGTATCATGGAAAAGGGAGGGAAGATGTAAGCCAGCCTGTACCTCCACGGTATCGACAGAGCATCTATCGCCAGGGGGTTGTCCTCCCTGTAAAGGGAGCAGAACCTCTCCACCTTGGCATTGAACCTCGTTGCCATGAGATCTACCTCTGGCAAACCCCACCTGAGGATTATCTACCTGAATATCTCCGGATGCAGGGACCATTCCATTGTCGGCAGACCGCGACTCAGACGATCCGCGATTATATTGCAGGAACCACGGATGTGGATGGCAGACAGGTGGGAAAGGTTCAACTCTGCCCACTGAAGAATTACCCCGATCTCTGAAAGGAGGGGTAGAGATCTTGTGCCTCCCTGCTTGTTGATGTACAGGACTGCAGTCATGTTGTCTGACTGTACTCACTGCTAAGCCCCAAAGTGAAGGAGGGCTAGCCGGATGGCTCGAATCTCGCGGAGATTGGAGGAAAGTAGCCGCTCCTGAGGAGACCAAGTCCCTTGGACAGGGGAACCTTCTAGGTGAGTGCCCCAGCCTACTTGGGACGCATCCGTAGTCAATATGACCCAGGATGGCTGGGTTATAGACTTCTCCCCCGGGAGATGGAGCCACCATCTCAGGGAGGTTCGAGTCTGACAAGACAGGGAACACAGGGAATTTAGCCCGGCGGGGATGCCATCCCATTTGGCAAGGACCTCCGATTGTAAAGGGCGGAGGTGCCACAAAGCCCAAGGGACTGCCTCTGCAGCCGCTGACATGAGCACCAACATCTTCATGTCACGGACAGTGTACAGGAAACAATGAAAAACAACATGCATAAATAACTCGCTGGATCCAAAAGCTAAGGAACAAAAGGGAGACCCCTGTAGAAGACCTGGCACTTTCCCTGGCTGCTCAGCCTATGCATAGATCCAAATGGTGGAGGTATGCATATCCACGTACCTTGACTATATAAGCCCTGAGCACCCTACAATAGTGAGGGGACACGACCACCGGCTCCCTACACCAGACACGGAGGGAGTCAGGGTCACCTGGGATCCAACAAACAGAAAATAACAGATAACAGTTAACACTTAACACTTAACTTAGTAGAGGAGAGGAGAACCAGCTTGGGCATGCACACATACTCCAGGAAGAAATATAAGCCGCCCAGAAAAGCTTTCTGGGGAAGAATTTAAAGGGAAGCCATTAGTCCAACACATGACAGCTGAGAGAGACTAACGAGAGGAGGAGCTGAATACCACAACACAGAAACTCAAGGGGGAGGTTCTGAAAAGCCTCTGTCAGAGCTTCTCAGCTGTCTGGTTGTGACAGTACCCCTCCCTCTACGAGTGGACTCCGGACACTCAGAACCCACCTTCTCAGGATGGGACCTATGGAAAGCCCTGATGAGACGAGAGGCCTTAATATCCGTCACTGGGACCCACATCCTCTCCTCAGGACCATACCCCTCCCACTGAACAAGGTACTGAAGAGAACCGCGGACAAGACGAGAATCCACAATCCTAGAGACCTGAAATTCAAGATTCCCATCAACCATAATCGGAGGAGGAGGTAAAGGCGAGGGTACAATGGGTTGAACATAAGGTTTCAATAAGGACTTATGAAAAACATTATGGATCTTCCAAGTCTGAGGAAGATCAAGACGGTATGCAACAGGATTGATGACAGACAGGATTTTGTAAGGTCCAATAAACCTAGGACCCAACTTCCAGGAGGGAACCTTCAATTTGATATTCTTGGTAGACAACCACACCAGATCACCAACATTCAGGTCCGGACCAAGCACACGTCTCTTATCAGCCACACGCTTATATCTCTCACTCATGCTCTTTAGATTATCTTGAATCTTTTGCCAAATAGATGACAAAGACGAGGAGAACCTGTCCTCATCAGGTAAACCAGAAGACCCCTCTCCCGAGAAAGTCCCAAACTGTGGATGAAACCCATATGCACCAAAAAATGGTGACTTATCAGAGGACTCCTGACGACGGTTATTTAAAGCAAACTCAGCAAGGGACAAAAAAGAACACCAATCCTCTTGATTCTCCGCCACAAAACAACGCAGATATGTCTCCAGATTCTGATTGACGCGCTCTGTCTGGCCATTCGACTGCGGGTGGAAAGCAGAAGAGAATGACAACCGAACCCCCAAGCGAGAACAGAAAGCCTTCCAGAATCTGGAAACAAACTGCGTGCCCCTATCAGAGACTATGTCTGAAGGAATACCGTGCAATTTGACAATGTGATCAACAAATGCCTGCGCCAGCGTCTTAGCATTGGGCAAACCAGGGAAAGGGATGAAATGCACCATTTTGCTAAAACGGTCCACCACCACCAGAATCACAGTCTTCCCCGAGGAACGAGGCAGGTCCGTGATAAAGTCCATGGACAGATGTGTCCAAGGACGGGAAGGAATGGGTAAGGGAAGGAGAGAACCTGATGGCCGTGAATGAGGGACTTTGGCACGAGCGCAAGTCTCGCAGGCTGCCACAAAACCCTCAACCGACTTACGAAGCGCAGGCCACCAGAATCTCCGAGCGATGAGATCCAGTGTGGCTCTTACCCCCGGGTGCCCAGCAAGGACCGTATCGTGGTGTTCTTTAAAAATCTTGTGTCTTAAAGCGAGAGGCACAAACAACCTCCCAGGAGGACAAAGATCAGGAGCCTCTGACTGGGCTGCCTGCACCTCTGCCTCCAATTCAGGAAAAAGAGCAGAGACCACCACACCTTCAGCCAAAATGGGACCCGGGTCTTCAAAATTCCCGCCTCCCGGAAAACAACGTGACAGGGCATCTGCCTTCACATTCTTAACTCCAGGGCGGAACGTGACAACAAAATTAAACCTAGAAAAGAACAACGACCATCTGGCCTGTCTCGGGTTCAGACGCTTGGCTGACTCCAAGTAGGCCAGATTTTTATGGTCAGTAAATACGGTAATAGGGTGTCTGGCTCCCTCTAGCCAATGGCGCCATTCCTCAAAAGCCAACTTGATGGCCAACAATTCCCTATCTCCCACATCGTAATTTCTCTCTGCGGAGGAGAGTTTCTTCGAGAAAAAGGCACACGGTCGCCATTTGGCAGGAGAGGAACCCTGAGACAAGACCGCACCCACACCCACCTCAGAAGCATCAACCTCAACTATGAAGGGTAAAGAAACATCAGGTTGCACCAAGATGGGAGCGGAAGCAAAACTCTCCTTGATATCAGAAAAAGCCTTACGCGCCTCTACTGACCAAGAAGAAAAATCTACCCCCTTTCTGGTCATATCAGTGAGTGGTTTAACAATAGAAGAATAATTCAAAATGAACTTCCTGTAATAATTGGCAAAGCCCAAAAAATGCATCAGCGCCTTTTGATTCTCAGGAAGCTCCCACTCAAGCACAGCGCGGACCTTCTCGGGGTCCATGCGAAAACCAGAAGGGGAGAGAAGAAACCCCAGAAATTGAATTTCTGGAACCGCAAACACACATTTTTCCAGTTTCGCATATAATTTATTCTCCCGCAGGATGAGCAAGACCTGACGTAAATGTTCCTTATGAGTTTTGAAATCGGGAGAAAAAATCAAAATGTCATCCAAATACACCAATACAAATTTTCCCATCAAATGATAAAAAATGCTGTTCACGAAATGCTGAAAAACGGCTGGGGCATTCATCAAACCAAAAGGCATAACCAAATTTTCAAAATGGCCCTCAGGGGTATTGAAGGCCGTCTTCCATTCGTCCCCTTCTCTGACCCTGACCAGGTTGTATGCCCCTCTTAAATCTAATTTGGAAAAGACTTTAGCCCCAACAACCTGGTTAAATAGGTCCGGGATGAGAGGAAGCGGATAAGGGTCACGAATTGTAATATTGTTCAGCTCCCTGAAATCCAGACAAGGTCTTAAAGAACCATCTTTTTTCTTGACAAAGAAAAAACCAGCGGCAACAGGTGACTTCGAGGGTCGTATGTGTCCCTTTCTCAGACTCTCAGAGATATAAGCACGCATAGCGACCCTTTCAGGTTGGGAAAGATTGTATAAACGAGATTTAGGCAGCTTGGCGTCTGGGATGAGATTAATAGGGCAATCGTACTCCCTGTGCGGGGGCAAATCCTGAACTCCACTCTCAGAGAAGACATCCGAAAATTCAGAGAGAAAAGATGGTACAGTCTTAGTAGCAACCTCAGAAACAGATGTCATGAGGCAATTCTCTCTGCAAAAGTCACTCCAACCATTTATTTGCCTCGCTTGCCAATCAATGGTGGGGTTATGCTTAGTGAGCCAGGGCAGACCCAACACCAGAGGGGTGGGTAAACCGCTAAGGACGAAACATGACACATCCTCAACATGAGCATCACTCACAATTAAACGGATATTGTGAACTATGCCCTTTAATGATTTTGAGAAAGTGGGGCGGAGTCGATAGCAAAAACAGGAATATCCTTTCCCAAAGTGCGCACCTGGAATCCATGAGTTATCGCAAATTGATTATCAATGAGATTGACCGCTGCTCCACTATCCACAAAAATCTCACAAAAAATGTTCTTGCTCTCTAGCGCCACCCTAGCCGGCAGGACAAAACGGGAACTACAAGCAAACGGAAAACCTTCAATTTCCGCCTCAACCCTGCCAATAGTAACAGACGGAACATTTTTAAAAGATTTTTTCCTCTTTGTTTCTTTATTATACCCAGAGAACTGCCTGAATCTCCTAGAGGGACAAATATTTGCCAAATGATTAATACCTCCACAACAAAAACAAACCCTCCCATGCGAGCTGAATCTTCTATTGTCAGAAGCAATCAACCCCAGCTGCATGGGCTCCTGCTCAGAAGGGGCTGACAGCGACTGAGACCCCTGCGCACAGAATGGGACCGCTGCACAGTCCTGGGACCGAGTATGACAGGAAGGAGAGATCTCTCCTCTCTCTCTAAGACGCCTGTCAATACGAACGGCCTGAGACATAGCAGAGTCCAAAGAAATAGGCCTCTCATGAAAGGCAAATGCATCTTTCAATCCCTCTGAAAGACCATGGCAAAATTGACTTCGGAGTGCAGCATCATTCCAACCAGTATCAGCTGCCCATCTCCGAAATTCTGAGCAGTATATTTCTGCGGATTGTTTACCCTGGCATAAGAGACGTAGTCTAGACTCCGCCAGAGCAATACGATCCGGATCATCATATATCTGACCCAGGGCTAAAAAGAATTCCTCCACTGAACGGAGGGGCCGTGCCCCCTCCGGCAGCGAAAAGGCCCAGGACTGAGCGTTACCCCTGAGCAGCGATATAATGATCCCCACCCTCCGTTCCTCATCACCAGAAGAATGGGGAAGAAGGCGAAAATGGAGTTTGCAAGCCTCTCTAAAACGCACAAAATTCTCACTACCCCCGGAAAACGTATCCGGGAGCGAGATCTTAGGCTCAGAACAAACTCCATGAACGCCAGCTGAACCGGTCACTTGAAGCTGAGAACAAGTCCTGCGGAGATCAGCTACCTCCAATGAAAGACCCTGAAGGCGTTCAGCCAAAAGTGAAACCGGATCCATGCTTGAGACGGTTATGGCGGCTTATAATGTCACGGACAGTGTACAGGAAACAATGAAAAACAACATGCATAAATAACTCGCTGGATCCAAAAGCTAAGGAACAAAAGGGAGACCCCTGTAGAAGACCTGGCACTTTCCCTGGCTGCTCAGCCTATGCATAGATCCAAATGGTGGAGGTATGCATATCCACGTACCTTGACTATATAAGCCCTGAGCACCCTACAATAGTGAGGGGACACGACCACCGGCTCCCTACACCAGACACGGAGGGAGTCAGGGTCACCTGGGATCCAGCAAACAGAAAATAACAGATAACAGTTAACACTTAACACTTAACTTAGTAGAGGAGAGGAGAACCAGCTTGGGCATGCACACATACTCCAGGAAGAAATATAAGCCGCCCAGAAAAGCTTTCTGGGGAAGAATTTAAAGGGAAGCCATTAGTCCAACACATGACAGCTGAGAGAGACTAACGAGAGGAGGAGCTGAATACCACAACACAGAAACTCAAGGGGGAGGTTCTGAAAAGCCTCTGTCAGAGCTTCTCAGCTGTCTGGTTGTGACACTTCATGAGAGTCCTGATGGAAACTTGACGAGGAACAGATAGGAACCTTGCCAGGTCCAGAATCCGAGTTCTTCTTTCTGGAGTCAACTGGAGGGACATCCAGTTCGACTTCTGCCAGTTGATGATCCACCCTAGGCGGAGCAGAAAAAAGATAGCCACATGAAGATGGTGGGTAAGAACTGGAACCGAGGAGGCTTTTAGGAGCCAACTATATCCTAACTCTGAAACAGAGTAAGCCTATTATAAATTGATAAAATATGCTAAACTACTCCCCCTCCCCTAGCGCAGCCAGAATACAGACAGAGCATCTATCGCCTCAAAAAAATCTGGCCGAAAAAAGGAATATACTCGGCCAAAGTCGAAAACCGGAAGTGACGTCAGCCTAACCGGAAGTGACGCCGGGAAGGGGCCGCCGTCACTTCCGGTGATGGCGGCGCCCATCGAAGACGCGGCGCCGGACGGAGAAGAGGGGAGGTAACATAGTAACATAGTAACATAGTACATAAGGCCGAAAAAAGACATTTGTCCATCCAGTTCGGCCTGTTATCCCGCAAGTTGATCCAGAGGAAGACCCCTCTCTAGTAGCTATAGCCTGTAATATTATTAAGCTCCAGAAATACGTCCAGGCCCCTCTTGAATTCCTTTATTGTACTCACCATCACCACCTCCTCAGGCAGAGAGTTCCATATTCTCACTGCTCTTACCGTAAAGAATCCTTTTCTATGTTTGTGTACAAACCTTCTTTCCTCCAGGCGCAGAGGATGTCCCCTCGTCACAGTCACAGTCCTGGGGATAAATAGCTGATGGGATAGATCTCTGTACTGACCCTTGATATATTTATACATATTAATTAGATCTCCCCTCAGTAGTCTTTTTTCTAAAGTGAATAACTCTAATTTTGATAATCTTTCAGGGTACTGTAGTTGCCCCATTCCAGTTATTACTTTAGTTGCCCTCCTCTGGACCTTCTCCAGCTCTGCTATGTCTGCCTTGTTTACAGGAGCCCAGAACTGTACACAGTACTCCATGTGTGGTCTGACTAGCGATTTGTAAAGTGGTAGGACTATGTTCTTATCACGGGAATCTATGCCCCTTCTGATGCAACCCATTATCTTGTTGGCCTTGGCAGCAGCTGCCTGACACTGGTTTTTACAGCTTAGTTTGCTGTTTATTAAAATTCCTAGATCCTTTTCCATGTCAGTGTTACCGAGTGTTTTACCATTTAGTATGTACAGGTGACTTGCATTATTCCTTCCCATGTGCATAACTTTACATTTATCAGTGTTAAACCCCATCTGCCACTTATCTGCCCAAGCCTCCAGTCTATCCAGATCCCTCTGTAGTAGTATACTGTCCTCATCAGTGTAAATTACTTTACACAGTTTAGTGTCATCTGCGAAAATTGATACTTTACTATGCAAGCCTTCTACAAGATCATTAATAAATATATTGAAGAGAATAGGGCCCAATACTGACCCCTGAGGTACCCCACTAGTGACAGTGACCCAATCTGAGTGTGTACCGTTAATAACCACCCTCTGTTTTCTATCACTGAGCCAGTTACTTACCCACATACAGATGTTTTCTCCCAGTCCGAGCATTCTCATTTTATATACTAACCTTTTATGTGGTACAGTGTCAAATGCTTTGGAGAAGTCCAGATATACGACATCCATTGATTCGCCGCTGTCAAGTCTAGAACTTACCTCCTCATAGAAACTGATTAAATTAGTCTGACATGACCGATCCCTCACGAAGCCATGCTTATATGGCGTTATTTGCTTATTTCTGTTGAGATGCTCTAATATAGCATCTCTCAGAAAACCTTCAAACAGTTTACCCACAACAGATGTTAAACTTACCGGCCTATAGTTTCCAGGGTCTGTTTTTGGCCCCTTTTTGAATATTGGCACCACATATGCCATGCGCCAATCCTGTGGGACATTCCCTGTCAGTATAGAGTCTGCAAATATCAGAAATAAGGGTCTGGCTATGACATTACTTAATTCCTTTAGGATACGGGGGTGTATGTCATCCGGTCCTGGCGATTTGTCTATTTTAATCTTTTTAAGTCGCTGATGTACTTCTTCCTGGGTCAGACAGGGCACTTTTAATGGGGAATTTATTTTTGCATTCTGCATGTCATCTGACAATTTATTTTCCTCAGTGAATACATTGGAGAAAAAAATATTTAACAGCTTTGCTTTCTCCTCATCGCTCTCTGCGACTTCCCCCTCATTACTCTTTAAAGGGCCGACACCTTCAGATTTATACTTTTTAACATTTATATAATTGAAGAATATTTTAGGGTTAGTTTTACTCTCTTTGGCAATTAATCTCTCGGTCTCTAGTTTGGCCGCTTTTATTTGTTTTTTACATGTTCTATTTTTTTCCTTATAGTTTTTCAGTGCTTCCGTGCTCCCTCCTGTTTCAGTGAATGATATGCTTTCTTTTTGTCATTTATTGCTTTCGTTACAGTTCTATTTATCCACATTGGTTTCTTTTTATTCCTTAACCTTTTATTACCATACGGTATGTACCTCTCACAATGAGATTTTAGGATGTTTTTAAAGATATCCCATTTTGTGGCTGTATTTTTATTTTTGAGGACTTTGTCCCAGTTAGTTTGGCCTATGGCCTCTCTTAGTTGGCTAAATTTAGCTTTTTTGAAGTTTGGTATTTTTGTTCCTCCCTGTAGAAACGCTCTTTTGAATGATAATTGGAAGGTTATTACTTTGTGGTCACTATTTCCCAGGTGTCCCCCAACCTGCACGTCTGTTGTTCTGTCCGGCCTATTGGTTAATACTAAGTCCAGTATGGCCGTCCCTCTAGTCGGGTCCTGAACCAGTTGGGAGAGGTAATTGTCTTTGGTTATTGCCAAGAACCTGTTTCCTTTATGAGATATACAAGTTTCAGTTTCCCAGTCTATATCTGGGTAGTTGAAGTCCCCCATAATAACCACCTCATTATGATTTGCCGCCTCGTCTATCTCGTTTAGTAATAGATTTTCTGTGGACTCTGGTATATTAGGTGGTTTATAGTAAACTCCTATTAGTAATTTATTGTTGTTTTTAGCTCCATGTATCTCTACCCACAGTGACTCCACATGTTCATGTCCCTCATTTATATCTTCGCGGAGTGTGGGCTTTAGACAGGACTTTACATAGAGGAAAGGAGAAGCCCCGAAACTAAGTAAAGGGGGGCTAAGAGAAAAAAATACCAAAGTAGGCGGAAAGAAACCGCCAAACACAAAAAAACACTTCCCCAAAAAAACTGAGGGGAACTGCCAGTCCACCTGTCCGGAGGACAGTAAAGAACACAGTGGGCTGGGGGGTGTTCCCTCCTTTTGTAGGGGTGTAAAGCTTTGTTATTGGTTCTTGGGCTCATTAAAATTCTGCCGGTCCTACCAGTCCACGGGGGGTAGTTAACCCCATCTGTGCTGCTGGTAGGACGTAAGGGAAATGAGCCATCAAACAGCTTTGTAGATGGAAAAATAAAAACAAAGTATATACATTTGGTATCACTGTAATCATACTGACCCAGAAAACAAGGCTGTCGTGTCATTTTAGTGCACAGTGAACACCGTATGCTCATAAACACAAAAAACCATAGTGGGATTTTTTTGGTCAATTTCACCCTGCAATTTTTTTTCCCCGTTTTCCAATAACTATGGTAAATTAAAGGGTGCATTTAAAAAAATAGAGCTTGTCCATCAGAAATAAAGCCCTCATATGGCTATGTGAATGGAAAAAGTTTTTAAAAAGTTATGGCTCTTGGAAGGTGGGGGGGGGGGGGGAAGATGTAAAAGTCCAAAAACGAAAACTAATCCTGTTTTTAAAGGGGTTATGCCATGATTGATGTAAAAAAATTAAATTAAAATCAGACATCATATAGTACCTGACAATACCTTCCTAACAAAGCTAGAACCAGCCCTGGACCTCACATGGGTCGAGACCTCCCCATTCATTGCTCCAGTTGCTCTGCTAGACTCTCTTCAGCCTGGCAGCTCAGTGGGCATGTCCTTTCTGCTGGAGCTCTCTCTCTTTCTCTCTCTCTCTGTAACTGTCACAGCTTCTAACAGAACACATGGCTGGTGACAGTTGAAGATTTAAAGGGATTCTGTCACTAGTTTTAACCCCCTCCAGATAAAAATATGGTTATGTTCAGGGAGCTTTACTGATTCCTAATGTGGTCTTATAAATGTAATCTGTAGGCTCATTTTGCCTAAAAAACGCTATTACTAACCTGTCATTCATAAAAATAAGGTGCCCAAGGGGATGTAAATGGATCCAAGCTGCCGCCCCGCACCCGCCGCCGTTCGTGCCCAGCTCCGCATTTCCTGACCTCAGCGCCGCCTCATAATCCTGTGTGACGCATCCGGCTCTCCCTCCCTCCCCCCTCCTTCTACTCTAACATCTCGCGCGTGCGCACAGGCCTCTGCCTGATACGCCCGTGTGGACTTCTCCGTTCGGCTTCATGGAGCGAGTGTGCAGGTCATCGGGAGGTTGAGCAAAGTGCCGGCGCATCAGGCAGAGGCCTGTGCGCACGCGCGAGATGTTAGAGCAGAAGGAGGGGGGAGGGAGGGAGAGCCGGAGGCGTCACACAGGATTATGAGGCGGCGCTGAGGTCAGGAAAGGCGGAGCTGGGCACGAACGGCGGCGGGTGCGGGCGGCAGCTTGGATCCATTTACATCCCCTTGGGCACCTTATTTTTATGAATGACAGGTTAGTAATAGCGTTTTTTAGGTAAAATGAGCCTACAGATTACATTTATAAGACCACATTAGGAATCAGTAAAGCTCCCTGAACATAACCATATTTTTATCTGGAGGGGGTTAAAACTGGTGACAGAATCCCTTTAAACTGAGCCCATTAGCTCATAGAGACCGACAAGAAGTAAGGAAAAGAACAAACAGCAGGTGGCGCTGTACAGATACATTTTATTGAATAACTCACTGGCTATAATAAATATTTAATTACATGCAATTACAGAAGTATTCAGATCCAGGTGCAGGTTTGAAAAATGTAGAATATGCTTTGTGACAACCCCTTTAAGAGATACACTGGAGCTTTACCCAGCACAAAGGTTAGGCTAAGCGCACATAGTCACGCTCTTAGGCCTTTATTACACCTACAGTTTTTCTGACCAATCATTGGTCAGATGGCCGGTTAGCGGTTACACACAGATCATTTGTTATACACACCAACTATTGGTCGGATTGGGCAGATATTGGTCAGATCATCTGTTTTCCTGCGTCAGTTTTCTTCAGTGATACACAGTTTTTTTTAAACTATTTAATTGCAGAGTAAATAAAACAATGGCCTTCAGGTGCAGAGCAAATATTAGATATTCTTAGCGCAGTCTTTATGGTCATCAACTTCTACTTTGTACATTCAAGGTCATATGTGGCAGAATAATAGGCTGGGGTGTTAGGCTCACTTGTAGTGTAACACGGAGATGATTTATTGCGCCCCCAGAAGAGGATGCTTGACATTTTGAAAATGTAATGTAGTGCAACAGTAATTAAGGAAAGGTAGACCGCTGAACAATTGATTACTACTGTCAGAAAAAGCTGATTAACTCAGATGCTTGAGAAAGTGAGACTGCCACCTACAAATTAAAACTTTGTAATTAAATTGATGGCTCTTGCTTGCCTTCCCGAGCTTCTGCCTCTCTTCTTGTTTAATAAAATTTATACTTGCACCACTTTTAATTTCCAATTATCGTTTGGAGGGATTGCAAAAAAATATATAAAAAAATAAAGGGATTCTGAATATAGAGATGAGGATTAGACTAAGGGCAGGTTCTCACCGGTTCCTGTCGACAGGACTTTTCCTCCGTCATGAATAATAGAGAAAAGCGGAGCAAAACAGAACAACTGTTACTCGTCCTGCATGAATAAGTTGACAAATGGGTGTTACTATTGCCCTTGTCAGAAGGGGTGTGCCACTATACCGTCTGATGCTGCCAGCACTGATTGGACAGCGTCAGACTGTGTAGGGACACACCCCCAACTGGTAACTCCCGGTTGTCAATTTATTTGTAAATTTCTAAGAGGAATAACACAAGAAAGGCTAAACACAAAGGCATAAGAAAAATATATTCTGAATGGTGGTCATGATGTATACAAGTGTTACTTTTTTGTGTCAATCTCCAAATTGATTTGGGGAAGGGTATGATCTGTATTTGGCTGGTATTGATGACGAGCAGTGTAATGACGAGGAAGCAGCACTCGGATGGAGCACCACCACCTCTTATAACAGCTGATCGGCGGGGGTGTCGGGTGGTGGACGCCCGCCGATCAGATATTGATGACCTGTCCTGATGATAGGTCATCAATATAGGGCAGGATAACCCATTTAACTATCCACCTAATGCACAGAACAGTATCTGTTTTGCGGTCTGTGTTGCATCCGCCTTTTTTGCAGACCCATTGATTTCAATAGGTCCGAGGTCCCCATGTTGCAGACATGTTCTATCTTTTTGTGGAATGGACATATAGATGCAGAAAGCACACGGACGATCCATGTGTTTTCCGCATCCGTATGTCTGAAAAATGCAGAACACGGATCCATTAAAAGCAACGGGTCCGCAAATAAAACGCTAAACGGATACGGTGAGGCTTTAAACTTATTTACATCACAGTTTATTTTTCCGTTCTTCTGATCCGTCAGAAGAACAGAAAAATAAAGATAAAAACGGATCCTGTATTTCAAGCATCCTTTAGGCCTCATGCACACGACCGTTGTGTGTTTTGCAGTCCGCAAACCGCAGACCTGCAAAACACGCATGGCGTCCGTGTGCATTCCGCAATTTGCGGAACGGCACGGACAGCCTTTACTATAACTGCCTATTTTTGTCCGCAAACCGTGGACAAGAATAGGACAGGTTAATATTATTTTTGCGGACCACGGAACAGAGCAATGGATGCGGACAGCACACGGAGTTCTGTCCGCATCTTTTGCGGCCCCATTGAAGTGAATTGGTCGGCATCAGAGCTGCCTAAACTGCGGCTTCGATGCGGACCAAAACAACGGCCGTGTGCACGAGGCCTTATGCTCAGTTAATGCTTTTGGCATTCATTTTAGCAATTTCTGTCTGAGATCTGTGGTTTTAGACGGAAAAAAGTCCTGCTGGCACTGCCCAAATTCTGGAAAGATCAGTTCACCCCCTGGCTTAGAGGACACGCCCAGGAACTGGATTTCGTGGCCATGCAGTTCTCTATGAGTCATTATCATCTGTGGTGTCCTAAACTGGCTTCACACGTGGTGCTGCAGTGCAGATTCAGGCCGATATTAAATCAGGCTTCGCCCGCTTGTCCTTAGAATACATAATGACATTGTGAGGGTCCCCGGTGGCTGTTGGGGGCAGCCCTCTGTTTTGCACTGAGATGACTGTACGAGCTTACCTTGCTATTCAGAAATCCAGCGGTCTGTAAAATTAATTTGGAGTTTGTGTCTCCCCTGAATCTCCAGAGAGAGTTATCAGTGTCCTTCGCGCCTGTAATAAATCTGCCAGGTACTAATTATTAAGCCTCATCAACTGCTGGCCACGCACAGGGAGCTGAATATCAATGGTGAGACGTGATGCTGAATGTCTTCAGGTGTCGCTCCCTCCCCGAGAACACCATGGGATCACAGATCCGAGCCGGTGATATAGGAGGGATATGACAGGGTGACAGGGGCGCTGATTTATTATCCCTCCGTGTAGAGGACTTGGACAGCTCTACCAGGCATAACAGCTGCTATGGGGCCCAACAACTCAAGGGGCCACTTCTGCTCACACGTAAGGTTCAGTTAGTAATGACTATGGAAAGGGGCGTGTAAAATGCATGTCACCCCCTTCTCAGTTGTACTATGGAGCTCCCTGTTTACCCCTGGCATGTACGTTGTCCCTTCTCTATGGCAGCACACTTTTTGCATTTATTCCTGTGCTGTCACTAGAGATGAGCGAAGTTCTTGAAAATTTGATTCAGCTGCTTCGCCAAATTTAAAGAAAAAAAATTGCTTTGTGCCAAATTACTTCGTCACGAAGTGCATTTATTTGTAAGTAGCGGCTGCAATGACGGGGAACAGGGATCGCGCTCCCCCCCCCCCCCCGTCATTAAACCCCTCAGATGCCGCGTTCATTGTGGCTTTCAGGGGTTAATCCAGTGAGAAAAAGAAATACTCTTCTCAACCATTTGAAAGCGTAGAGGCCGCCACGGTCATCTCAATTAAAGTTCCAGCGGGAAATCCGGCGTGGTGCGTGATGACGTCATCACACAGCCCAGCGTTGTGAAGTCCACTTTGGATACTTCGATACACTCAACACTAGCTTTGATATTGTTGTATTATTCTTTTTGTATACATTTTTCCTTAGCTATGACATCATGGTGTGCAGTACGCACAACACTAGTACTCTGACATCACTGTATTTATTATCCTGTACTGTGACATCACTGTGTTTATTATCCCTGTACTGTGACATCACTGTGTGTATTATCCCTGTAATGTGACATCACTGTGTTTATTATCCTGTACTGTGACATCACTGTATTTATTATCCTGTACTGTGACATCACTGTGTTTATTATCCCTGTACTGTGACATCACTGTGTGTATTATCCCTGTACTGTGACATCACTGTGTTTATTATCCTGTACTGTGACATCACTGTGTGTATTATCCCTGTACTGTGACATCACTGTGTTTATTATCCCTGTACTGTGACATCACTGTGTGTATTATCCCTGTACTGTGACATCACTGTGTTTATTATCCCTGTACTGTGACATCACTGTGTGTATTATCCCTGTACTGTGACATCACTGTGTTTATTATCCTGTACTGTGACATCGCTGTGTGTATTATCCCTGTACTGTGACATCACTGTATTATCCTGTACTGTGACATCACTGTGTTTATTATCCCTGTACTGTGACATCACTGTGTGTATTATCCCTGTACTGTGACATCACTGTGTTTATTATCCTGTACTGTGACATCACTGTGTTTATTATCCCTGTACTGTGACATCACTGTGTTTATTATCCCTGTACTGTGACATCACTGTGTGTATTATCCCTGTACTGTGACATCACTGTGTTTATTATCCTGTACTGTGACATCGCTGTGTGTATTATCCCTGTACTGTGACATCACTGTATTATCCTGTACTGTGACATCACTGTGTTTATTATCCCTGTACTGTGACATCACTGTGTGTATTATCCCTGTACTGTGACATCACTGTGTTTATTATCCTGTACTGTGACATCACTGTGTTTATTATCCCTGTACTGTGACATCACTGTGTTTATTATCTCTGTACTGTGACATCACTGTGTTTATTATCCCTGTACTGTGACATGACTGTGTTTATTATCCCTGTACTGTGACATCACTGTGTATATTATCCCTGTACTGTGACATCACTGTGTTTATTATCCCTGTACTGTGACATCACTGTGTTTATTATCCCTGCACTGTGACATCACTGTGTTTATTATCTCTGTACTGTGACATCACTGTGTTTATTATCGCTGTACTGTGACATCACTGTGTTTATTATTCCTGTACTGTGACATCACTGTGTTTATTATCGCTGTACTGTGACATCACTGTGTTTATTATCCCTGTACTGTGACATCACTGTGTTTATTATCTCTGTACTGTGACATCACTGTGTTTATTATCGCTGTACTGTGACATCACTGTGTTTATTATCCCTGTACTGTGACATCACTGTGTTTATTATCTCTGTACTGTGACATCACTGTGTTTATTATCGCTGTACTGTGACATCACTGTGTTTATTATCCCTGTACTGTGACATCACTGTGTGTATTATCTCTGTACTGTGACATCACTGTGTTTATTATCCCTGTACTGTGACATCACTGTGTTTATTATCTCTGTACTGTGACATCACTGTGTTTATTATCCCTGTACTGTGACATCACATAAAATTACATTATCAAAAGGATGCCCACGTAAAGTAGATATATGGGGAATGTTAATTAATGAATATTTTATGAGGCATCACTATCTGTCTTAAAAGCAGAGATATTCAAATTTAGAAGTGAATTTTTTTAAATTTTTGTTAAATTTTGGATTTTTTTTCTATAAATAAAGGTAAAACATATTGTTTCAAATTTACCATTAACATGAAGTACAATGTGTCACGAGAAAACAGAATGGCTTGGATAAGTAAAAGCATTCCAAAGTTCTTACCACATAAAGTGACACATGTTAGATTTGCAAAATTAGGCCTGGTCATGAAGGGGGTAAGTGGGCCGGTCTGGAAGTGGTTAAATTAGTTTCTAACCCCACGCTATAATGGAAGAATGACAAATATCACTTTTTAAGGTAACCCCCTTGGTGCCCAGCAGTCTATATATACAGACGTGGACAAAATTGTTGGTACCCTTTGGTCAATGAAAGAAAAAGTCACAATGGTCACAGAAATAACTTTAATCTGACAAAAGTAATAATAAATTAAAATTCTATAAATGTTAACCAATGAAAGTCAGACATTGTTTTTCAACCATGCTTCAACAGAATTATGTAAAAAAATAAACTCATGAAACAGGCATGGACAAAAATGATGGTACCCCTAACTTAATATTTTGTTGCGCAACCTTTTGAGGCAATCACTGCAATCAAACGCTTCCTGTAACTGTCAATGAGACATCTGCACCTCTCAGCAGGTATTTTGGCCCACTCCTCATGAGCAAACTGCTCCAGTTGTGTCCGGTTTGAAGGGTGCCTTTTCCAGACTGCATGTTTCAGCTCCTTCCAAAGATGCTCAATAGGATTGAGGTCAGGGCTCATAGAAGGCCACTTTAGAATAGTCCAATTTTTTCCTCTTAGCCATTCTTGGGTGTTTTTAGCGGTGTGTTTTGGGTCATTGTCCTGTTGCAAGACCCATGACCTGCGACTGAGACCAAGCTTTCTGACACTGGCTAGTACATTTCTCTCTAGAATTCCTTGATAGTCTTGAGATTTCATTGTACCCTGCACAGATTCAAGACACCCTGTGCCAGACGCAGCAAAGCAGCCCCAGAACATAACAGAGCCTCCTCCATGTTTCACAGTAGGGACAGTGTTCTTTTCTTGATATGCTTCATTTTTTCGTCTGTGAACATACAGCTGATGTGCCTTGGCAAAAACTTCGATTTTTGTCTCATCTGTCCACAGGACATTCTCCCAGAAGCTTTGTGGCTTGTCAACATGTAGTTTGGCATATTCCAGTCTTGCTTTTTTATGATTCGTTTTCAACAATGGTGTCCTCCTTGGTCGTCTCCCATGTAGTCCACTTTGGCTCAAACAACGACGGATGGTGCGATCTGACACTGATGTTCCTTGAGCATGAAGTTCACCTTGAATCTCTTTAGAAGTCTTTCTAGGCTCTTTTGTTACCATTCGGATTATCCGTCTCTTAGATTTGTCATCAATTTTCCTCCTGCGGCCACGTCCAGGGAGGTTGGCTACAGTCCCATGGATCTTAAACTTATGAATAATATGTGCAACTGTACTCACAGGAACATCTAGTTGCTTGGAGATGGTCTTATAGCCTTTACCTTTAACATGCTTGTCTATAATTTTCTTTCTGATCTCTTGAGACAGCTCTTTCCTTTGCTTCCTCTGGTCCATGTCGAGTGTGGTACACACCATATCACCAAACAACACAGTGATTACCTGGAGCCATATATATAGGCCCAATGGCTGATTACAAGGTTGTAGACACCTGTGATGCTAATTAGTGGACACACCTTGAATTAACATGTCCCTTTGGTCACATTATGTTCTGTGTTTTCTAGGGGTACCATCATTTTTGTCCATGCCTGTTTCATGAGTTTATTTTTTTACATAATTCTGTTGAAGCATGGTTGAAAAACAATGTCTGACTTTCATTGGTTAACATTTATAGAATTTTAATTTATTATTACTTTTGTCAGATTAAAGTTATTTCTGTGACCATTGTGACTTTTTCTTTCATTGACCAAAGGGTACCAACAATTTTGTCCACGTCTGTACTTGTGAAATTCTGATGCTCACAGTAGTATCATACATCATGCGTATGTCAGGACGATCATTTCTTGAGATCTCTTCTGTGGGAAGCCAGGTGTTGATATTTCAGGAGTGAACTGTTCCGGTGACAGCTGCTTAAGCAGATTTTGATTTTCAAGCCAATTTGGCTGTGGGAAAGTTCTGCCAGTACAAATGAAGGAGCTCCAGATAATCAGTCTTTGCTTCTATGCATAATCATGGAGCGTTTGCAATGACCTTTGCTGGAGAGGAGCTCAATAGACTTTGCCCCGATGACACAGGATATTTACTGTAAAAATAGCCCAGCGTCTGCAAAGCATTGGATGCTGATGGGAAGGGGGCATTTAATGCACGATATGTCAGAGCGGATCTGCATCATCGTGTCATCTGTGGTAATGATGCCATTCTCTTGATATTTCATGGTGTAATTATCGTTAGTTTGCACATTAAGGAGTTTGTTCAGTTCACTAATTATTTCTCATGCTGGAAAGGATGCCAGGGTCCTAGACAGGACCACGTTCTGATCGTCATGTAGCGCTCCAGATATCTGATTCCAACAAGGAGCAAAGAGAAGGAGCTCAGAACCAAGTATTTCACCAGGTCCAACTGGAATTCAGGTACAGTTGTATCCCGGTCTGTTGTTTCATCCCCTCCATTGCTTGGTGCCCTTCCAGCTGCCGCTATACCTCTGTATCTCCATAATGGCAGGTAGGTAACCGTGCAGCCCTGAACTCCTCCGACATCACTGTCCCTACCTACTTGCACAATACAACCTATAAGATGGCCCAAAACTTGGTGACGGTCCCAGACTTGACTAAATGTAGGGGATTAAACCCAGTGGGGTAAAAGCTAAACCCAGCTGCCGCTATACCTCTGTATCTCTATAATAACATGTAGGTAACAGTGCAGGCCTGAACTCCACCACATCACTGTCCCTACCTACTTGCACGATCCAACCTCTACAACGGCCCACAACTTGGTGACAGTTCCTGACTTGACTAAGTGAAGGGGCCTAAACCCAATGAGGTAAAAGAGAGTATTCAGACAGAAAGAGGTCAAAAGCAGACAGGCAAAATTAGGACTGGATTAGAATCCAAAAGCTAAGTCAAATACACAGCAGAGTGAAACCAGGAGATAATGTCAGAGACAAAGTCAGCAGGCAAAGGCGGGGTCACAAACTAGCTTAGTTTAATACCTAACAGAGACCAATATCAAGCAAGGTCAAATAACAAGCAGAGTCAAATACCAGGAGGTCACGTCGGGGCAAAATCAGGAAATAGTGGCAAAGTCAGAGAAACAGGTTGGCAAATGGTCTGCCTCTTTAAGTAGCCCTCCCTCAGGAAGCATGTGATGCCGGCACCAAGCCTGATTGGCCCGGCATCCCTGCTTCCTGATAGGTTGACCAGTCTGTTGCCGTAGAAACCGAGTACTGATGGTGACGCTGGGGTAGTGCAGCCAGACTCACCATGGAAGGGTAGATGGGTAATTATATAACAATCGTGCTGCTTTTCCTGGTGCAAACGTGCAAACTGCCAACCTCTTAAAGGGCCAGTGCATGGGTAATGCTGCTGACTTTAGCCAATACCACAATGGTGTTCTAAGGGATTATTACTCTGGGCCTGAGCAATAAGGTCCACTTGTTTATAGTCCATAAACCTTCTAGCTATTGCTGTCAGCAACTAAATATCTTGGAAATGCTGAAGAATGGAAATTCAAAGTTTATAAAAAATTGTCGAATTTTTTATTTGTTGGGTGATTAAATCCACGCTATAGTTCAAGATGTTTGAAGTAAAATCCCTTTCTCTCAATGGACCAGCGCTGATGAACCCTCTGTATTCACTCTGGTGAAGTCTTCTCTTGATTGTTGACTTTGACACACATACACCTACCTCCTGGAGAGTGTTCTTGATCTGGCCAACTGTTGTGAAGGGTGTTTTCTTCACCAGGGAAATAATTCTTCGGTTATCCACCACAGTTGTTTTCCGTGGTCTTCCAGGTCTTTTGCTGTTTCTGAGCTCATCGGTGCGTTCCTTCTTTTTAAGAATGTGCCAAACAGTTGTTTTGGCCAGGCCTAATGTTTTTGCTATCTCTCTGATAGGTTTGTTTTGTTTTTTCAGCTTAATGATGGCTTGCTTCACTGATAGTGACAGCTCTTTGGATCTCATCTTGAGAGTTGACAACAACAGATTCCAAATGCAAATGCAAATAGCAGACTGGAAATGAACTCTGGACCTTTTATCTGATCATTGTAATTGGGATAATGAGGAAATAACACACACCTGGCCATGGAACAGCTGAGAAGCCAATTGTCCCATTACTAAACTCAATTTAGTCACAATCCTCTAACTGTTTTAACAGAGCACCCAGCCCTGAGCACAGGTCTTAAAACTCTCCCGACCCCTCGATCCTCAAACGGGAATCCAACTAGGATTATGGACATATACAACAGTAATGGCTTACGCCCTCTCAATGGCTTATCTCACCTTTTACATCTGTGCCCCAGCCATTGGTTCCTCTATTTCCAATTGAGCAACTCTATTAAGTCCTTGGCACCTGGATCGCAATTACGCACGACTTTAACAGACTTTGAAAAGCTGTGTATCACGGACTCGGCTCCTGGACATGCCATCTCACTTATCTATAATTTACTGAGGGCTGGGGGTGCTGGGGACAGGGTGGCCAAAACCTCACCATCAGCCCCCAGATTTATCCTCGCTTGGGAAGAGGAGATGGGTACCACTCTTACAGGGGAGCAATGGAAGAGATCTTTGTTATTCACTCACAAAGCATCAGTGTCATGTAGGCGACAAGAACTCAACTACAAGATACTGACTAGGTGGTATAGGACACCGGTAAAACGTCATTAGTTCTATCCTTCTGTATCCGATACCTGTTGGCGTTGCTTTACAGCTATGGGTACGATGCTCCACATATGGTGTAATTGCCCGAGGGTTGTACCTCTGTGGCGAGAGGTATTCACCCTATATAACTCTCTTTACCGGTCTAATATACCTTTTTCACCCACAATAGCCTTGCTATCTGTCTTCCCGGGTCGGATACAACAGATCAAAAAGGGAACTTTCAGATTCTTTATACTGACCATGAGACAAATGACCTAATAACCTGAAGGGGACACTTTGAGCCCCAAAACACGTTGTTTTATGTATACATGGTATCTATGAAAATAAAGAAGATTTGATCTTCAAAGACCTGCTTCACCAGTGATTTTGCGCCTGACCAGAACCTTCTTTCCTATAAGCATCCTTTGGGGGATTGGGCATCCGATCCCAAATAAACTTCTTCTGCGGCTGCATTCCTGGACAAAAAGGGTCTATATATTTCCTTACAAGTCTACAATAGTGTTGTGTCTATTTCTAGCACAACCCTAAAAGGTGAGCACCTTTTTCCTTCAATCAATTGACACTTGTGTTGAACGTACTATCCTATTGTGCGCCCCCCTTCCCTCTTGCTTTCTTTCAGTGGGTACTGCGTCTGCGTGAGACTTCGCTCGGCCGTCAGGGAGGGGGAGGAGAGGGATGAGACGCTGTTGGTGGTTAGGGATTCAGGAGGAAGGCGTTTTGGGCACTGCAGGGGGGCGTTACTGGGCACACAAAGTGGAACATAACGCCCCTCTGGGCACCTTCAGGATTAATTAGCATAATTATAAAAGTCGTTTTTCTGCCAAACTACTGGACCGATTACAGTATAGAACAGCAAAGCCGATTCAAGGTAATCTGTGGAGCATGACTGGTTTAAAATCTGAATTTGTGTTATTGGAGGTGACAGAATCCCTTTAATAAATAAAAACAAAAAACATAAATTTGTCAGAAATCTGGGGCGTTGCACATGTTCTGGATGGCCTGAGAGTGATGTATGTACACCAGTTTAAGGGGGCCCATACTAAGTTCTGCTATGGGGCCCTATGAGATCTGTGTACAGTCGTGGCCAAAAGTTTTGAGAATGACACAAATATTAGTTTTCACAAAGTTTGCTGCTAAACTGCTTTTAGATCTTTGTTTCAGTTGTTTCTGTGATGTAGTGAAATATAATTACACGCACTTCATACGTTTCAAAGGCTTTTATCGACAATTACATGACATTTATGCAAAGAGTCAGTATTTGCAGTGTTGGCCCTTCTTTTTCAGGACCTCTGCAATTCGACTGCGCATGCTCTCAATCAACTTCTGGGCCAATTCCTGACTGATAACAACCCATTCTTTCATAATCACTTCTTGGAGTTTGTCTGAATTAGTGGGTTTTTGTTTGTCCACCCGCCTCTTGAGGGTTGACCACAAGTTCTTAATGGGATTAAGATCTGGGGAGTTTCCAGGCCATGGACCCAAAATGTCAACGTTTTGGTCCCCGAGCCACTTAGTTATCACTTTTGCCTTATGGCACGGTGCTCCATCGTGCTGGAAAATGCATTGTTCTTCACCAAACTGTTGGATTGTTGGAAGAAGTTGCTGTTGGAGGGTGTTTTGGTACCATTCTTTATTCATGGCTGTGTTTTTGGGCAAAATTGTGAGTGAGCCCACTCCCTTGGATGAGAAGCAACCACACACATGAATGGTCTCCGGGTGCTTTACTGTTGGCATGACACAGGACTGACGGTAGCGCTCACCTTTTCTTCTCTGGACAAGCCTTTTTCCTGATGCCCCAAACAATCGGAAAGAGGCTTCATCTGAGAATATGACTTTGCCCCAGTCCTCAGTAGTCCATTCACCATATTTTCTGCAGAAGATCAATCTGTCCCTGATGTTTTTTTTGGAGAGAAGTGGCTTCTTTGCTGCCCTTCTTGACACCAGGCCATCTTCCAAAAGTCTTCGCCTCACTGTGCGTGCAGATGCGCTCACACCTGCCTGCTGCCATTCCCGAGCAAGCTCTGCACTGGTGGCACTCCGATCCCGCAGCTGAATCCTCTTTAGGAGACGATCCTGGTGCTTGCTGGACTTTCTTGGACGCCCTGAAGTCTTCTTAACAAGAATTGAACCTCTTTCCTTGAAGTCCTATAAATTGATGATTGAGGTGCAATCTTAGTAGCCACAATATCCTTGCCTGTGAAGCCATTTTTATCCAACGCAATGATGGCTGCATGCGTTTCTTTGCAGGTCACCATGGTTAACAATGGAAGAACATTGATTTAAAGCATCACCCTCCTTTTAACAGTTCAAGTCTGCCATTTTAACCCAATGAGCCTGACATAATGATCTCCAGCCTTGTGCTCGTCAACATTCTCACCTGAGTTAACAAGACGATTACTGAAATGATCTCAGCAGGTCCTTTAATGACAGCAATGAAATGCAGTGGAAAGTTTTTGGGGGGACTAAGTTAATTTTCATGGCAAAGAAAGACTATGCAATTCATCTGATCACTCTTCATAACATTCTTGAGTATATGCAAATTGCTATTATAAAAACTTAAGCAGCAACTTTTCCAATTTCCAATATTTATGTAATTCTCAAAACTTTTGGCCACGACTGTACATCCCTGACTTTAAGCTTTTTTTTTTTTTAAAAGAAAACTAGAAAACCCCTTAAAGACTTGCATGTCGGATTTTCTATTTTTACATTTATTTGGGCAATGAACTGAACGAAATACTCTGCAACTACGAAGGCTTCAGAAATAAAGCGGCGCTTCCATCTTCAGCTCTCGGAAGGTCAGCTCTCCGCTGTACATCACAGATTTGTATCCTATCTCTGATTGTCATGATTTGTTAGGAAATGCTTTAGTTGATGTGAAAAAAACACCCATCCTTTTTACCTCTCTGCTGATTGTTTCCCTTCTCCTCATTTCTTACGGATGTTTTAATCTGAATATGTTTTCATGTTTTAATGGAATCGTTAAATTAGCCCAGGAAGAGAAGAATAATGAGAGCCGTCCGCGTATCAACGGCGGCACAATTTACCGGTAGGCCGTACCCCTTTTGTGCTTGCAATTATTGTTAGGCTTTTTTTATTTTTACCTTTTATTTTATGTTTTAATCCCAGGGAGATGGCTGAATGTCGAGAAAACGAACTAATATGAATTTATGAAAACAGTAAAATGAGAAATGTTAAATACCATTTAAGTCTGCCAGATGGATTGGAATTGAAAAGGGAGTCTTAAATGGGTTCCTGCATATCTATTACTGAGCGCTAGCGCTAATGGGGAAGGTGATTACTGAGGTCTTTCATTGCAGTCTTTGCATTTGCACCGGCTGCAGATAAAGTGCCCGCATTGTGTCTTCCCCTTTGTCTATTTTAAGAAAATACGGTGTGAAACTTCATAAGACCTGAATATTTAATGGGTGGGAAGAGAAGAGGAAGTCAATGTTGCTATTACATTTGTATTAATTGAATATTACATTAGTATTTTACTTCTAGAGTATGCATCCACTAAGCCAGGAGTGCACAACTGAGTTCTGGGGGAAAGGGGGTCCATGTGCAGCCCCCAACCATCTGGTCACAGGCATGCTTATCTGTGTCTGGTGGCTGCTCACATGTCATTTACTATCAGACATTTATGACATAGACTTTTGACGTGTCATAAATGTTTCAGATGGGAGTACCCCTTTAAATATTATTGTGGCCCTTGGGAATGGTTCAATCTGAAAACGTGGCCCTCTGACCAGAAAAGTTGGTGCATCTCTGCTCTACACCATGGATGGCCATACCATTTAAAACCCTCAAAACGCATGGATGCTGGACTTGCCTGAGCATGCATGTGTTGGACTTGCCTGAGCATGCATGTGTTCTGAATGGGGAGAAGAGGGTAACCTGTTACCAGACACCTCATCTCCCGCTTGTGTTTTAAACAGCAGAGACCTAGGGTTAAAATGTCTGCGATCATCGATAATGCCAATCACAGACTGACTTAGTGGTGAAAATGCAGGAATGCTGTGCTCCTGCACTGGTAGCAGCTTCCCCTTCAGTGAGATATGGGAAGCTGTAGCTTAGTAATGATAGACCAGAGCCTGCTGGAGATTTGGAGCCTATCACAGGTATATTCCGATACAGGCCTGCAGGTGGCAGCACTGCATTGGAATATACCGTACTGAATCAAATTACTGAATAGAAATGGAAATCTAATGATTGCTTGTTGTAGCCACCTAGGGTGACTTTAAAAAAAGAGGAGGAAAAGTTATTAAAAATAATAAAAAAATTGAAAATATAAAAAACTCTAATTACCTCCTTTCCCCAAAAATTAAGATTAAAATAAACAATCAAAAAAATAAACATCATAGGCAAAAACATCTATTCTATTAATATATAAAAATATTTATCCAATGCAGCATAACGGAAAAAAATTGCCAATTTTTTTAATCGCTTCACCTCCAAAAAAAATATAAAATAATTTATAGAAAGTGATCGAAAAGTCATACATAAAATGGTATGAATAAAAAAAAAATACAGACCACCCCACACAAAATGAGCCCCCACAAAACCATAAGGGCTACACAGAGATAACTATAAAAAAAAGTTATGGGGCTCAGAATATTCAGATGAAAAGTTTTTAATTTTTTTTCTTTCAGTATTAAAACACAAGGAAAACGATACAAATGTGATATCACTGTAATCATACTGACCTGGAGAATGCAGTTTTACTGCATAGGGAATGGCATAAAAACAAAACCAGTAAAACTATGGCAGAATTGCTTTAATTTTTTTCAGCTTCTGATTACATCATATGTAACATTAAATGGTGCCATTAGAAAGTAAAACTTGTTCTTCAAAAAACTAGCCCTCATACGGCTATATGAATTGAAAAGTTAAAAAGTTATGGCTCTGGAAAGGCAGGGAGTGAGAAACGAAAGAGCAAAAACAAAACATCCTCCAGGGCTCAACGGGTTAAAATATTTATTCATTTATTTATTTTTATATATAAATCTTTATTACAATTTTTCCAGTTTCTTACATATTTATACAATAATCATCCTATTCTTCCATGGTTATATTAGTTAATTACATATAAATATTTATATGTTAAATAATTTTGTTAAAAAACAAGAATCTCTTGGTATTCTTTTTTTAATCGCAAATTTTCACATGAATCTGCAAACAGTTGTGACAGGTATCGAAGTGTCTGCGGCTCCTGCTCTTTTTTCCGACACATCTCGCTATCCCGTCATGGAATGTACAGATGTGATTCCAGTTGTTGCAGCACATACCAGCGTGTAGAGGAGTGTGGGAACTGGCACTGTGCCCGCTGCTGAAGCCAAGACAAGATTTTATTGTCTAAAATAGTGTGACTGCGGAGGGTGTTTTTTCGAATGGGCTCTGCCTAATAACAATGATATATGGTTCATATTCAATATTAGATATTCCCTTACCAAGTCAGGACTAAAGGGGGCGCTATTCTAAGGGTTTATTTACATGGTGCAAAAATCCAGATCTGACCGCAGCATGTGAGTAAACCCAGTATTTTTGCAGTGAAGAGAGTCTTCTTAAAGAGACCACATCACCTCTGCTGACATGTATTCCCCAAGAAATAACAATTCTAAAGAGACTCTTCTTAGAGCTCTGCATTGTGCCATTCCTCGGTTATTCTTCCTGGAAATGTAGGAAGTAATTGACCATTCCGCTTATCAAAGGGGTGTGTCCCGACACACTAAGACTTTGCGCTGATTGGATAGTGTCAGCCTGTGCAGGAACCCCCCCCCAACTAGTAACACCCTATGGTCAATTTTGTTGAAAGTTCCTTCGAGGATTAACAAGGGAATGGCAGGAGAGAAAATATGCTTCAGTATGGCTATTTCATGGGGAATACAATTATTTACTAAAACAGATGTCAGGAGAGGTGATAGGTCCTCTTTAAAGGAACACCCCAGGCCAGGGATTGAGAAGGCGGAGCATGACACAGGAATCAACCGAGAGATCTCTTGTGTCATGCTCCACCCCTGCAGTCGCTAAACCAGGCATATCTTTGTGCATCGTTATTGCCCAGAGCACATGCGTCACATTCATCATCTATTCAGTTATTTATCTCAAAGCTGTAAAATACAGCGCATTTATTAAAGACGTGACTTTGCTAATTTATGCAAGCCCCGCCTCTTTGCCATATCATTTGCAAGGCAGTCCTATGAAAAATGGGAGGTATGACGACGTTGTAGATTATGTTGGTGCCATGGAAGCAAGATTTTTTATTTTATTTATTTATTTTTGCTGCACTGAAAACAACACAACTTTCTATAGTCCCCATCACATGACTTTTAATAAGAGGGATTTTCACATGGCTTTTAATGCTTATTTAGTGCTGAAATCCACGCCCCATGGTTGGCGTTTTTTTCCCATATGGGACACTGACGGCAGCCAAGTTGCTGGGATATGTCATCAGATAGGTGCAGGTACCATGTCTGAGATCCGCTCCTATCTCCTTAACAGAGTGAAGTGAACAGAGAGCAGCCATGCATACGCGACCACCCTCCTTTTACCGCTATGGGAGTTCCGAAAGCAGCCGAGCCCTGCCTTGGCTATGTCATGCAGTCCCATAGCAGTAAATGGACAGATGGCCGCGCTCAGTTGCCCATTTTTAGAACTTCCATATAGACAGATGGGAAGCACGCTGTGCAGTGTGCACTCCTATACTTCAAGTGCCCCTTTCTCTAGATAGGAGCGAGTCCCAGAGGTGGGACCTGCACCTATCTGACAATGGTGGCATATCCTAGCAATGTGTCATCAATGATCCAGATGGGAATAGCCCACTTTAAAGGGCCTCTGTCAGCAGATTTGTCCCTATGACGCTGGCTGACCTGTTACATGTGCGCTTGGCAGCTGAAGGCATCTGTGTTGGTCCCATGTCCATATGTGCCCGTATTGCTGAGAAAAATGATGTTTTAATATATGCAAATGAGCCTTTAGGAGCAACGGGGGCGTTTCCGTTACACCTAGAGGCTCTGCTCTCTCTGCGCCCTCTCCACTTTGATTGACAGGACCAGGTGTGATCAGATTTTTACTCCCTGGCCCTGTCAATCAAAGTGCAGATGGTGCAGCAGTTGCAGAAAGAGCAGAGCCTCTAGGTGTAATGGTAACGCCCCCATTGCTCCTAGAGGCTCATTTGCATATATTAAAACTTCATTTTTCTCAGTAATGCGGGCACATATGAACATGGGACCAACACAGATGTCTTCAGCTGCCAAGTGCACATGTAACAGGTCAGCCGGTGTCATAGGTACAAAACTGCTGACAGATGCACTTTAATGCAAATCCGCAGCACAAATCCAAAGGTCAGCTTCAGGCTTCTGCAGCGGATTTTTCCATACTCTTCACATACCGGCAATTCGATTGGAAAAATACCCTTCACCCTTCTGCTTTTTGAGCAGAATGTGTCTACAGCTTGTGTTCCTGCCATTTTCAGTTTTACCAATGTTAGTTTTCCTTAATTACAGGCGGATAATGACGCGGCGGACGGCAGCAGATGTCATCCATATACACAGCTTAGGGCTGACAGAGAGGGATGCACGCGGGACTTTAAATTGATTGGCACTATAGGGTCATCTTGAGTCTAATGGCTGCAGATCTGGAGAGCAGCACCAGGTGCAGAAAGCCCGCTTCATTCCTTTAACAACACGGAGGTAATTGTTGCATCGAGTGAGGCACTAGATCATTTTGGAGAGAGCCAGGGGATATTTAGGAACATTAATTAGGTGACTGTATCCAGATGTCTCACCAAATCTCTACTGTCTGCCATCCATCACAGCGAATATCATTTATATCCAACTCGACGGAAACGAGACAAGGTGCTTTAAAAGCTATCCTGATTTATAATCAGCTTCTGTTGTGTGCTGGCTGAGGCCGGAGAGCGGAAAGTGGCACAATATATGGCGCCTTGTGCATAAGGGTCCCGTCGGTGCGCAGGTTTGTCGAGCCAAAGGAAGAACAAGGGGGCGACACGTTAAATAATGCGAGATCCTGTAATGAGAAGAACAGACAGAGGCATCTGACTGTCATTGATACTAGTGATGAGCAAAGCATTCAAAATTTTGATTCGGCTGATTTGCCGAATTTTACAAATAATATTTTCTTTGTAGGTAATGGGTGCAATGATGGGGAGCGGCGATTGGGCCGCCCCCTGTCATTGTACCCCTCAGATGCCGCATTCATAGCTGATCGCGGCATCTGACAGCGATAACACAGTGTAAAATAAAATAGAAAACTTTAATAAATCATACTTGCCTCATCCATTTGATCACGAAAAGCCGGCCGCTGCCATTTTGAATAAAGATCTAGTGCGAAATCTTGCGCAGCCTATGACATCACGTCAGCCAGTGCGGTGACGTCATATGTCACAGCGCACGGGATTTTTTACGAGATCTTCAATCCAGATGGTGGCGGCCGCCTCTTCGTGTTCAAATGGATGAGGAAAGTATGATTTTTTTAAAATATTTTTACCGCCATTCAGGGAAAACTGATTCGCACGAGGAAATTCGGCTTCACACGCAAATAGAATTTTCCCTGAAATTTTGATCTAATTCCACTTTGCGGAGTTCAATTTGCTCAAAACAAATTGGTACGTCTGACAGAGGGGGCGGCGTACAAGTAGCTTTCCAGTTGGGAAGACAAAGGGTCCTCGGTATTTCCGTTGTGTTATACAAGCTAGAGACGAATGAAGGAAATTCAGGCTGAGAATTCAGACAGGAGCTCCAATTGTCTCTCTGTCATAAAGGGTTTTCCAGGACTCAGGGAGTCGCGCAGACCTACCTTAGTTACACATAGCATGCCTTTAGAAGAGAGTTTACAATACACTTACCATACCTCCCAACTTTTGAAAATTGCAAAGAGGGACAATATGTGCGGCACACATGACTGCAGTTTTTTTTTTCATACTGGCCCACTCCTCTAACTCCGCCCAAAGCATAATTACTGAGTCACAATTGCAGCAGCTGCAGCAGTAAGGTGAGTGTAAGTTTCTTTTTCTGCAGCATGTGGAGCCCCCGAGACAATTTTTTTTCCTGCGCTTCAATATCCAATTAAATATTAGCACATAAATCATCGGATTGTAGATATTTTATGGTCCAAATCGCACAAATAATGAAGTTCTGGTCTAATATACAGGCAGAAACTGTACAGACACTTTGGTAAGGTGCAACTTACTAAATGTAATCATGCACATTTATGCATTAATTCCCCAGGTCAAAAAGAGGGACATTTAGGCTTCTTTCACACGGGCGTCGCGTGTGAGGGTCGGACAAGATGCGGGTTCGTTGCGGAAAAATGCACGATTTTTCCTCGCGAGTGCAAAGAGTTTTAATGCGTTTTGCATACACGTGAGAAAAATCGTCCTGTTTGGTACCCAGACCCGAACCCGGACTTCTTCACAGAAGTTCGGGTTTGGGTCAGGTGTTCTGTAGATTTTATTATTTTCCCTTATAACATGGTTATAAGGGAAAATAGAATTCTTAATACAGAATGCTTAGTAAATTAGGGATGGAGGGGTTAAAAAATAGAAAAGAATAATTACACTCACCTCATCCACTGGTTCGCGCAGCCCTACTTGTCTTATTTCTTCTTCTTTAAGGACCTGGGAGGAAAAGGACCTTTGGTGGCGTCACTATGCTCATCACATGGTCCATCACATGGTCCATCACCATGTTGATGAGCACAGTGACGTCACCAAGGGTCTTTTTCCTCCCAGGTCCTCAAAGAAGAAGAAAGAAGACAAGCCGGGCTCCGCGAACAAGTGGAAGAGGTGAGTGTAATTATTATTTTTTTATTTTTTAACCCCTCTATCCCTAATTTACTTAGCATTCTGTATTAATAATTCTATTACCGTATATACTCGAGTATAAGACGAGTTTTTGGGCACATATTTTTGTGCTCAAAAAGCCCCCTCGTCTTATACTCGAGTCTACTATCTTACTTTGTCTTTGCTCCGGTAATAGCAGGCAGTGCGGGGGGCGGCGCTCACTCACTGACGTCACGCACCTGCGCCGCCTAGTGGGAGCAGGCGCGTGACGTCAGTGAGTGAGCGCCGCTCCCCGCACTGCCTGCTATTACCGGAGCAAAGACAAAGTAAGATATCCAAAGTTAAAGAATACTGATAAATACTACTTTAGAAATATACTGCTGTGAGCGTCGGGGAGGGGGATCTGTGGATGGCAGTGCCATCCACAGATCCCCCTACAGTGCCATCCACAGATCCCCCCTCCCCTAAACAGTGCCATCCTGGCACTGTTTAGGGGAGGAGGGATCTGTGGATGGCTCTGTTTAGGGGGGATCTGTGGATGGCACTGTTTAGGGGGGATCTGTGGATGGCACTGTTTAGGGGGGATCTGTGGATGGCACTGTTTAGGGGGGATCTGTGGATGGCACTGTTTAGGGGGGATCTGTGGATGACACTGTTTAGGGGGGAGATCTGTGGATGGCACTGTTTAGGGGGGATCTGTGGATGGCACTGTTTAGGGGGGATCTGTGGATGGCACTGTTTAGGGGGGAGATCTGTGGATGGCACTGTTTAGGGGGGAGATCTGTGGATGGCTCCCTGTATTTAATGCAGAGTGTGTGTGTATATAATGCACACACTCTGCATTAAATACAGGGAGTCAGAGTCAGACTCCCATCAATCTGAGTCACCCTCTTGCAGATGTGTGTATATAATGTAGAGTGTGTGCATTATATACACATACACTTTGCATTATAGCTGCATTTCCCACCCTAGTCTTATACTCGAGTCACTAATTTTTCCCATTTTTTGGGGTAAAATTAGGGGCCTCGGCTTATACTCGGGTCGGCTTATACTCGAGTATATACAGTATTTTCCCTTATAACTATGTTATAAGGGAAAATAATAAAGATCGGGTCCCCATCCCGATTGTCTCCTAGCAACCATGCATGAAAATCGCACCGCATCCGCACTTGCTTGCGGATGCTTGCGATTTTCACGCTGCCCCATTAACTTCTATGGAGCCTGCGTTGCGTGAAAACGCACAATATAGAGCTTTCTGCGATTTTCACGCAACGCACTAGTGATGCATGAAAATCACTGCTCATGTGCACAGCCCCATTGGAGTGAATGGGTCCGGATTCAGTGCTGGTGCAATGGGTTCACCTCACGCATTGCACGCGCACAAAATTCTCGCCCGTGTGAAAGGGGCCTTAATGATCAAAGAGGGACAGAGTGACTTGGGTCAACAACAAAAAAGGGCTGTCCCTCCAAATGAGGGACACTTGGGAGGCATGCACTTACTATTCCAAGGTTGTGTAAAACCCAGTTATGTGATGCTCCTCTTCTGAAAATCCAGCTTCCACTGATGTCATGTCCTTTACCAGGTTTCCGTCATGAGCTACAAATCGCTTCCGCTGAGGATGAGGTCAGAACTACTCCTGTCCCTGGCACATGTGCGGATGAGGTGGATTCGGGAGTTTGTGCATGCACCCGTGGGAGAGGAATAGTTCTTCTGACCCCATCCACAGCGGAAGTAATATGATGTCCATAGCTCTGGTCGGACATGTGTTAAAGGACATGACATCAGCAGAAGCCGGGTTTTCAGAAGAGAAATGTCACATAACTGGGTTACACACAAATTCAGAATGGTAAGTTTATTACAGACTTTCTACAGGGGTCTTATGTCTAATTAAAGGGGTTTTCTAATACTTTTTAATTGATGACCTATCTTTTGAATAGGTCATAAGTATCTGATCAGTGGGAATCCCACACCCGGGACCGCCAACGTTCAGCTGTTTGAGAAGGCACCGGCGCTCCTGTGAACACCACGGCTTTCTCTCAGACCAGTGATGTCACCTTCATCATTCACGTAGCCTAGGTGCAGCTCAGCCCCGCTCAAGTGAATGGGGCTGAGCTATGATATCAAGCACAGCCGCTATCCAATGGACGGTGCTGTGCTTGGTGAGCTGAGAAAAAGGAGCAGGAGCGCCGCAGCCTGCTCAAGCAGCTGATCGTGGGAGTCTCAGATATCGGACCCCCAACGATCAGACCTTTAATGAATTGGAATTCTATGCCAGATACATATTTTTGTATCAGTAAGGGTGCTAGCAATATATTTTGTCAAGCCATTTTTAATTTGCCTGCAAAAAAAACATCCAAAAATGTGTGCAGCGTTTTCTTTCTGGTGCTTTATGGCCAAATAGTGTGTTTGAGTACCTAGCTTTTCTAATGGCATTTTTTTTATACGCCTTGCATTTTGATACAGGAAAGTATACACCCATCCCCCTCGCTCTGATATCATTTCCTCTGACAGCAGTATTGGGAAAAGGAGCTTACAACATATACTACATAAAACTGCAGTCAGCTCCCTCTAGTGGTGGCTGCCGGTAGCTGACATTTTATAATTTAACTCTCTTTATATAAAACAGAGCTACAACTCCCCATAAAAATATATGGTGCGTTTTTTTAAGCGCTGGGTTGTGGGCCCCAGTAATGCACAAATGGTCAGCCACCACCTTCTTCTCTCTGTCCTCTTTGCATCGCTCCTCTTAGGTTTTGCATTGACTCTAAAGCACTCTTGCATCTGTGGCAGACTGGATGCAAATAAATGGAAAAAAAAATAAAACCCATTGTGATTTAATACAATATTCAGTAGGTCATTGACATACCGGCCCAACTATATGGGGTGCAGAGGTAGCAGTCACATTGGGGTCACACCAGTATTATAAATGGCAGATGGTTGGTCCTTCTGCAGATTTTGCACTAGGCCCCGTCTATAGGACTCATCACTCATTTTGGATCATTATATTGTAGCAAGCTCGACTAATAAAAAGTACATAAATCAGTAATATCAGAGCAGAATAACCAGCGAGCATATGTTCAGGTACACGACACAGAGATATGCAGCAGAAACAAATGCTGAAGTGATTAATCTTACATTGTAAACATCAAGGGTCTACATTATGGATATTTAGTGTGAATTAATGACCTCGCATCGGACTCTCTGAATGTTGGGGAATGTTGGTATTTTACTGCAAATAGAAGAAAACAAGATTAATGTGAGCAGATATCAGATCCACTATTCGTACGGTCAACATATTAATATTAACCTTTCCAAGTACATTCTTGTATCTGCTATGTCCATCCAGGAGGTTATCTACTAAAGGTCATATTTATGGGAGAATTCAATTTACGAATCACAGGATCCATCCTCTGTTCATTACTCAAAATTACATGAAATGTAGAATTTCTGTAAGACAAATATATGGGTGAGGTAAAGGGGGAGCCAGTATAAAAGATCCTAGGGGTTTGTATTATAGAACCATAGGCACTGCATGTCTATAAGGCAGGATATTCACCCACAGAATCAGTGCTTCTAGGAGACAATATCTCCATGATATCCTATCAGATAAAACATGACACAATAAATAGTCCATGAGAAAAAAAGAAAATTGTGTTCCTCGGAGGCGGTACCATATGGACCTCTGCAGGCTATGAGCACAGAATTACAAGATACATACAGTGTGGGTCCGTAATACGTCCAGTTAATTTTTAGCGACTGAATCTTTGGCCGGTCACAAGCCGACTTGCAAGCTTCTTAAAGGGGTTGTGTTTTCATATACCCTTTAAATCCCTCTAATTTGTGGTCTAGATAGAAGAGAAAGCAACTAAAATAGAGCAGAGAGCTCTCAGTATTACCAGCACTATATGCAGGGGGCAGACAAAATGAAGTCTGTGATGTGCAGTTCCAGCCAATAGCTGCAAAGCAGGAAGTGATGTCACGGAAGGGGGCGTTGTTTTGGCAATGTCTTCTGTTCAGTGCTGTAGCATGCAGCCATTTGGCAGGGGATTGGTAAGGTGAGTATTACCCCTTTTGTTATTTTAGACCAGTGTTTCCCAACCAGTGTGCCTCCAGCTGTTGCAAAACTATAACTCCCAGCATGCCCGGACAGTCTTTGGTTGTGCGGGCATGCTGGGAGTTGTAGTTTTGCAACAGCTGGAGGCACACTGGTTGGGAAACACTGTTTTAGACAATCGTAAAAAAAAAAAATATCATGGACAACCCCTTTTAAAAGTTCTATGCAGCCATGCCCACCATTATATTTCCAACACATTACATAGTTAATACGGCCCATCAAGTTAATGATCATGGTAATATCCCCCAGCTTAGGACTCATGCACACAGTCATATTATGGATCCATCTATGGGCCCTCTACTGTACATGGCGGGTTTTCTTACACATTGATATATAATCAGTGAAAATTAAAATGTGTCATGTTCTATCCCATGCCGTATTACAGAGATATTCTCTGAGTTCCTAGAAGAGTATACTGGGGCACAGCTGGGGGGCATGTGCTTTGGGTGCCAGAGTGTGCCAACGAGCCACATGGATATTCAATAAAGCAGTTCTGAATTCTGAATAAGGTCCCATTAGAAGCGAAGCATGAACCATTTTTATAGTCAATGAATAGATAATCAAGAAAACTGATGTAAAGTGCATGTAGAAGTTCCTTTTTATGGAATACTATTCCGTGCACTGTCCTAGGTGACAATTAGACCCTGATCGGGCTAAATTTAGAAATAAATAATAGATTTCTGTCTGATTTTATTATCTTGGGCGGCTTTTTACCTGTCAAGGACATTTAATGTCTATCCATTGAGAAAGCATTAATTTCCCCCCGTCGTAATCTCACCTGTCCATATTAATAATGAGAGATTAATTGCCACTGAATTATTAGTGTGTCAGTTTTCTTTGCATGCCAGTCTGTTATGTGAGGACCTATCATAATAATGTGTTTAATCCACCCTTTGTCCATGGTTCCTATAGGGTACTAGACCATCAACTTTTGTGCATAAGTGCAGTAACATTGGAAAAAAAAATACTGTAGTCAGAACCCCTAAACTGTCTTTTACAGTGGTCTATTCCAAAACACACAGCACATCTTTCCCCAACTAACTGTATGATAACAGAACAGACCACTGCACAAGGAGGGGTCCTGACTACACTAAAAATGAGAACTTTATCCTTTCTCTGCTATTGAGCGTAAAGCAAAGTGACAGCAATAAACAGATGAATAAAGGATATTATTTTATTTTTTTAAACTTCTATTACACTGTACATTCACCTGATATTGTGCAAAAGATGACCCAACACATTAGGGGTTCTCTGCCATATTTAGGATATATAGATATGTTAGAGGGGGATATCTCATTTAGCAACTCCCTGTATTAGCCAATGCATAAAGTCACAAACTCAGCTTTTTCATGCATTACATGGTCGAACGTTGCAGTTTCTAAGTTAGTAGTGGATTGTCAAAAAAAAATAAAAAATTGCAACCTGACCTGCAACAGCTTATCGTCAAGGGCAGAACTACAGGGGGTGTAAAATTAGCGGTCACCCCCAGGTCTCTGTGCATGCTTCAAAGAAGACAACCCTTTTAAATAAAACTGCAGCTCTATGGCTATGGTTTTTGGAATAAACTCTGCAGAGCCTTTGATTTATTGGGGTGCTTGGAATTGGTCTCATGTTCACACATGGCAGATTTGTTGCACAGTATATGGCACAGTGCTGTACAAGGGAATGAAATTAAGAGAACTCTTCTTAGCTTCTTAGGCTACTTTCACAGTCGCCTTTTGGGCGGATCCGTCATGGATCTGCAAAAACGGATCCGTTACAATAATACAACCGCATGCATCTGTCATGAACTGATCCGTTTGTATTATCTGTAACATAGCCAAGACGGATCCGTCATGAACTTCATTGAAAGACAATGGGGGACAGATCAGTTTTCTATTGTACCAGATTGTGTCAGAGAAAACGGATCCGTCCGCATTGACTTACATTGTGTATCAGGACGGATCTGTTTGGCTCAGTTTCGTCAAGCGGACAGCAAAACGCTGCAGGCAGCCTCCAGAGCGTAATGGAGACTGATCGGAGCCAAACTGATCCTTTTCCATTCAGAATGCATTAGGGCAAAACTGATCCGTTTTGGACCGCTACTGAGAGCCCTGAACGGATCTCATAAACGGAAAGCCAAAACGCGAGTGTGAAAGTAGCCTTAGTGCCATGACATCCGTCCTTACTTCTCAGGTTCACCCCAGACACAGGGTGCCATTCTAAGATCAGCACAAAGCCTCATCTAATCTAATTTATCTAAGACCAGAAAGTATGTCTCAGTGTCTAAGACACTACAAAGGTCATTGTCCTTCTTAGGTCTGAATATCCTGCGCAACCAATACCTGCCAACAGATGGCACTGTCGCACTTCCAACGTTTTTCTACCACAACGTCCGGATAAACACAAAAAACACCTTCATTTTAATCACCTGCCCGTTTTCAGAAAAAGATCCATCGCATCTCTTATTTCTGTAATAGAAGTTAGCATGTAATTCATATTTTCTGCTATCAACATTATTAAATGCTATGTCGTAAAAAGCCTCATTATCTTCCTAAAGAAAGCGCTAGAAAACTGCCAGCTGGGTGCAGACAATGGCATTTCTGCTGAAAATATGGCATTTCAGAATTTTTATGATGACACCAAATGATTCTGTTTTCATATCTAATGTAAATAATATACACATTATATAAATCTGTCCCACATAGGGCTATAAGGTCAGAGTCACACAAAGTGTTTTTTTTGAAGGGTTACTCTGGCACACAGCAAGTTGGTGTATTTGTATTTTTTGTTCTTATTTTTCATACTTTTTTTATTTAATTCTTTTATTTGACTTTTTTGCTTTAGTTTTTGCTAACTTCACATTCTCATTGACTTGCTTCCAATAGGTGGCGCTAGAGAGAATGTATTTTTTCCTCCTGGAGAACAAATTTGCATACTTTTTTTTTTAAGAAGCATTGCCTTTAAAACTCCCTAAATCAGCTAAGAAAGAACCTGTGCCATCCATTTTAGTTTTTGTAAATTTTTGTGTTTTTATTCAAGTTCTTGGTGTTTTCTGTGGTGGGTTTTACTCCATTTATTCATATAAAAAAATATTTTTTCCTGTTTGTTTTTTTTTGTGCTAGGAATTGAGTCACACAGGGGAAACAGTTTTTAAGAAAAAAATTATGAACTTATGAACTACAGACCAAAGGCTCATGCACACGACCGTATGTATTTTGCGGTCCGCAAAACACGGATCCTCAAAAGAAGGTGATGACGTCCATGTGCATTCCGTTTTTTGCGGCATGAAACAGCTGGCCCCTAATAGGACAGTCCTATCCTTGTCCGTAATCCGGACAATGATAGGACATGCTCAATTTTTTGGCGGAACGGACATATGGACATGGAATGCTCATGGAGTAACTTCTGTTTGTTTTGTGGACCTATTCAAATGAATGGTTCCACATACGGTCCACAAAAAAACCGGAACAGACATGGATTAAAAGTACGTTTGTGTGCATGAGCCCTAACAGTGAAAAAAAGTAGGTGTCTCAGATCATTAGGCTATGTTCACATTTGCATCAAAAGCTCCGATGCAGACTCCGTACAGCCAGAAGCCATCAGTCCTCATCCTGCAGAAGGACTGAGGACGGGCCAGCACGTATGAACACAATGTGAGAATAAGGGGATGCCACTCCACAACGCAGGTTTTAGGATTTCGAGGAATTTTTCCTTTGGTGTTTATATATATATTTTTTTATAATACAACGTATACGCTACTCTTTCAATTATAAAATGAAATTTGAAATATCTTCAACATAATTCAGCTTTATAGGAGGACAATTTTTTTTCAGAATGATACGAATCAATTTTAGGAGCACATAGAAAATGCTCTCATTTTATAAAGAAGTCTTTCACAATGACTTTGAAAAGCCTTTTTTACTACAGGAATGACAGCATTAATGTCCTAATTAGGCAAATGGCTCTGTGATTTCTGAGGGGAATAGTCTTCAGGGGCTCGCAATGGCTCCTCTAACAGTTACAATTAAGAACCTAAGACAAATGTGTGAAGGGTTTAAAAAAAGAAAGGAAGGAAGGACACATTTACTGGAAGATGACGACGGGGCCTCCGACTACTGCTAAGGTGACAACATGAATATACAGTATAAAAATACATATGAGATAGATATAAAATAGATGATAGATAGATATTAGAAAGATAGAGTTATAGATGCAGAAGCGTAGGGCAAGGCCCATGGGCCCTGGTGTAAGAGTTCAGCTTGGGCCCTCCTTCCCTCAGTGCTTTGTGGCAGAGATGCACCCAGCCTTTCTGCTGTCCGAGTCGCAAATTGAAACAGCGCCCCGCCAATGCCAAATTCTTCACCTAACCCCTTCCCTCCAGCCCTACTGTTAAAGATATACTTGGAAAACATTACATACCGCTGTACAAAACATACAGGGTAATACAGTGCCACCTACCTCTTCCATCCAGTGATGACTCCTCTGATGTAGATGTTCTCTTTCCTCATCTTCTCCTTTCAGACCAGACCACCATGATGATTTCATCTCTCGTCTCTGCAGAGTTTGACAAAAAGACATCTTAGTTTCCTACTTTTCCATCATCCTCCCACTTTCCACACCTGCAACACTGTGGCCACTGTGCTCCCAATACTACAGAAACAGATAATCCCCCTGAAAATAATAGTACCACACAGATAGCGCTCCCTTCAATAATTATTGGCACACACTGACCTAAAAGGTAACTGCACCCAGCAAAGTGTCCCTGACACTAATAGTGTACACATAAAGTCCCCCCCCAAATTTACTGTTAACAGTGCCCCCAATCGTAATAATGCCCCATTGTGTCCATACTAGTAATCATAGTCCCCCAGTAGTAATAATTCCCCTTATAATGTGCATCAGTACAAAATATACCCCCTTACAATGTGCGCCAGTACAAATAAAATAGCCCCTTATAATGTGTACCAGTACAAGAAATACCCCCTTACATTTCAGATCAGGGCCCTATATCCAACCTCAGATGAGACCCCCATCAGACCTCCATGTCAGACCCCCCATATAAGACCTCAGATCAGATCCGCTTTAGACCTACATGTCAGATCCCCATATCAGATCGTCAGACCCCTATATCAAACCTCAGATGAGACCCCCATGTCAGACCCCATATCAGACAAAAATAAAATAAAAATTAAATTATCTCTCCTTCTCCGCTGCTACTCTCCCGGTCCGGCATTCTCTCCTGCAGTCACTGCTCCCTGGTTTTCCTCGGGCCCACGCTGCAGTCACCTGACTGCGTACAACGTGAGGTCATAATACGCGCACTACGTCCTAACGCTGTAGTCAGGACAGTGTAGCCCATCCCAGAGAAGACAAGGGAGGAAGGGTGAGTACAGCCAGTGCATAGCTTCACTCACCGCTCCCATTGCCTTCTGCATATTATTTTATAATGGAAGCGCTCACTAGTATTCACTTTATAAGACTTATTGGGGGTCATTTATTAAGACCGGCGCCGGCCTCTACATAACTTAGGCGCATCCACTGGCGGTCTACATATACACCAGCTTCCTTGCATTCATAGATTTACAACATTTTCTATGGCTACAACAGGCATAGAAAATGATAAATGAGGCACGCCTAGCGGACAGCCCCTTCCCCGCCCACGCCAAGCCCCTTTTTTTAGACCTGGCGCGAATGGGTAAAAGTCTCAAATTGCGGCGCGTATATCAGTTACTAAATGATCCCCATTGTGTCTTATAAAGCAAAAAATTGTGGGCCACTGTGGCCCCCCTGGCTTAGGGACCTGGTCGCAATATGCCACTGTATAGATGTAAGGCAATAGATAGGTCAAAAATGTCTGCTAGATGAGGGTCTCAACCATAAAACTGAATGGAGAGAGCTGTGGACACGTCTGACCACCTCCCCATTCATTACAGTCCTGGATGCAGCAGCCAGCGACTATCTCACCAGACAGGCGGAGGACCCCATACTGAAGATATATCCTGTATATAGGCCCTACATATCTGGGATTTATCATGTAGCACCTAAAATCATTGTTTGTCAGCACTAGTGTTGGGCGCGAATATTCGAATTACGAATTTTAATCGAGAATATCACCACTTCGAGAATTTGCGAAGATTTAGAATATAGGGCAATATATTCGTATTCGCGAATATTCTAGATTTTTTTCATTTGAACCCATGATCCCTCCCTACTTCTTTCTTGTGGGCCAAAGAGAAGGCTACAATATCTATATAATACAGATAGTCAGTGCTAAAATGTGAAGTAGCACGTATTGCGCCAAAATATGCGCATCATTAATTGCCGATTTGAGCAATTGTGAACATTTTGGAGCCCTCCATCTGCATATAAAGCTATTGTGATGTTCTGCCGTGCCAACCATTTTCTCCAGTCTCAGGAAACTTCTAGCAGCTTGAAAAATGTAGCAAAAGTGACCCACGCCTGTATTGCGCCCGCATTACACGCACACTACAGTGCCGATTTTTCGCAATCAAGAAAATAATGGAGAATTCTTGAATTCCCAAATTTATGCCGAATATTCGCCTAAATATAGTCAGCACTACGTCACCCAGGGTAAACAGGGATATGCTGCCAACAAACAATGTAACTGTATGGGGACGAACAGTCGTAGTAACGATCATTGATCCCCATACAGGTATGATGATTGCTACATTTAAATGCAGGAAACAAGTGGGCAATGATCAGGAATGAACTTCCTCATTCCCGATCACTGCCCGCTCTATCGTCTCATGTTAAAGGGCCCTTCACCTAGAAGAGAGCCGGCACTTACCTCTTATGAATAGCTTCTACTTATCACTCGATTCTTATTATTGAATTTATTATTGATTTGTGGCACATTTATATACAGTAGCTATCCAGAGCCATCACCCGAGCAGTGACAGATCTAACATATAGGAGGCCCAGAACTAGGGCATTTTTGGGTGGAATTCATTAATTATATGACAGATAATACAGCCTTCATGTTCAGCGCACGTTACCCCACATTTGTAAAGATTTTATACACGAGGATCATCGTAAGGACAGAGCGTGAAGAAGTTGTGGTCGCCCTTTACAGATCTCACATGTTACTCCTGTCATGTGATGGGTCGTAAAATCTGCACTTAGAGGTCACTCGGGGCAATGCGGATCTGCTCATAGCACAATGTGGAGTTCATGCTGTTCTTAGATCTTATAATAGCATTTTCCCATTTTAGATAAACCGCTGAATGAGTTCTCTGTGACTTTAATTATCTGCGTAAGGAAACCATCAAAATCATATCCCATAACATCACCACCCCGGAAATATGGGAGCAAAAAAAACCGTAGTTTAAAAATTATATTTAATAAAATATGTTGGATCTGCTGTATATATGACCCTATTAACAGTGCCAGCCATGAGTGTCTCATTATATACCTATCAATCTAATATCTATCTATCTTTATTTTATAAAAAATAAAGAAACTCTGCGGCACTTCCGTGAAGGTGCGTTTATTTACCTGGTATCATGCAACGTTTCAGTCCTCTCAGTGGGACTATTCTCAAGCAGTGGTTACCACTACTTGAGAATAGTCCCACTGAGAGGACTGAAACGTCGCATGATACCGGGTGAATAAACGCACATTCACGGAAGTGCCGCAGAGTTTCTTTATTTTTTGTATTTTTGGGCTTGATGGATCGCCCTTCAGCCGCTGGCACTCCTGCATTTGCTTGATTTACAGCGGTGCTCCCTGATTTATTTATTCTTGTATCTTTATCTAATATCTATCTATTATCTATCTTTATTTCATATCTACCTATTGTGGGGTTTTGCTCTGGTAGACAGGTTAGCGGACGCAGTATAGAGGCAAAGAACCAGGTTGTAAATCAACTTCAGCGTTTTATTCACACTCAGCAAAAACATCACATTCTTGGTGCTTGTTCACACACAGCAAAGCATAATACTGGTCGGCCTGGAATCCTAGGTGTCAGTTCACACCCGGCTATATGCTCAGCCACGGACAAGTTCACTGGCAGGCTTGTTTGCAGTCCTCAGCACAGAGCACTTCTCAGCTTTTCTGTCAGATGGAGGATAATCCACACCACCTGATTAATGGTGACTGCTTTTTATAAGCCTCCCAAGACCCGGCCTGGAATGTGGGGAGCAGCCACCCACCCAGCACTTTGGCTACTCCCAGTAAGAGCCGTCCCGGATTGGCTTTACAGCCATACTAAACAGCTGAAGTGTCAGACTGCAAAGCAATAATGACACTTCAGGAAAAAACAGCTCTTACCTCACAAAGGCCAGGAACCTCGGTGACACGTACCGACCATCATTGATGGCCCCTTGTTCCTTCCTACACTATCTATCGGTCTATCTATGGTAGATATACAAAACATTATTTACTTTAATTGGTGTATGAATCACTTCTTCTTATTTGTCTGCAGATTTCGTTACATTTGCCCCCATTGAGCCGTGTATCAGTCAGTGGAGCTTTTACAGTTGCATGTTACTAAATTAAGTCTTCATTCCCCTTCAGTACATAGCGCTCTCTCCCCTCTGCTCCGTGTCGGCGGCACAGCCTTAAAATGACAAATTGTAATTGCCTTTCCATACAATTTCTGCGAATAAAAGAAAAAGAAAAACTGGCGGACTCCTGGCGGGTCTGAGAAGCAGATGAGATTGATTAAACAATTTTTAAACAACTTGCTACCCCATAAAATTTTTATTAAAGCCTCCGCTGTGAAATGTACTTCTTTGATTTGCCACAGTTTTTTTTCCGACTTGTTCACTGGTGATAATTACTACATTAGGAATTAAATGAAGCTCATATACTGTGCCCTGCAGACCGTCTGTGAGCGTGATTTACAGAAGTGAATCTTCTATTGGGCCTAATCGAAATAATTGTCACCTATCATTTAGACTTGACTTCCAATTTTCATGAAGTTTTCAGGCTGCTGAATACGCTCTGCTCCATGAGCTGACAACCTGACCAGCTCTCCGTAAATCTGAAGTCCTATGTATAAAAACTAAAAGTCCTTAAAGGGATTCTCCATGTTATTTTCAAAAATTCATATTCGCCCCATATAAAAATGTATTTTATATTATGGGGGTCTGATTCAGTTTTAATTCACACAGGCTTTTCTGGCTTTTAAGAAAGGACCTATCAGAACAAGACTTTTATTTATTTTTATACATTGGAAAATCTGGCATAGAAATTATGAGAGCTGCATGTTGATTGGCCAAAGGTCTACTCCAACAACCAATCAAATCTACTCCAACCACCAATCAATCAGCGGATTGTCACAGACCTGGATTCTGGAACCTCTGCCAATCAGCTGACCTACATGGGGAAAGGTATGATCAATCAACCAGCGGCCACTGCTGGCGAAATGTGGTATTACAGGTACTCATTCTAATGAATGGGAAACCATTTAGAACATGGACAGGCTGAGTCCTCCAGAGTGGGAGGTATTAGTAGCTTTCGACTCTGGTCAATGGGGGCGGTTGTCTTCAGCTGGGGATTCCCATCAATGATGCCCATAAGCCCCTAAAAGACTTACACTCTAGAAGTCTTAATGTGACCACTTTATGCATCATTGCCCATTCATGGTTGCATTGAGCTAAAAAAAAGTCAGGCCCATTCTATGAAGGGATTGGCCATGTGTGACAACTACCCCTTTAACGTGTCTCCTAACTTTCCTCTACATTTGTGAATCAATATGATGCTCTTTAACTATAGGACATATGGAAAGGGCATTTAAAGAGACAAATATCTTAAAGGGCATCTGTCAGCAGATTTGCACCTGTGACACTGGCTGACCTGTTACATGTGCGTTTGGCAGCTGAAGACATCTGTGTTGGTCCCATGTCCATATGTGCCCGCATTGCTGAGAAAAATGATGTTTAAATATATGCAAATGAGCCTCTAGGAGCAACAGGGGCGTTGCCATTACACCTAGAGGCTCAGCTCTCTCTGCAGCTGCCGCACCCTCTGCACCTTGACAGGACCAGGGACAAGCCCTTTGAAGAACTCTTCATTTTTTGACTCCATTTTCTTTGACTATTTATAACAGATGGAAACCCCAATCATCTTTCTGGGGTGATGCAGGTGAGTGACTTCATTGCCAGCCCTCCTGTAGATCATGCTATGCTCTAGCCAGGAGCCAAACTTTTCCATTCCGCCTGATCTCCACTGTTTTCTATGTGATGGTATCGCCGTACACCACTTGCTCTGTTTTTTCAGTCACAGCACAATCGGGTAGACATGTTCCATGTGTGGAATTCAATACTCCCGTTCTCCTCTCCTTTTATCCGTGTCTCGTGTCCTGGAACTCTTGGCTACTTTATCTCACACGCTTGCCAAAGGCTAGTGCTGCAATCGCATATTGACATGCAAAAAATGACAGCCAGAGCTTTCACACTCTGGTGATCTCTGGGCGCCGGGGAGAGTCTCAATTCCGAAAGCACTATTAGGTTTGCAACCCCCCCTGTTGAGTTGCTCTACTCTAGTCCCATCAGGTAAGCTTTGTTATGCATTGGATTCATCTGCTGGAACTAATCCTGCATAGCTCCTTTCCCTAACAGAGAGCACCCGGCTGACTGAGCCATCCTCTCATCTCCACCGAACAGTATGGAAGAAGAAGACGCCGCGTATTAAAAGCTTGAATTATTGTCTGCTCTTTTCTATTTCCTGAATTCTGGCATGTCTCCAACTCATGAAATGTTCAGATTCCTATTCTTCAGTTGATCTGCAATGTCAACACTCTTAAAGGGGTTGTCCGGGTTCGGAGCTGAACCGGACATATCTCCATTTTCACCCCGGCAGCCCCCCTGACTTGAGCATCGGAGCAGTTCATGCTCCGATGCTCTCCTTTGCCCTGCGCTTAATCGCGCAGGGCAAAGGCATTTTTTGGAGATCCGGTGATGTACCGGGGCTCTCCATGGGGCTACCAGGAACCCAGGTCACGTCACCGGGACTGATGGGCGGGATTTAGCGCTGCCCTAGCCAGTAAAACGGCTAGGGCAGCGCTAAAGCCCGCCCATCAGAGCCAGTGACGTCACCGAACATACTGCCGGGCCGTGTTTTATTGAAAACAAAAGAGCCCATGCCCTGTGCAATTTAGTGCAGGGCAAGGGAGCGCATTGAGATGATCCAATGCTAGCCTCAGGGGGGCTCTGAACCCGGACAACCCCTTTAAAGGGGATTTCATTTAAAGGGGTGTCTCACCTCAGAAAATTGCATTCATCATATAGACAAAGTTAAAGGGGTAGTTCGGGTTCAGAGCTGAACGGGGACATATCCCCTTCTTCCGCCACACAGCCCCTTTGACATGAGCATCGGACCATTTCATGCTCCAATGCTCTCTCTTGCCCTGCGCGGTTAAGGGCTTTTTTGTTTACATTCTCGCATTGCTAGGCAGAGGCTTCCGCCTAGCAGTGTTCCTGGTGATGTGTACTGAATCGCGCAGGACAAGTGCTTTTTGTGGAGTTCCGGGGTCTCCATGGGTAAGCTAGGGGGAGGCTTCTGCCTAGCAGTGAGTCCTTTGATGTCACCGGCACTGATGGATGGGCTTTAGTGCTGCCCTAGCCTCCGCCTAGCCTACCCATGGAGAGCCCGGTACTTTACTGGATCTCCAGAAAAAGCCCTTTCCCTGCGCGATTCAGTGCAGGGCAAGGTAGAGCATCGGAGCATGAAAAATGCTCATGTCAGAGGGGCTGAGTGGGGGAAGAAGGGGATATGTCCGGGTTCAGCTCTGAACCCGGACAACCCCTTTAATACAAGCACTTACTAATGTATTGTGATTTTCCATATTGCTTCCTTTACTGGCTTGATCACATTATACACGGCTCCAGGGGTTATGGCCACCGCTGCAGTGCAGATACGAGGTGGCCGGGACAGGAGCTGTTGCGCATGCATGCCTATGTGCGCTCCCACGGTCCCAGCCACCAGAGAGGCAAGTGCTTTTTCCTATTATGTGCAAGCACGACCACCAGCTTTCCTTGGAACCAATAACCTCAAGATATCCATATTGATAGTACGGCAAGTCCTGAATGTGCAATAATAAAAAATGACTTAAATGTGAACATGCATTCGCAGAGCGTGGGCCCACAGAATAATTTCTTCTGGTGGGCCCAAAGGATTTCAGCCTGATGCGGGACAGAGCTAAAGAAGCAGAAGTGTCTTAATCCAAGGTGCAAAGCCTGTTGCCCTTGAAGAACCAGGCAGAGAAACTTTAAGATCTCTGCACTCATAATGTGATTTCAATTGTATTCCCAAAAAAAACATAAGCAGGGATAGAATAGGATCTGTGTAAGGAACCCGAGGGGAACATGGGTGGGGGGTCCTCTCCTATTTTTCAGATGAAAGAAGGAGAATTGAGAAATCAATGCCCAAATAAAGGTAACTAAAGTGCTAAATAACAGGGAAATGATGGGGGTAATTTATTAGATATACGCCAATTTTTGGCATAAATATGTCGCAGATTTGGTGTAATTTCTGTCTGAGCTGCCAGAGAGGAAGTGGAAATTCAAATGTGTATGATGGCCCCTATATGGTTTCGGCCCAGGGTCAGTTTCCCCTTGTGTCCCAGTTATTAGCTCAATAGGACCATTTTTGGACATGGCGGTCATATCCAACTCATCTACACTGCAATTAACACAGTATATTTATAGTTTATGATATGTTACAATATCCTCAGTGCAGACTACAAACTGCAGGTTTTCGCGGGGTACAAGAAATACTACGCCTCGTCCCCGTGGCCACTTGTTAATGTCTTAGTATCGTGTCACACAAGATGCAGAATGAAGAGTAAATAGTAAAAAAAATATCAGCCCATAAATTACTCTGAAAGTTTATGTTTGACAACCAAGTTGGCGTGAAGGTGATTAATCAGATAACGGAGGGAGGAGAGACCACTACCGAATAGAACCGCCATATAATTCTTGTTATGACCATATACAACAGGCATCTAAACGTGAAATTTATTGACCACTGACTAATTGCTTTAACCCTTCATTTGGCAGGGAGATATAGAGGTGAAGTGCAGTATGAGCCGTCAGCCTGAATGGAATTTAATCCAGGATCGCTATCATTATTGTTAACTTTGTCCTTTTGAAATAAAAAAAATTCTTCCCCTACTTGATTATTTTGGTGTTATGGGTATAAGTGTAAATTAGCTGCCATGTAAATTATCTTTGTGGAAAATCTCCTGGGTCCTGATGAGGACTCATTAATCCGATTTTAATGAGAGTATTCCCTGAACAGGTTTCATCAGTGAATGCATAGACTCATTTTACTTTGTAGGTTATATTACTTCCATGGATACAATGTTTCATCAGGTGTCAATATCACAGCATAGAACGCAGTGGGGCAATACTATCATGGTGAACCAGATTGCTATATGTTCTGAGCTTCTGGGCTTCCAGTGCTACTTTTTGGGTCCCTCAGGCTCCAGGACCTCAATGTAGCTCCTGTCTTAACGAGTACCTGAGTTTTCATAACGGCTGTGCTTCTTTGTACAATCATAACTGTGAAGGAACAGTTATGTTTGGGCTTCCCTGATATTTTTTTCAGCCATATTATTGCCTTTTTCAGCTGCACAGCTAGATGCATTTGACTCAGAAGCAGGAGACATCTCCCTTATGCTAGCACTATACTACTGCAACATCCTTTCCTTTATTTTCCCACTATCTTTGTTTTCAACAGAGCAGATAAGGAGGGATAAATCACAGTTACAGAAAGGTAGGACACTCCTGTGATGTTCAGAAGCTGTGTAGAAGCAGTTCTTTTATCAGGCTCAGGATCTCAGCTAAGTTTCGTGATCAGTGTGGGGGGAAACTCCACACTGAACACAGGAGGGAAGGGGAACAGTAACTGAGCCTGGAAACTAGGGAAGAAACAGGGCACCTCCTAGACAACCCTAATCTCGGCCCTGACTACCTATCAATATGAATAGACCTCAAAAGGTAGGAATATTCATAAGTAGGATACCTAGGCCCTGATTTCCCTATAAGGCCCTGGAATAAGTATAGGACCAGAGACAACCTATTCCTCCCCAGATGGATGAATGGAAGTCTCTGTCTCAGGCCCAGATACAACAACAGGGAATATAACAAATAGAAACAAACGCAACACTTAAAAGGGGTTGTCCCACTTCATTAAATAGGTTTTATCTAATTTATTTACCCCCACAGAACATATCTTCCTATCCATGTCATTATCCAAAAGCTACCTTTCTTTCAGAAAATCATGTTATGCGATGCCTTTGTTGATTTCTGTATCCCATGGATACGGCCTCTTTCGTCCGGCCGCATCGCTGTGCCGCGCCTGCGCACAACAGCTCTACAAATTATCGGGCCGCCTCTCCATTCCTATGAGTACGCGCACGTCCGCGCATGCGCAAATACAGGAGGCAGGTGCCGGAATCAAATAGCCGGCACCCGACCTCTATGACAGGGAGCGGCACCTTAGGGGTTAACTGCCGCTGATCGCAGCCCCCTATCATAGAGGTCGGGTGCCGGCTATTTCACCACTCCGGCACCCACCTCCTGCATTTGTATTAACATTGGTGGCGCAGTGCGCCCCCCCCCCCCCCAGTATAATAAACATTGAGTGCGGCCCCCCCCAGTATAATAAACATTGAGTCCGCCCCCCCCAGTATAATATACATTGAGTGCGCCCCCCCCAGTATAATATACATTGAGTGCAGCCCCCCCCCCCCCCCAGTATAATAAACATTGGTGGCGCAGTGGGAAGTGCCAATGAGGGTTAAAAAAATAAATAAAAAATTAACTCACCTCCACCAATTGATTGAGCTAATCACATGGTCCATTACCATGGTGATGGATCATATGATGTACCATGTGATGACCACAGTGATGTCACCACAGGTCCTTTCACAGGTCCTAAAGAAAGAACAGGAGACCGGCAGCTGCGCGATCAATTGGTGGAGGTGAGTTAATTTTTTATTTATTTTTTTAACCCTCATTGGCACTTCCCACTGCGCCACCAATGTTTATTATACTGGGGGGGGTCGCACTCAATGTATATTATACTGGGGGGGGGGGGCGCACTCAATGTATATTATACTGGGGGGGGCCTCACTCAATGTTTATTATACTGGGGGGGCGGACTCAATGTTTATTATACTGGGGGGGGGGACCTCACATACATTGTCGGCTCCATGTGGATGACTCATCCACATGAACGAGCACGCAAGGACTGAGCTCTCAGGGTGAGTCATGAGGAGGCGTGGCCAGCCTGCACTCAACTACAGGAGCCGAACCAGGAAGTTATCAGGACATCTACTGCTGGTAAGATTGAAAAAGCAAAGTGGGACAACCCCTTTAACTTCTGTAGAGATGGTAAAACAGGAACACCAGAGAGGATCTCACACCAGCTCAGCCAAACCCAAATGAAGCTTTCAACCGCATAGTCAGAAGGGTGGGGTGACACTATAAAGGGTAGAAGTTATGACCACTGAGCAACAGCTGAAAAAAGAGAAGTGGTCATTAACCCTATCAACACTGAATCAAGAGAAATCAAGAAGGCTGTTAGATTCCTCACGCTCAGCGAATCTCCTTGATTTCCTGACATCAGTCACCTGAGGGACCGTGACAGTTCCCCCCCCCCTTCTACGGGTGACCTCCGGGCACCCAGAACCGACCTTATCAGGATTGGCTCTGTCAAAGGCCTTCACCAGACGGTTTGCATTAACATCGGCCGCTAGAACCCACATCCTCGCCTCTGGTCCGTAACCTTTCCAGTGGATGAGATGCTGGAGGGATCTACGGAGAACTCGGGAGTCCAGAATCCTGCTGATTTGAAATTCTAAATTACCCTTCACCATGACAGGAGCGGGAGGCAAGGAGGACAGCTCAACATGTTCGACACATTTCTTCAACAATGACTTATGAAATACATTATGAATTTTCAAAGCCTGAGGAAGTTCAAGACGGAAGGCTACAGGGTTAACAATGGCAGTGATCTTATATGGGCCAATAAATCTTGGGCCCAACTTCCAAGAAGGTACCTTAAGCTTAATGTTTCTTGTGGACAGCCACACAGAATCACCCACTCTCAGGTCCGGACCATTCATACGTCTCCTGTCAGCCACACGCTTATACCTGTTGCCCATAATTTTTTAGGTTATTTTGAATTTTCCACCAAATCGAAGACAAAGAACAGGGAAAATTGTTCCTACTCAGGAATACCAGAAGTTTGAGAACCAGAAAATGTGCCAAACTGTGGATGGAATCCATATCCCCAAAAAAACAGTGACTTATCAGTGGACTCCTGTCTACGGTTATTAATTGCAAACTCAGCTAACGACAAGAATGAAGACCACTCTTCCTTATTCTCTGAAACAAAACATCTTAAGTCTCCAGATTCTGATTGGTGCGCTCCGTCTGTCCGTTCGACTGAGGATGAGAAGCAGAAGAAAAGGACAATTGTATCCCCAGTCGAGTACAGAAAAGTTTTTTTTTAGAGAAAAAAGCACATGAGCGCCATTTACTAGGTGAAGGACCTTGTGACAAAACTGCTCCCACCCCTACCTCGGATGCGTCAACCTCTACAATGAATGGCTGAGACACGTCCGGTTGCACCAGAATAGGGGCTGAAGCAAAACATTCCTTCACAGCAGAAAAGGCTTGTACTGCTGCCTCAGACCAAACAGAAATCGACCCCCTTCCTAGTCATGTCTGTTAAAGGTTTAACCACAGTTGAATAGTTCAAGATTAATTTATGGTAGTAGTTGGTGAATCCCAAAAACCGCATAGGCGCTTTCAGATTTTCGGGTCCATCCCAGTCCAACACCGCATGGACTTTCTCGGGATCCATATGAAAACCTGAAGGTGAGAGCAGGTAACCCAAGAATTGCACTTCCCGAACAGCAAAAACACATTTTTCCATCTTCGCATACAACTTATTCTCTTAGGATCTGTAACACCTGTCTCACATGATCCTGATGAGTCTCCATGTCTGGAGAATAAATTAGTATGTCATCCAGATATACAACAACAAATTCCCCCATTGATAAAGTGTTGAAAAACTGCTAGAGCGTTGTTTAACCCAAAGGGCATGACCAGGTTTTCAAAATGACCCTCAGGGGTAATAAAGGCCATCTTCCACTCATCCCCCTCCCTGATCCTTACCAGATTATATGCCCCCTCAGATCCAATTTAGAGAACACCTTGACACCGACAATCTGACTAAACAAATCCGGAATCACAGGAAGGGGCTAAGGATCACGGACGGAAATACAGTTGCGCTCACGGAAGTCCAGACATGGTCTAAGGGTACCATCTTTTATTTTTTCTTACAAAAAACAACCCAGCAGCAACTGGGCAAATGGATGGTCTGAAATGACCCTTCACCAAGCTCTCGGGATCCAAAAGGTTATACAACCGAGATTTGGGCAGATTAGCTCCAAGAATAAGATTGACGGGACAATCATACTCCCGATGCGGGGGTAACTCCTGGTTACCACTCTCCGAAAACACATCAGAAAATTCGGAAATGAACGAGGGTACAGTTTTAGTGTTGACCACAGAGAAAGACGCATTAAGACATTTGTCCATGAAAATATCACTACAATCGAGAATCTGTCTCGTTTGCCAGTCGATGGTAGGGTTATGTTTGCTTAACCATGGTAAGCCCAAAACCATCGGAGCAGGCAGACCCTCCAACACATAACACGAGACAGATTCCTGATGGAAATCACCCACTCTTAAATGGATGTCATTTTCCACCTGTGACAGGCATTTTTGGGTAAGAGGTGCAGAGTCAATTGCAAAGACAGAAATGCTTCTCTCTAGTGCACTAGTAGTCAACCCATAAATACGAACAAACTGTCCATCAATCAGGTTAACCCCTGCCCCACTGTCGGTAAATACCTTGATTTCCACAGTTTTGGACTCTAGCGCCACCTTGGCAGACAGGAGAAATCAGGTACTACCAGAAAATGACAAAAGTACGTTTTTTTGCTCCCCAGCCACACCACCGATAGTAATTTGGGGATTAAGCGTTTTTTTTTGTTTACACCTTGACGCTGAATGTATGGACAAATATTCACAAAATGTCCCTTCTTTCCACAATAAAAACAGACTCCCTTCATATGACCAGAGCTCTTACGAGCAGTCCCAGGAGTAGCTCCCCTCAACTGCATAGGCTCCTCACAAGGCGTAACCACAGGTGTCTCTTTGCCATAAGTGTCAAAGGAAGCCGCCACCTTATTTGACAGTACGTCCTGAGGATGAAGACCCTTAGATCTTCCCCTCAGGCGTCTATCCAGATGTACAGCAAGGGCCATAGCTGCTTCCAATGACTCAGGTTTTTCATGAAAGTCCCTGTGGTCTAGGGCAATAAACGGGTTAATGGTAAAGTCTTTGGTGGTCCAGGACCACAGAACATTTACAAGCCTGAGGGTATGGTCACACAGCTAAAATCTGCAGCAGGAAAATCAGTTGCTGGACACAGGTAATTTTTGGTGGTAGTAATTTTTGCGGTGTTGACCGTCGGATGTGGATGGGTCCGCGTCCACATGCGGTGGCCCTACAGTTGGTGCCCATGCATTGCTTACCGCAATTTTCAGTGCGCAGCACGGGCCCAGCTGGCACACGTTCGTGTGCATGAGGCCTAATTGAAAAATAAGATGGAGCCCCCATCACCTAGTGTACGAAAATAAATCATCAGCATAGTAATAATTATAGGTATGTATAATAGCATCATATATAAAAAAAGCATTACAGCAAAAAGCCGCCATATTGTTATTCCACACAAAAGGTACTTTTTGCACCTGATTGAGTAAGTGCTATGGCTATAGGCCCATGATTAGAAGCAGATTTTATTGTAGAATAACCTCACTCAAAAGGTTTTCTAAAAAAAAACATCTATAAAGCCACAAAATTACTACCACCAAAAATTACCTGTGTCCAGCAACTGATTTTCCTGCTGCGGATTTTAGCCGTGTGACCATACCCTCAGGCTCGTAATTGTCCTGTGGTCCTGGACCACCAAAGACGTGGGAAACATGAGAGTGTAAAGCGGGCGCTACAGTCATTATATGGTGTGGGGATTTGCTCTGGTAGACAGGCTAGCGGACGCAGTATAGAGGCAATCACAAAGTCTTTAACTTAAACATAAGGAAAAACAAAATGACCGTTCTCAGTCTTGGTGTTTGTTCACACCATGCAATGTCCATAGAACAAAATCTTCACCTGGTTAGCAGTTTTCCACCCGCAGTCCACAGCAGGCTTTAGGGGCCTGTTTCCCAGCATGCGGCTCTCAGCCTTTTAGCACGGCACAAATTCACAGGTCCCAAAACACAGAAACTCCCCAGCTTCTCTGTCAGATGGAGGATAAATCACAACCAGCTGAGACTGCTGGCTGGGTTTTATATAGGCCAAACAAGACCCAGCCTGGAGCGTGGGGAGCAGCCACCCACCCAGCACTTTGGCTACTCCCAGTAAGAGCCGGCCCGGATCGGCTTTACAGCCATACTAACAAAAAACTGTGTCAGTCAGCACTAGCTGCCGCTGACACTTAAAACTACCGGCTCTTACCTCCCCGAGGCCAGGAATCTTGGTGACACATATCTTCCGTCAATGACAGCCCCTTGTGCCTTCCTACAATGGATACCGCATGGTAGTATTAAATAGGTATTGTATGGAGGTATTATTTGGGCACTTAATAGCAGCATTTTGAGGGCCTTGTATAGAAGTACTATTTGGCATGTCTGTTTCTGTAGAATGCTGCTTTGTACTTTCCCTCTGTTATTCTTTCTGGAACAGTATGACTAAACTGACATCTGGATGTTAACATTCCCTTTTGGAAATGGGGTGTGTCCCTGTATAGTTTCAATCTGGACAATGTCATACTGACTAGGGACATGCTCTATTGAGAACGGGGACTAGTAACACCCAGTTGTCAACACACAATGTCCCGTCCTGAAGCTGTGTGCTGCCAGGACTTAGGCTACTTTCACACTAGCATTAAAGTGTTCCGGTATTGAGTTCCGTCCTAGGGGCACAATACCGGAAAAAAAAGCGCTTCAGTTTTGTCCTAATGCATTCTGAATGGAGAGCAATCTGTTCAGTATGTATCAGGATGTCTTCAGTTCAGTCACTTTTATGGTTTTTGGCCGGAGAAAATACCGCAGCATGCTGCGGTATTTTCTCCGGCCAAAATGCCCGAACACTTGCTGGAATGCCGTATAATTGAAATGTATTAATGCCGGATCCGGTACCAAGTATTCCTTAAAAAACGGATCCGGTTTTCCGGTCTGCGCATGCACAGACCTTTAAAAATGTGAAAAAGATAAATACCAGATCCGTTTTTCTGGATGACACCGGAGAGATCTGGTATTTCAATGCATTTGTCAAATGGATCCGCATCAGAAACAAATGGTATCCGTTTGCACACGGATCTCCGGAACCAGCAGGCAGTTCCGGCAACGGAACTGCCTGCCGGATTCCTCTAACGCCAGTGTGAAAGTACCCTTAGTGCAGCGCAGGCGCCCAGAGAAGTAGAACAGGGAGCTGTGAGTAATAACAGTACTAGGACTGGGAGCACCATACTCACCGCTCCATGGGTCTTATAAGGAAAGACATTTGTCCTCCTCCTGGGCCCCTTCCTGAGTTTAGGCACCATAACAGCCGTCTTCCTCTGCTTCCCTGGACGCAGCGGCCAAGGATTCTACATAGCCCTTCTTCTGTGCTGCAGGGGTGAAATATGATGTCAAATACAGATGAATGCAACTCGAAAAATTACATTAGGACCTACTGGAAAATATTTTTAGAAATTGGACAATATAACATTTTTTACCTGTGCACTTTAGTAGAATTTGCCAGGGTAATCTGACAAACAAGGGAATAACGTCTTTCTATCTGTAAAGCATGTATTATATAGAACAGATATGGCGGTTGTACTGGGCTGTACAGTGGGAGTCATACTTATCTTTCATTTCATTTTTTTTTTTTAAATCTCTGTGCAATTTCACAGCCCACACAAACACCCTCTAAGGAAATTGGAAAAACCTCAGAATCGATTTGTAGAAGCTTATTTCTATTCTTCTGTACACACTCTTCATCAAGACCCTTATCCTGTACCGACAGAAGTGCTAGCGCGAACCAGGCACCCAAAACGCGTCGATAATTGCTATATGAGAATGAAGCCCGTGGTAAACGGAGAGGGCGGTCACATGACCAAGCAGATGTTATACAGAGGCTCCCTTTCAGAAATTCAATTATAATTCTATTAAGGATTCATTGCAATTTACCAGCGCTGATAGTAGGTAGCGATCCATTGGTAAAGAAGCGCTTCACAAAATGCCTGCGCGGTAACGGAGCAGACGGAGTGGATCTTAATTACATCTGAAACGTTTAAACATTGATAGACATTTTAATATTGCTGCGATAAGGTTTCAATATATTCTGATTGCACAATATAATTAAGGCTGAATGCACATTTGAAAAGTGCTTCACTGTTACAGATATGCTCTTCAAGGAGTTGTCTGGTTTCAGAAAGCCTACAAAGGAGGGGGGGTCCTCTGTTCAGGATCTTCATCTGCAGAGAGTGGTAGTAAAGAGCGTCTCTTGCTCTGGAGGACCTGTCCTGTCCTGCTTTACACAACCCACTGATATGAATGGGCACTTGTAATGATGAATGACCCCTGTGGTGGCGCTGTAGGCACGGATAAGAACTGATCCCTGGAGGTCTCAGCAGAGGGATACTGTGTCTAACAAGTAGTGATCGTCCAAAGAGGAGAACAAATGGCTGCGTATGGGCGAGATACCAATAAGGGGTTAAAACGCCCACTGCACAGATCCTAAAGTTTTGGGTGTGCTGAATGCCATTGCCAAAGTTCTTCATAAAAGGTCATTTATCTCAGAATTTTCCACCTACATTAATATCTATCTATTTCTATCTATATTTATCTATGTCTATCTAATATCTATCTATCCAAAAGCAGAAAAATAGGAGCACCATAATGAAAAACAAACAAAAAAAAACAACACAGGTGCACACCTGAGGGACAAGACTATTGCCCAAAAAGTAAAAAGGCAAACAGGCAGCATGCTGAAATAATTGAAAAATAGAAAAAATTTATTCACCCATTTTAGAGTGCTGCCTGTTTGCATATCTATCTATCTATCTATCTATCTAATTACTAATATATAAATAGTAGTGCTGCTTTTTATTTTTTGCTTATATATATATATATATATATATATATATATATATATATATATAGTAGCAAAAAGGCAGCACCAAATCAGTAAAAAATGAAGAAAATGACTTTATTCACCCATGTGGATATGCAGCGTTTCAGCTGAACACTAGAGCCTTTCTCAAGTATATATCTCATATTTATGTATCATCTATCTATCGTTATATCTAAATATCTATCATCTTTATCTCATGCATATGTATCCCATATCTAGCTCCCTCACATCTATATCCCTTGCATATGTATATATATATATATATATATATATATGAAATTGCAATAAATAAATGCAATACAATATTCCCAGTATTTATTCCACCGTTATCAGACATCCGTCCTTTCCTTGTCTTCTGAGAGATCAATACATAAAAAGTAATTGCCTCCTATTAACTCAGCTTTCTCTCTTCGTAATCAATTCACAAAGAATATAATTGCTGTTATAATAAGAGCCGGTGCGTGCAGCTCGCTGTCGTCTCGCCGTCGCTGTAGCGAGCGTCAGAGGGATAGACAACAAATTAAAGATCATTATTATCACATTATAATCCGGTACACAGGAGCAGCGCTCCAGAGACGCTTTCTCCAGTAAGAGCGCCAGACGCCGCAGAGAGCGAAGGGCAGGGGAATCCTGCATTCATTACCGGCGACACGTCACGTCTCCCCACAATGTATGGCGTCTTTATAAATAACCCGCTGCCACATGAGCGGATGATTTGAACAGTTCATTTGCTTCTAATTGCTGCTATGAGTGCAATGCTACAATTGTGCTGGAAATGCTAAGTATTGGAACTAATTAAGAGGGGAAAGATCAGGGGAACCATCTCTGAATTGCATCTGTGACAAGGGAGATGATAAGTAGAGTCGTTTTCCGACTACAGTAATTATCTGCTGTATTATGGCCATGATTATCGCTATATAAACCCATAAACACAGCAGAATTCTCTTAAACGGGTCTTCCGGAAGTTCAATATTGATAGCCTATCCTCAGGATAGATCATTAATATCTGATAAGTTGGGGTCTGAGCTATTTGAAGAGGTTGCGATGCTTTGTTGAACGCTGCAGCTTTCTCACAGCATACCAAGCACAGCGCCATACATTGTATACTGGCCGTGCATGGTATTGCAGCCCATTCACATTGAATGGGACTGAGCTTCACATTGGCGATGTGACCAATGACCGTGACGTCACTGGCCTAGGAAGAGGCTGCAGCGCTCACCGGAGTGCCACAGCCTCTTCACACAGCTGATCGTAAGGGGGTACCAGGAGTCAGACATCCATGACCTGATATTGATGACCTATCCTAAAGGATAGGCCATTAAAGGGGTTTTCCCATTTGAGATAATGGGGGATATCACTCGTAAATGCAAAGTAAAGGAGGGAGCACAGTGCATGCGCAGCTTCCCTCCGTTCATTTCTACGGGGTCGCCTAAAATAGCGGAGCGCTGGCTCGGCTATTTCTATCGGCCCTATAGAAGTAAATGAAAGTGGTGGCCGTCCCTATTCATTTCCATGGCGATATGTCCTCATTGTCTGATATGGGAATACCACTTTAAAGGGGTCGGCCTTTTTCACACAATGGTGGGATGTCACTTAGATCTACCACCAATGTCAGCTCTAGGACCTGCGCCTATCTCTAGAACAGGGCCCCCAAAGTGAACGAGGGCTCACCACGCAAACACAGCCATCCTCAATTTACTTCTATGGGAGTTCCGAAAATAGCAGAATGCCGGCTGAACAAAGACTCAAGTCCAACCCTGTTGATCCAGAAGAAGACAAGAACCCCTGTGAGGAGGATGTAAAAACTCCTTCCCGTCTTCGAATCTGGAAATCGGAATCAATTCCTGGAATCTCTTCTCCAGAAATCTAGTACCCATAACCTGCAAAAGGCATCAAGGCAGGGGCAGACTGGAAACTTAAAGTGGCCCTGGAAAAAAGCCTAAAGGTGTTCCCAGATACCACAGTGCAGCAGAAAATACTGCCTAAATTAATGAATGCCGAGAGCATCAGATCTTTATGTACCCGGCTTTTGGCCAAGAGGAGGGTTTAGGTGGCCCTCTGGGCATCGGACCATTAAGAAATTTCCCAGTAGGGTCTATGGCCAGTCCACCCCTGCATCCAGGCCTCTCTTGAGCTTGTCAATGAAGTGGCCATCACAACCTCCTTTGGCAGAGAGCTCCATAGTCTCGCTGCTCTTACAGTAAAGAACCCCCGTCTATGTTGATGGTGAAGCCTTCTTTTAGATGTGGAAGATATCCTCTTGTTGTGGGTACAAGTGAGAAGCAGTGTCTGAAAGGGGTTCTCTACTTTGCACAACCCCTGTCCAGGATCCCAGGATTCCTGCCGCTGGATGATCAGCTGTTGTGGTCAAGAAATTTGTGTTACTGACTTCAATGCGGTAGAAGTTTCCGCCGTTCTATGGAAACTCTTCCAGATAAGTGTCTCGCTGTCACTCCGAGGCAGGTTTTGATGACATTTCTGTGACTGACTCTGAATGCGGCTTGCAGAAATCTGTGTGTTTGCCGCCAGAGCTACTGCTATTCAATTTCTGCCGCCTGTGAAGTAACCCTTTGGGCACGGGCCACACGTAGTGCGTCCGCTGTGGATCTTTTGCAGCAGTATATCCGCACTGTATCTGCACACAAACTCGTGCATTGCAAAGGGTGAAATCAATGGAACAAAAATGTTCCACAATGAAATCTGCACGTAATTTGACATATGGTGCAGATTTTAAAGGGGTTGTCCACCCTTAGGGACACCCCAGTATGGCCAGAACTTATTTATCTGATTCGCGTCCCTGGGTTCCAGCTGCATCTCTACCCTGCCGGCTTCTGCAGGTCCTGGGTCTCCCCACCTCAACATCCTTTTTGACATGGGTCACATGACCACTTCAGCCAATTACTGGCTGCGGCGATCACGTGTCTCCCATGCATCATGTCACTGGGTCACGGGACACATGGGTGACACGTGAACGCTGAAACCAATCATTTGCTGCAGTGGTCACATACATAACCTGTATCAAACAGGATGTTGACGTGAGGAGACCCGGGACCTGCAGAGCAGCAGGGCCCTGCAGCGGGGATCAGGTAAGTGTGATTTACCATCGCCGGTCTGGCCATGCTGGGGGGGTCTGTAGAAAAGGACCCCAGGAGTGAACAACCCCTTTAAATCAGCAGGATATCAATTTATTCTTATTATTTCATTGTGGGTGAGATTTTTTTTTAATCCATCTGCTTTGCTGCTGCTATTTCAGATTTTCCAGATGCAATTTTGTTTCGGAAAATCTGCGCCATTTATGTCACGTGTGGCTGTCCCTTTAAGCCACTTTTCCACTACATGGTACTGGCTCTACCCTTCTCTACTATGTTTTGATACAAGGTATCTTGTTTTCCGTTGTGGCTATAGTGCCCCCTGCTAGTAGCAATGCGGTCAAGGTTCTCTCGGACCAATCACTAGTGAGCAGTGTGGTCATGTGACTTCACAGTACCCACTTGGCTCGCTTGGAACCTCTTCAGATCAGGTACTAAAAAAGTACCAGGTGCTATTTCCACCTTTGGCCTAGTGGAAAGCGAGAAAACAGGACAGAGTCAGGTAAAATCCAGATGGTTCCATGTAGTAGACATACGGCTTTACACTTCAGCAAATGACATTTTTCATGTAGAGAAAGCTAATACAAGGCACTTACTAATGTATTGTTATTATCCATATTGCCTCTTTTGCTGGCTGACTTCATTTTTACATCACATTATACACTGTTCCATGGTTACGACCACCCTGCAATCCAGCAGCGGTGGTCGTGCTTGCACACTATAGGAAAAAGAGCAGGCCTCTGGCGGCTGGGACCACACGAGTGTGCATAGTCCAGCACTGTTATCTATAGTGTGCAAGCACGACCACCGATGCTGGATTGCAGGGTGGTTGTAACCATGGAAACACGCAGTGTATAATGTGATTGAAAAATGAATCCAGCCAGCAAAGTAGGCAATATGGACAATCACAATACATTAGTAAGCGCCTTGTATTAGCTTTCTCTACATGATAAATGTCATTTGCTGCAGCGAGACAACGCATTTAACGTTGAACATTTTTGTGATAAGTGGAATGTTTTTCCCCCCCACAGGGAGTAACAGATATGATTTCCATGTTGAAAAAGTGTCATAGAATCTTTTTTTTTTTTCTTGCTTGGGTATACTCCCACCTGGGTTTTGATCCGATTTTTTTCATGCAGTTTTTATAACCAATATAAGTGTGGGAGGAAAAAGCGCTGCCTCTCTGGTGGCCGGGGCCATTAGCAGCGCACATAGGCCAGAGCTTTTTCCTATAATGTGCAAGCATGACCCTTATTGGATTGCAGGGTGGTCATAACCATTGAAACGAGCAGGGTATAATGTAATGGAAAAATGAATAAAATTAATCAAGCCAACAAAGGAGGCAATAAAGACAATCACAATACATTAGTAAGTGCCTTGTATTAAAGCGGTTCTACAGTTTGTTTTAACTGATGATCTATCCTCTGGATAGATCAGCACCTAACCGGGCGGGGTCCGACATCCGGGACCCCCGCCGATCAGCTGTTTGAGAAGGCAGCGGTGCTCCAGCAGCACCGCGGCCTTCTGACTGTTTACCGCTGGCCCAAAGACGTCACGACTAGTATCAATGGCCTGGGCGGGGCTAAGCTCCATTCAAGTGAACGGAGGTTAGCCGCGCCCAGGCCAGTGATACTAGTTGTGACGTCACTGGGCCGGCGGTAAACAGAGAGAAGGCCGCGGCGCTGCTGGAGCGCCGCTGCCTTCTCAAACAGCTGATCAGCGGGGGTCCCGGGTGTCGGACCCCCGCCAGTCAGATGCTGATGATCTAGATAGATCATCAGTTTAAATAAAGTGCAGGACCCCTTTAACTTTCTTTACATGATAAAAGCCATTTGCTGAAGTGAGAGGACTCCTTTAATACAATCCATAGATCCTCATTACAGGGGTTATCCCATCATAATGATCACTGTTAAATCTGTTAATGATTTGACAGTGATCATTTTTGTAAATATATTTGATTAACCCATTCCCACCGTTTACGAGAAAATTCATCCCCACTTACCTCATTGTTGTCATTCGGTCTCCCCTGGTTACGGCCACCGCTCTTCTCCGGAACCCCGGTGGCCGCGCTTGCGCAGAAGACTCCTTCTTTTCTCCCGGCCGGGAGAAGACTTCAATCAAGATGAAGCCCGCTCCCATCCAGAATCCAGGAAGTGAACGGCGTGCAGGCAGCAGGTAAGTATGAAAATGCAAAGTGGGATAACCCCTTTAAGGCTTCGTTCACATCACCGTTCAGGAGCAGGAGAACGGAAAGGACGTATTCGGCACATAACTGAGCCGAACAGAACTTAAGGACCCCATAGACCAGGCATGCTCAACCTGCGGCCCTCCAGCTGGTGCAAAACTACAACTCCCAGCATGCCTGAACAGCCTACAGTATAAATGCTCAACCTGCGGACCTCCAGCTTTTGAAAAAACTACAACTCCCAGCATGTCTGGACAGCTTACAGCGATCAGCCTACAGCAGGGCATTGTGGGAGTTGTAGTTTTACAACAGCTGGAGGGCCGCAGGTTGAGCATGCCTGCCATAGACTATAATGGGGTCCGTTAGGTTAGGAAGATTTTTGAAGCGGAGACAAAAATCCTGCATGCACAACTTTTGTCTCCGCTCCAAAATCTTCTTCTGAGCGGAAACCTAACGGACCGCATTATAGTCTATGGCAGGCATGCCCAACCTGTAGCCTTCCAGCTTTTGTAAGACTACAACTCCCACAATGCCCTGCTGAAGGCTGTTCAGGCATGCTGGGAGTTGTAGCTTTGCACCGGCTGGAGGGCCACAGGTTGAGCATGCTTGGTCTATGGGGTCCTTAGGTTCCGTTCGGCTCAGTTATGCGCCATCCTTTCCGTTCTCCTGCTCCGTTTTGGAAAGGCTGAACGGTGATGTGAACGAAGCCTTATCAAAATTACCAGAAAAACTCTTCGTTGCCCACAGCAACAAATTGGAGCTCACCTTTCATTTTTTTCAAGACACTTTAAGAAATGAAAGCTGGGCTCTGATTGGTCGCTATGGGCAACCAAAACTGTTTTCCTGCTAGTTTTGAAAAATGACCACCATATATTATGATAACATTATAATTGTCATTGTTACATACATAAGAAACAACACAGGGACCGCCACTTAATCATGTGACTGGAGAGCTACGGCCTCTGCCCCACCATGACCCAGTCCAGCTGATTCAGCTCCCCCGCCTCCTCCTCTCTAGAACTACATATCCCGACATCCCTCTCCCAGCAAGCTGACACGTCACACAAAAACACCGAGGAAGGCCCCGCCCTTTACTGCCGACTAGAACTACATTTCCCGGCGTCCTTTGCTATAACTGTCCAATCGCGTGGCTTCAGCGGTGAGCAGGGAGGCTTTTGATTGGTTGGCGGCGAACATCCGGGCTTTCTAAAGGAAGTAAGTGACGTTTTGTACTCAAGCTGGAGCCGGAGGAGGAGAATGGCTGCGCAGGGAGGAGGTGGGTTGTTTGGGGGGCGCTCTGAGGACTCGGGGTTTGCTTTGGGGGCCGTATTCCATTCATTTGCCTGCATATATTGGTTCTATAGGGTTGACATGGGGTGTATGTGGGAGGAATTACCCAGCAGGCAATGCTGTGCCTGTGACTCCTCAGTCCCCTGGATGATCCCCTCCACTCCATGTCCTGAGACCCTCTGCCCATCACATCCACTTCCCAAATGAAACCGCCATAGAATCGCAGATGATTGCACCAATACGAGTTGTCATTGGCGATGGCGGTGTATCTATAGCAACAAAACGACCGCAGAAAATTTGTGTGCAAGCTTTATTGACATGGCGCACCGTGGACGCTGGGCATTAGCGCTGCTGCCATGGCGCAGAAATACCATTGGCTAATAATTCCACATCAGATTTTTGTTGTGATCTGTTGGATGCCTCTCGATAACCCTCTAGCTCAGGGGTAGGCAACCTCCAGCTATGGTGAAACTACAACTCCCAGCATGCATAATTGCTCTGCTCTTCTCAGAACTCCCATCAAAAAGGAATGGAGCATGCTGGGAATTGTAGTTTCACAACAGCTGTAGTGCCGAAGGTTGCTGATCCCGGCTCTAGCTGGAGCTATGGAGGTCTGTGATCTTGGGTCACCACTGATATCATGCAAGACAGGACTCGGTAGTCACATCGGTCCCCTTTGGCATTGCCCAGAGACTTCTACTACTGGAAGCGACAGTGATCATAGAATATCGTATCGCTTCTACAATAAGCGAAGGCCCCGAGCAGTGCCCAAGGGGTTCCATCTCTGTTTTGAGCCATGTTCTTGTGTTATTGATCGAGGATAGGGCTTATCTGCAACTTAAAGGGGTTGTTATCTGAGACAATGTCAGGTAGGTATGGGACCTGCACTTATCTGTAGTACGGGACCCCTCCCCCCAAAGTGGTCAAGAGCGTGCTGCACTCTCCATTCACTTCTATGAGTTTGGAAAATGGCCGAGCTTGGCTATTTTTGGAACTCCCATAGAAGTGAATTAGGGCGTCTGTGCGACCTTGTTCACTTTGGGGTCCCGTTCTAGAGATAGGTGCAGGTCCCAGAGGTGGAACCCACAACTATCTGACTGGTGGCATATCCTAGTGATATACCCAATGTCTCAGATAATACAAGCCCTTGAAGCTGATTGTGCTCCCTCCCTTGGTTCAGCTGAGTGTGCATGTGCTCTCAAGGGGTAAAGAGGAGTAGGCGATGCCAGCCGCCTCTGGTGGCTTATCTCAGGTTCAGACATATTGATATCCAACTGCTTGATCCTTATGTGCCCCATCCTCTGCCTTAAAGGTTCTCAGGATGCCCCCATGTACATTAGAGCAGGGATCAGCAACCTCCATCTGCTGTGCAACTACAACTCCCAGCATGCATGCTTACTTGGCTGTTCTTGTAACTCCCTCAGAAGTGAAAGAAGGATTCTGGTAGTTGTAGTTTGAGAACAGCTGGAGTGCCAGAGGTTGCTGATCCCTGCATAAGATGGAAATTGGCGGGTATGGCCTAGATATCAATCTAAGGCCCCATTCACATGACTGTGTGCGTTTTGCAGAGGGCTTCCCTGTGCTTCAGAGTCCATGCAGCCCCACTGCTTCGGTCGCATCTTGCAGATCGTGGACCCATTGACCTCGCACAGTGATGCGGGGTGCACACAGCCGGTGTCTGTGTTTTCCAGATCTGCTGTCTGCCAAACAGACACAGCTGTGTGAACGGGGCCTAATGTGTATTGTCACTTTTAGGTTGGGGCTACACAGTGTTCCTGGCTACGTTGCGCTACCAGACATGTCTTTGCAGCAACACAGCCACCGGTATGGATGGGTTCACAGTGCGACTCTTAGGTTGCAGCGACTCTCTGAATTGCAAAAAAAAATCCAATACTGCTGGATCTTTTTGTGATTCTGGGTTGCGGCAACTTGCTAGTCGTACTGCAACCACATTCTGCCCAATAGCTGCATTGCTACACAGCAATTTTTGGTTGCATGATGGGTGTTGTGGTCGAGGTCGCCTTGTAACTCCATTGAACCCATCTGATCCTTTTTGATCCATGTCGGTAATTTTTTGTTCCGTTCTTGAACCTGATGCAACCGTTGCAGTATACAACTGCTCCAAGGTGAAAGACTGGCAACCTCGCAAGGGCTCCACAGCGTCAGGGTCCAAAAGTGAGAGCTGTAATCACTTGCTTTGATTTTCACTTTTTCTTTAGTAAATACGGCCCAGCACTGTAGGTCACCCATTAGCTCTATGGGTTTCCCTGGATCCGATGACATCAGGATGATGTGCATGTGTCTATAGCAGGAAGAGTGCCTACACCATGAGCACTGGGAGCAAGCAAATTGCTTTAGGCTGAGTTCACACGGGCGAGATTTCCGCGCGGGTGCAATGCAGTAGGTGAACGCATTGCACCTGCACTGAATCCTGACCCATTCATTTCAATGGGGCTGTGCACATGAGCATTTTTTTTCATGCATCACTTCTGCAATGCTTTAAAATCGCAGCATGTTCTATATTCTGCGTTTTTCACGCAGCCCTGGCTCCATAGAAGTGAATGGGGCTGCGTTAATAACGCATTGCATCTGCAAGCAAGTGCGGATGCAATGCGTTTTTCACTGATGGTTGCTAGGAGATGTTGTTTGTAAACCTTCAGTTTTTTATCACGCGCGTGAAAAACGCATCAAAACGCATTGCACCCGCGCGGAAAAAACTGAACAACTAAACGCAATTGCAGCCAAAACTGACTGAACTTGCTTGCAAAATGGTGCGAGTTTAACTGAACGCATCCGGACCTAATCTGTCACGCCCGTGTGAACTCAGCCTAAAAGACTGCTCGAGCTGATTTTCCGGCTGGAGCCTCAGTTGCAGACTCTTGGATTTTGTTTGGCAGAATGCCAGTATCCGTGCCGGAAACCCGAGGGACCCCGTTATTGTCAATGGGATCCTTCAGGTGCCGGATCTAGGGATTCTGGGAGTTTCGGTGCATCTCTGAACTTAAAGGGAACCTGTCATCAACGTTATGCTAACCTCACTGAGGGCAGCATAAAATAGTGACAGACATGCAGATGTCAGCGGTGTGTCACTCATGAGCTAAAAGTAAGTGGTTGCCGAGAACCAGCATCATAATCATTGCAGCCCAGGCCTTGAAAAGAGTCACATCTACTTGAGAAGAGTCCTGGTTATTCCTAATCTCCTGCTCTCTCACCCATCTGCTGATGATTGGCAGTTCTCTCCTAGAGAGAAAGAGAGAAAACTAGGTAGAAGACTGTCAGCCATCAGCAGGAGATTATGAATAACCAGGACTCTTCTCAGGTGGCCATGACTCTTTTCCAGGCCCAGTCTGCAATGATTGTGATGTTGGTTCTCGGCAACCACTTCTTTTAACTTATAAATGACAGACCGCCGAAATCAGCTCACCTGTCTCTACTTTATACTGCCGTTAGTATGAGTGGCAAAAAGTTAATGACAGGTTCCCTTTAACCTTATGAAGAGGCTTTCTATTAAAATTATTTTATTTTTGCCTAATTGTGTGTGTCCTATTCAGTGGCCGACGCTTGAGTCCTAATCTATACCTCCTATGTAGACTGCAGACCACAATGTGAATACAACCAAAGTTGCATGGGCACCGTTTTATATTGAGCCATGTTCCCCATCTGGACACATTTCAATCATCCAAGTGCTGAATTTATTTGGGCATGTTGACGACATGGATAGAGGGCTCCAAAGCTGGCGGCAGGCTTGGCCCATAGCTGCCTCCCTCCCCTTATACCCCTTTGCACACTTTGCACCCATGCACATATGAGCTAGGGCTACACGAGGACGACGTATAGGATACAACTACACTGCCACGTTCATGTCGCAACAAAGCATTTTTTTTATTTTTTATTAATAATTTAGTCAGTGGTGTCGCGCTGTGACTGCAACACGACACAAAAATCCAACTTAGATACATTTTTTGCGATGGTCGTGTTGTGCAACTTTTCTGAGAGAAATGTTGCCGTGTAGCCCTAACCTTATATCGGTGGCATACTCTGCCAATATCCATTGTAAAAGGGCAGCCGACATGATTTTTCAGTCAGTGAGGGAGACCCTCAGGATATGATTGGTGGGGAACAGAACTAAGTGGCAGAACGCCACGGATTCTTCAGAGGTCCATCCTGCCTCCTGCCACAAGGCTGAACTATAGGGAGCGATGTATTTTCCACCTGAACTGTAGTGAATATGCACCTTCTCGTATTCACACTGAATCTGTTCTTTGTTCTTTTCAGAAGTAGCCAAGTTTTTACAGACGCAGAATGGAGTCCCCTCGTCCAGTCCAGTCAGTAGTGGGATGGATCCTTACCATGCCTGCAGCATTCTCCAGCAGCTCAAGGCCATGTACGATGAAGGCCAGCTCACCGATATCGTCGTAGAAGTGGATCATGGGAAACATTTTTCTTGCCACCGGAACGTCCTTGCAGCAATCAGTCCATACTTCAGGTACAGCGACTCTGACGTTTTAGGATGCAGTGAAATGCCATGATAAAGCAATCAGACGTGTTCATATGGACAGATTTGTGGGAGATAGTCTGATGCCTCATTCACACGTATTGCAGCGTTAATCTGCCCATGATGGGGACGCAACCAAACGGAACGGGATGCATTCTGGTGGGTTCCGTTTAGTTCAGTTTTGTCCCCTATGATGGATCTCAATAGCGGAAAGGGAAAGCGCAGCTGTGAAAGTAGCCTAACCAGTAAGTGCAGGTTCTCTATGATCTCTGTTCTCCTACAGCTAGCCATACATCTTGGATAGCTGTCTGAACAGTGAGCTTCCCCCCCATATGCTTGTAGAGGGAGACCGCTCTGGTGGCAGCTTATCATATGAGAAATAAAGACTAGACGTGTTGAAATTCAGTATGCCCAACCCTTATTGATGCTCTCCTTCAAAGGAGGCTCAGGACACCAGATAGTTGGTGGGTCTCGGTCAGAAGTTTGGGCAGTTGCACCCAATGCTCTTCTAAGGCTAGTTTCATAGTAGCGCTTGACCTCTCCGGCAAACCCAAACAACCTGCCGGAGATGTCCTAATCCGACACTGCCTGAAGGACCGTCGGTCCAGTTAACTATGGTAGAGTAATTGCGCAGCAGTCATCTTCTGGCGAATTCCCATCATATTTGCCAGGTTGTGGCCGGATTTAAAGTTAATGGGGCCAGTGAGCCTTCAGGCGGTTTCTGGCAGTGCCGGATCCAGACCTCTCCGGAGATGTCAATTGCTAGTGTGAAACTAGCCTAATGTATATGGACACCTTTAGGGCTTTTTCACACAAGCGGATCCTGTGCATGGAATCCGCTATGTGAAAGAGCCAACCCCCGCTCCGTACAGCAGTAACATGATTGATAATGCTCGGTGCCTCTCTGATCTTTTTACTACAAAATCACAGTGAGATAAAGTTGTCACCGTGACTTTGTAGTAAAAAGATCAGAGAGGCACGGAGCGTTATCAATCATGTTACTGCTGTACGGAGCGGGGGTTGGCTCTTTCACGCAGCGGATTCCATGCACAGGATCCGCTTGTGTTGGTACTTATTTATTATTAAAGCGCCATTCATTCCATAGCGCTGTACATATGATAAGCGGTGCATATACATAATACGGACAATTGCACTAATCATAAACAAGATGAGTTACAGACTGGTACAGAAGGAGAGAGGGCCCTGCCCGCGAGGCTTACAATCTAAATGGTATGGGAGAAGGACACAGGAGGTGAGGGTGAAGCTGGTCGTGGCGGTATAGAGGCAGCAGGGTCACTGGTTGTAGGCTTGTCTGAAGAGGTGGGTTTTTAGGTTTCTTTTGAAGGATTCCACTGTAGGTGTCTGATATGTTAGGGTAGTGAGTTCCAGAGTGTGGGGGATGCACGGGAGAAATATTGGAGTCGATTTTGGGAAGAGGCGATAAGAGGAGAGAATGAAAGAGCCCTTATTCTCTGCATTTCACAATACATTATGCACAGCTAAAGCCCTGTTCAAGGCCTCCATCAGACGTATACGTCGAGAGTATTGCCTTATGTATGCCACTGTGGAGGTATACAGTGGTGTTTGTCACCCACTGACCCCCATGCTTAAAGAGGTATTCCCATCTCGCACAATGGGGGCATTTGGCTAGGATATGCCCCCATTGTCTAATAGGTGCGGGTCCCACTGCTGGGACCTGCACCTACAACAAGAACAAAGCGGGGAGCATTCTGGCTTGAGGACCCCGCATTTCCCGGGATCCGTCCACCACCAAGCGCTGCCCCCATAGAAGTGAATGGGAGTGCACTGCACATGCCCGGCCCATGCTCCCATTCATTTCTATGGGGCAGACCGAAATAGCCGAGCCAGCGCTTGGCTATTTTCGGCAGCCCTATAGAAATGAACGGAGGGCGGCTGCGCATGCACAGTGCGCCCTCTGTTCATTTCCCCGCTCCGTTCTCATTGTAGATGCGGGTCCCACCACTATCAGACAATGGGGGCATATCCTAGCGATATGCCCCCATTGTCTGAGATGGGAAAACCCCTTTAAAAATGAGCTTAGTCTCCCTACTGCCTAACTCTGCATTTCATTGTCCTTTTTGTTAATCCCTTTCTTTTCTTTCCCCCCACCGCAGATCTATGTTCACTAGCGGCCTTACAGAGAGCACACAGAAGGAGGTCCGGTTAGTGGGAATTGAAGCGGATTCCATGCAGCTTGTACTGAACTATGCATACACCTCCAGAGTCCAGCTGACCGAGGCCAACGTCCAGGCTCTGTTCACTGCAGCTAGCATCTTCCAGATCCCTTCCCTCCAGGACCAGTGCGCTCAATACATGATCAGCCGCTTGGACCCACAGAACTGTATAGGCGTATTTATTTTTGCCGATCACTACAGTCACCAAGAACTTAAGGACAAGTCTCAAGAGTACATTCGTAAGAAGTTTCTGTACGTCGCCAAAGAGCAGGAGTTTCTGCACCTGAGGAAAGACCAGCTCATTGGTATCCTGAACAGTGACGACCTGGATGTGGATAAGGAAGAACACGTGTACGACAGCATTATCAGTTGGTTTGAACACGACCAAGCCGAAAGAGAAATGCATCTTCCAGAGATATTTGCCAAATGTATCCGTATGCCTCTTATGGAAGAACAATTTTTGGAAAAAATCCCTCCTATGTTTGCACGGGCAATGCCTAAAAACCATATACAAAAGGGAAAGATAAGTGCCAATTACTGTAATCGGCGTCTCGGCATGACCGCTTCGGAAATGATCATCTGCTTCGAAGCTGCCAGCAAACACTCAGGGAAGAAGCAAACTGTGCCTTGTCTGGACACGCTCACAGGAAAATTCTATAAACTATGCAAACCCCCCGGAGACTTGCGAGAAATCGGGATCCTTGTGACGCCAGATAACGAACTTTACATTGCGGGGGGCTACAAACCCAGTAACAATGACGTCTGCATAGACCACAAAGCTGAAAGCGATTTCTGGTTATATGACCATTCAAATAATAGGTGGCTGGCGAAGGCGCCGCTGCTCCGAGCGCGTATAGGTTGCAAACTGGTTCACTGCTGTGGTAAGCAGTACGCAATAGGGGGACGCGTTTATGAGGGGGACGGCCGCAATCCTCTAAAGTCCGTGGAATGCTATGATGTTAGAGACAACTGTTGGACGGCTGTGAGCTTAATGCCTGTTGCGATGGAGTTTCATAGTGCTGTGGAATATAAGGACAAGATGTACATCTTACAGGGTAAGAGCTGAGGATGCGCACCTGCGGTTGAAATAACTATGGCGGTAATACGGTTTTGAAGTCTAATACCTTAGTTTGAGGGAGCGGAGCAACAAGGTGTATCGAGTTTGCCCAACCTTATTAACCCCTTGTCACGCAGCACCATAAATTTGGGCCTCATGCAGGAGAATGTTTTCTGCACAGTGCAGGGATGACGTGGGCTCAGGATCTGTGCCTGCGCCATCGTCAGCGGGTGTCAGCTGTAATGTGCAGCTGACAACCTGCTGCAGCAACTGGAATTGCCGCTAAATCATGGTTAGTTTACTCCTCGGGTATCCAAGTGGTGTAAAGAGGGCGGTAGCTCACCCTATAAGCTCATTGGCCCCTCCACTACAAGACTGCAGGGTGCCAATAGTTTGTCACGGTAATGGGGGGCCTAATTGGACATGTCTTACCTGTGACGAGGCCTAAAAGATGCCTGTCAATGGAAGGCTGACATACACTGCTACGTAGGGATATTGCAATGGGTTATAGATGTGAACAAAGGCTCTCATGGTCATGTCACAGTGGGATTAAAACGGTGAAGGTTACAGAAAATAAAAGTACTCTGGGGCTTTGCACATGCGGGGGAATACTCTAAAAAGGGTGCAGAATGGGATAAAAGAAGGCATATTCTCCCTCAGTAAAATTCCCACCCCCACTCTCGTTCGACACAGAGTCCCGCTAGCCTCTTCTTGTTTCATTCTTGACATGCAGGAAATGGCTGGAGCCTATGGGCTTTCTACCAATCTGTACACCGCACACCTAGTTCTCCTCGGAGAGGAGCTGATCGGGAACTAATGGATACTCTTCTGCCCCATTTGTTTTATCAGTCACTGAGGGTCTAAGCACCCAGATCTTCACAGATCAAAACTTCTGACAGGTCACTGTGACATATCAAAAGTTTGCAAAATTGGTACTCCTTAAAGGGGCTGTGCACTTTTGGGTGGAGAAGAAGGTGTTGGCAAACCCTTCCCTCCTGAACAGACCTGCAAAGGGAAGCGTATACATACATGCTTTCTGGTGATGGCTTCTGACATCTTTGGCCTCGGCTGCTCCACTGGTCTTCATGGAAGTAAACTTCCTGTTTGATGCCCCCGCAGCGGTCACCTACTTCCCTTGCATAATGACTAATGGTCACGTGCAAGGGGAGCAGGTCACCACTGTGGCCAGCGATTTGCTGAGGTGGGGGCAAATAGGTAGTTTACATCCAGGGAGCCCAGCGGAGGAGCTGAGGTCGGTGTGCAATGATGCCGGGAGCCAACATAAGGAAGCAGGTACTTATGCTTCCCTTCGCAGTTCTGCCCAGAAAGGGAGAAGTAATAACCTTCCCCCCCCCCCCATGCCGCCCAAAAGGTGCACAACCACTTTAAGGCCCCAACTAGACTGCTTCATTGGCAAACAGATACTATGGACAGAAGAACATTCTTCGTCCAGGACTGTTAATGACTTCATTTAACCTGGGCTGATCAAGTTGTACTACAGTTTTTATTTCAAGATTGGTCCGTTATAGAGGATGGTATTGGTGCTGAGCGAAGCGAGCTTCGGACGCTTCTTTTAAAACTTCAAATTAATACTGTACAGAGATTTGGCTCCCTACAGTATTAGACTGTATGGGCTCAGATGAGCCGAAGTTAGTTATTCGCAAAGTCGCGCTTGATTTCGGCTCATCGGAGCCCATACATTCTAATACTGTACGGAGACAAATCTCCGTACGTATTATTTTGGATGAAGCATCCGAAGCTCGCTTCGCTCCACACTAGATGGTATGTATGTTCTAGGCTGTGTTCACACGTTCAGGTATTTGGTAAGGATCTAGGTTGTGGATTCTGTGTGTAAATCCTAACCAAATACCCCATTCGCATACAGCTGAAAAATAAACCTGTGGGAATGAATGTTCATTTTGTGCGCCAGTTCCGCAAGGAAAAGTCATGGCTCATCTCCATCTGCTGCCACATCCGCAGCCAAAAACAGTTAAAAAAAAAATCCATACCTGATTTGTCATGGACAAATGCTGAACATGTGAACGCTGCAGATTTGCAGTGTAAATTCCTCACCACGAACTTGCGGCCAATTAATGTACTATACATGCGAAAATCCCATCCACATATAGCTGAAAAGTAAGCATGGTGCGAGCGTTGCTGAATGCCAACAAGGTATCCCCTTCATTGTATAGGGATGAGTTCGTAGCAAACTGCAGGTTTGGTGGTGGAAAAATTTGGCGCCGTGTGCATTTAGACTTGGGCCGAATGCACACGGCCGTGGAACAGGGACGTGAGCGGTCCGTGGTATCCCGGCCTGGCACCCTGCTGAGAGCAGGAGCGCATGGCGTTATTGGTTGCTATGACACCATGTGCTTCATGCTGCCTCTGCACTACAGTAATACACTTGTATGATCTATACGAGTGTATTACTGTAGTGCAGCGGCGGCATGAAGCACATGGCGTCATGGCAACCAATGACTCCTTGCTCTCAGCAGGATGCCAGGCCAGGATACCACGGACCACTCACGTCCCTGTTCCACGGCCGTGTGCATTCGGCCTTACAGTATGTTCACTTTAAGGTTACTTTCACACTTGCGTTTGGTGCGGATCTGTCATGGATCTGCACAGACGGATCCATTCAGATAATACAGGCTTCTGCATCCGTTCAGAACCGATCCGTTTGTATTATCTTTAACATAGCCAAGATGGATCCATCATGAACTCCATTGAAAGTCAATGGAGGACGGATCTGTTTTCTATTGTCATAGAAAACAGATCCGTCCCCATTGACTTACATTGTGTGTCAGGACGGATCCGGTTGGCTCAGTTTCGTCAGACAGACACTAACTGAGCCAAACTGATGCATTCTGAGCGGATCCTTTTCCATTCAGCATGCATTAGGGCAAAACTGATCCGTTCAGGGCTCTCACAAGCGGTCCAAAACGGATCTCTCAAACGGAAAGCCAAAACGCCAGTGTAAAAGTAGACTGACTTGTACGCTATAACATAAAATCGCAGAGAGTGATGGTCAGAGTTTAAGTAAAATTGGCTTTTTACCTTCTTGCTTTCACATAGGAGACGTGTTCTTGTGCTATGATCCTCCAAAAGACTACTGGTGTTACCTGACCCCCATGACCGTTCCAAGAGTCCAGGGGATGGCGGCCGTATACAAAGATTCCATCTACTATGTAGCTGGCATCCGAGGCAACCATCGCGTGCTTACCGTGGAGGCTTATGACATTGAGCAGAATCGTTGGACTCGAAAGAAAGATCTTCCTTGTGAACAGTCTTCAAACCCGTACATCAAACTTGTGGTCCTGAAGGGTAAACTCCACCTTTTTGTCCGCGCCACCCAAGTCACCGTGGAGGAGTTTGTGTTCCGAACCAGTCGAAAGAATTCCCTCTATCAATACGACGAAGTGTCCGACAGTTGGAAAAAAGTGTACGAGACTCCGGAGAGGCTGTGGGACCTGGGCCGTCACTTCGAATGTGCAGTTGCTAAACTCTATCCCCAGTGTCTTCAGAAAGTTTTGTAGACTTCAGGTCGCTTTTACCGGCTGCCGATGGGAAGAAAGACCATTCAAAAAAAAAAAAAGAAACAAAAACTTCTGTGTCAGTATTTAATGTCTGTGGACAGCTTCCTGTACTTGTGGATGGGTGCTTTCAAGGTTGCAGTTTGAGTTGCTGTAGGATTGCAGCTAGTTTTTAAGGTTTTTTGTTGGGTTTTTTTCACCACTGTATTTCAGTGAATCTTGAGTTTACAAAGTGCAATTATCAGCATTGTTTTCATGGTGTACGTGTGATCATGTCATTCTGTCGTCGTATTTTGTAGGTAGGAATTGTTTAAAGTAACTTATTGATTGCTTTAGAGGAACCAAGATATCTATGCACTAGAGCACGGGCAAACCTACCAGTCAACAAAAGGTGGTAGAGGATGCGGACACTGGAGGTTGGATGCCCTTTTTTGATGCCTGAGCATTTTATGGGGCAGTTCCACTTGATTTTATCCTAATGTTTTTTGTTAATTTTTTTTCCTATTTAAAAAAACAAAAACAAAAAAAACTTCTAGAATACACTAATTTTTCATTTTTTATTTTTTTTCAACTGGTCAAATGTCTGGTGTCTAACGTTTTTTGACCCTTTGAAATAGTGGAAACTTTTTCTGCTGCCCCATTGCAAGTTGGTGTGTAGGTTTGCTATGGAACAAACACGGTAAGAATGGTGTTCTGCATTATATTTAATACAAACTTTTTTTTTTTTTTTGCTATATGATGCAGAGGATGTTATACATGTTGGAGTGCCTTCATCGCTACACCGCGGCACTATGTCAAAGTGGTACTGCATCTTTTAAAGTTTGAAGACTTAATACGGGTAATATCTGAGGCAATATCACTAGGCTTTGTGTCTTTTTCTCCCCTCTTAACACCCTTCTGATTTATTTAGAACGCTTCAAAAACACACAAAAAAAAAATACTAACGATCAAACCTTCTTGGCTTTACCGTTTTCATTCCTGGACAGCTTCCAGAGTACTGCAATCCTCTCCGTCATCCTTGAGGCTGCAATACATGCGCTATATACTTTTGATGCTTGTCGTTTTCAACTGTTTTAATGCTTCTTTCAATATTGGGTTTACTTTGTATAGTTTACTATATATGTTTTGTTTTTTTCCAGTGTTTGGATAAAGCACGTTTATAGCAGGTTTTAATTTGTTCACATGCTTTAATTTTTGTATTTAAATGGTGCTATCTTTATAAAAGGAAACATAGAAGACCAAATCTGGAATAATAGATTTTTATCTAATGAGTACTGTAAGTAGAATGCGGTAGTTTATAGGGCTGTACACGTATGGAGGTTGCAACATCGACTTCTTTGTATGAAAGTTTTTAGTATACTCTGCTATTCCTGGGATATGTTTGGAAGACTCGTTTAGGTTACTTGCACACGTTTCACATTGCGTGCTTTTTTTTTTTTTTTTTTTAACGTGTGGATTCTCATGCGGGGGGAAAAAAAAATAAGCCTAATACAGTACCAGCAAAAGTGTATGAGATTAGATAAATCTCATGCAGATTTTGCTTTTTCGTTCAGTGTGTAAATTGACCTGCCGATTTTTGAAATCCGTGGCATGTCAATTGTTTTGTGCGGGTTTCGCCCTTTTCAGTGTAAGGATGAGATGTGCAGCAAAACCGCATGAAATACGCACTAAGAAACTGCAAATAAGACGTGCGGTTTTATGGTGCAGAAACGCTTTCTGAGGAATTTCTGCAAGAAAGCTCGCACCCTTGTGCAGGTAGCCTTACAGCTTTGTGTAGGTTATATGAGACTCTTCCTGTAGGTAAACCTGCCAGACTTTGTAAGGTTGTACATTTTGTTCCCTATTGAATCTGAAATAATTAATCCCCTTCCCCGCCTTTGCTTCTTATTGCTGGTGCAACGTGAGTAATTTAGAAATCTGAAACTCTAAGATAAGATGGACAAACACTGCAGACTTGAAGTTTCTACCACTGTATTGGCTTTGAAAGTCCTGGAAGAGAAGTTGACCTAAAAAGTTAGGTGCCAATTACAGATTTAAGGCACATTAGCTACCTAGTTCCTTGGTTTTGTGTAACCCTGTGCTACACCCTAATGTTATCTCATACTCCGATCTCTCGAGTTGGCTCGTTACTGGACTGTGAAAAAGTAAACTTCATCATGGAAGGTCCGTGATCAATCAAACACATTAAACTCTGCCACATTGTCCTCCTCTTCTGATCTTGCTTCCAGTTCTGTCTAAACAGTAGTTAAAGGTAGTCAAGTACTAGAGATTTATACAGTTTTCTCCTGACTATCAACAACTTTTCATGAGCCAAACATGACCTGACTGATCGCAGACATCTTTCAAAAAGTTGATCTGCCTTTTTTTTTTTCGTTCTCAAGTGCTGGAGTTGAAACCCCGGATTAGGCCACAGGTCACGGCAGATATTGATCAGTTATTTTGTTCAATTTGTTAACTTCTAACTGGTTTCTAAAAGATCAACCTTCACTGACCAGCCATGAACAAGGTCCTTCATAAAAGCGCAGTGTGAAATCTTTAATGACCAGATGCACTCTTGCCTTCTGGCAAGGGATTCACCTAAAGTCTGCCTAATCTACTTGCCGTTCATTTGAACTTTTTTAGGCAGGGGGGTTGAAAGGTTGACTAGTGTTCTTTGGTAGACTCTAGGGTTGCTTGAAAGCCCAATCTAGCTGAGGACCTCCCAGATGTCCCTAGTGTTGACTGCCGATGTGGCCCTTTTTAAGACTTGTGTGATCTTTTTAAGAACTCCTTGGTTCTTTGTCTAGAAATACCTGAAATGAAACGGCTTTACCCTAAATGGCTGGCAATGGGGAAAAAAGTGTATATTACAATTGACTGTCTTACCGCGTAGCCTTGCCTTTCTATAGGTGTTCATGATCCATCCTGAACCATGTCCTGTTTAATGCTCGGAATCGGGTGTCAGCCAAAATGTTCTAGGAGTTCACATATTGGAGCCAGGCATTGTCTACTCACTCGAAATATAGTTAGTTTAGTCCTGTAGACTATAACGTAGAAAAATCTGGTTCGTTCTTCGGCTGCTGTATTTAGGGTTGGTATAGGTAGTTTTTAAGCACTCGTCCTCTGAATCTTGCAGTGGTTGAACCTCACTGCAAAAATTGGTCTATTGAGCCAAATTAACTTGTTTCAAAAGGTCATTTAGTTGCTTACCATCCAACTTTGATGCCTACATGGTAACTGGGTTGTGTCCCTACCGGTTTTTTATAGAGCAGGTCATTATGGCTGCAGACCTGTGTGGGATGTAACGTGTGTGACCAGAGCTACCATGACTCTTGCCAAAAGTTATTGATGAATATAACTTTCGAGATCTGGTCTAGGTACACCGAAAAACTGATGAAAATTGAGTGATCAGAGCAGCAATATTTTTTTTTTTTTTTTTTTTTTTTTTTTTTTTTTTTTTTTTTTGCTGTTGGCCATCATGACCGTCTGTTTCACGCTGGCTTTATTCTAGAGAAAGAGAATTAAACTTTCTAAAATCCAAAACCTGTCCTCTTTACCATACATCCAAGCACCATTTTTACAAAGCACATGCCCGAGTAGTAAAGGTTGCAGTAACTGGAGTGAGACAAAGTAGAGCATTTATCGTACTTGAAACTAAATCAACTGGAATTTTTCAAAATAAGCTTAAAGAGCAATAATAAAAAATACCCTAATGCCCAATATGTATCTACTTGAGTGAATTCTGCAGGGGCAATCTTTTTATCCATTTTGGGGAGGGAAGTTATGTAGGTTTTCGCTTCTATTTACTTTTATGATGTGCATAATATATATAATTACTAAATGCCCATGTCTTGCACAAACAATACTGTGAAGAAAAAAAAGCCTTGACAAATCGCATACCTCATCTGTTTTCTTTAGAACATTACATATGCATACCCAAATTTTTCATGTGTGTCTTTTTAGCCTTGGACTTTAAAGGGCTCTAGAAGGTTAGAAAAAACATTGCTGCGCTCTTCCAGTAATGGTACCACCCTTATCCATGGGTTGGGTCTCTGGTATTGCAACTCGGGCCCCATCGAAGGGAATAGCCTAAGCAGTCGTGTTTGTCTAACCTGATAAAGCGCCTTTAAGTTCCCACCACCCTATCTGCTTTGTATACAAAGCAAATTGTAGATGTTTTTGGAAGCACCCCCTGCTTGAATTCCTCCCCCGACCCCTTTGTTCCCTGTATAAAGTGAAATGCTGTCAAATATGTGATGTGTTTTCTATGAAACTCCATTTTGGCTTTACAGAAATGCCTTGCTTTTGGACAATCTGTAGTGTATTTGTTGGCATCGCTCCCATTTATCGAGAGTACTTGAATTTGCGGTGGGACATCTAAGACTACTTTACTTATTCGGATTGTGGCTGAAAAAAATCCCCACCATTTGCTCCAACTGAGTTTTTGTCAACCAATAAATAGCTACCTACAAAAATTTGTGAAGATCTAAACCGTCCTGGATTGACAGAGCGTAGTATACCCGTGTAACTCCTAACATTGCCTTTTTTTTTTTTTTTTTACTATTGCTAATGTATTGCTCCTTGTCAAATAATTATCAGAGTGCTATGATCATTATTGTGGGTTTGGCGTTTTCTCAAGTATAAAAAAAAAAAAGTTTTGATAGCAAAATTTTTGTTTCCTTGTGACCTTTATCTGCTGTGTTCTCTAAATAATTATAAAACCTGTTTGACATCTTGCTCAGTGAGAGGGGTTGTGGATGTTTTTGGGGATTTCTTTGCTTAAAGGAAAAGCTGTCACGTTGAGCAGGGTCCCTGATCTGCAGGCAGCATGTTATAGAGCAGGAGGAGCTGATCTGATTGATGTACAGTTTTATGGGAAAAGATTCAGTATAACCTGTAGTTTTATTAATTTATATTCCTGCTCATTCTGGGCTCTGAAGTCCAGGAGGCGGTCCCATCAGTGATTGACAGCCTTCTCTCTGACTGTGCATACACAGATAGCTGTCAATCACTGATGGGACCGCCTCCTGGACTTCAGAGCCCAGAATAAGCAGGAATATAAATGTATACATTACAAGTTTCACAGAATATTTTCCCACAAAACTATATATTAATCTGCTCAGCTCCTCCTGCTCTATAATATGCTGCCTGCAGATTAAAGGGAACCTGTCCTCATGGAAATGCAGTGTAAAGTCTCACCTGCAATACTGTGATGTAAAGGTGTTGAGGGTATGGTAGATGGTCTCCTGGACCCTTCTTCCAGAGCATGATGGCTTTTTTTTGGCCTGCAGTGTTCGTATGAATAGTCCATGTGCACAGTAGGGGGCTTGGTGGAAAGTTAGGTTGGCCATAGATATTCAACAGCTACCTCTCCCAACTTCCTTCTTCCCTATTACACATGCACACTCTGGTTGTGTATACATATGCTATAAATGAGGATAGGGGAAGTGGCGGACTGGCCATAGACTCCACTTGGGTGGCCAAGGGGCCACCCAAGCCCTTCTCATGGCTGCTGTCCATGTACATAACAATCTGATGCCCTCAACATTAATTAATGTAGGAGCATTAAGTACTTGTGTACCTGGCCAGCAGCCAGGTGCCCTCCTGAATTCAACTGTACCACCATCCTCAGTGTGGGTATAGGGCAGTATTTATGCTGCGCTATGGAATTTGGTGCTGCTGGGCGGTATTCTGTGCTTTACTATGGAATTGCTGGCCCTGCCCACTTTTGTTGTCCCTGCCTACTTGTGTTGCCCAGCCTTCTTTCAGCTTGTGCCCACCTATAACATGGGGCCACTCTTTCTTTTTTTTTTTTTTTTTTAAATCTCCTCTATGCACATCTTTAAATTCCCAGTCCACCCCTGGGAGAGGGTGGTAAGCTACTGCCAGACACCTGGAGATGCTCCCCAAAAACAAAGTGATTGAGTATGATGAAATCCAACAGCCTTACCCTTCTCTCCCCCCTAGCATTTGCAATGGTAGGCTGAGTTGTGAGCTCCAGTATGCATTAGATGGTTGGGCGGTCCCACTGAAATCGGGTAAATGTACCTTTTTGGGTGTTTGTAAATCTCCATTTTCTTGCTAGAAAATAATCTATCCCGGTGAAGAAAACTGGGAAATGCAATCACATTCTTCAAATATTAACACTTAATGGTAGTATACAAGGCTTTGTCACTCATTGCATGTGTTTTTTTTTTTTTGTTTTTTTTTCCTTCCTCCTCCCAGCGGGTGAGGTTTACACCTTTTTAGATGTAGCATTAAAAATCTGGGTTGGTTATATTATGGACGGGTCATATCCACCCTGATACCTTTTACAGCCTTTGTCAACATTTTACCTTGGGGGGGGGGGGGAGGGGAGAGAGAATGTAGCAGCAACGTGGTCAAAACAAACTCTGGTCTTTATGCAGAAAAACAAAGTTTGACATTTTGACCAGGTCGTGTCACTTGGAATGTGAGTAGTTGCTAAAGACTTTGTTACTGTAGCTTTTATGTAGGGGGGTTGTATTTACAGGTGAAACGGAAAAAATTTGAATATCGGGCAAAATTCATTTATTTCAGTAATGCAACTTAAAAGGTGAAACTAATATGAGACTCATTACAGGCAAAGCAAGAGATTTCAAGCCTTTATTTGTTATAATTTGGATGATTATGGCTTACAGCTTATCAAACCCCAAAGTCACAATCTCGGGTCCCCTTTGCTCAGGGGGTATGGATTAATTAGCTGACTAGAGGGCGACACTTTGAGCCGAGAATAGTGAACCTTTTAACAAAATTTTAAGTTGCATTACTGAAATAAATGAACTTTTGCACGATGTTCTAATTTTTCGATTTTTCGCCTGTACGTTGTGTTTAAAGCAGAAGGTATCTTGGTGTATGTACAGTACATACAACAGGCTATCTACTGTATGAGAACAGATGGATGAGAACAATGGGAGGCAGCTTATATCCAGAAAGAGTGGGACAAAAATTACAACTCCATTCACACCTGGTTTTAATAGTTTTATTTTTTCTTTAAAAAAAGCGTTGTTCTTTTTGCATCTTGTTTGGGGGGAAACAGAAAAACAGTTCACACATTCCTTTTAAAAGAATAAAATAACAAAATAGAATGTGGGTTTGAATTTTACCAGAGGAATCTTGGCTCCTGATGAGTTTACAGGAAAAGTCTACTACAAAAATGTCCCCCCCCCAAAAAAAATAAAGTCTACTCCTGGGGATATTCACACTTTAAATTTAGAATTTCACCATTAAAAACAAACCCATTTGTGATGCTGTGTGCCGAGTTATCTGCGCAATAACCATGTGAATTTCCACTTTTTTGTAAAATCGACTTTTTGAGCTAATGTGTTTTTTGTTTTTTCCTTAACAAATAACTTTTTACATACGGTAGTTCTGAGAAGTTGCGTGTACTGTTCTGTGCTCAGGTATGTTAACAAGTATTGTAGTGCAAATACAAAAATGTGTAATTTTTATTTTTTTCTTATTTTCATCTGCCCCCATTAACTTATTTTACTGTGTTATTGCCATCTTGCACATGTTAGCATTCTACTTGATGTCATTACTTTTCCGATAATAAATTGTTTTAAGGTTTTATTATGTATTGACTTTGTATCTTCCTGTTTGTTTCTTTGGAGTTTTTGTCTTTTCATTGCTCAGTATTTGTCTCCATTCATACCACTGAATTAAGGTATTGCTTTCAATTTTATGTGAAACCACATGCTAGGGACCTCACTACTCTTCATGAATGAGTGTTTATGTAGTTGTAGAACGCTTGTTTGTGTGTTTTTTTTTTTTTTTTTTTTTTTTTTTTTTTTTTTCTTCTCTCTCTATATATTAGGCTACTTTCACACTTACAGCAAAAGGTCACAAATGCAGCACTTATAGAGCCATCAAAAATAGTTACCAACGGCCAGCTACAAGAGAGTATCTGCAATCAACACACTGCTACTGCAATAATAGTGTGAAAAGCTAATAAATATAAAAAAATAAAAAAAAATTGCACACACTGGAGATAGTTTTAATGTAGTAGGTTAGACATTAGAAAAACGTCCACAATTTATTATTAAAAAAGCAATTAATAAAAGTTAAATTTTAAATAAATAAAAAAACATAATATGCACCTGTCAAGAGTAGGCAATTAGTAGTCTATGACTATATGTAAATATAATGAAAGTAGGTTCCGTCGCCAGAACTGGCTGCCGGATCCAGCAAAACGTATGCCAACTGATGGCATTTGTAAGACTGATCAGGATCCTGATCAGTCTAAGGCTACTTTCACACTAGCGTTCGATCGGATCCGTTCTGAACGGATCCGATCATAATAATGCAGACGGAGGCTCCGTTCAGAACGGATCCGTCTGCATTATTTTTAGCATATAAAAGCTAAGTGTGAAAATAGCCTCGTACGGATCCGTCCAGACTTTCAATGTAAAGTCAATGGGGGACGGATCCGCCTGAAGATTGAGCCATATTGTGGCATCTTCAAACGGATCCGTCCCCATTGACTTACATTGTAAGTCTGGACGGATCCGCACGCCTCCGCACGGCCAGGCGGTCACCCGAACGCTGCAAGCAGCGTTAAGCTGTCCGCCAGTCCGTGCGGAGGCGAGCGGAGCGGAGGCTGAACGCCGCCAGACTGATGCAGTCTGAGCGGATCCGCTCCATTCAGACTGCATCAGGGCTGGACGGCTGCGTTCGGGTCCGCTCGTGAGCCCCTTCAAACGGAGCTCACGAGCGGACCGACGAACGCTAGTGTGAAAGTAGCCTTAAAAATGCCTGATCAGTCAGAAAAATGCATTAAAATGCCGAATCTGTCTTTCCGGTGTCATCTGGCAAAACGGATTCGGCACTTTTCTCTTTTCGGTCTGCGCATTTGCAGACGGGATAGACTGATCTGGCATTCAGGCAAGTCTTCAGTTTTTTGGGGCCAGAGATAATACCGCAGCATTCTATGGTTTTTATCACCGTCCTGAACAGTAGAACTGAAGACATCCTGATGCATCCTGAACAGATTGCTCTCCATTCAGAATGCATGGGGATAAAACTGATCAGTTCTTTTCCGGCATTGAGCCCTTTTGACGGAACTCGGTGCCGGAAAAGAAAAACACTAGTATGAAAGTACCCTTTTCCCCCGCAGGTTTGTTACGCCAGCATTTTGAAGCTAAGACTAAGCAAAGGTTTGAAAAATTCGAATTGGCAGACTATTGTAGGAAGGAGGAAGTTCAGCTTTGTGGCAAACTGAATTTAGTCCTAAAATTTGGATCAGAGTCCACTTCGGATACATTGATTCGCTCAACACTGTTTACTAGCACTGCTATATTCTGCAGCACTTTACAGACATTAGCATCGTCCTGTCCCCAAGGGGGCTCACAATCTAGTTCCCTATCGCAGTGTTTCCCAACCAGTGTGCCTCCAGCTGTTGCAAAACCACAACTCCCAGCATGCCTTGCCAGCCTTTGGCTGTGCGGGCATGCTGGGAGTTGTCGTTTTGCAACAGCTGGAGGCACACTGGTTGGGAAACACTGCCCTATCGGTATGTTTTTGGACCGCGGGAGCAAATCAGAGTACCTGGAGAAAATCCACGCAAACATGGGAAGAACATACAAAGTCCATGCAGATGTTGTCCTTGGGCTGATTCGACCTAGGATCCCAGTGCTAACCACTAACCCGCCATGCTGCCTAGATATTAAACACAGGGGTTACATAGTGAAAGTGCTTCAAGCTCCTATCGTCTTGGCTTCTACTTCAAAATACTGACAATATTTGCCATATGTGACTAAGGCCAGCCACACATTTGCTATTCTCTGTGGATTAAGCCAATATGAAGCATCTGCTAAGTTACTAGAGTTGTGATCTCCTCTGACCTATTGTGTATGGATGTGTTTCTTTGCTGTGTTTTGCCTTACAGGAGACTGTTTTTTTTTTTCTTCCCCAACTTGAAAAGCCACAAAAAAATCCAAAAAGTGGAGGCTATTCTTGAGACAATTGGGTCCAACAATAAGGCTGAGTTCACACGGGCGTGACAGATTAGGTCCGGATGCGTTCAGTGAAACTCGCACCATTTTGCAAGCAAGTTCAGTCAGTTTTGTCTGCGATTGCGTTTAGTTCAGTTTTTTCCCGCGCGGGTGCAATGCGTTTTTACGCGCGTGATAAACTGAATGTTTACAAACAACATCTCTTAGCAACCATCAGTCAAAAACGCATCGCACCCGAACTTGCTTGCGGATGCAATGCGTTATTCACGCAGCCCCATTCACTTCTATGGGGCCTGTCCTGCGTGAAAAACGCAGAATATAGAGCATGCTGCGATTTAAAGCATTGCAGAAGTGATGCGTGAAAAAAAACGCTCATGTACACAGCCCCATTGAAATGAATGGGTCAGGATTCAGTGCGGGTGCTATATGTTCACCTACCGCATTGCACCCGTGCGGAAATCTCGCCCGTGTGAACGCAGCCTAAGTTGTAGGATGGTACAGATATTTCCCCATGCACCTGAGATTGCTGTTGGCCTCGGGCCAAAAGCTGGTTCTCCTGTCCCTGCCACCCATACACAAGTGTACATGCATTCTCAATAAGAAGAGGAGCATAACCTCTTCTAGCTTATCTTACGTTAGAAAAATATATAAAAAAAAAAAAATCCTTCTTTCCCCAATATCTGCTGTCAAAGGGAGAGTTGGGACAACCCCCATACAGATAAGATGGACAAGCTGGTCCTGCCAAAGTCTGTGGATTTGGGCACCATTAATGTGTATGGCTTCCTTTTAGTCATGAGTACAAAGTTACCCTTTACCTAAATATCTGGCCCATTGCAGCGCTGGCTCATTTCTCCGCCAACCTGAGCACTGGATTAGAGTGTTATCTAAAAATTTTACGAAGCTCTATCACCATAATCATACAACATATTACAGATGCAATATCAAGATACTTTTTTTTATTAGTTTAGGGCTTTCTCTGAGTATAAATCCAAAACACCCATAAAAAGGTGCAGTGATATATAGGTACATCATGTCCCATCACAAGCCATATGAGTTAAAGGGGTTGACTGGCCAGTAAAAGTTTTAATTAAAAAAAATACAGAATGGAATAAAAGTTCATGCCTCACTAATCCCTCATGAGTTCCTAGGTCCCCACTGGCCCTTTCTTGCTGGTTGCCTTGACACACACACACAGGTCACTTCTGTGGACAGCTGGTGGTCGTTGTGTTGAGGGACCAGGAATTAGAGACCAGCCAAGAACAGGGAAGCACTGTAATGGGAGTAGCAGTGAGTTCCTTCTGAGTAACTTAAAGGCTTTTTTGTGTGTGTTTTAGGGGACTTTCACACTGCTAGTTTTACAGTGAAATTTTGGTGCCAAAAACATGCCCGCTGCGATAAGGAAAATATCTGCTCTTGGTGTAGCTAAGGCTTTAAAGGGCTTTTCTGAGAGATTTTTATTGATGACCTATCCTTTAGGATAGGTCATCAATATCTGATCCGTGGAGGTCCAATACCCGGCACCCCTGCTGATTAGCTGGTTGAAGAGAAGGCTGCGTGCCATGACAGCATAGCCTTCCCTTCATTGTTTAGGTGCTTGTAGTGGTGAGCAGGTGTATACTCTTGTATAGGAACGAGCCATTCTATTGAAGTGAATGGGATGGCTTCTTGTAATTACACCTGCTCGCCACTGCGATGTCAACAGCGAGCAAGGAAACGGTGAAGGGAAGGCTGTGCTGGCATGGCAAGTGGCCTTCTCTTCAACCAACTGATCGGTGGCCAAGCGCAGCACTGCCCATTGGTTTAGTGGTTGTGCTTGGTAATGCAGCTATCTCGGGGACTAAGCTGCACCTAGACCATGTGACCAATGGCCTTCGAGTAGGCTGCAGCTCTCATTGGAGCACCATGGTCTCTTCAAACAGCTGATCAGCATGGGTGCTGGGAGTTGGACAACCAGTGATCAGCAGATACTGATGCCCTAACCTGAGGATAGGTCATTAGTATTAAAGGGGTTGTCCGGGGTCAGAGCTAAACCCGGAAATAACCCCTTCACTCATTCAGCATGAATGAGTGGAGCATCGGCAAGGGCTTTTCTCTACCTACCGTGACGTCGTCTAGCAGTGACCGTGGTGGCCTCACCAGCAGCAATAGGCGCTCTAGTGCAGCGATATAGACCTCCCACTAGTGTCGGCGACATCACCGGGGTCACTGCTAGGTGGAAAAAAAATAACATTTTCAAAAAAACTTGTCAAAAATAAGTCCTGGTTTCAATAACTCTAGGTTTTTGCTGTTGCAGTTTTATATTTGCTGATGACAAAACGTGGCAACATTTCAGCGCTCTTCTGGCAGGTAGCCACCCAGCTAAAAATACGTGGCCTGCTTATCTTTGTGATGTGTCCATGGCAAACTATGTTGACCTTTTTAATGATTCACAATAATCTCAAAGGACCCAAACACAGCCAGCATACACACACACACACAAAAATAGAACTAAATTCTGGTCCTGTTGGATGTTATCCGTGTCCTTGGTCCCGGCAGGTCTGCCTTCAGGTCTTGTATTTTGAGTCCTATTGGATGTTATCCAAGTATGCCCTTGGCCAGGCAGGTCACTGTTGCATTTTCTACTGCTGTTTTTTTTTTTATTACAGACATTGCAGATTTTGTTTCCCCCCCACCTTAGGTATTTTGAGTACTGAAAACATTCTGCATTGACTGTAAATTTGGTGAAACGGGCAAACAAACAAGGAGGACAAACAGTTGTAACAACTATTCAAAAAGCAAAAGGATCCATGACCATATTTATGATTGACATTTTTTGTTAGCTGATATTCTGTTGGAACTATTATTTTTATAGTTTTATGTAAAAAATGTAAATTCAGAATCTAATAAAGTGTAAAGATGTGTATAGTATATAGATTGCATATTAAAGGAGTTGTCCAAGAATATATCTTTTCGACTGGATGCCAGCAGCCTGCCTCCTGAACTGAAAGGATAATACCTACCTGCTCCCCGCCGCTCCAGTCCTCCACGCTGGTGCCCACCTCTCTATTGTCCGGTACACTGATCCTCTGCCTTCAGTGTTGACAAGTCTGTTGTGGAGCCTGAAGATCAGGTGACCATGGCAGGAAGGAAGAAAACAAACCCCGTACCGGCCAATGGAGACGCAGGAGCCAGCACGAAGGACTGGAGCAGCGGGGAGCAATGATATATTCCTGGACAACCTCTTTAAGACAATTATTGTAACTGAATTATTGTCCTAATGAGGAATTCAAGCATCAAGTCACTTTTCCGCACAAAAATCTGCAATGAAATAAATTTGGGTTCCGATGGGAGTGGATTGCATGGATTTAGGAGTAGACTGAGCCATGGATTTCACTCATTGCATGGCAATGACGGAAATCCACAGCAAGGCCTCGTTTGCACGTCTGTTTCCATGATGACATCCATGAAAAGATGGTCAGTGGTTCTTCCATGAAGATATCCACGAAGGATCTGTTTGGTCTGTGTGTCCATTTTTTCCCCTCTGTGTGTTATCTGTATTCCACAGACACTGCTAGGATGAAAATTATTTTCTAGAGCATCTACTACCATTGGCATCCGGGTCGTGTCAGTGGCTTTTATGGACCTGTGAATTGTCGATACAAGCACCGATCCTTTTACACTATGTGATGATCAGCCAAAGGTTTGTTCCCGATCATGTGAACGTGTCTACCGACCAGCAGACAACCGAGCAAGCGGTCATCTGTCAGCAGCACTCTTCCCTAGTCAACAGGAAGAATGATCGTAGTAGTGATCGTTCATCCCTACACAGTATGAAGGACGCTCCATTTAATTGACCTGTTATTTCGTCATCACTTGTTTAGTGTCAGAGTTCCTGTCCTTTCATTTTCACTTTGGAAGGGTTTGAACCAACAATCACTTGCACGGGAAGATGTTCTGCTGAAAAATGATCATTTTACGTCTATATAAAAGATGCGATCAGCAAAAGATGAGAAATTCCTCATTTGCTGGCCGATCACTGACCCGGTTTACACGGGGCACTGATCTGAAATGACCGTTCATTCTCCCAGTCGTCAAACCTGCTCAAATGGGCCTTTGGATTAAAATTATAAAATGTTGTGCGTTCACAAAATGCCCTGTGCTGATACATTGGGTAATGTAAACTGCATTGGATTGAATTCAGAGATAGCAATGTGTGTAAACAGATATCCCTGTCCTGCAGCCAAAGCCCAACCATGAGCCAAACATGTTTTGCATCTATTGAACGGAAGAAAGGTCACCTAGTGGACACCACCTGGAGATGGACTGATAATGGAGGATGCTAAACCACCTTGTGAATCTCCTCCAGGCTTGGCGGTGTCTTTAAAGAGCTGAAATACTAAATGTAAGGGTAGGGTTTGCATGTTAAACACGTCAATTTAAATGTCTCTGCTTTTAAAACAGATAGTGATACCTCCTAAAATAGTTATTATTAGGGATGAGCAAATCGAAGCTGATGAAGTGGAATTCGTTCTGCATTTCAGGAAAAATTTGATTTGCACCGAATGCAAATTTCCTTGTGCTTCGTGGTAACGAATCACATTTTTTCCTAAAATGGCTGCTGTGTGTTTGAAGACATGGAGAAAGGAACTCTGGTAAGGCGGGATCACCCATAATGCCATGCAGCCAGTCAGCCCTGTGATGTCACAGCCCTATAAATAGCCTCAGCCATCTTGGATTCTGCAATTTTCCAGTGCATGGAGAGACGTGACAGGCGCTAGGGACAGTGGTAGGAAAAATGTAAAGATTTACAATTGCAGGGAAAGATTATTCAAGATGTAGGGGAAAGGATAGGGAGGAATCATTCCACAGCATTTCTGTTGAACAGGGTTCAGTAGAGGAGGTGACAGCCTGGGTAATGGGAACAATCCTATTACACCTTGCTGCGCTGACTGCGGATCCAAATTGCATTATACAGCTCTGTAATTCCAGCAAACCGTTCTTATTGGGGTGCAAGTGCTGGTTGATACAGCCATTAACAGGGTTGATTACAAGGAAATATTTCTACGTCCTATTTGCCCTTGTGCGGTGCAGTTATGTTCTAAAGCATTTTTTGGCTTGTATTAGTGGGAAAAGGGCTTATTAGCCATTGTATGGTGAAGTGCGAAAATTACAGCCCTTTTTGTCGTGTATTAGTGGAAAAAGGAAAAATATCCTTGCCGCTCAGCGGTGCAGTTATCTGTTTTAAAGCCCTTTTTTGCTTGTATTAGTGGAAAATATATTTGCTGCTCAGCGGTGCGGTTATCTGTTTTAAAGCCTTTTTTTGCATGTTTTAGTGGAAAAAGGAAAAATATCTTTGCCGCTCAGCGGTGCAGTGATATATTCTAAAGCCCACTTTGCCGTATATTAGTGGTGAAATAGAAATGTATTCGCCGGTCATCGTTGCACTTATCTGTTGAAAAGCCTTTTGTTTAAAAGTAGAAAAAAATTAGGGCCTAATTGCCCTTGTGCGGTGCAGTGACCTATTCTACAGCCCAGTTTGCAGTGTATTACTGGCGAAATAAAAACATATTTGCCGTTCATCGTTGCACTTATCTGTTTTGAAAAGCCTTTTGGGTTCTGTAAAAGTAAAAAAAAAAAAAATAGGGCCTAATTGCCCTTGTGCAGTGCAGTACTCTAAAGCCCAGTTTGCCATGCACTAGTGGCGAAATAAAAATATATCCGCCGTCCAGCGTTGCACTTATCTGTTGAAAAGCCTGTTGGGTTCTGTAACAGTTTAAAAAAATTAGGGTCTATTTGCTGTTTAGCGGTGCAGTAATATATTCTAAAGCCCTGTTTGCTGTGTATTAGTGGCAAAATAAAAAATATTTGATCTAATATTTGGTTATTTGATCTAACAGTATGCCAGACAGAGAAGTGCCATGCCCTGCAGAGGGGAGTGGCAGAGGCCTAAATGTTTCTGGCGCAGTCAGAGGTCGCAGCAGAGTAAGGGGCCGTGGCAGCAGTGTCAGCTAGCGGTCGTGTCGTGACCAGCAACCCAGCGGTTCTTGAATGGTTGACTCGCTCTTCGACTTTGTCGCAAGTGACATCAGACACCCCCAGCCAAGAGTCAGTGGGTTCGTCAGACACAACCCTTAGTTGGCATGGCCCAGGAGCAGGCCCTGTGCCCTCACCTGTCCTCAACCTGCCTCTGTCCTTTTCTGTTCCCTCACTGTGTCAAGTATTGTATGCTGTGGGCTCAGCTTCACTTTTCAGCAAGGAAGAGCTACTAGAGGACAGTCAGCAGCTACTGCCCAGCCAAGATGTGGAGGAGACATCTGCCGCTTCCTCCGCTAGGCGGGCAAGTAGTGATGATGAGAAGAGTGGCGTGGAAGCTGGTGTTGAGAGCGGTCAGGCTCCTGTCCCAGAGACGGTTGAGGAGGACATCAGTGACGTGCAGACAGTACTTGATGATGATGATGATGTAGCTGATCACACTTAGGAGCCGAGTAATGAAGGGGCTTCATCATCATCAGGAGAAGAAGGTGGCAGCAGTGGGAGGTCGGTAGCCAAACGCGCCTGGGGTACACCACCCGCTTTGTAGCGGCGCAAGGACTTAAGGAGGCAGCAGCGGTAGCAGTCAGTCAGTAAAATCACCTACTCGGCGGTGTGGCTTTTTTTTTTAAAAGCCGCCGGAGAAGGTGAACGTGGCCATATGTAGAATCTGGGCAGAGGGTGAAGCGTGGCCAGGGTGCCAATTTTGGCACTACGGCCCTGCGTCAACATATACAGCGTCGCCATAAAGTGGCCTGGGAGAACCGTGGCTCTGATGTAGTGGTCCAGTCTGTCAAAGCAACCGCTGCATAACCCACTGGCACGCACCCGGTTTCTGGCAGTCAAGGCTCCACCCTATCAGCCGAAGGGAGATGTCTATCCTTCCCATAATTTGCTGGTCCTGCTCCTCCTCATCACGCATTCTGTCAGCAATCGATCACCGAAGCGATTGCCAAGAGACAGCAGTATGCGTGCACTCATTCAACGGTGCAGAAGTTGAACGTGTTCCTGGCTAAGTTGCTGGTGCTGCAGTCCCTCCCTTTCCAAGTTGTGGATTCTGCAGAGAACTGATGGCTTGTGCCAAGCCGAGGTGGAGAGTCCCAAGCCGTCATTTCTTTGCCAAAAAGTTAGTACCAGCCCTGCACAAATATGTAGAACAGAAGGTGGGCCAGTCCTTAATAGTGATGTCGCGAACATAAAATTTTCCGTTCGCGAACGGCGAACGCGAATTTCCGCAAATGTTCGCGAACCGCAATAGACTTCAATAGGAAGGCGAATTTGAAAACCCACAGGTACTCTTTGTGGCCACAATAGTGATGGAAAAGTTGTTTCAAGGGGACTAACACCTGGGCTGTGGCATGCCGGAGGGGGATCCATGGCAAAACTCCCATGGAAAATTACGTAGTTGACGCAGAGTGTGGTAAGTTGAAATGGCAATGCGATTTATAGAACTTGAATTAATCGCATTGCGATTTCAACTTTCTGAAATCCGACAGTACATTCTAGCATGGAGTCGTTCCCATGGTGATGGGGACGCTCCATGAGCAAGGAAGTCAGCAGAAGTTCTGTTGAAATCGCAATGTGATTTATAGAACTTTAATTAATCGCATTGTGATTTCAACTTAGAGCTTCTGCCGACTTCCGTGCTCATGGAGCGTCCCCATCACCATGGGAACGGCTCCATGCTAGAATGTACTGTCGGATTTGAGAAAGTTGTAATCGCGATGCGATTAATTCAAGTTCTATAAATCGCATTGCCAATCTGTCCTGTTACTGCTGCCACCTCCACACTATGTCACCTTGCCACTCTGTGGTCTCCTGATGCTGCTCCTAACTCCACTCTGTCACCATGCCACTTTGTGGCCTCCTGATGCTGCCGCCACCTCCACACCATGTCACCTAGACACTCTGTGGCCTCCTGATGCTGCTGCCACCTCCACACTATGTCACCTTGCCACTCTGTGGTCTCCCCGTGCTGCTGCCACCTCCACTCTATGGTCTCCTGATGGTGCCGCCACCTCCACACTGTCATTGTGCCACTCTGTTGCCTCCTTATGCTACTTCCACCTCATCACTATGTCATAGGGCCACTCTGTGGACTTCTCATGCTGTTCCCACCCTCCCCACTTCATGACTGGGCCACTATTTTGCGTTTCGGCCTGGCTGACATAATTTATTTGACCCTCCTTCTGATATGTCAGAAGGAAGGAAAAATGAGATGCTCAACAGATCCTGTCTGTGTAGCAGCTGTAAGGCCTGTATGGTCCCATCTGAATTGGCTTGTGATTTGGTAGCCAAAAGCAGGAGTGGGTACAAAACACAGAAGACATGCAACTATTCCGTTCATGAGTCATCTCTGTTTTAGATCCACTCCTGTTTTTTTGGGCATTAGCAATACTGATGGATTACTGATCAAATGCTGACCGAGTGAAGGCGGATGCTCCACAGACAGGATCCGTTTTTTGGGGGGTTATTGTTCTGACTGATCAGAGGAAGGGCAAAATAATCAGTGATGTCAACACAAACTTACTGCTGACACCCTCTCCACTCTGTCAGGGGGGCTCTGCTTGTATAAGCAATTAATAGAACATGTTCTGTAGACATCTATGTGGAATCAGCTGACAATGGTGTAAAAGGAGTGCGCTCTAACATTGACCATAGGCGTGAGCACGGGGTGTGCTGGGTGTGCCTGGGCACACCCTAATCAAGCCTGCTGACAGGCGAATGCTAATGAAGTGCTTCCATTTTGGAAGCGCTCATTAGTACCGGAGTACCAGGAAGCAGTGAACGCTATGTACTTACCGCTTCCTGGTCCTCGGCTGTTGGCTGTGCAGGGCTATGCACAGCGTGAGGCACTTTGTGATGTCACACTGTGCGCGCCAGTTCAGAGCACAGCCGACAGCAGGAGGAAGAGGATCGTGGGCGGCAAGGAGCGGCAATGTCCAGGAGCAGAGAGGTAAGTCGTTTTTTATTTTCTAAAAAATTAGGCTGGGGGGGGCATAATGGAGGCTAATGAGAGGCATAATGGGGGCTAATGAGAGGCATAAGGGCTGGAAATGGGGGCTAATGGCATTAAGGCTATATATACACACACACACACACACACACACACGCGCGCGTGTTTGTTCTTTAGGGTGCACACGCCTATGACATTGACCTTTAAAGCACGCCTATGACATTGACCTTTAAAGCAGTTCATACGCGAGTTATTTAGTCACTTTTGGCCCCGTGACTGCCCAGATAAGTGAAGTGTGCAGTGATTCTAAGTGCAACGCCTGTCATCTGCATTTCATACTGACTTACAGTATTATTTCACTACCACAGCAGACTCCCCATGTGTGTTACTGCAAAGCAAAGTGTTCTACACCCCTATAAAGGCTCTCTGCAGCCCGGGAATAGCTTTTTTTCGCTCATCTCTAGTTATTACTTTACATTTCCCATATGTCTACTTCATGTTTGGATCATTTTGTAAATGACATTTTCTTTTTTTGGGGATGTTAGAAGGCTTAGAAGTTTAGAAGCAAATCGGGAATTTTTTTAGAAAATTTCCAAAACCAACTTTTTAAGGACCAGTTCAGGTCTGAAGTCACTTTGTGAGGCTTACATAATACAAACCACCCATAAATGGCCCTGTTTTAGGAACTACACCCCTCAAGGTATTCAAAACTGATTTTACAAACTTTGGTAACCCTTTAGGTGTTCCCCAAAAATTAAAGGATAATGTAGATGGAATTTCAGAATTTCACTGTTTGGGCAGGTTTTCCATTTTAATCCATTTTTTCCAGTAACAAAGCAAGGATTAACAGCCAAACAAAACTCAATATTTATTTCCCTGGTTCTGTAGTTTACAGAAACACCCCATATGTGGTAGTAAACTGCTGTACGGGCACACGGCAGGGCGCAGAAGGAAAGGAACGCCATATGGTTTTTGGAAGGCAGATTTCACTGAGATAATTTTAAGTTGCCATGTCAAATTTGAAGACTCCCTGATGCACCCCTAGAGTAGAAACTCCAAAAAAAGACCCCATTTAAGAAACTACAGGATAAGGTGGCAGTTTTATTGGTACTATTTTAGAGTACATATGATTTTTGCTTGCTCTATATTACACTTTTTGTGAGACAAGGTAACAAAAAATAGCTGTTTTGGCACCGTTTTTAATTTTTGTTACTTACATTGTTCATCTGAGGTTAGATCATGTGATATTTTTATAGAGCAGGTTGTTACGGACATGACAATATCAAATATGACTACTTTGTTTGGTTGTTTGTTTCAATTTTAAATACCGGTAATAAAGCATTTTTGAAAAAAATTATGTTTTAGTGTCTCCATTTTCTGAAAGCCATGGTTTATTTTTATTTTTTGGGCGACTGTCTTATGTAGGGGCAATTTTTTTTCGATATGAGATGACAGTTTGATACTATTTTAAGGTGCATATGACTTTTTGATCACTTGGTATTACACTTTTTGTGATGTAAGGTGACAAAAAAAAATATTTTTTGACACCGTTTTTATTTTTATTTTTTTACGGTGTTCACCTGAGGGATTATGTCATGTGATATTTTTATAGAGCAGTTCGTTACAGATGTGGAAATACTTTATATGTATACTTTTTTTATTTATTTAAGTTTTACAAAATAATTTCATTTTTGAAACAAAAAAAATCATGTTTTAGTGTCTCCATAGTCTAAGAGACATATATATATATATATTTTTTTGGGCGATTGTTTTAGGTGGGATTTCATTTTTGCTGGATGAGATTGGCACTATTTTGGGGTGCATATGACTTTTTGATCGCTTGCTATTAAACTTTTTGTGATGTAAGGTGACAAAAAAATGGCTTTTTTGACACCGTTTTTATTTTATCTTTTTTACTGTGTTACCTGAGGGGTTAGGGCATGTGGTACTTTTATAGAAAAGGGGGTTGCAGACGCGGTGATGCCTAATATGTCAACTTTTTTTTTTTTTTTTTACATTTAACACAATAAAAGCATTTTGAAACAAAATAAATCATGTTTTAGTGTCTCCATAGTCTGAGACCCATTTATTTTTTATTTTTTGGACGATTGTCTTAGGTAGGAGCTCATTTTTTGCAGGATGAAGTAACGGTTAGATTGTTACTATTTTGTGGGGCATTCGCCTTTTTGATCGCTTGGTACTGCACTTTTAGTGATGTAAGGTGACAAATTTTATTTTTTTTAGCACAGTTTTTATTAGATTTTTTGGACGGTGTTCATCTGAGGGGTTAGGTCATGTGATATTTGTATATAGCCGGCCGATACAGACACGGCGATACCTAATATGTCTACTTTTCTTTTTTTCCCTATTTTTTGGAATTTTTTTTCTTAAAATTTTTTTGGGGGGAAAAGAACGCTTTTTTTACTTGAAACTTTGAATTTTTTTCGGAAAACCTTTATTTTTTTAATTCTTTTTTCACTTTATTTTTTGTCCCACTCTGGGACTTCAACTTTTGGTGGTCTGATCCTCTTTACAATGCATTAAAATACTTCTGTATTGTAATGCATTGGCTGTAAGTGTATTACACACTGTAATACACTTACAGCTTCCCGCCTGTGAGATCCAGGGGCTGGATCTTACAGGCTGTCACGGAAGGCAGCGCAGATGGCCACCCCGCACCTGGCAGGATCCCTCAGGTGCCACGGTCAGCGCTGACCACGGCAATGCGAGGGTTAATGCGCCGGCATCGGTGTTTTCACCAATGCCGACGCATACAGCAGGGGTCCGGCTATCAGTGACTGCCGGACCACTGCCGCTGATCGGGTGGGCGCAGCGCCTGCGCTCGCCCGATCAGCCCGTCATACATGTGGGGCGCTGGTCCTTAAGTCACGGGCACCAGTGCCATACATGTACGGCATGGGTCCTTAAGGGGTTAATGGGGTTCCTGGAGGAGAGCGGGAGGTCTTGAGCAATTTGTTTTATATGAGGGTCATTAACTCTGTATGGAAAGTAAAAAAGTGGGGTTTTGTTGGATCCCTGATCTTAGGAGCGATACACTGAGTTCACTGACCTAGTTCTGTATCTAATTAAGGACTCATTCTCAAGATCTTTGATATTCTGTTGTTCTGTTGTTTTTCAAATGTCCATTCATTCCCCCAGGTCTCTGTTCTTATTGTATGTATTAAGGCAGATTGCCTGGATTTGTGGGAGGGGCTGAGGTCCGCCTCCAGCCTATTTAGGGCACTCCCCTTACCTGGCTCCTGCATCATTGAGGTCTGAGCTTTTGAGAGAGGAGGTCGCTTGTGGAGTGTCTGGAGAGTTGCCTGCGAGTCGCTGAATTTCTGGGAGTTTTTCGTTGCCATCAGTTCTGGATTTGGAGCATTTCGGTTCTATTTTCCCGGCTTTACTCAGGTTCACTGGGGGTCACGTTTTGCCCGTTAAATTGCGAGTCATCCATACGGTGCAGCCGGGGCCTCACGGTTGTCCCCTGTACCGGTTCAATTCATTTCACCAAACGCTGCACCAATGTCACTGTTGTCTCATACAAGTCACCAGTATTTCATTTCTGTCACGCCTTGTTCATGCACAATTTGTCTACACCGTACCACTATTCCGGTCAGCACCCCTGCGGCAAGCATGCAGCCGTTTCCTGGGCAATCCCCCATTTCTGTTAATTTCATTTCACCAAACGCTGCACTAATGTCACAGCTTTCTCGCCCAGGTCACCAGCATTTCATTTCTGTCATGTCTTGTTCATGTATAAATTTACCTACACCGTATCACCACTCCGGACAACACCCCTGCGGCTGCAGGCAGTGGTTTCTGAGTCATCCATACGGTACAGCCGGGGCCTCACGGTTGCCCCTGTACCGGTTCATTTCATCATACGCTGCACCAATGTCACGGTTTTCTCATACAAGTCACCAGTATTCATTTCTGTCACGCCTTGTTCATGCGCAATTTGTCCACACCGTACTACCATTCCGGTCAACACCTCTGCAGCATGCGGCATGGTTTCTGGCCTAATCCCCCATTTCTGTTTTATTTCATTTCATAGACGCTGCGCTAATGTCACGGCTTTCTCACAGTCACCAGCATCTCATTTTGTCATGTCTCGTTTAAACAATCTTCCCACAGGCAACACTGCGGTCAGCACCCCTGTGGTTTCCAGGCTCGTTCCCCATTTCCTTTTCAGTCCATATCACCCCACAATCATCCACATTCATGCCCCCCCCCCCCCCCCCTCCTCATGTTCATGTGCACGGCTGCAGGAGCACAAATGCGTATGAGTTATTTCATACGGTACAGCAGGGCCTCACGGCTGCCCCTGTACCGGTTCATCTCATTTCATCAATGCGCACCAATGTCACGGTTTTCATACAAAGTCACCAGCATTCATTTCTGTCGCACCTGTTCATGCGCATTTGTTCACAAACCGCACCACCATTCCGGTCAACAGCTCTGGCAGCATGCGGCCAATGGTTCCTGGATTAAATCCCCCAGTTCTGTTCTTTTCACACACGCTGCACCCATGTCACGGCTTCCCGCAGCAATCACCGGCAGCTCATTGCTCTCATGCCTATTCTGGCGTCTCCCCACAGGACCGACACTCCGGTCAGCACCCTGCTGGTTCCAGCCCCATTCCCCATTTCTGGTTTATTTCATTTCACCCCTCAACATCCAACATCCAACATTCATGCCCCCCCCCCCTCCTCGTATTCAGGTGCACAGCACAGGGGCCAGCTGCGGTGCACCCGGCACACCCCCTATTCATTTCAACCTCCACTGGGCTTACCGCTGCACAGACATCCCCTCCCCACCGCCTCCTGCCTGTTTTGCCGCTCCTCCTGCCGCGCGGCCGATGGCGCCCGGCCGCGTCCTGGTGCCGGGTCTGCGCATGCGCGGCCGGGGTTCTGCGCATGCGCGGCGATTCGGTCGGCGCATGCGCGGTGTCCTGGCGGCCGTGGTGGGACTCCGGACGGATGGGAACAGAAATAAATGGCATTTCATTCTTATATGCTCCAAGATGTTACTCTTCACAAACAATCACATAAACTTCCAAGCATGATCCACATGATTCACACAACTTCGCCAGCAACGTTCATGCCCCCCCCCCCCGTATTCACGTGCACAGCTACAGGGGCCAGCGGCGGTGCAACCGGCACACCCCCTATTCATTGCAACCTCCTCTGGGCTGACCGCTGCACAGACATCCCCTCCCAAACCGCCTCCTGCCTGTTTTGCCGCTCCTCCTGCAGCGCGGCCGATGGCGCGCGGCCGCGTCCTGGTGCCTGGTCTGCGCATGCGCGGCCGGGGTTCTGCGCATGCGCGGCGATTCCGTCGGCGCATGCGCGGTGTCCCGGCGGCCGTGCGCGCCGCATCTGATACGGGGGGCCGCCGGCGGACGGTCCGGCCCGGCTGGTCGGCTGAGCTCAGGGGGCTCCAGTCACACAGGGGGGCCCTCCTGCGCAGGTTGCAGGGGGGCCTTCCAGCACGCCCCTCCAAAGTCAAACATCACCCCAGCAGCCCCACACAATATAAAAAAAAAACCAAAAAAAAAACACGCACATTCCCACTTGTGCATGGCCATGCGCCACGCGCTGGTCTCTTCTCACACCAGGCGCAAGCTATCATTTCATGAACAACCGTCATGATCCTCTGGGTCATGCATACACTCATGTGAAAAAATTAGGACACCCTTTGAAAGCATGTGGTTTTTTGTAACATTTTTAATAAAAGGTAATTTCATCTCCGTTTCAGCAATACAGAGAGATTAAAGTAATCCAACTAAACAAAGAAAACTGAAGAAAAGTCTTTTCAAGATCTTCTGTAAATGTCATTCTACAAAAATGCCTCTCAAGCCGCTTGGTAAATTAGCAGGGCCTCATCTGTCACCATGCAAGTATAATTTTTCGCCATCCGGCCTAGCTAGCTTGCCAGCACGATCCTGTGTTTCCCCAAGCTAATCAACTGTTTTGTTTTACCATGTCTCTGGAAGGGATAGAGAACTTCTCCCTACCTGGCACCCCTGCTAGATCCGTCACTGCTACCCAGGGAGACGGTCTAGCCAGTCCAGCACCCATCAGATCCTGGACAATCCCGCGCATAACGACGGCGAGGGAAGCAGAGCTTTTCCGGCTGCTGCGCACGCCAATCGATAACAGGGAGGCAGAGGAAGGACCTAGCCAGTCCAGCACAGGGGATATACATACCATGCTGTCCTCCCTAAATGTCATCCATGTCTAAAGTCAACGCCAGTTTGGAGAGGCTGTAATCGGTCACCGCGACCCTCTCCTTGGCAGGGCCACCACCGGCAGCATCACCGGCGCCGACCGTTAGCCTGGAGGACCAAGAAGTCAGCCCGGCGCACATAATGCCGGAGGAGGAACCTGGGGTACCCATCGCCACCAAGAAGACAGAAGGGCCAGACACGGTCATCACCTTTCCTGGGTACCCAGTTGGATTCAGCCTCAATGCAAGCCAGTTTGCCATCCGGGAAGATCCAGGACATTCTCACCCACATAGACAACTACCTTCAACTCAGCACCGGCAACCGCAAAGAACTGCAGTACCTGTTGGGCTCCCTGATCTTTGCCATGCGCATCCACCTCAGGGTCGCTCATTTATATCACGGCTCCTGCACCTCTCCCCTTTCTCCACACGACTCGCACGGGGTGTCCCTGGATGCCCACGCTGCAGGCAGCTCTGGGCATGTGGGGGAGATTTCTGTCCACCTGGAGTGGCGGGGGCTTGTTTCTCCCTCAGCCGTCGGACTCTTCCCCCTCTATCTGGTCAGATGCGGCATCTACCACAGGCTTCGCGGCCATTTTTGGGAACGATTGGCTGTGGGGCAGCTGGCCTCCTGCGGTCCGGGGTTTGGAGGGATTCTCCGCTGCCTCAGCGCTTTTCAAGTTCTACCCCATCGGGGCGGCTGCCGTAGCGTGGGGTCATTCAGGGGCAAACATGTCGGTCCGGTGCTATTCAGACAACCACACGACCTGCCAGTTTATCAACAGGATCGTTCCAAATCTCTCACAATCGTGAGGTTTCTGCGGAGACTTCCTTGGTTGGCCGTTTGCAATAATTTCTTCTTACATTGTTTCCATGTCCCGGGGGTGGGCAATACGGCAGCTGAAAGTCTGTCTCGCGTCAAATTTCAGGCATTTCATCAAGCTCTCCCATCAGCGTCACCCACGGCCTCCATCACTCCATCATTTCAAACAGCTCATTCTGGATTAGAAGGCATCATGCGGCATAGCCAGTCTTTGTCCCGCTTAGCACTATCAGACGATACACATAGAACACACGACAGAGCGTTCACACTATTCAACAGGTCCTGTTGGAACACATCACGCACCCTTTTGTCATAACGTCTCTTCCGGGGTTGGCTTCTTTTGCCACCTCAAAATCATGTCATACAACACCATCAAACTATATCTCACTGGCATTTCAACATCATATGCTAATCACACACCCCAATAACATCAGCCTCATGTCCTCGCACCAGATCAAATCCATACTCAGAGGTATTCAGGAAACGGAACCCGCACGTCCAGCCCAGAGGCTACCCATAATCAATCATATCTTCAAAGCATTATCCGACTTACTGGACGCCACGCCTCTTGAAACAGATACCAACTCCATCATCAAAACGGCAATTTACTTGGCCATCTACGGATTCCTGAGTTCCTGGAAATTCACTACAGCCTCCACGACCCGAACCTCACCTTGTCTTCTTGTCTCCCACTTGTCAAAACACATGGTTCACTACATCCTGTCCTTACCTCACTCCAAGAATAGTCAGCACTTACCCGTCAACATTTCTCATTACCCCACGCACAACAGATGGTGTCCAGTCAGGGTCCTGGATGCTCACAATCAGCGTCACAAGTTCTACCCTCTCAACCGCTACTTCAACTACATGGTTCGGTACTCACCACCACCACCTTCATGACCCATGCCGGGTCATCCCTCACACAACTAGGCCTCAACGCAGCCAACTACTCAGGGCACTCCTTTCGCATTGGAGCCACGTCCACGGCCTCCAGTGCCAACATCCTCACTCATGTCATCAGGGGATTGGGGCGCTGGGAGTCATCCGCTTACGCGCAATACATTCCCAATCCAACGCAAGAGTTAAGAGTGGCTTTCCAAAACATGTCGGGTTAAGCCATTGATACATCAATTGGTTACAATAAACTGGTTATTTCCATTTTTGCCCTCTTCTTTCTCAGGCCTACCTCATCCTCGGTTTCGGCACACCACAACCGACTGCACTCATTCCCTGCTTTCCCAGGGCTCTTCACTGTACTACCGTAAGCCCCTTACACAAGTATTAAGGCAGATTGCCTGGATTTGTGGGAGGGGCTGAGGTCCGCCTCCAGCCTATTTAGGGCACTCCCCTTACCTGGCTCCTGCATCATTGAGGTCTGAGCTTTTGACCCTCCCACCACTCCACTCATTTACAACTCATTTCTTCCATATCTTTTCCTTGGGTAGGCCCTCTTCTTTCTCAGGCCTACCTCATCCTCGGTTTCGGCACACCACAACCGACTGCACTCATTCCCTGCTTTCCCAGGGCTCTTCACTGTACTACCGTAAGCCCCTTACACAAATATATACTGCTGTTTCTTCATATATTCTTGTAGTACGCCTGATGAAGGGCCTGGTGATGTCTCGAAAGCTCGCTATGTAACATCATTACTTCTATTTTTGGTAGGCCACTTTCACACTCGCGTTTGGTGTGGATCCGTCAGGAATCTGAACAGACGGATTCACACCGATAATACAACCGCATGCATCCGTTCAGAACGGATCCGTTTGTATTATCTTTAACATTGCCAAAACGGAACTTATCCGTTTTGGACCACGTGTGAGAGCCCTGAACGGATCTCACAAACGGAAACCAAAACGCCAGTGTGAAAGTAGCCTGAGCCATTAACCACCTCCGGACCGCCTAACGCACATGTGCGTTCCGGAGGTGGCAGCGCTGCGCACAGTCACGCATATACGCGTCATCTCGCGAGACGCGAGATGACGCGAGTATGCGCCCGCGCGTGCGCAGTTCGCGCCGGCATTTCATCAAGAGGTATTTCGTCAGCAACCTGCCAGCCAATGATCGTGGCTGGCAGGTTGCTGATTTTTAAAAAATCCAATCAAAGTGCCAGATAGCAAATCATATTTGTAAATATGATCTGTTATATGGCTGCCTGCTCCTCTGCTGGTTCTTTTCGTCGGTTGGATCCAGCAGAGGAGCAGGCTTCACAGTGAGTACACCAACACTACACTATAGCCCCTGATCACCCCCCTGAACCCCAATTAACCCTTTGATCACCTCTTTGATCACCCCTGTCAATCACAAGTGAAAAGAAAAAAGTGATCAGTGCAAACTGTCACTTTTTTTTTTCACTGTTATTGACCGTTAGGTTTTAGGTATAGTTTAGGTCCCTTGGTTAGGTAGTTAGCGATCAGTTAGCGCCCAGCCCACCGCACCGCAGTCCGTTATTCGCTGATTAGCGTATCGCTAATCAGCATTTGTACTTTTATAGTATCTGAAGTGATCAAAACTGATCACGGTCAGATCTATAATAGTACTAGTGTCACTTTAGCTCGCCCTCCACCCAAAACGCAGTGTTTGCCCGATCAGGCCTGATCGGTCGCCCACACGTGCGTTCGCCCACACCCGCCCCACCGCAGTGACAAAAAAAAATTTTTTTTTGATCACTGCACATTCACTTTACACGCACTGCGGCGATAAAAAAATCAGTTTTGATATTTTTTATCAACCGCAGCGGCCTCCGGTACTTCGCTAGCCTCCCCTTTGTAAGACAGGCTTGCTTTTTTTTTCTTGGGTAGTCTCAGGGAATACCCCTAAATTTAGTTGCCCACATGTCAAACAGGGGGTATTCTTCTGAAGAGGCCTACAGGCTTCTGACCCAGTCGGATGAGGAGTGGGAACCCTCATCTGATGAATCCAGCGGGTCAGAATACGAACCTGTAGAAAGCAGTGGCTCTCTGACCCAAAGTTCGGACGAGGAGGCTGAGGTCCCTGATAGCACCAGGCGTACCCGGCCCCGTGTCGCTAGACCGCAGGTTGCGCAGGATCCGCTTCAAGAGCAGCAGAGTGGGGCTGGTGCTGTCGGATTACGTGGTGAGGCATACACCAGCAGCCCAGCCCTCCCTGGACCTAGTACCAGCACTGCCGTACAACCTGGTGAAGTAGCGAGCACCAGAAGGGCAGTTGAAGCTGGTACGGTGGCACGTGCAGTAGTGACCCCGTCGCAGCCACCGCAAAGACGTGCCCGTAGAGCCCCTAGAATCCCAGAGGTGCTGGCAAACCCTGATTGGCAGTCCCCAACTTCAGCCGCACCTGTAGTTTTCCCTTTCACTGCCCAGTCTGGAGTTCGGGTTGAGACGGCTCAGATCGGTTCGGCCCTGGGATTTTTTGAGCTGTTCTTGACTGCGGAGCTTTTAGACATAGTTGTGGCCGAAACAAACAGGTATGCCACACAATTTATCACCGCTAACCCGGGAAGCTTTTATGCCCAGCCTTTCCGGTGGAAACCAGTCCAAGTTTCCGAACTTAAAACTTTTCTGGGCCTCCTCCTCAACATGGGCCTGACAAAAAAACATGAATTGCGGTCATATTGGTCCACGAACCCGATTCATCACATGCCCATGTTCTCTGCTGCCATGTCCAGGGCACGTTTTGAGGCCATCCTGCGGTTCCTGCACTTTAGTGACAACACCGCCTCCCGTCCCAGGGGCCACCCTGCTTTTGACCGGCTCCACAAAATTCGGCCCCTCATAGACCATTTCAACCAGAAATTTGCAGATATTTATACCCCAGAGCAAAACATCTGCATAGACGAGTCCCTGATACATTTTACCGGGCGCCTTGGCTTCAAGCAATACATCCCAAGCAAGCGCGCCCGGTATGGGGTCAAATTGTATAAGCTCTGTGAAAGGGCCACAGGCTATACCCACAAATTTCGGGTCTATGAGGGAAAAGATCAGACCCTGGAGCCGGTCGGTTGCCCTGACTACCTGGGGAGCAGTGGGAAGACAGTTTGGGACTTGGTGTCACCCTTATTCGGCAAGGGGTACCATCTTTATGTGGACAATTTTTACACAAGTGTGGCCCTCTTTAGGCATTTGTTTCTAGAACGGATTGGCGCCTGTGGTACCGCGCGAACTAGTCGCGCGGGCTTCCCCCAACGGCTCGTTACCACCCGTCTTGCAAGGGGGCAGAGGGCCGCACTGTGTAACGAAGAACTGCTCGCGGTGAAATGGAGAGACAAGCGTGACGTTTACATGCTCTCCTCCATTCACGCAGACACGACAATACAAATTGAGCGAGCAACCCGTGTCATTGAAAAGCCCCTCTCAGTCCACGACTATAACCTCCACATGGGAGGGGTCGACTTCAATGACCAGATGTTGTCTCCGTATTTAGTTTCCCGACGCACCAGACGCTGGTATAAGAAGGTGTCTGTATATTTAATTCAATTGGCTCTGTACAATAGTTTTGTTCTCTACAGTAAGGCTGGGAGAACTGGATCCTTCCTCAAATTTCAGGAAGAGATCATTGAGAACCTCCTGTATCCAGGAGGTTCCGTGGCCCCAACCACCAGTGTAGTTAGCCGTCTACACGAGCGACATTTCCCCAATGTCGTTCCTGGTACCTCAACCCAACCGTCACCCCGAAAAAGATGTCGTGTCTGTAGCAGGAGTGGAATAAGGCGTGACACCCGCTATTTCTGTCCTGACTGTCCGGACCACCCTGCCCTATGCTTTGGAGAGTGTTTCCGGAAGTACCACTCACAGGTACACTATTAGCATAGGGATCATCTCACCAGGACAGGCACACAGGGCTATTAGGGCCCATTCACTCACTGCTGCTGCAAACGTCTCCTTTCACATGGGACAAAGTGCATAACGCACTTCGCCACATCTTTGGGCGATTTGCGCTTTGCACATTGACCCATGGGGAAGGAGAGGTTTGTTCTATAAAGGTAAAAAAACAAAAAAAAAAAAACAGGTAAGCAAACAGGTTAATGTTTAGTTCCAAAAGTTAAAGTTACATGTTCTGTTCCAAAGTTAATAAAATTATTGCGTTGTGGGCCTGTTTTTTTCATTTTTTTTTTTTTTGTCTTTTTACCTTCCAGGTGGACCAACCGATCTACTAGCTGCAGCACCGATGTGCATTCTGACAGAAGCATTGCGCTGCTGTCAGATTACACGCAAGTCGGTGTATGCGGCGCTGCAAGACGGGATTTTCTCCTCTGCAGTGACAGATACGTTTGCCGAGGCATACGAGCTGAGGAGGAGGCGGCGTTCCTATGCTTTGGCAAGCACTTTGTATGTATATATATATATATATATAAAAAAAAAAATCCCGGCAATGATTTATTCATCCACATCGATTGATGCGAATGGAGAAATCTGGTTTGCCAGGGCATACGAGCTAAGTGGGTATGGATGTAGGGCGGAGCTCCTATGTCCTGGCAGACGCCTTTCCCCTCCATTTTTTTTTTTTTGGCAGAGATTTTTTCATCCACATTGATCGATGCGAATGAAGAAATCTGTGCCGTTCATTTTTTTCTTTCAGCCCAGAGGCTGAACGGAAAAAAAAAATCTCATTACCTGTATGCTCAATATAAGGAGAATAGCAGAAACTCCTAATGCTGGCCATACATGTAATGATTGCAGGAGACCCTCAAATGCCAGGGCAGTACAAACACCCCACAACTGACCCCATTTTGGAAAGAAGACACCCCAAGGTATTTGCTGAGGGGCATATTGAGTCCATGAAAGATTGAAATTTTTGTCCTAAGTTAGCGGAAAGTGAGACTTTGTGAGAAAAAACAAAAAAAAAAATCAATTTCCGCTAACTTATGCGAAAAAAAAAAATTTCTTTGAACTTGCCAGGCCCCTCATTGGATACCTTGGGGTGTCTTCTTTCCAAAGTGGGGTCACATGTGGGGTATTTATACTGCCCTGGCTTTTTAGGGGCCCTAAAGCGTGAGAAGAAGTCTGGGATCCAAATGTCTAAAAATGCCCTCCTAAAAGGAATTTGGGCCCCTTTGCGCATCTAGGCTGCAAAAAAGTGTGACACATCTGGTATCGCCGTACTCAGAAGAAGTTGGGGAATGTGTTTTGGGGTGTCATTTTACATATACCCATGCTGGGTGAGAGAAATATCTTGGTCAAATGCCAACTTTGTATAAAAAAATGGGAAAAGTTGTCTTTTGCCAACATATTTCTCTCACCCAGCATGGGTATATGTAAAATGACACCCCAAAACACATTCCCCAACTTCTCCTGAGTACGGCGATACCAGATGTGTCACACTTTTTTGATGCCAAGGTGGGCAAAGGGGCGCATATTCCAAAGTGCACCTTTCGGATTTCACCGGTCATTTTTTACAGATTTTGATTGCAAAGTACTTCTCACACATATGGGCCCCTAAATTGCCAGGGCAGTATAACTACGCCACAAGTGACCCCATTTTGGAAAGAAGACACCCCAAGGTATTCCGTGAGGGGCATGGCGAGTTCCTAGAATTTTTTATTTTTTGTCGCAAGTTAGTGGAATATGAGACTTTGTAAGGAAAAAAGAGAAAAAAAAAAAAATCATCATTTTCTGCTAACTTGTGACAAAAAATAAAAAATTCTAGGAACTCGCAGTGCCCCTCACGGAATACCTTAGGGTGTCTTCTTTCCAAAATGGGGTCACTTGTGGCGTAGTTATACTGCCCTGGCAATTTAGGGGCCCAAATGTGTGAGAAGTACCTTGCAATCAAAATGTGTAAAAAATGCCCTGCAAAATCCGAAAGGTGCACTTTGGAATATGTGCCCCTTTGCCCACCTTGGCAGCAAAAAAGTGTGACACATCTGGTATCGCCGTACTCAGGAGAAGTTGGGGAATGTGTTTTGGGGTGTCATTTTACATATACCCATGCTGGGTGAGAAAAATATCTTGGTCAAATGCCAACTTTGTATAAAAAAATGGGAAAAGTTGTCGTTTGCCAAGATATTTCTCTCACCCAGCATGGGTATATGTAAAATGACACCCCAAAACACATTCCCCAACTTCTCCTGAGTACGGCGATACCACATGTGTGACACTTTTTTGCTGCCAAGGTGGGCAAAGGGGCGCATATTCCAAAGTGCACCTTTCGGATTTCACCGGTCATTTCTTACACATTTTGATTGCAAAGTACTTCTCACACATTTGGGCCCCTAAATTGCCAGGGCAGTATAACTACGCCACAAGTGACCCCATTTTGGAAAGAAGACACCCCAAGGTATTCTGTGAGGGGCATGGTGAGTTCCTAGAATTTGTTATTTTTTGTCGCAAGTTAGTGGAATATGAGACTTTGTAAGAAAAAAATAAAATAAAAAATCATCATAATTTTCCGCTAACTTGTGACAAAAAATAAAAAGTTCTATGAACTCACTATGCCCATCAGCGAATACCTTAGGGTGTCTACTTTCCGAAATGGGGTCATTTGTGGGGTAGTTATACTGTTTGGGCATTGTAGAACCTCAGGAAACATGACAGGTGCTCAGAAAATCAGAGCCGTTTCAAAAAGCGGAAATTCACATTTTTGTACCATAGTTTGTAAATGCTATAACTTTTACCCAAACCATTTTTTTTTTGCCCAAACATTTTTTTTTTATCAAAGACATGTATAACTATAAATTTAGTGAAAAATTTATATATGGATGTCGTTTTTTTTGCAAAATTTCACAGCTGAAAGTGAAAAATGTCATTTTTTTGCAAAAAAATCGTTACATTTTGATTAATAACAAAAAAAGTAAAAATGTCAGCAGCAATAAAATACCACCAAATGAAAGCTCCATTAGTGAGAAGAAAAGGAGGTTAAATTCATTTGGGTGGTAAGTTGCATGACCGAGCGATAAACGGTGAAAGGAGTGTAGTGCCGAAGTGTAAAAAGTGGCCTGGTCATGAAGGGGGTTTCACCTAGCGGGGCTGAAGTGGTTAAAAGGTATCAAACCTGCAATACTCTTATTTTGTTTCCCTTAATGAGAGCACTAAACTGTATCTAGATATCATGGATATTAGTCTGGTGGCCTGTGTCCACCGCTGTTCCCCTTTCTCGGTCGGGCGTCGCTCCATTCTCCCTGTGTGTATTGGAACTAGTTCTCAGTGAACTTCCTTACAGAGCTGTTAGGGTTGATCCTTCCTATTGCTCTCTGTCCAGCCACTGACCAAGGTGCTGATCAGCCTTCCGATTTAGCTGTGCTGGTTGTTCCATCTCCTTGCCGGAGCTTTTAGGTGTCCAGCGAAGGTGTGATCTCTTGTCCGATTACCAATTCTGCTCCTTGCCGCCTGCCCCGATCATGGAATTTCTATCCGGATTACGCATCTACTCAACCTCATCCGACCTTGGAATTGCCATCTGGAATACGCACGTACTAAGCCTTCCCTGACCTTGGACGGTATTCAGACTATGCCTTGTGCCTGATCGCTTGGTGCTTCACACTGGTGTCTATGAACCCCGTGGGTCAGCTGCCATCTACACCAGGACTACTCCAGGAGGTAGTGGCCTGGTTGGCTCCCTGCAGTGAAGTACAGATTCCTGTACAGGGCTTCGAGGGTGAATATTAGGGAACTGCCAGGATAATGCCCTTATGTTAAGCCCAAAGTCAAACTGGTTAGTTGGCATATTGGGTCCATACCCACTGTCCGTTACAATGGACCATGCAAACTGGCTTGTTAGTGCCCACCCTCCCCCCAGCATTCAGCACCTCTACCGAAAGCATCATCAGACCCCCGGTCCGATCCTGCATTCTTCATGACTTCTGGCTGGCTCTGAGAACTTGGAGAACCACTAGGATCAGGCGCCTTGCTGCAGCCATTATTTCGGAGGATACATAACAGATGGTACCGGAGAGACTCTTGGTGCTGCCTCCTGTTGAGTGAAACACAGCAAGGATTTACGTTTAGATCCCAGCATAGGAAAAACCAGAGACTTTACGAGAGTCTACAGTTCTAAAATGAATAGCAACACATCTTTTCATAGAAGTTAGGAATTGCCAGCGCTTATGCAGAGAGTTCGGCTGGCTTTGCCGAACTGCCGACTATCAGTCACAGGCGAAAGGGCAGGAAAGGCGGCGCGGTTACCGTGACTTGAAGCATGACTAGAAAACCGCGCGGGCAGGGGGTAGAAGAACGCTTTCAGAGCTTTTGCCGCATCTGACCGCTAAAAGAAAATGATCATTAGAAACTCGCTGCGGGCTACTCTCAGGTACTGCTGGCGGTTTGGGATGGTTTTTGGAGGTGACAGGATCCCTTTAAAGATTTTCGGCTAGTAAGCACTCCAGATCCAGTCACCCCACCTAAGCCGACCTTTATGCCTGTTTGGTAGCAACCCGCGACTTCACACTTGGCATGAGCGTGGAATTGTGTAATGTGGATTAGAGGTAAATATGACAAGTAAAAATAAAACTTGTGTTTTATAGAGTTCACCCGCTGCTGGGTGTCGACGACCTTTCCTCTTTAAAAACTACAGAATTTGTAGGTGTTTTGTCATTTGCTATGTTAGATGGCGAAGACTTTCTAATAAATCATATTGGGTCTATGGATATCTGTGGCCCATTATATTGTACACAGAAGAGAGGGGAAAGCCTCCCTGATTATGACGCAGGGTTTAGCCAACCAATAGTTGGTGTAAAGTCACAGAAAAGCGTCTGTCCCTGCACCAGATTTATTATCCATCCGGAGCCCCTGTAATAAATCTGGTGCAGACCGCCGGTCTAAGTCTACTTTCACACTAGCGTTTTTGTTGGATCCGGCAGGGCTCAGCGGTAACGCTTCCGGTACTGATAATACAACCATCTGCATCTGTTATGAACGGATCCGGTTGTATTATCTTTAACATAGCCAAGACGCAGGGGTGCACCACCAATTAGGGCAGGTGAGGCGATCGCCTCAGGCAGCGCCAGGTAGGGCCTAGAGGGGGGCAGCGGAAGGGCCATGGGCATCGAGAGCTTTCATTGTGGCAAAGGGTTAGGTTAAGAAATTGGCATGGGGGGGGGGGCGCCGTTTCAGTTTTTCGCCTCAGGGAGCAGAAAGGCACCCCTGCCAAGACAAATCCGTTTGTATTATCTTTAACATAGCCAAGACGGATCCGTCATGAACTCCATTGAAAGTCCATGGAGGACGGATCCGTTTTCTATTGTGTCAGATTGTGTCAGAGTTAAACGGATCCGTCCCTATTGACTTGCATTGTGAGTCATAACGGATCTGTCGTGCTCTGCATCCCATGATGGAAAGAAAACTGCAGGGTTTGCTCTCCGGTATGGGAACGCAACCAAACGGAACGCAATGCATTTTGGAGCGCTGCGTTCTGTTTAGTTACGTTGCGAGTTTTTGACAATGAATGGGGACAAAACTGAAGCGTTTTTATTCCGGTATTGAGACCCCAAGACGGATCTCAATACCGGAAAATAGAAACGCTACTGTGAAAGTAGCCTAAGTGTACGCCATCTTACGAAAGTTAGACCATACTTAGGATCAGCGGGGGTTGTAGAGGTCTGAGTCTTACCAATATCTAGGTGATAAGACCTACATTCTATGATGGGAAAACTTCTAAGGCTAGGGCTACACGGCGATGTGTCGCGCTACATTTATTGTAATGCTAGTCTATAGTGTCACACTGCGATGCAACAGTTGCAAAAAAATCGTATGTCTTATTGCCTAGATATTGGTAAGCCTTATATGTGCCCGCATTGCTGAGAAAATTGAAGATTTAACATATGCAAATGAGCCTCTAGGAGCAACAGGGGCGTTCCCATTACACCTTGAGGCTCTGCTCTCTCTGCAACTGCTGCATCCTCTGCACTTTATTTGACAGGATCGGGTAGTGTAAATGTGTTCACTCCCTGGTCCTGTCAATCAAATTGGAGAGGGCGTGGCAGTTGCAGAGAGAGCAGAACCTCTAGGTGTAAAGGTAACGCCCCCGTTGCTCCTAGCGGCTCATTTGCATATCATAAAACATAATTTTTCTCACCAATGCGGGCACATATGAACATGGGACCAACACAGATGCCTTCAGCTGCCAAGCGCACATGTAACAGGTCAGCCAATGTCATAGGGACAAAACTGCCCATGAATTTTTATTTTAAATGCACTTTTTTTTTAGTCGGTGGGGTTTGAGTCTTATGCTTCAATTATGCAGCATTTACAGTATATTGTTATCCAGCTGAAACCAGGTCAGACTTGTCTTAAATTGTAGAACTGGTGAAATATGCAGGTCTGGATTGTGAATCATTTCACTTATAATATGTCAGATTAAGAACTGTCGCTCCCACCTGTCACCTGCCGCATTGTTTTCACTGCCAGTTCAGGAATAATTGATTCGTTACCCCGAAGCACCAGGAAATTGAGATTCATGACGAATCAAAATTTTCCTGAATTTCGGATCGAATTCCACTTCTTTAACCTCAATTCGCTGAACACTAGAATGGCAGCTAGATGATCTCTTTAGGATGGTTGTCCCATCTGGGTCAGGCCTCATGCACACGACTGTATGTATTTTGCGGTCCGCAAATTGCGAAATCCCAAACAACAGAAACTGCCCGTGTTGCATCTGCATTTTTTGAGAAGCCACTGAATTCAGTGGGTCCGTGGTCTGCATTTTGCGGCCAAGTATAAGACATATTCTATCTTTTTGCCTGACGGACATACGGATACGGAAAGCACACAGATGATCCGTGTGCTTTTTGCGTCCGTATGCCCCTTCCCCAAAAAGATAGAATATGTCCGAAAAATACTGACTACGGACCTATTGAAGCCAATGTCTTTAAAAAACGCGGACGGTCCACAGACTGAATCCATTTTTTTGCGGGTCTGCGATTTGAGGACCACGAAACAGATAGAGTTGTGTGCATGAGACCTAAGAGACACTGAACCAGGTGAAGAGTGGTTTTCCAGTTGAATATAAGATAGGAGGCGTAGGAAATTCCATAGGTTCCCATAGAAGGCTATCGGTGCACTTGGACAGATCAATAACAGGATTTATTAGCTATTAATTGCCACCTGTTCCCAGGGGAAGCGGCCATTACCTGAGCTGTCTCCGCCACGTGACTGATTGTGTAACTGCTGCCGACATGAGTAATGCATATCAGCTCCTGTTCTAGGGAATATAAGTGGCGGCCTATCTAGGCTGAAGGCAATATTTATTCTACCGGCGGAGGTGTATGTACAGTGCCTGGCGGTGTCACAGCACACTCAGCACTCTGTTACGGTGGAGACTGATGCAAACACAATGGGGCAGATCTATTAATATTGTCAGCTTAGAACTAGACCGGGCAGAAGAAGCACCAAATTCACCTCAGCGGCTCAAGCTATATGAAATGTTTGGCGCGTCTTGTTAGACACCTTTCCTTGTGCCTCCTCTTGGTTAGATTACTTTTTAGACCAATATTTTGCAGCAAAATTTTCCTAGACATTTTTTAAAACTGTCTGGTGAGCTGCAAAAGGTGTCCAAAACGCATCAAATCTAGTACAAAACTTATATGCCAATTTTTTTTTTTTTGCGCAAATTGAGCCACTATTCTGGTGCATTTAAGTTTAGTAGATCTGGAGCAGGGCTTGATGGGACGGAGCACGACATAGAAATTTTTAAGAGTGTCATGCCCATCATCCGTTCCTTTACTTTTGTTTGCTCAGATTTTTACAACCCAGCCAGTGGTGTACATAGAGAGGTAAGGGCCCCATAGCAAGGATCAAACCAGGCCCCCCACACAGGACAGAAGGGTTTCTGCCTAAACCCCTTTCGATGACACTTGTAAAAGTTGTTCCTTTAGAGTCCTGATTTCACCCCCAGTAGAAGAGGAAATAATCCCAACTATGACTAGGCCCCTCTTGCCCTGGGCCCCATAGCAGTCGCATGGTCTGCAGCTATGGTAGTTACGTCCCTGAACCCAGCAAAGAAGGTGATGGGACTATTCAGGGCTGGGCATCTCCTCCATGGTCTAGCACTGTGATGGCTAACTTCCGGCTGTGGTAAAACTACGACTCCCAAGATGTGCACTTGCTTGGCTGCTCTCAGAATTCCATAAAAATGAATGTTGCATGCTGGGAGTCGTAGTTTCACCACAGCTGGAGTGTCGGAATTAGCCATCACTGGTCTAGCACTATGCCACATCCATCTCTGTAACCACTGCAGCTACCACAGCTGTTATAAGTTGTCACCCAACTTTCCTAGATATCTGAGATAAGTCTGGGGGATGGGGATTTACTACTGTATACCAGGGCTGTGGGGTCGGAGTCATGGAGCTGGAGTGAAAAGTTTGGCTTTGGTTTTCCTTTGAAAGCTGTAGGGTTCTGTTCACACTAGAGTTTTTAGGTTACAGTATTTTTGATGTTAAGAAAAATGGTATCTGAAGCAACTATTCTTGCAATCAAATATACTGGAACCACGACGGACCACAATATATCTCAATGGTTTGCGCCGTGTTTGGGTTTTTTCGGGATGCCTTAATCTCTCTGCTATAAACTCTGTGTAAACGGAAGAGACTAAAGATATTCCGGTTGTCACCCCAATTTCCTTTTTTTTTTTTTAAAGCTGCCCATTAAAATATCGTTTGCTGTCATCAATATTCAAATTTGCCCATGGGGCTGAAAATCATTGCTTCTGGTCAATTGAAATCTTTCCGTTGGTCAGAACATTTAGGCTCCTTTCACACAAGCGTGTTTTCCGCGCGGGTGCGATGCGTGATGTGAACGCATAGCACCCGCACTGAATCATGTCTTATTCATTTCAATGGGTCTGTGTACATGAGCGTTCTTTCACGCTTCAGTTCTGCGTTGCGGGTGAATCGCAGCATGTTGTATATTTTGCATTTTGTTACGCAGCCCTGGTCCCATAGAAGTGAATGGGGCTTCAGTGAAAAACGCATTCGGACGCGTTTTTCACTGATGTTGTTTTTTAAGTCTTCAGTTTTTTTGTTTTTTTTACACATGTGAAAAATACATCAAAACTGATTGCACCCACATGGAAAAAACTGAAACACTGAACGCAATCGCAGACAAAACTGACTGAACTTGCTTGCGAAATGGTGTGAGTTTCACTGAACGCACCCTGAGAGAATCTGTCAGGCTCGTGTGAAAGGGGCCATACTCCCTTCTGTCTGTCCTGTGATATACAGTGAGGAACAGAAGTTTTTGAACACCCTGAGATTTTGCAAGTTCTCCCACTTAGAAATCATGGAGGGGTCTGACATTCACATTGTAGGTGCATTCCCGCTCTGAGAGACAGAATAAAAAAATTATAATTCAGGAAATCACATTGTATGATTTTTAAAGAATTTATTTCTCTTGCACTGCTGAGCATAAGTATGTAAATACCTGAGAAACAGCAAGAATTCTGGCTCTCAAAGACCTGTTACTGCGCCTTTAAAAAGTCCTTCTCTACTCCACTCATTAATCTAACTTAGTAGCATCTGTCTGAGCTCTGTAAAGACCCCTGTCCACCCCACAGTCAGTCAGACACCAACTACTACCATGGACAAGGCCAAAGAGCTGTCAAAAGACACCAGAGACAAAATTGTGGCCCTCCACAAGGCTGGAAAGGGCTACGGGACAATTGCCAAGCAGCTTGGTGAAAATAGATCAACTGTCGGAGGAATTGTCAGAAAATGGAAGAGGCTAAAGACGACTGCCAGTCTCCCTCGGACTGCGGCTCCATGCAAGATCTCACCTTGTGGGGTATCACTGATGATGAGAAAGGTGAGGAATCAGCCCAGAACTACAAGGGAAGAGCTGGTCAATGACATGAAGAGAGCTGGGAACACAGTTTCAAAGGTCACTGTCGGTAGAACACTACGCCGTCATGGTTTCAAATCATGCATTGCACGAAAGGTTCCCCTGCTCAAGTCATCACATGTCCAGGCCTGTCTGAAGTTTGCCAATGACCATCTGGATGATCCAGAGGAGGCATGGGAGAAAGTCATGTAAGTAGAACTTTTTGGTCTAAACTTCATTCGTCGTGTTTGGAGGAAAAGGAAGGATGAGTTGCATCCCAAGAACACCATCACCAATGTGAAGCATGGGGGTGGTAACAGCATGCTTTGGGGGTGCTTTTATGCGAAGGGGACAGGACGACTGCACTGTATTAAGGAGAGGATGAATGGGGCCATTTGTTGTGAGATTTTGAGCAACAACCTCCTTCCCTCGAAGCACACAGCCAGGATAACCAAGGAGCGGCTCCGTAAGAAGCGTATCAAGGTTCTGGAGTGGCCTAGCCAGTCTCCAGACCTAAATCCAATAGAACATCTTTGGAGGGAGCTGAATCTCAGTGTTGCTCAGCGACAGCCCCGAAACCTGACAGATCTAGAGGAGATCTGTGTGGAGGAGTCGGCCAAAATCCCTGCTGCCGTGTGTGCAAACCTGGTCAAGAACTACAGGAAACGTCTGACCTCTGTAACTGCAAACAAAGGCTTCTGTACCAAATATTAACACGGATTTTATCAGGTGTTTAAATACTTCTGTTCAGCAGTGCAAGACAAATAAACTCTTTAAAAGTCATACAATGTGATTTCCAGATTTTTTTTAATTTTATTCTCTCTCTCAGAGTGGGATTGCACGTACAATGTGAATTTCAGACCCTCCATGATTTCTAAGTGGGAGAACTTGCAAAATCGCAGGGTGTTCAAATACTCCTGTTCCTCACTGTACGTGTGACAGCAAGAAATAAATGACAAATTGTGAAGATGATTAACTGGCAGATCAGACTACACAGGGTTTCTTTGTAGTCTGTAAACATGGAAACACATAAGTCTATACAAACTATGGGGGTCATTTACGGTCAGTTGTGGTGTATATCTGGCGCAGATTCTGTCGCACGCCATGTTGCGCCAGAATCCGCGACTTCTTCTGCTGGACAAATATAGAGGCCAGTCTCAACCAGGACCTAGCGCTGATCGACGATATAACAAGTCGCTCTGTATGGAGGATAAATGATCATTAGTGCAATTGTTCAGTCCCCATATCATTTCATTATTATCGGCAGCTAGGGATGAGCAGACCCGTGGATGTTCAGGTTCGCCGGGTTCGGCCGAATTTCAAGTCAAAGTTCGGGTTTGGGACCCGAACCCCATTGAAGTCAATGGGGAACTGAACTTTGGTGCACTAAAATGGCTGTAAAACAGTTGTAGTAAGGGCTGCAAAAGGAAGCAAAATGGGGGTTAGAGCAGAACAGTTTCCCTGCAAACAAATGTGGATAGGGAAATGACTTAAAATAACATAGAATATATATATTTTTTAAATAATAATCTTGAACTAGGAGGCGGAGGTGTAAGTGGAGTAGGAGGTTGAGGAGGCGGTGGACGTGGCGGTATAGGTGGAAGCTGCCGTGGAGGAGGTAGACAATACTGTTTTTGCTGTTTTTTTTATTTTTTTTGGGAAGTCCCCAAAACATTGGGAAATAGAAAAGATTCTGCAAAGATACAGTGCGCTGGAGTCTAACAATGGCTGGGTGCGGCCGGTATACTTGTCTACTCAGCACAAGGTACGGACAGGTCCTGTGGGATCCATGCCTGGTTCATTTGAATGAAAGTGAGCTTGTCCACATTGGCTGTGGACAGGCGGCTGCGCTGGTCTGTGATAACGCCCCCTGCCGTGCTAAACACACGTTAGGACAATACACTGGCTGCAGGGCAGGTCAGCATCTCCAAGGCGTAAAGGGCAAGACCCTTCAGTCAGTACGTGTAGGCGTATGCACACGTATTGTTCCACCATGTTGGTGAAATGCTGCCTCCTGCTAAGACGTTCAGTACCAGCTGGTGGTGCTGGTTGTAGTGGTGTGCTGACAAAGCTTTTCCACATTTCGGCCATGTTAACCCTGCCTTCTGAGGTGCTGGCGGTGCCCACGCTGCATTGGCGACCTTTTCCTCCTCCTCTGCCTTCGCCTTGTGCTTCCACTGTGCCCCCGCTGTCTGGTGTGAATGCCATCAGCAGCGCATCTACCAGCGTGCATTGTACTTGCGAGTCTTACGATCACGCTCCAGTGACGGAATTAAGGACAGCATGTTGTCCTTGTAGCGGGGATCCAGCAGGGTGGCCACCCAGTAATCAGCACTGGTTAGAATGTGGGCAACTCGGCGGTCGTTGCGCAAGCACTGCAGCATGTAGTCGCTCATGTGTGCCAGGCTGCCCAGAGGCAACGACAAGCTGTCCTCTGTGGGGGGTGTATCGTCTTTATCCCCCCAGCCGCGCTCCATTAATGCCCATAAGCTGCTTTGTGTGCCACCCTGCTGTGAACATGGTTCCTCCTCATCATCATCCTCCTCATCATCAGACAGGCGAGCAGCAGCAGAGTGAGAACGCCGAAAGTGCGCACAGACGGCCCGCACTTTCTGCAGCTCTGACATATCGTTGTAATTTTTCAGGAACCTCTGCACCACCAAATTCAGCACATGCGCCAGGCAAGGGATGTGCGTCGAAACGGCTAGTCCCAGAGCTGCTACGAGATTTTGTCCGTTATCGCACACCACCAGGCCAGGCTTGAGGCTCAGCGGCACCAACCACTTATCGGTCTCTTGTTCCATGCCCGTCCACAGCTCCTGCGCGGTGTTGTTTTTTTTCCCCACAAACAGATGAGTTTCAAAACAGCCTGCTGTCGTTACCCCTTGCTGTGCTGAAGTTGGTGGTGAAGGTGTTACGCTGACCGGATGAGGAGGCGGTAGATGAGGAAGCAGAGGAGGAGGCGGCAACTAGAAACGTCCTGAAATCCTCGGTGGCGGTAGGACATGCGCCAAACTGCTATCTGCCTCAAGCTGCATTTACCCAGTGTGCAGTTAGGGAGATATAACGTCCCTGGCCATGCTTACTGGTCCACGTATCGGTAGTTATGTGGACCTTGCCACAGATGGCGTTGCGCAGTGCACACCTGATTTTGTCCGCCACTTGGTTGTGCAGGGCAGGGATGGTTTGCCTGGAAAAGTAGTGGTGTCTGGGAACCACATACTGTGGGACAGCCACCGCCATAAGGTTTTTAAAAGTCTCTGTCTCCACCAGACGGAATGGCAGCATTTCAAAGGCCAGGAATTTTGAAATGGTGGCATTCAGGACCAGGGATCACAGGTGGATTGGTTGGGTACCTTCTCTCCAGTGTTTAGGGAATGGACAGCTGAACGGTTCCATGGGACAGTGTGGACATGCTGGGTGACAGTGGTGGAGGTGGTGGTGTTGCTGCCACCTTCTCTGTTTACGGGCTGGCAGGTGGCACTGTCACTCCAGAGGGGGAGGAAGAGGCCGAGACCGCAGCAGAAGAGGGAGCAGGAGGAGCCTGAGATCTTTCGTGGTTTTTCAGGCGTCTACTCCACTGCAGCCCGTGCTTTGCATTTAGATGCCTGGTCATGCAGGTTGTGCTCAAGTTGAGAACCACTTGCGTCTTGTCATCAGCGCATTGTCTGAAGAACTGCCACGCCAGGGAACTCCTTGAAGCTGGCTTTGGTGTGCTCAGTCCCTGGGTGTGGCAGGCATACTGGCTAGGGAATGGCCACTCTGCTTTTGCACCCTGCTCCCTCTTTTGCTGTGTGGCTGGCGCTGAGGGACCACCACCTCTTCCTCCGAAGTACACAGGTCACTCGCATGACCTTGATTCCATGTGGGGTCTAGGACCTCATCATCCTCCACATCATCTTCCACCCACTCTTCACCCCTGTTCTCCTTGCCGGTCTGCACACGGCAGAAAGCTGCAGCAGTTGGCACATCATCAGAGACGTGCTGCGGTGGTCCTCCCATGTCCACATCCTGAAACATAAGTGGTTGGGTATCAGTGCACTCAATCTCTTCCACTTCTGGGTCAGGGCTAGGCAGGGCCGGACTGGCCCACCGGGATACCGGGAAATTTCCCGGTAGGCCGCCGGCCCTGGGGCCGCTTTAAGATGTGTCTGCACCTTTTCGGCGGCCGGCAGGCCGAATCTGAAAGCTCTGTAGTGGTGGCCGGTGGGTGGAGCTGAGCAGGCCGGCAGCCGGCCTCCGTGGGAGCGGCACTGCTCCCTCCGACCACCTGGTGTCACTGTGAGCAGCAGCCCGTGATCCTCCTGGCTGGCTGTCCTGTGTGTGGCTGCCCCTCTCTGACTTCCTGCAAGTGGCCTCACCTCCAGATGCCCAGGCCGCAGACCGGAAGCAGAGCCCGACCCCTGTGTCTGCCGCCCGCCGTCATGACCTATGCAAACAGCCCTGAGAGGACTTGAGGAGCCGCAAATACTGGGGGTAAGAAGGGGCCAGGCTGTGCCTACATGTGACTGTGCAGGCTGTCAGGGTTATGTAGTGTATATTATTTACATACAGTCCTATAAATTTTAAGACTGTATGTACACTAATATACACTACATAACCCTGACAGCCTGCACAGTCACATGTGGGCACATCCCTGGCATCCAATATACCGTATTTTTCGCCGTATAAGACGTACTTTTATCCCCCCAAAAGTGGGGGGAAAATAGCAGTGCGTCTTATACGGCGAATGCAGCTTATTTTGCGATTTGCGAATTTGCGTGTGAATTTCTGCGCAAATTATTGCGCAATTTTTTGCGTGATTTTTTGCGCAATTTTTTGCGCAAATTTTTTGCGGAGTACTTACAACTACAAACGCTCGCCGAGAGGAGGGAGGAGGCAGGCTGGGAGGACGGGCGCTGGCAGTGTGTGAGTCATACGTCACGCGCCTGCGCCGCCCACTTTATGAATGAAGCAGGCGGCGTGGGCGCATGACGTATGACTCACGCTGCCAGCGCCTGTCTTCCCCGCCTGCCTCCTGCCTCCTCCCTCCTCTCGGCGAGCGCTTGTGGTTGTAAGTACTCCGCTCATTATGCGATTATGCACATAACTATTTACTATTAGACATACGATTATACAGTGAGCGTGGCCCGTGTAGTAGAATAGTCACTGCACGGGCCCCGCTGTCATTATAAAGCCAGATGCCGGCCCCCAGCCCTGTATTGAGGGTCATTCACTGCAGGGACACTTATGGAGGGGATCTGTGGATGACACATAGCATAAGATGCTATATATGTGTCATCCACAGATCCCCCCCCATAACTGTCATACACAGAGACCCCAATAAGAGCCACCCACAGATCCCCCATAAGTGTCACCCACAGATCCCCCATAAGTGTCACCCACAGATCCCCCATAAGTGTCACCCACAGATCCCCCATAAGTGTCACCCACAGATCCCCCATAACAGTGCGTCACCCACAGATCCCCCATAACAGTGCGTCACCCACAGATCCCCCATACGCCCCCACAGATCCCCCATAAGTGTCACCCACAGATCCCCCATAACAGTGCGTCACCCACAGATCCCCCATAACAGTGCGTCACCCACAGATCCCCCATAACAGTGCGTCACCCACAGATCCCCCATAACAGTGCGTCACCCACAGATCCCCCATAACAGTGCGTCACCCACAGATCCCCCCATAACAGTGTCCGTCAGCCACAGATCCCCAGTAATAGTGCCATCCACAGACCACAATTAGTTCAAAACCCACCAAAAGCACACCTTTTGGTTCAAAATATTTTTTTCTTATTTTCCTCCTCAAAAACCTAGGTGCGTCTTATAGGCCGGTGCGTCTTATACGGCGAAAAATACGGGTATATCACAGAGAGCTATACTGTGCAGTATAGCTTATAATGCACAGTATAGCTCTCTGTGATATGTATTGGATGCCAGGGCTGTGCCCACATGTGACTGTGCAGGCTGCCAGGGTTATGTAGTGTATACTATTAGTTTACATACAGTCTCCAGTTTACAGTAATCTCCAGGAGTGGCATCGGCTGGGCAAATCAGCTTCTAGGATCTGGGCTCCATGGGCACTCTGTACCCTCACATGCTTCTTTATGCATCACAGCAAGGAGATTGGGGCAGTTGACAGCAGGGCTCTGGCTGGAGGTAGCACTTTGTGAAAGGTTGTCACACAGGTTGTCAGGGGCTGGGAGTGGAGAACATCTTGGTGTGTAACCTGGTGTCACTGTGCTGTACAAAGGACCTGCTGGGCATGGTGCCTCCACAGAGGGCAGGGAATCAGATTGACTGAGGAGGGCTTGTACTTTGGAGAAGAATATGTGGCTTCATGTGACAGAGCAGGGGAATCGCACAGAAGAGTGTGTGGATGAGGATACGTCGTGTCTCCAGGAGCTCTGCCCCTGACATCTCTAAGTGACAGACACTGCTGGACCCCCCTGGCACCCTGCACACATTATAAATGCACAGTATAGCTTTCCCTGATATGTATTTGATGTCAGGGCCATGCCCACATGTGGCGAGTGGCGGTGCATTATACACAGCAGCACGGTGTCCGGTACTCACAAAGATGTGGTAGACAAATGACCAGCCCTGGGGTCTCTCCAGCACGTTGCACAGGTAGTTATGCAGCCTCCGGTACTTCACGTTCCTCCGGCAGCTCTGGCTGCTGTTGTACGACAGCGGCTTCCCCAATAAGCTCATGCGAGCTCCCTGCTTCCCCCGGCGGCTCTCCTGCAAGCCCCCTCCCGGTCCCACACCGCTGCCCCTGCCGGTGCCCAGGAGAAGCAGCCCATCCCCTCTACTGGAGTTCAACAGCACCCTGTTGCCCCGACTCCACATCTTTCGTGCCGTAGTAACGGTCCCTGCCCCTGCCTTTACCTCCAGAGCTGCTTTTTATCCAGAGCCCAGAGCCTCCCACATCACCTCCACTATGGTTGCGGGACATGGCATCACCGGCGTGGGCACAGAGGGCTCTGGGTGCATGCACAGAGCAGACCTGGGGACAGGGTGGCAGCGCTTCCTGGCTTCAGACTGTCAGATCTGATCACAAGTTGGCACCAGCCATACATACAGGAAGGCTCTGTGTGCAGGGTGCCAGGGGGGTCCAGCAGTGTCTGTCACTTGGAGATGTCAGGGGCAGATCTCCTGAAGACACGACGTATCCTCATCCACACACTCTTCTGTGCGATTCCTCTGCTCTGTCACATGAAGCCACATATTCTTCTCCAAAGTACAAGCCCTCCTCAGTCAATCTGATTATCTGCCCTCTGTGGAGGCACCATGCCCAGCAGATCCTTTGTACAGCACAGTGACACCAGGTTACACACCAAGATGTTCTCCACTCCCAGCCCCTGACAACCTGTGTGACAACCTTTCACAAAGTGCTACCTCCAGCCAGAGCCCTGCTGTCAACTGCCCCAATCTCCTTGCTGTGATGTATAAAGAAGCATGTGAGGGTTACAGAGTGCCCATGGAGCCCACATCCTAGAAGCGGACCTGCCCAGCCGATGCCACTCCTGGAGAGTCCCTTGCTGCTCTCTGTACAGGAGGGGACAGTGATCACACTCTCTGCATCCAGCATGCTGCTCATGCAGTGTCCCAGGGGGTCAGTAGTGTATGCTGGGCTTTGTAGTGCAGATTGACCACTAACCTGGGATCCACTGTCGTCTTCAATTGGGGCAAATACTGGAACAGGCAGGTATTTAACAGTTCGTGACGCCAGTGTCAATTAAACGGTGACACGCCGTGTATGGTATTGTAAAAGAATGAAGCAAGCATAGGATAGCCAACAAAAACTGGAACTTTTACTGAATATCAGTGAATACAGCTGGTTCTTGGGAGTACAGTATGGCCGGTCTTAGCAAGGCATTATACAGAGTGTTGATTACAGGGGATGCAGTACAGGCGGCTTTTCACACTATTCCTGACTGGTCCTGCTACATGTCACTTTCTCTCCAAGGTCTAATGCCCTATAGCTGGCGTACCCTTGAAGCTGTCTTTATATAGTACCTCCTCTGTTGTCTTGAGTACCTCTTGCTTTATCTGATCGGCCTCTGTGGTATTCTGTGTCTTCAGGCTGATTAGCTATGCCCTTCTGACTTCTATGCATGGACTCAGGAGGAAACCCTCTCTGCACTGAGTCTGGAAACTTCTACACTTCCTGAAGCTAGGCCCTAGCCTATTTATACTGAACTGGGGGCTCCCTCTGCTGGCTGTGATAAGGAATTGCCGGTAACCGGCCTGACTGGCTTAAAGGGAACTACACACTCAAATCTAGCAGTGTCGGGTAGCCTACCCGTATGCTGCACACCCCCAGACTTTGACGTGAGTAAGGCCTCGTACTCACACACATGCCTGAACCAACATAAGCTGATGCATAATTTAAACATTACATTATAAATATAATAAACAACTATTTCACATAAAAATATAACATTTGCAATAAATGACGCAAGAAAAAGGGGCGTCTTCTTTCTTCTTGGGCGCGGCCGCTGACCTGGCACAGCGGACTTAAGGTGAACCAGGTTAGTCTATTTTTCTTGACTGAGGTATAATAAGGAACTACACAGGGTTTCCCCGTGGGTGTAGAACAGGCAAGGGCTCACGTGGAGGAGTCCATTCTTGCGCACAAACATCAAGCAGGCTATTTCCGATAGTAACTGTTCGGGAGGAGACACCACCAGCATAGTCAAAGTCTCTTAAATGGACTGGCGGACGTCCCCTGGTCATCCGGGTGGACCTTCTCAACACAGGGGTTTCCTCTCCTCTTAGCACCGGGGTAGAAGAGAGAGGAGCAACAGGAGGATCTCCATCCGTGAGACCTTGGTCAGGAACAACGGGAACAACAGGAACAACAGGAACAACAGGATCCACTAGAGGGGGAACTGGATCCGGGGCATCTTGAACCGGCTCTTCTGGAAGTAAAGGTACTGTAGGTGCCGGAGCGGGCACCAACAAGTTCAACCATGGTGTCAGAAGCCAATGCATGGGATCAGCGTCATACCTTAGATTACGGACAGCCTGCATAGGATCCTCGGGCTGTGTTGATGACTCTGACACAGGGGGTTCAGATATAGAACTCTCGGCACTGGGTTCTGGTGTCAGGCAGAGCTTTAACCGGTTTCGGTGTACAATTTGGGATCCCCTGCCCTCCCGGGTGATCTCATAAGTGTGAGTTCCAACATTTGGGATTGCAGTGACAACATAAGGACTTTGCTCCCATTTACTGTCCAGTTTACTGGTACGGCGGTTATTTTTTAACCATACCACAGCCCCTATCTTCAGGGGTTCTGCATGGGCTGCTTGGTCATAGTCTCTCTGCTGCCGGTCTCTAGCATAGTCCATACGTTCCTGAACAATAGCTTGGGCTGTATTCAATCGCCTTTGGTGTTCAGCAACCCAGTCGGTATTAGGGAATGGGTTGATGCAATCAGGTACGAGTACATCCAAGGAGTGGTCAGCAGGCAATAATCCTTGGCGCCCAAACATCAAATAAAAGGGGGTATACCCGGTGGAACAGTGTATGGTATGATTGTATGTGAACATGAGCTGTGGCAACAGATTAGGCCAATCTCCCCTGGTTTCAGGAGGCACGGTCCTCAGCATCTCTATCAAGGTCTGATTAATTTTTTCACATAATCCATTACCTTGCGGATGGTAGGCCGTCGTCCGGATCTTCTTACAGTTGTGCAGGCGGCACAGTTCATGGAACAGATGGGACTCAAAAGCAGGACCTTGATCGGTGAGGATCTTTTCTGGACAACCGTAGGGCAGGAGGAAGTGTTTCCAGAACAGTTCGGCTGTAGTCTTGGCCGTCTGGTCTCTCACAGGCACCGCTACAACAAACTTAGTGAAATGGTCAATAATAGTCATAGCGTACACATACCCTGAGCGACTAGGCTCCAGTTTCACATGGTCGATGGCGACAAGTTCAAGAGGACGAGTACTTACAATGGGTCTCAGTGGTGCCCTCTGATCATGGTGTTCACCTCGTTTCAAGGCACAGGCTACGCACTCCCGACACCACTTCTCCATGTCTTCTCTCATGCCCACCCAGTAAAACCGCTGGCGGATATTTGCCTCAGTCTTTTGGACCCCGAAGTGACCGGATTGATTGTGGTACATCTCCAACACCATACCTGCATCTCGTCGGGGTATGAGAATTTGATGCACTCTTTCGTTGGACACTGGGTCTAGGCTTCTCCGTAGCAACAGGCCCTTTTGTATGAAGAGTTGATGGCGCTGTCTCCACAGTTTGATGAGCTCAGGATCTGTACTCTTACGCCGAATCCTCTCAGGGGTTCTGCCACTGGTAATGAAGTCCAACAATTCACCCATCACTCTACTTTCAGACTGTAGTTTCACCCACCTTTCTTCTTTGAGTTCCGGCCTACTGGAGGGTGAAGGAACTGCAGCTCTGTTACTGGTAGCCCGAGCCTGATCCTGTTGAGCAAATTTATGGTAGAAGGCCGGCATTTCTACATCTTCCCAAGCATCTCGCACATCATCAGGAGCTGTCTCTGTGGGAAGTCTGGATAAAGCATCAGCATTGTCGTTAGTACGTCCAGCGCGATATTTTACAGAGAAATCATAGTTGGCGAGACGAGAGGCCCATCTTTGCTCCAGAGCCCCCAATTTAGCTGTATTTAGATGTGCCAGAGGGTTATTATCAGTGAATGCAATGAATGGGGTAGCGGCTAGATAATCTTTGAATTTTTCCGTCACTGCCCACACTAATGCCAGGAATTCTAGTTTGAAGGAACTATAATTCTGGTCATTTTTCTCAGCTCCTTTCAGGGAGCGGCTTGCATAAGCTATCACTCTTTCTTTTCCCTCTTGAATCTGGGCTAACACAGCCCCCAGGCCTCGCTTGCTAGCATCAGTATACAGATGGAAGGGCTTGCTGTAGTCGGGATAACCTAACACGGGAGGCTCGGTCAGTTTCTTTTTTAACAACTGGAACGCTATCTCTCTCTCTTCATTCCACTCAATGAGCACTGGAGTTCTAGGACTTTTCTTGGGCTGCCCCCTCAAGAGTTCCTGGAGAGGATCGGCTATTTGAGCAAAATGGGGGATGAAACGTCTATAGTAGCCGGCAAAACCAAGGAAACCCCTCACCTCTTTGACGGTAGTGGGTACCGGCCAGTTACGGACAGCCGCTAACTTATCAGGGTCAGGTTGTACGCCCTCTCCGCTTACCACATGCCCCAGGTATTTTACCGCAGGTTTGAGCAAGTGGCATTTAGATGGCTTTACCTTCAGGCCATATTTGACAAGGATTTCAAAGACCTCTGCTAAGTGTTTCAGGTGGTCTTCATATGTTTTTGAGTACACAATGACGTCATCTAGATACAGCAGCACTGTTTCGAAGTTTTTGTGACCCAAACACCGCTCCATTAGTCTCTGGAAAGTTCCTGGGGCATTACATAACCCGAACGGCATACAATTGAATTCGAACAGGCCCATGGGAGTGGTGAAAGCAGTCTTTTCCCTATCTGCCGGGGCCATGGGTACTTGCCAGTAGCCACTGGTCAAGTCCAATGTGGAGAAATAGGCAGCGGAGCCCAGAGCAGTTAGTGACTCTTCAATGCGGGGCAGTGGGTATGCGTCTTTGTGGGTTATTTGGTTCATTTTTCTATAGTCCACGCAGAAACGGATACCACCATCCTTCTTCTTTACAAGGACCAGGGGTGCCGCCCACGGGCTACGACTGTCCCGGATTACATTAGAGTCTTTCATCTCTTGGATCATTTCTTTTACAGTCTGATAAGAAGTAGGCGGTAAGGGTCGGTATCTCTCCTTGATAGGAGGATGAGAGCCAGTAGGTATGGTGTGTTGTATGGCACTAACCTCTCCATAATCAGCAGCATGTTTACTGAAGGCCTGGTGGTGCTCTTTGACAAGCCGTAGTATCCCTTCTTGTTGATGTTGGGGGGTAGTCTCGTCCCCGACATGTAGCTCTTCCCACCAGGGTACTTGTGACTGGGGCACCGGCGGACATCCGCTGACTGCAGCTGGCGGCTTTTCTGTCACTGGAAGACGGATGATGTCTTGGAAGAACACCTGAGAAAGCTGGGCAACAGGGTAATGCTTAGTAAGCGCCACAGGATGATCACTCAGGTTAATCAGACGGACAGGTACTTTACCTTGGGAGACGTTCACCAGGCACTTGGCAGCTCTCACATAAGGGTAGTTCTCCATCTGGATTGGCTCCACCAGGGCTGGATAATCTTGGCCTTGGACTCCCAGGACAGCACGACACCATAAGAGAGTTTGGGAATTAGGAGGCAAAGTCACAGGCCTATTATCACGAATCTTGGCAGTACAAATTTCTCCTTTCCCGTTAGCAAACCTCTGCTGGGCACTTAACACAGTGATAGTCTTTTGAATCACCCTCTTGGACGCAGAGGAAGCGGTGGGCAGAGTCTGATGTAATACGGCAAGTATTTCAGCATAACAGTTTTTGAAGACATTGGTGCCTAGAATGACAGGATGTCCTCCTCTGTCGCCGGCCTGTACTACTATCACCCCCTGTTGAGGCAAGGTGACTTCTCCCACCTGCAGGGTGGGTTCCCAGTATCCATGGATCTTTACCGGTTTGCCATTGCTGGCGATAATCTCTACCCAGGATTCAGGCGGCTGGGTCAATTGATTGGTGTCCCAGAATCTTTCAAAGGCGGGCAGCTGAATAGTAGTGACCTGAGACCCAGTATCTAATAGGGCTTCAAAGGGGACCCCGTTAATCTCCACATTGATTTTAGGATGGGATCCTACATACCGTGGCATCCAATTTGGATCTTTTGGACCTAGTGTTCTACCTCCCGAGGGGTGGTCCTCAGCCTCAGGGGTTGCCCGTTTAACTGCCAGCAAGTGGATTCTGTGTGTCCCATCTTTTTGCAGTATGTACACACGGGCCGCTGGCGACCCCTATTGCGCCTCCCAGGATCCCTGGGGTGAGTCTCTTGGTATGGAGGTGAGAACGGCTTAGAGGGTGACAGGAACTCCTCTTCTGACATCATAGGTTTTTCCCATTCCTCCATTTTTCTGCACACTCTCTCTAGGCTTTTAGTGAGGTGATTTACTTGCTCTGTCAGCATGGCAATAGTATCGGTAGCTGTAGCTTGAACAGCTTGACCGGCCTCAGCTCGGTTAATGATAAACGGTTTTGACCTGCAGGCTGATAACTCAGGTGGGGTGCTCAACTCTGTAGATACTGCTGACCCCAGAATTTTTATAGCCAGTTCTTTAAAGTCCAGAAAGGTACTGTTGGGGTGTTGGGCGGACAGCATCTTTAATTGGGTCCTTATTTGCTCACTAGCCACTCCAGTAATAAATTGTTCCCTCAGGGTCTGATCCTGGTTATCAGCTTCCTTGGGATCTATCTGGATTACAGCCCCCAAAGCCTCCTGAAGTGATAGGGCATAGTCACGGAGGGACTCACCGGACTTCTGTTTCTTGCCAAAGAAGTGCATCTTTATCTCTGAGGCAGTCCTCGTTTCAAAAGTGGCCCTGAGGCGGGTGAATATCTGCTCTAGAGTACTCCTTTCAGCAGCAGGCCAGGATAATACCTCTCTGCGGGCAGCCCCCTCAAGTTGCGCTAGCAAGATTTCCATTTGCTGATCGGCATTTATGGGGTACAGTTTGAATAAGGCCAGCAACTTTTCTTTAAAGTCTCTTAGGGTATGGGCCTCTCCGTTATAGCGGGGAAACCATGGGGCCCCAAAATAGTAAGGCATGGTAAAGGGCATCATGCTGGGGGCTATAGGATGATTAGGAGCCGCAAGCTCTCCCGGGTCCGGCCGCTCGGCAACTCCCGGATCTGACATGTTAACTTATTACGAGGTGGCCGCTGGTGACTAAAGGGGCCGGAACAATCCCCTTCCCTCCGGATACAAGTTCTTACCGGAATCGCCGGGTTCGCGCAGGCCAAATCTCGTGAGACTCCGGACGTCCTGTGTACGCGGTGACGTTGCTGACGCAGGAAAAGCAGGGCCGCGGCGGTGCGATGATGAAGAGGGGCGGGATTCTCTGTGTCTTTGAAGGGATCCGCCCACGGAGGTCCTCAGCAGCGCGGGAAACTTTACTCCAGGCGGCCGGTGGCCATCTTGATCACGATTCCCTGACAGCAAGCAGGGTGTTGCAAAGTCCAATAAATCACAGTCCACAAATACGATTTTCCCTCTGGGGGTAGCGCAACACAGTACAGCGCCTCTGATTCCTCCTAGGCACAATTTTAATCCACCGGCTTGGAAATAAAGGGTTACAGTCTTTGCCATACGGTGGTGAAATAGTTAAAGCACACAGTTCACACTTCTCTGCACTGTAGAAGTATGCGGATCCTGTTCGTGACGCCAAAAAGAGCGATGCAGTGTCCCAGGGGGTCAGTAGTGTATGCTGGGCTTTGTAGTGCAGATTGACCACTAACCTGGGATCCACTGTCGTCTTCAATTGGGGCAAATACTGGAACAGGCAGGTATTTAACAGTTCGTGACGCCAGTGTCAATTAAACGGTGACACGCCGTGTATGGTATTGTAAAAGAATGAAGCAAGCATAGGATAGCCAACAAAAACTGGAACTTTTACTGAATATCAGTGAATACAGCTGGTTCTTGGGAGTACAGTATGGCCGGTCTTAGCAAGGCATTATACAGAGTGTTGATTACAGGGGATGCAGTACAGGCGGCTTTTCACACTATTCCTGACTGGTCCTGCTACATGTCACTTTCTCTCCAAGGTCTAAGGCCCTTTATCTGGCTTACCCTTGAAGCTGTCCTTATCTAGTACCTCCTCTGTTATCTTGAGTACCTCTTGCTTTATCTGATCGGCCTCTGTGGTATTCTGTGTCTTCAGGCTGTTTAGCTATGCCCTTCTGTCTTCTATGCATATGGACTCAGGAGGAAACCCTCCCTGCACTGAGTCTGGAAACTTCTACACTTCCTGAACTAGGCCCTAGCCTATTTATACTGAACTGGGGGCTCCCTCTGCTGGCTGTGATAAGGATTGCCAGTAACCGGCCTGACTGGCTTAAAGGGAACTACACATTCAAATCTAGCAGTGTCGGGTAGCCTACCCGTATGCTGCACTCAGCCTCCACACAGGCAGCTCCCAGCAGTCTACTGTGCCTTCCTACATAGAAGCCTGGAGGTCACTTCCAGGCAGCTGAAACTCCATGCATGATGGTCAGAGTGGCTGTGAGAAGCTTGGAGCCCACCACCTCCAGGCAGCTGCACTTCAACAACTTTTCCAGGAGAACCCAGCAACTCTGTGACAGCAGGAAGGGGTTGCCAGTCACTCACTTGTCCCTGTGCAGCCTGCAGCTCCAGTCCTTCTCCTGGTGCTGCTGCTGACATACATTCAAGGGGGACAGAAGGGGAAGGGGGTGAGGAAGAGGAGGACAGAGGGGGAAGGCCAGGTACTTACAGGAGGACTATATCTGAGTATAAATTAAAGGGGTTGTTCGGGTTCAGAGCTGAACCCGGACATCCCTCCATTTTCACCCAGGCAGGCCTTCTGACTTGAGCATTGGAGCAGTTCATGCTCCGATGCTCTCCTTTGCCCTGCGCTAAATCGCGCAGGGCAAAGGCATTTTTTGAAGATCTGGTGACGTGCCGGGGCTCTCCATGGGGCTGCCAGGAACCCCGGTGACGTCAACGGCACTGATGGCTGGGATTTAGCGCTGCCCTAGCCAGTAAAACGGTAATATGAACAATGGGGTTCTACAAAAGAGCTATTGTGGGGCAAAGTTCATATTCGTGTTTACACACGTGTTTTAAAATGAATGCTTTCCCCTTTTATAAACAAGTAAATAATGACGCAACGCTGTGGGGCTGGTGTGCAACTTTTTCCAGGGCTGGTTTTTATCCCCAGTCCGGCCCTGGGGCTAGGTCTATGGCCCACGGGAACTCCGCCAGCAGAGTCATCAGAAATCATAAGAGACTTCTGCATGACTTGGGGCTCAGACTGCTTGGGTTATTTGCAAGGGGGTGACGTGAAAGACAGATGCCCATGGGCTGCAGGTGCCAACTCTGTGGTTTCAGCAGGGAACCGGGTGGGAGACAATGTGAAGGAACTGGAGGCACTGTCAGCCATCCAAAAATTACGCTGAACATCCTGTCGCCTACGTGCACCTGAGGAAGGTGTTTCATTTGGGCGTGTAGCTGGCACAGAAAAATATAATTTTTTGTACTTTTTTTGTAACCTTCAAAAGATCTGAATTGGTTGTATGGTATCATTGTGGTGCAAAGGGCGCACATGCTATCACGACACAGGCTCGGTCCTGGTCACATTATACCTACGATCGTTATGTGACTCACGCATTAACCCTTCAGTTTCCAGTGGTTGTAACAAACAGTTTAACCTCAAGCGCTTTATATTTACAATGGCTGCAGGCAACGTGAGTACTTAATACACTCTGCAGTGACGCCCACAGCGAGCCCATCCCTAGCAGCTCATCCACCACTGTTTACCATCTGATGGGGGTTGAGGACAATGTCATTAAAATAATGTAAATTCGAACGTATCACACACATTTATTCTACACAAAGTGTATGTACAGTGTCGCCATAGTCCATAGCGCCAGTCCCACATGGTGCTCATGTAAGTTAAAAGGGTATTCTGATAACAGGCATTTATTCCATATTCCATGTTTATTGAGAGCAGGGGTCTCCGGACCCCTCATTGTGCATAAGCACTTACTGCTCTGTCCATTATAGTTTATGGAACTGATAGAAGTAGCCTAGTGCTGACATCTCTCTCCTGCTTCTCCTCCTAGCGCCCATTCTCCTCGTCCCTCGTCAGACATTCAAATATCTATGTTTAAGCTTTTGAATATGCCATAAATCTGTTATCGGAATTCCCCTTTAGGCCTCATGCACACGACCGTTGTGTGCATCCGTGTCCGTTGTTCCGTTTTCCGTAATTTTCTGCGGACCCATTGACTTTCAATGGGTCAGTTGAAAACTTGGAAAGTGCACCGTTTGTCATCCGCGCCCGTGATCCGTGTTTCCTGTCCGTCAAAAAAATATGACCTGTCCGTCAAAAAAATATGACCTGTCCTATTTTTTTTGACGGACAACGGTTTGCAGACCCATTCAAGTCAATGGGTCCGTGAAAAAACACAGAGGTACACAAGATTGTCATCCGCGTCCGTGTCCGTTTTTTTCCTATTATTTTCAAGGCAAACTTGACTTAGATTTTTCTTTCACTTTTCTGGTCTGGTGATCCTCCAAAAATCAAGAAAGACACACGGAAGAAAAAACGGACACGGATCACGGAACAACGGAACCCCGTTTTGCGGACCGTGAAAAAATACTGTCGTGTGCATGAGGCCTTAAAGTGTCATTGAAATCTATAACCGGCCTCTCAACATCAGCTTGTTAGCTCAAGGGTCCGGATACCTTGGAGCTTAAAATTCAAGGGGCACAGGGCTTAGAAGACCATTGGGGACCCCTCTGTTATAGTGATCTATGGGTGTAGCAGCGTATAAACCCCCACTGATGCAAATATCTGCCATCTTTATGTAATTAATGGGATATTTCAACCATAATAATAAGTCTTGTCCTGATAGAGCCCTTATACATAGAGCATGCCCAGCTAATAAAGGGGAACTCTCAAGTGCCAGCATCTGTAAAATCCTTGCACTTTTATTAATTTCCGTGGCATCAGAGTTGGGTGGAAAATGAGAACTTGTTCGGTGGCTCCTCTGGCGATACTGTGATTTCCAACCTGTGGCTCTCCAGCTGTTGCAGAATTATGCGGAATCGCTTTGCTAATTAAACTGTTATAAATTCTATTAAGATACATTTTAGTATGATTATTATACACAAAGGCATATACGTGTGGCACATCAGCTGTTGCAGAACTACAACTCCTAGCATGCCCTAGGATTCCTTTAGTGTATATTGATCATAATAAAATGCTTCAACATAACTAACTCATAAATACATAACCCAAAAGGTTCTGCAGCAGCAGCCTGTGTCTGATCATCAGGGTCCTCTGTGGCCCCCTGTTTGAGGTTCTGCAGCAGCAGCCTATGTCTGATCATCAGGGGCCCCTGTGCCCTCCTGTTTGAGGTTCTGCAGCAGCATGTGTCTGATCATCAGGGTCCTCTGTGGCCCTCTGTTTGAGGTTCTGCAGCAGCAGCCTATGTCTGATCATCAGGGGCCCCTGTGCCCTCCTGTTTGAGGTTCTGCAGCAGCATGTGTCTGATCATCAGGGTCCCCTGTACCCTCCTGTTTGAGGTTCTGCAGCAGCAGCTTCTGTGTAATCATCAGGGCTTCTGTGTCCTCCTGTTTGAGGTTCTGCAGCAGCAGCCTATGTCTGATCATCAGGGGCCCTTGTGCTCTACTGTTTGAGGTTCTGCAGCAGCAGCCTACTTCTGATCATCAGGGGCCCCTGTACCCTCCTGTTTGAGGTTCTGCAGCAGCATGTGTCTGATCATCAGGGTCCCCTGTACCCTCCTGTTTGAGGTTCTGCAGCAGCTTGTGTCTGATCATCAGGGTCCCCTGTACCCTCCTGTTTGAGGTTCTGCAGCAGCAGCTTCTGTGTAATCATCAGGGCTTCTGTGCCCTCCTGTTTGAGGTTCTGCAGCACCAGCCTATGTCTGATCATCAGGGGCCCTTGTGCTCTACTGTTTGAGGTTCTGCAGCAGCAGCCTACTTCTGATCATCAGGGGCCCCTGTACCCTCCTGTTTGAGGTTCTGCAGCAGCATGTGTCTGATCATCAGGGTCCCCTGTACCCTCCTGTTTGAGGTTCTGCAGCAGCTTGTGTCTGATCATCAGGGTCCCCTGTACCCTCCTGTTTGAGGTTCTGCAGCAGCAGCTTCTGTGTAATCATCAGGGCTTCTGTGCCCTCCTGTTTGAGGTTCTGCAGCACCAGCCTATGTCTGATCATCAGGGGCCCTTGTGCTCTACTGTTTGAGGTTCTGCAGCAGCAGCCTACTTCTGATCATCAGGGGCCCCTGTACCCTCCTGTTTGAGGTTCTGCAGCAGCCTACTTCTGATCATCAGGGGCCCCTATGCCCTCCTGTTTGAGGTTCTGCAGCAGCAGTCTATGTCTGATCATCAGGGGCCCCTGTGCCCTCCTGTTTGAGGTTCTGCAGCAGCAGCCTATGTCTAATCATCAGGGGCGCCTGTGCCCTCCTGTTTGAGGTTCTGCAGCAGCAGCCTATGTCTGATCATCAGGGGCCCCTGTGCCCTCCTGTTTGAGGTTCTGCAGCAGCAGCCTATGTCTGATCATCAGGGGCCCCTGTGCCCTCCTGTTTGAGGTTCTGCAGCAGCAGCCTATGTCTGATCATCAGGGGCCCCTGTGCCCTCCTGTTTGAGGTTATGCAGCAGCAGCCTATGTCTGATCAGGGTCCCCTATGCCCTCCTGTTTGAGGTTCTGCAGCAGCAGCCTATGTCTGATCAGGGTCCCCTGTGCCCTCCTGTTTGAGGTTCTGCAGCAGTAGCAGCCTATGTCTGATCATCAGGGGTCCCTGCTGCCTCCTCCTGTTTTAGTGTAAACTTCTGAGCTCTGCCGATCTGTGCACCAATCACATTGCCCTACCAAAACTTTTCCAACCTCCCCTTTGTCTCAGTGACTGGGTCTCTGCTGCACATGGTGTGACCAGTCAGGGCTCCTCCCTGCATCCTGCCTTCTTCAAATATAGATAAGGTCTGGAATCTAAAGAGTATTTTTCTTACACCCCCAGTTGTATTTGCTGGCAGTCAGAGCTCCACGTCATCTATTAAGAGGTAAGTGAATGGGAGCTCCTGGGCTGGGGACCTACAGTCTGCAGGAGCTTCTGCACATGTGGAGCCCAGGAGAAGAGGCAGACCTGGTGCCACATTCTGCTTTGGGGGCTCACATCATGGTAGAACTGGGCTGCTCAGCATCTGTACTGTCAGGGGAGGATATGAGGAAATTCAGAGGTAGCAGAGCTGGGTTTTACATAGGACTGTGTGTGCAAACCTACAGTCCCATGTAAAATGAGTCAACTCAGAATCTAGAAATGAAACACAGTCTAAGCATTAAAAGACACACATTCAGCTCTGCTACATCTGTATTTGTTTACTCTATCTGTGTGTATACTTCAACAGATACAATGTATATTACTTGTATACATGATCTCTACAAACTTTGCCTTCCTACTAAATGTGGGTTCCAATTGGCATCTGATTATTTGAAGAGGGTGCATTATTTCAGCATTTTTTGGTATCATGTGCCTTCAGTACATAACCTCTACCCATATATTTACATAGTTTCTTCTGTTAGCTTGTGAATTCCAGTTCTTGCTGTGTCATTTGACATCTACATTCTGCACCAGTCAGATGTTTTATGTCATTTAATGGAATATCAGTAGGACAGAACATCAATTTCCGGCGATCCAACTATGGTCACCTGTGCCAGTCACTAGAAATAGGCACAGCGTCACTAGAAAGCAGCGTGCTGTGCCAATTCTTCTCCTGTTGCCTCTGCTCTGCTTTTCAGGATTCTGTGCGGTCAGACTATTATATCATACATACCTCCCAACTTTGTGGACGGTCAAAGTGGGACATTTATGGCTCATTGTGCAAAAAAAGATACATTTTTCCTGCATAGTTATACATTTTAGGCTAGTTTCACACTAGCAGCAGTCTGCTGTTCACCTGCCGGATCCATGCTGCCGCTAGTGTACGCGTGCCACCGACATGTCGTAGTTTTATTCCAGCCGCCTCTCGGCATGTTTGCCGTGCTGCCGCCAGAACTCTGGCCTGCCCCCATTATAGTCAATGGGACTGGAGCGGACCTCCAGCAGCAAGCGTGCACTAGCAGCAGCACGGAGCCGGCAGGCTGTTCACCCGCTGGAACAGCCTGCCGGAGAAGGGTGTCGCTGGTGTGAAACTAGCCTTAAAGGGGTTTTCTCATCTCAGACAATGAGGGCATATTGCTAGGATATGCCCCCATTGTCTTATAGGTGCGGGTCTGGGACCAGCACCTATATCGAGTATGGAGCCCCGAAAGTGAAGGAGAGCGCACTGCGCATGTGCAGCCGCCCTCCATTCATTTCTATGGGGCCGCCGAAAATAGCTGAGCGCTGGCTCGGCTATTGCCTTCTGCCCCATAGAAATGAACGGGAGCATGGGCCGTGCATGTGCGGCACATTCCCATTCACTTCTATGGGAGAGGCGGGGATTAGCGCCTGGTGGTGGACAGACCCCGGGAAATCTGGGGTCCTCCAGCCACAGCGTTCCCCGCTCCGTTCTCGATATCGAGCATGGAAGGGGTTTTCCCACAATAAAAACACACCATCTGTCCACAGTACCGGCTCATGCACACAAACGTATTTTCTTTCCGTGTCGGTTCCGTTATTTTTGCAAACCGTATGCTGAACCGTTCATTTCCATGGGTCCGGTAAAAAAAACGGAAGTTACTCGGTGTGCATTCCATTTCCTTATGGCCGTTCCGCAAAAAATAAAACATGTCCTATTATTGTCCGCAATACGGACAAGGATAGGTTGTTCTCTTAGGGGCCAGCTGTTCCGTTCTGCAAAATACGGAATGCACACGGACGTCATCTGTATTTTTCGCGGATCTGTGTTTTGCGAACCGCAAAATACATATGGATGTGTGCATGAGCCCTATATGTATTAATAAGTGTCTGATCACTGGGGGTCAGACTGCAGGGACCTCCACCATTTACAAAAAAAGGGTCCTGTGTCCCCCGTTTGAATGCAGCATTAGCGCCCCATTCAAACACTGTGGGACTGCTGAAGTTTGCACACAGCCGAGTGTTAAAAAAAGCCTAGATGGCGCATTGGAATACCACAATTTGTATGATTTGACAAACTCAGCTCTACTAATCCGTACCTGCTAAAAGTTGCCCAATAATGTTACCAAGATGGATTGCTGATCATGCAGATACAGACTAGCACAGTCCCTGTCTGAATAAGGCCTTAAAGGGACACTGACAGGCCTTCTGAGCATAATTACCTCTTTATATGCCCCCCTAGGTCTTATAATAAGTTTCCAATTCATATAAGTATTATCCCTGTGCGCATTGTAAAACGTTAAAAATAATCTTTATAATCACCTGTCCTTTCTGCCCAAGGGGCGTTCTTTGTCCGGATCCTTAGACACGCCCATCTCATTAGTATTCACTTGGCGCAATGTGATCCCGGCGAGCATGCGCAGGATCTCCGAATGTCGGGGACTGGAAAATACCGCCCAGCGAAGTGAATACTAATGAGATGGGCGTGTCTAAGGATCCGGCAGTTGGGGCGCGGGGCTGGGCACAAATGCGGCACAAAGAACGCCGCTTGGGCAGAAAGGACAGGTGATTATAAAGATTATTTTTAACGTTTTACAATGCGCACAGGGATAATACTTATATGAATTGGAAACTTATTATAAGACCTAGGGGGGCATATAAAGAGCTAATTATGCTCAGAAGGCCTGTCAGTGTCCCTTTAAAGGGGTTGTTCAGGATTATTTACCCCCACCCAGCAGGAGCTATGAAGAGTTCTGTACTCCGCTATTTCCCACCACTACATTCACTGGACTGCCAATCGCTTCCTGTAAACGTCCAACATGGATGGTGTCACGTGCACCAATGACTTGCCCCAGTGGTAATATGTCCCCAAGCGACACCCAGCAATGAAATGCCACTTGGGGATATGTGATCATTGAAGCCAATCATTGGCTGTCTGTGCAGGAAGTTTACAGGCGGGGGGGCCAGGAGTCCGATTGGGGAACAGGTAAGTATACCTCTCTTCACAGGTCCCGCAGGATGGGAGGGGGGAATTAAAAGAAATCTTTGTCAACCCCTTTAAGTAGGGCCTATGACAATCCATAAATAAGCCTAGATATTGTCTAGTTGGGTAAATTTGCTGCAGACGTTCAGCATTTGGGGTCCATGGCTGCGGGGGGACACTATTTCTTTAGATTTTTGTATACTCAAATACATGGATCCCAAGAGATACAAACCCTGAGTCCATGGGGTGCCGCCACAGTCACTACGATCTCTGCATCATCTAGGGAACCCACCAAACAACCCCCTAATTTATTTTGTAATTCTACTCTATAGAATATATGATGGACAGGACAACAAGGCCAGATTTGCAGATGCTGCAGATTTGTATACAAATTACGCTCTGCAAATCTGCAAGTAAATGGGGTTTCAAACCAGGTTTTCATGTACCAGAAAAATTCTGCATGGAAAACAGAGCGTGCGGTGGATTTACCAATTTGCAGCATGCTCGTTCTGTGGTACAAATGTAATCCATGGCAAATTCTGCAACTAAGGGCTTGTTCACACGACCGTGCTGTTTTTTGCGGTCCGCAAATTGCAGATACGCAAAAAACGGATGCCCCCCGTGTGCCTTCTGCAATTTCGAACGGAACAGGAGGCCCATTATAGAAATGCCTATTCTTGTCCGCAAAACAGACAAGAATAGGACAGGACTCATCATTTTTGCGGGGCCACAGGTCAGAGCAACGGATGCGGACAGCACACAGAGTGCTGTCCGCATCTTTTGCGGACCCATTGAAATGAATGGTTCTGTATACGGACCATATGCGGAACGCAGAAAACGGCCCGTATATGGAACGCAAAATACGTTCGTGTGAACGAGCCCTAAATCAGTATGTGACACTTGCATATTTTGCTGCAGATTTGATACTGATTTGTAGCAAAATCTGCAGTAAATTCATCCAGAGGGGACATATTGCAAAGCTGGTGCAAACTAATAGTTGCAGAGCAAAAAGTAAAAAAAGAAAAGCCTGAGCCCCATTCACATGGATTCAGTATGTCTGAATACTGACCCGTGATGTTCCACAGAGCTTAGAACATCGTGGAACCCTATGATAATGTCAACTAGATTCTATAGAACCAAGAGGGATCCGGGTGTCTGATCCAGACCCAGAAAACGAAGGCTCCATTCACACGTCCGCAACGTGTTTTGCGGATCCACGGATCCGCAAAACACGGAAAGCAACAATGTGCGTTCCACATTTTGCGGACCGCACATCGCCGGCACTAATAGAATATGCCTGTTCTTGTCCGCAATTGCGGACAAGAATAGGACATGTTCTATTTTTTTTGCGGTACGGAAGTGCAGACCCGGAAGTGCGGGAATGAATGGGTCCGCAATTCCGTTCTGCAAAATGCAGAACGAAATTGCGGCCGTGTGAATGGAGCCTAAGGGTGCCCTCAGACGTGGCAGAAAATTCTGCCAGAAAATCCGCAAATGAAGATTTTTACACAGTTGCAGATTTTGTGGTGTGAACTATGGTGCGGGTTTTGCTGCAGATTTCCTGCATGGTGATATACAATAACACTTGTGGCGCTCAACACTTGCTGGTGCTTCCAGTTTGCGTTCCCAACCGCCACAATACAGTAGTGGTACTTTACTTCAGCACTCCTTGCGTAAGGTGAAAAACTGTTTTAAGGGCAATGCAAGTGACATGTGACAATTCGGTTTTTTATTAAACACTGCAGAAAACTTGTGTGGATTTTGTTGTGGATTTTTCAGTGCAGATTTTTCTGCAGCGTTTTCAACTGCAGAATCAATTTTGCACTGAATTGGAGAGATTCTCATACAGAAAATCCACAAGAAAACATTTACACAACGCAGGGATAGACACATTTTCATCCACATAGAATAACATGAGGGAAGTCTTGCAGTTTTTTTTTTTTTGGGCTGAATTTTCTGCCACATCTGAGGCCACCTTTAGGCCTCTTTCACACTACAGTATGTCCATTTCAGTGTTTTGCGGTCCGTTTTCCACGGATCCGTTGGTCCGTTTTTTTGCTTCCGTTGTGGTTCCGTTTCCGTTCCGTTGTTCCGTTCCGTTTTTCCGTATGGCATATACAGTATACAGTAATTACATTGAAAAAATTGGGCTGGGCATAACATTTTCAATAGATGGTTCCGCAAAAAACGGAATGGATACGGAAGACATACGGATGCATTTCCGTATGTGTTCCGTTTTTTTTGCGGACCCATTGACTTGAATGGAGCCACGGACCGTGATTTGCGGCCAAATATAGGACATGTTCTATCTTTCAACGGAACGGAAAAACGAAAATACGGAAACGGAATGCATACGGAACACATTCCGTTTTTCTTGCGGAACCATTGAAATGAATGGTTCCGTATACGGACCGTATACGGAACGCAAAAAACGGACCGCAAAACGGGAAAAAAAAAACGGTAGTGTGAAAGAGGCCTTATAGGGATGCACACTAGGTTTCAGCTGCAATACGTGGTTCCACTTATACCATTATGGAACCCGATGCCGTCATATGGACCCTAATATAGAAAATCCTACTGGGCACAGACAGAACTGATCAGCGCGCAGCTATACCATAGGATGCCTGTTACCGTGTAGGATGACACTTGACAGCTGGACCATTTTGCGTTCAGACCTCAGCTGAACTGTATTTGGCAGAAGCTAAACTGTATATAAATGGCCCCTTTGTGGGCCGGCAGCCACCAGCGTCCCTGGAGCCCCAGCTTATTATATTTGATTTAAAGGATCTGCAAGGAACCTGTGACGAGCGGCTTTAATGTGGATCAGCGTTTAATGTGGCAAATTCGGCATGAACACAGGGCGGTCTCTGGAGCAGAGCAGGATTACGCCTTCAGCTTGCTACCCATCTTTCCCAGAAACCTGAATGGCACATTTACCTACCCTACGTAGACATGCTAGGCTTTCCATTACACAGGGCAAATATATGGTTTGCTGCCCCAGCCCTGTATCGAAATACCCCAGCCAAGGCTTGATAGATCCCCCCCCAGACCCACCAATACCCTGCAGCCAGGACACATGCCGCAGCTACACTATTGATGGTGATATCACTGCATGACCTGGTGATCGATCCTGCGTCGTGTGAATATGTCCCACTGAATTGTCCCCACGTAACTAGGCATAGAGCAGTCGGATATTTTGCATATTATACACGTGCAATAATTGTCGATTATCTTTCAGATCTATGAGAAGAGCGTCCTGATTTCATAATGGCTCCAGCAGTGGGAACGGATTTGGGGTACACCCCCCCTGATGGCGGCTGGGGATGGATGGTGGTTTTGGGGGCTTTCATATCCATGGGATTCTCCTACGCCTTCTCCAAAGCAATAACTGTTTTCTACAAAGAAATCCAGGAGTTTTTTGGAGCTTCTTATAGTGAAATCGCCTGGATCTCCTCATTACTGCTGGCTTGTATGTATGCAGGAGGTGAGTGGTAGCCGAAATCGGCAGTTCTAATGTCTATGTAATGTATGTCCTACCTGATGAGGTTCCAGTCCTGGTTGAGTGGAGGAGCCAACAAGACCCTCGGGACACAGTGTTTGACTCTTCTCCAGCCTCGTAGTTTTTGTATTCCTTCTTTACATCTGTGACTTTTTCATACATCTTGGAACATCTGGATAAGATGTCAAGCCCCAGGGTCAGCAGTGCATCACCTGTCACTATTAAAGCCATTGGTCCTGATGCGCTAGTCACCTGAAGCTTACACGCTTGAACCTATACGAAAGCAGCTACACTGAATGGCGCGAATATCTAAACAGGATGCACAGGATGGCAAGCCATCTAAAATAGGCCTATAATCCAAATAGGTTAAAAGTTCTGTGCTAATTACTCTTCTTTTTATTATTTTTTTCTCTTTATATGTTTTAGAGCTCTAAATCCCCTGCCCAGACATACATTTAATACATAACATGTTGGCCTCCTGCAGCCACCACTAGAGGGAGCTCACTGCATACTGTTTATACATAGAACTCAATAATAACACAGTATGTGGTGAGTTCCTATGCTCCCTCTAGTGGTGACTGCAGATATTCCCAGTCCTATGCTAGAAATTCTAGCAGTTGGGCCCTATTTTTCTGATACAAAGCTCCAAATCCCCTGCCTAAATATACATCTAATACATGGCATATTGGTCACCTGCAGCCACCACTAGAGGGAGCTCACTGCATACTGTTTATACATAAAACTCAATAATAACACAGTATGTGGTGGGTTCCTATGCTCCCTCTAGTGGTGACGCATATATTCCCAGTCCTATGCTAGAAGTTCTAGTAGCTGGGCCTTATTCTTCTGATACAGAGCTCCAAATCCCCTGCCTAGACATACATTTAATACATAACATGTTGGCCTCCTGCAGCCACCACTAGAGGGAGCTCACTGCATACTGTTTATACATAAAACTCAATATTAACACAGTATGTGGTGAGTTCCTATGCTCCCTCTAGTGGTGACTGCAGATATTCCCAGTCCTATGCTCTAAAGTTCTAGCAGTTGGGCCCTATTCTTCCCTATGCAGAGCTCCAAATCCCCTGCCTAGACATACATTTAATACATAAAATGTTGGCTTCCTGCAGCCACCACTAGAGGGAGCTCACTGCATACAGTTTATAGATAGTACTTAATAGTAACACAGTATGTGGTGAGTTCCTAAGCTCCCTCTAGTGGTAGCTGCAGGAAGTCCGAGTCCTATGTTAGAAATTCATATCTGTGCAGAGGATTTGGAGCTGTGTAGCAGAAGAATGGAGCTTGGATTGCTATGAAGGTAAAATAAAAAATAATTCAGCACCTAAAATAGTTGATCATGAAAGGTTAAGATTTGCTTCAGGGAAAATTAGGCTCTTAGTTCTGGCCAGAGAAAAAGGTTTGAATCAGTAGTTAGTTTGCCGCCATAATTAAGTTGTAATTGTTAATAATTAATTGATGTCATATAAATTCCCTGTTTCGAGCAGAGCTCACAATTACTGCTGATGGAAAAGTTCCAGCAGACGCAGAGTTTCTTCAGCTGGTAGACTGTTAATCAGCGGCCGCCATTGTATGTACGAGAGCAGCGGGAAGTGATTGTGGATATAGAGGAGGGTAATCCACTTACAGGAATTACCGCACATATTGAAAAAGTCTCCAGACTTGGATAAAACTAGTTTTGTACAGTGAATTATGACTGACCCGGGCAAATAATTTTATTAAAGGGAACCTTTAGCTTAAACAGCTTAATTTTAAGCAAAAATTCTCGACCCCCTCCCTGAGTCTTTAAAGGGGTAGACTTTTATAGACTATCCACAGGATATACACAAATGTCTGATAGACAGTGGCGGACTGGCCATAGACCCTACAGGGAAGTTTCCCGGTGGGCCGATGCCCATAGGGCTACCTGAGCCTTGGTCAGTGCTGCTGGACGGGTACATACTACGTGCGGAACACTAGAGGTCATTAGTAGAGGAAGTCCAGGCAGCATGCTGAAGGTAGGGCTGACCCGGAGTTGTGGCCCACATCTCACCTCCCAAGCACTCTACTCCATATTAGAGACAATTGGAGGAGGAGGACAGAACGTGGCAGCTATTGATGGCCACCACAGAGGTACAGCTTCTGGAGAGGTATTTTGTGCCACACTGGGGTATTTGGTTCTGTGGGATGGTATTTTGAGCACCACCTTCTGTTGACTTGGACCTACCCACAACGTTAGGGCCACTCTTTGTTTTTTTCCAGGGCCACTTTAAGTTCCCAATCTGCCGCTGCTCATAGATGTAGGTCCCACCTCTGGAACCTGTGCCTATCTCCAAGAAAGGATCCCGCCGACAGCCACGGCATTCAGGTGGGGAGTGAATGTGGAGTCGCTACGCATATGTGAAGCTCTTTCCATTCACCTATGGGAGATACTGAAACAGCTGAGCGCGCGCGCAAGAGAAAGGAGAGAGCTTCACGCATGCTCGGCCACCTCTCCATTCATTCTCCAATCAAGCGGACGGTTTGGGGGAGCTCCATTCTAGAGAAAAGTTTGGGTCCTAAAGAGGCGACCCATATCTGTCTGAGAATGTATGGACTATACTGTGGATATGCCATACATGTTTCATATGGGGATACCCCTTTTAGCCTTAAACTGAGATTTAAGGGCATCTGTCAGCAAAGGTACTGCAACTTACTAATATACATTTGTGTTACAATTCCATTCCATTTTCACAATGTCTGCTTGTAGTCAGTGAATGGAAACAGTAACAGAACAAGAATAGCACCTCATTAGAGGGGTAATCCCATGAAAAGTATTACTATCCGGCAAATAGGGCCTTTCAAATGAAGTTTTATCACCATATACATGCAATAAAAATATTGTTCTGTATTTTATATGCATTCCGTATTCATCTCTGGTAGCGCCCCCTGCTGTTTATCCTTCTGGTCCACCCCCAAAAAGTTTTACATCTGGTGTGATGACCCTTTTAAAGGGGTCCTATCTTATCTTAACAAGCTCTTCTCTAAATGAGGACCACCTTGTGATCAGTTGATTGACGAACATTTATTGGTCAGGCCACTGTGCATTCTTTCTGCAGCGGCCACTGCTGGCAAAATGGGGTATTACATGTCGCCTGTTTAAATGAATGGCTGCAATAAATGTTGGTGCTTAGTCCTCCACAGTCAGAGAAACTTTTTTTTCTCAGCACAGTGTGAATGCTGACCTCGGACATGATGGCAGTTAAATCTTGAGCTACCTGTGTGCCGTGGCTTGTGCTTCCGTACGTGGATCGTCAGCCAATATGGTGCAGTACAATAGCGGAGGCTGTCATTTGACTGCAGGGTGGGGAGAGGAATGCTATCAGACTGGCAGGGCTATCAGGGCGAAATGCAGGTTGCAAAATATAACATCCGTGTGTGCAAAGTGAAGTGAAAGGTGTGTCCCGGAGGTATGTGGCCACAGGACTGACACCCAAACCCTACAACTCCTATGATGGCGTGCAGCCAGCCTCCAAGAAGAGATACTGCACGTAGTGTTCTCCAGTACGTTCTCCTGGATGTGCACTGAAGGACGCTGCAGGCTGCTTCTAACCTTTGTGTCAGATAGTCCGCAATGGCTGATTTTATTTTTCCTTTTACCTCAGGGGCCCTAAAACAACAAAAGGTTTCATAAAATCTCATTTACATTTAAAACGTTGATTACCGATCTTCTTGTTTTAGGGCTTGTGACTACCAAGGGCACCAAGCCGATAGGTGTCTTACGGCGGTGGGGTCTGTGTGCACGGGCCTTCACTTCAAGAGCTTGGTATCAGGGAATGAAAGCAAATGAAAAACTGAGCGGATGAAAGCCCTTCCCGACGCACAGCTGAGGGTTTGTTACTCACAAAAAAGCTGCGAAGGCCGCGGAGCTTCTGTGATGATCGGCAGGGGTCCCAGAGGATAGGTCATCAGTAAAAAAAAAAAAAGGGAAAATTCCTTTAACGGGTCCGCAGACACACAGCGCGAATTTGCTCACTTATTATTTGTTATTTATTATTATGTCTTTTGAACAGCAACAGAGTGATTAAAGGGGTTATCCAATTTCTCAAACCCCCCCCCCCCCCCCATATGTCGGACGCCTCACCGGTAATATACTTACCCCGCTCCCCGCTTCCAGCGCCGCTCCTGGTCTCCGCACCGCCGCTGCTGCTTCTCCCTGCACACGGATAAAAACATCCGGCGTCAGGGGAAGGGGAGGGGGGGGGGGACGAGCCTCCTTAGCGTCACCCGCGATGCCAGGGAGGCTTGTCCCTGTCCCTGTCTGCCATTGGCTGCTCCCCCCCCCCCCCCCGACACCGGATGTTTTCATCCGTGAGCAGGGAGAAGCGGCAGCGGCTGTGCGGGGACCAGGAGGGAGCGGGGTAAATATATTACCGGTGAGGGGACCGGGACATGTGGGGGGTTTTGAGAAATTGGATAACCCCTTTAAGTGACACAATTAATGCAATATACCCGGGGGGTGAACGTATTAACCAGACCTGAAATGTGGCGGCTTCTATGAAAACAACCTTAAAGGGGTTGTCCCACAAATAATATTCTACAGTTTTCAAGCCAGCAGCTGGATCTGAATACTTTGGTAATTTCATGTAATCAAAAATGTATTATCGCTACTGAGTTATTCAATGAAATCTATCTGTATAGCGCCACCTGCTGTTTGCTCTTTTTCAAATTTTTCTGTCCTGCTCACTGAGATGGACGCACACGCTCAGTTCCATCCTTCAGCTGCCACCAGCTGCAGCAGAAGCCCAAATCAAGCCTAAAGCTGAAACATTAGATGCATGTGGGCTAAACCCACTTATTTCGGCTGAGCATTTCATGTATATGGAGGGGAGCTACCCTGACGCTTAGTGTCGGGGGAAAGGAGTCAGGCATGTTGGATTTCAACCTGCCCGATCCTTTTATTCATCTGGAGATAAACTGTTCACCAGAGAAGTCTGGCTGATATGACAAACGGAAAGCCAAAACGCCAGTTTGAAAGTAGCCTAAGCCGACAGTCATCTTATGTATACAACCGGCTAAGATAAGATAATCCTTTAATTGTTCCACCATGGGGAAATTCACAGTGTTACAGCAACAAAGAGAATACAAAAACTCCAAACTAAAGACGTTACAGTGACAGTAGATTACAGATAAAACATGTAAAGAATAAGGGATATAGATATCACAGCTCCTAGAATTCAGTCTCTGGATGGAATGATATCCACAGGAACCCATAGGTGCTGAGTGCAGTCTGTCTCCGCTTGGGTCAGTGTTGGTTGAACAGCCTAACAGCACCAGGGAGGAATGACTTCCGATGGCGCTCCTTTTCACACTTGGTTTGCAGCAGTCTGTCGCTGACGGTACTGCCCAATGCTATTGTAACACCCCAGAATGGTGTTACCACTTTTGCACCTTGCTACTGTCTTTATTGGTCTAACCCAGGGATGGCCAACCTGTGGCTCTCCAGCTGTTGCAAAACTACAACTCCCACCGTGCCCTGCTGTAGGATGATAGCTGTAGGCAGTGTGGGCATGCTGGGAGATGTAGTTTTGCAACAGCTGGCGAGCCTCAGGTTGGCCATCCCTGGTCTAACCTCATGTCATCTTATGCATTTATTACAGGTCCTCCACACTGTGCATGTCTAATGTTATGTAACTGTACATATGTAATGTGCCTAGTACACCAGCAGGTGGCAGCAAACACTGAAGAGCTATACTAAACTTTCCATTCCATTCTACACCCCCCCCCCCTTTTTCTGGAGAGAGGTGGGTGAGTCCTACTTCCTGCAGTAAGGGTGGGGGCCAGTTTCTAGTTAGTCTAGCTTACCCCCTTCTAGGGGAAGGTGTGTAGGGGCCCGTCTCTGCTGGATGTGCCCACGCCAGCCAGAGCACCTTAAGCTCTGCTGGCCATGAGGCCAAATCTTAAAGCCTCAGGAACCAGGAGGAAAGTTCCTTGGCATAACTTAGAGTCAGACTACAGAGAAGAAAGTGCAGCTTACAGAGTTAGCCAAGTTACCTATTCAGCTTATTGGTACAGCAGAGAGAGAGAAAGCAAGCAGAGTTATCACCGTCTCATGCATTGGATGGGAGGTATTCACCAGCATGGAGATCAGCTCATATAGTATCCTTCTCTCACCTACCACCTGCACTGGTTCTAGGGGGCTCCCCAGGACAGAGCTGGTCATTCTAATCAGTTTGTCAAGTTTCTTCTTCTCCGTGGTTGAGAGGCTGCTACCACAGAGCACTCCAAAAGCTCTCAGCCTCCTAAGCAGGTAAAGCCTGCTGTGTCCCTTTCTGTATAGTACGTCCATATTATCTGCCCAGTCCAGCTTATTATTGAGGAGTACACCTTTGTACTTATAAGTATTGACTATCTCACTGTCCATCCCCTGGGTGTCCACTGGTTTAGGAGGATGTCTGTGCCTGAGGAAGTCTACAACCATCTCCTTAGTCTTCCCGGCATTGATCTTAAGGTGGTTCTGCTGGCACCAATCCACAAATTCCCGGGTCAGTTCACTATATTCTATGTCATCCTTGTTTGTGATGAGGCCTACTATTGCCGAGTTATCAGATAACTTCTGTAGCAGCTAGAGGAATTGTACCTGAAGTCTGACATACTGAGGTCGGTTTGTCAGGTAGTGTAGGATCTAATTGGAGAGGTGGTGTTCCACTCCCACAAGATCTAGCTTGTCTCTTAGTAGCCCTGGCTGTATGGTGTTGAAAGCACTTGAGAAATCAAATAACACCATTCTCACAGGGTTCCCTGGTTTCTCAAGGTGAGAAATAGCTTAGTGTAGAAGGTGGATGATGGTGTTGTCCAACCCAATGCCAGGCCAATAAGCAAACTGGAAGGGGTCCATGGATGAGTTCACTAGAGGGAGGAGATGTGTGAGAAGTGCCAACCTCTCCAAGACCTTAATCAAGTGAGATGTCAATGCCACCGGTCTGTAGCTGTTGAGGTCCATCGGATGAGGTGTCTTCAGAACTGGTCCCACACAAGATGATTTCCGCAGTTGTGGTAGTGGTACCTTTCCCAACTTCAGGGTCTTATTGAACATATATGTAATAATACCACACAGCTGATCACCACAGCTCTTAAAGGGGTTCTCCGGGAATTAAGAAAATGAAAATACTTAAATATTACTTTATTATAAATATATTCCCAAATACCTTTCATTATTTATAGTGGCTTGTTTTATCCAGGGAGCAATCATTAGGAGGCCTCATCCTCCTTTCAGGGATTTTGATCCTGAATGCAGCTAATAAGATCTTCAGCTGAATCTCTGTAGGAATGTAGCTCATGAGGAGACATGATATACAGGGAGGATGGACAGGACAGACTGTGGTAATGGAGACTGCATACAAGTGCTGCTGCTGATTACTACATCCCACCCTTCTCTCTGTACTTCATGTCTCCTCATGAACTCCATTCCTACAAAGATTCAGCAGAAGATGTTATCAGCTGTATTCAGGATCATAATCCCTGACAAGCAGAGAGGAGGATGAGGTGGCTCTTTAGCTCAGTGCTCTGAAGTAACTTGTCCTTCTGTGAGATTAGGACAGATTTTGTGTGGACTAATAGCATGGTGGCCATTTTATTTCTCCTGATGATTGAAAAAATGAGCCATTATATTTAATGAAATGTATTTGAGAATATTTTTATAATAAAGTAATATTTAACTATTTTCATTTTCTTAATTCCTGGAGAACCCCTTTAAGTACCCTGGCACTGATGCCATTCGGCCCTGCGGCCTTTCCTGCTTTGATCCTCCCAAGTTCCCTTCTCACCTGGGCACTTGTAAACATCAGACTTGTAGCCAGATGACTGATCGTTAGATTGACTGATCTGGAGGTGAGGGCTAACAGCAGGAGGCAAGGTCACCCTTAATATGGGAGTGGGTATAGAAGGGCATGGTGGGATGGGAGGAGCAGGTGTGTGATCAAACTTAATGAAGAATATATTGAGCTCATTAACCCACTTTTTATCTCGTTCTACGTGGAAGACAGGCTGCCAGTGACCAGATATTGACTTAAGGCTTTTCCAGACCTCACTAATTCACTGTTCCATTTGCTTTGTGATCAGATCTTCCCAGGGGTGGTAGGGCTGATGAGTTATATGACTCCCTTACGTTGGCAAAGACCAAGTCCAGTGCTTTATTGACTCTTGTGTGGCAGGTCACGTACTGTGTGAAACTCGACAGCGTGGATGATAGAGAAGCATGGTTAAATCTCCAGACACAAGAAGGAGGGCCTAGGAGTGCAAGGTCTACAACTGGCTCACTGCTAGTCATAGACTTTAGATACTTTTAGAATTCCGTAACGCCAATGCGAACCCGCCCTTACTCTCAATAAGACTTCTGCACCTGTCCATAGGTATTTTGGCCACTCCTCATGAGCACTCTACTCCAGCTGTCTCAGGTTTGAAGGGTGTCTTCTCCAGACTGCATGTTTCAGCTCTTTCCACAGACATTCAATAGAATGTAGATCAGGGCTCATAGAAGGCCACTTCAGAATAGTCCAGTGCTTTTCTATTAGCCGTTCCTGGATGTTTTTTTGCAGTGCTTTGGGTCATTATCCTGTTGGAGGACCCATGACCTGCAACTAGGACACTGGTCAGCACATTTCGCTCCAGAATGCCTTCATAGACTTCAGAGTTCATTGTACCCTACAAAGATTCAAGACACCCTATTTGAGGTGCAGCAAAGCAGTCCCAAAACATAACCGAGCCTCTTCTGTGTTTCACAGTAGCTGTGATAGGTGCAGAGGTAGCTGCTGGCACCATGGGTGTAGCTGTACTAGGTACAGAGGTAGCTGCTGGCACCATGGGTGTAGCTGTAATAGGTGCAGAGGTAGCTGCTGGCACCAGGGGTGTAGCTGTACTAGGTGCAGAGGTAGCTGCTGGCACCATGGGTGTAGCTGTGCTAGGTGCAGAGGTAGCTGCTGGCACCAGGGGTGTAGCTGTAATAGGTGCAGAGGTAGCTGCTGGCACCATGGGTGTAGCTGTACTAGGTGCAGAGGTAGCTGCTGGCACCAGGGGTGTATCTGTACTAGGTGCAGAAGTAGCTGCTGGCACCAGGGGTGTAGCTGTACTAGGTGCAGAGGTAGCTGCTGGCACCAGGGGTGTAGCTGTAATAGGTGCAGAGGTAGCTGCTGGCACCATGGGTGTAGCTGTGCTAGGTGCAGAGGTAGCTGCTGGCACCAGGGGTGTAGCTGTAATAGGTGCAGAGGTAGCTGCTGGCACCATGGGTGTAGCTGTAATAGGTGCAGAGGTAGCTGCTGGCACCAGGGGTGTAGCTGTAATAGGTGCAGAGGTAGCTGCTGGCACCAGGGGTGTAGCTGTGCTAGGTGCAGAGGTAGCTTCTGGCACCATGGGTGTAGCTGTAATAGGTGCAGAGGTAGCTGCTGGCACCAGGGGTGTAGCTGTAATAGGTGCAGAGGTAGCTGCTGGCACCACGGGTGTAGCTGTAATAGGTGCAGAGGTAGCTGCTGGCACCAGGGGTGTAGCTGTAATAGGTGCAGAGGTAGCTGCTGGCACCAGGGGTGTAGCTGTAATAGGTGAAGAGGTAGCTGCTGGCACCACGGGTGTAGCTGTAATAGGTACAGAGGTAGCTGCTGGCACCAGGGGTGTAGCTATAATAGATGCAGCGCTAGCTGCTGGCACCAGGGGTGTAGCTGTAATAGGTGCAGAGGTAGCTGCTGGCACCAGGGGTGTAGCTGTAATAGGTGCAGAGGTAGCTGCTGGCACGAGGGGTGTAGCTGTACTAGGTGCAAAGGTAGCTGCTGGCACCAGGGGTGTAGCTGTAATAGGTGCAGAGGTAGCTGCTGGCACGAGGGGTGTAGCTGTATTAGGTGCAGAGGTAGCTGCTGGCACCAGGGGTGTAGCTGTATTAGGTGCAGAGGTAACTGCAGGCACCAGGGGTGTAGCTGTAATAGGTGCAGAGGTAGCTGCTGGCACCAGGGGTGTAGCTGTAATAGGTGCAGAGGTAGCTGCTGGCACCAGGGGTGTAGCTGTAATAGGTGCAGAGGTAGCTGCTGGCACCAGGGGTGTAGCTGTAATAGGTGCAGAGGTAGCTGCTGGCACCAGGGGTGTAGCTGTAATAGGTGCAGAGGTAGCTGCTGCCACCAGGGGTGTAGCTGTATTAGGTGCAGAGGTAGATGCCGGCACCATGGGTGTAGCTGTACTAGGTGCAGAGGTAGCTGCTGGCACCAGGGGAGTAGCTGTAATAGGTGCAGAGGTAGCTGCGGGCACCATGGGTGTAGCTGTACTAGGTGCAGAGGTAGCTGCTGGCACCAGGGGAGTAGCTGTACTAGGTGCAGAGGTAGCTGCTGGCACCAGGGGAGTAGCTGTACTAGGTGCAGAGGTAGCTGCTGGCACCAGGGGTGTAGCTGTAATAGGTGCAGAGGTAGCTGCTGGCACCAGGGGTGTAGCTGTACTAGGTGCAGAGGTAGCTGCTGGCACCATGGGTGTAGCTGTAATAGGTGCAGAGGTAGCTGCTGGCACCAGGGGTGTAGCTGTAATAGGTGCAGAGGTAGCTGCTGGCACCAGGGGTGTCGCTGTAATAGGTGCAGAGGTAGCTGCTGGCACCAGAGTGTAGCTATAATAGATGCAGAGGTAGCTGCTGGCACCAGGGGTGTAGCTGTATTAGGTGCAGAGGTAGCTGCTGGCACCAGGGGTGTAGCTGTATTAGGTGCAGAGGTAGCTGCTGGCACCAGGGGTGTAGCTGTAATAGGTGCAGAGGTAGCTGCTGGCACCAGGGGTGTAGCTGTAATAGGTGCAGAGGTAGCTGCTGGCACCACGGGTGTAGCTGTAATAGGTGCAGAGGTAGCTGCCGGCACCAGGGGTGTAGCTGTATTAGGTGCAGAGACAGCTGCTGGCACCAGGGGTGTAGCTGTAATAGGTGCAGAGGTAGCTGCCGGCACCAGGGGTGTAGCTGTATTAGGTGCAGAGGTAGCTGCTGGCACCAGGGGTGTAGCTGTATTAGGTGCAGAGACAGCTGCTGGCACCAGGGGTGTAGCTGTAATAGGTGCAGAGGTAGCTGCTGGCACCAGGGGTGTAGCTATAATAGATGCAGAGGTAGCTGCTGGCACCAGGGGTGTAGCTGTATTAGGTGCAGAGGTAGCTGCTGGCACCAGGGGTGTAGCTGTATTAGGTGCAGAGGTAGCTGCTGGCACCAGGGGTGTAGCTGTAATAGGTGCAGAGGTAGCTGCTGGCACCAGGGGTGTAGCTGTAATAGGTGCAGAGGTAGCTGCTGGCACCACGGGTGTAGCTGTAATAGGTGCAGAGGTAGCTGCCGGCACCAGGGGTGTAGCTGTATTAGGTGCAGAGACAGCTGCTGGCACCAGGGGTGTAGCTGTAATAGGTGCAGAGGTAGCTGCCGGCACCAGGGGTGTAGCTGTATTAGGTGCAGAGGTAGCTGCTGGCACCAGGGGTGTAGCTGTAATAGGTGCAGAGGTAGCTGCTGGCACGAGGGGTGTAGCTGTACTAGGTGCAAAGGTAGCTGCTGGCACCAGGGGTGTAGCTGTAATAGGTGCAGAGGTAGCTGCTGGCACGAGGGGTGTAGCTGTATTAGGTGCAGAGGTAGCTGCTGGCACCAGGGGTGTAGCTGTATTAGGTGCAGAGGTAACTGCAGGCACCAGGGGTGTAGCTGTAATAGGTGCAGAGGTAGCTGCTGGCACCAGGGGTGTAGCTGTAATAGGTGCAGAGGTAGCTGCTGGCACCAGGGGTGTAGCTGTAATAGGTGCAGAGGTAGCTGCTGGCACCAGGGGTGTAGCTGTAATAGGTGCAGAGGTAGCTGCTGGCACCAGGGGTGTAGCTGTAATAGGTGCAGAGGTAGCTGCTGCCACCAGGGGTGTAGCTGTATTAGGTGCAGAGGTAGATGCCGGCACCATGGGTGTAGCTGTACTAGGTGCAGAGGTAGCTGCTGGCACCAGGGGAGTAGCTGTAATAGGTGCAGAGGTAGCTGCGGGCACCATGGGTGTAGCTGTACTAGGTGCAGAGGTAGCTGCTGGCACCAGGGGAGTAGCTGTACTAGGTGCAGAGGTAGCTGCTGGCACCAGGGGAGTAGCTGTACTAGGTGCAGAGGTAGCTGCTGGCACCAGGGGTGTAGCTGTAATAGGTGCAGAGGTAGCTGCTGGCACCAGGGGTGTAGCTGTACTAGGTGCAGAGGTAGCTGCTGGCACCATGGGTGTAGCTGTAATAGGTGCAGAGGTAGCTGCTGGCACCAGGGGTGTAGCTGTAATAGGTGCAGAGGTAGCTGCTGGCACCAGGGTGTCGCTGTAATAGGTGCAGAGGTAGCTGCTGGCACCAGAGTGTAGCTATAATAGATGCAGAGGTAGCTGCTGGCACCAGGGGTGTAGCTGTATTAGGTGCAGAGGTAGCTGCTGGCACCAGGGGTGTAGCTGTATTAGGTGCAGAGGTAGCTGCTGGCACCAGGGGTGTAGCTGTAATAGGTGCAGAGGTAGCTGCTGGCACCAGGGGTGTAGCTGTAATAGGTGCAGAGGTAGCTGCTGGCACCACGGGTGTAGCTGTAATAGGTGCAGAGGTAGCTGCCGGCACCAGGGGTGTAGCTGTATTAGGTGCAGAGACAGCTGCTGGCACCAGGGGTGTAGCTGTAATAGGTGCAGAGGTAGCTGCCGGCACCAGGGGTGTAGCTGTATTAGGTGCAGAGGTAGCTGCTGGCACCAGGGGTGTAGCTGTATTAGGTGCAGAGACAGCTGCTGGCACCAGGGGTGTAGCTGTAATAGGTGCAGAGGTAGCTGCTGGCACCAGGGGTGTAGCTATAATAGATGCAGAGGTAGCTGCTGGCACCAGGGGTGTAGCTGTATTAGGTGCAGAGGTAGCTGCTGGCACCAGGGGTGTAGCTGTATTAGGTGCAGAGGTAGCTGCTGGCACCAGGGGTGTAGCTGTAATAGGTGCAGAGGTAGCTGCTGGCACCAGGGGTGTAGCTGTAATAGGTGCAGAGGTAGCTGCTGGCACCACGGGTGTAGCTGTAATAGGTGCAGAGGTAGCTGCCGGCACCAGGGGTGTAGCTGTATTAGGTGCAGAGACAGCTGCTGGCACCAGGGGTGTAGCTGTAATAGGTGCAGAGGTAGCTGCCGGCACCAGGGGTGTAGCTGTATTAGGTGCAGAGGTAGCTGCTGGCACCAGGGGTGTAGCTGTATTAGGTGCAGAGACAGCTGCTGGCACCAGGGGTGTAGCTGTAATAGGTGCAGAGGTAGCTGCCGGCACCAGGGGTGTAGCTGTATTAGGTGCAGAGGTAGCTGCTGGCACCAGGGGTGTAGCTGTAATAGGTGCAGAGGTAGCTGCTGGCACCACAGGTGTAGCTGTAATAGGTGCAGAGGTAGCTGCCAGCACCAGGGGTGTAGCTGTATTAGGTGCAGAGACAGCTTCTGGCACCAGGGGTGTAGCTGTAATAGGTGCAGAGGTAGCTGCCGGCACCAGGGGTGTAGCTGTATTAGGTGCAGAGGTAGCTGCTGGCACCAGGGGTGTAGCTGTAATAGGTGCAGAGGTAGCTGCTGGCACCACAGGTGTAGCTGTAATAGGTGCAGAGGTAGCTGCTGGCACCAGGGGTGTAGCTGTATTAGGTGCAGAGGTAGCTGCCGGCACCAGGGGTGTAGCTGTATTAGGTGCAGAGGTAGCTGCTGGCACCAGGGGTGTAGCTGTATTAGGTGCAGAGACAGCTGCTGGCACCAGGGGAGTAGCTGTAATAGGTGCAGAGGTAGCTGCCGGCACCAGGGGTGTAGCTGTATTAGGTGCAGAGACAGCTGCTGGCACCAGGGGTGTAGCTGTAATAGGTGCAGAGGTAGCTGCTGGCACCAGGGGTGTAACTGTGTTAGGTGCAGAGGTAGCTGCTGGCACCAGGGGTGTAGCTGTATTAGGTGCAGAGGTAGCTGCTGGCACCAGGGGTGTAGCTGTATTAGGTGCAGAGGTAGCTGCCGGCACCAGGGGTGTAGCTGTATTAGGTGCAGAGGTAGCTGCTGGCACCAGGGGTGTAGCTGTATTAGGTGCAGAGACAGCTGCTGGCACCAGGGGTGTAGCTGTAATAGGTGCAGAGGTAGCTGCCGGCACCAGGGGTGTAGCTGTGCTAGGTGCAGAGACAGCTGCTGGCACCAGGGGTGTAGCTGTAATAGGTGCAGAGGTAGCTGCTGGCACCAGGGGTGTAGCTGTAATAGGTGCAGAGGTAGCTGCTGGCACCAGGGGTGTAGCTGTAATAGGTGCAGAGGTAGCTGCCGGCACCAGGGGTGTAGCTGTATTAGGTGCAGAGACAGCTGCTGGCACCAGGGGTGTAGCTGTAATAGGTGCAGAGACAGCTGCTGGCACCAGGGGTGTAGCTGTATTAGGTGCAGAGGTAGCTGCTGGCACCACGGGTGTAGCTGTAATAGGTACAGAGGTAGCTGCTGGCACCAGGGGTGTAGCTGTATTAGGTGCAGAGACAGCTGCTGGCACCAGGGGTGTAGCTGTAATAGGTGCAGAGGTAGCTGCTGGCACCAGGGGTGTAGCTGTAATAGGTGCAGAGACAGCTGCTGGCACCAGGGGTGTAGCTGTATTAGGTGCAGAGGTAGCTGCTGGCACCAGGGGTGTAGCTGTATTAGGTGCAGAGACAGCTGCTGGCACCAGGGGTGTAGCTGTAATAGGTGCAGAGGTAGCTGCTGGCACCAGGGGTGTAACTGTTGGGTGCAGAGGTAGCTGCTGGCACCAGGGGTGTAGCTGTATTAGGTGCAGAGGTAGCTGCTGGCACCAGGGGTGTAGCTGTATTAGGTGCAGAGGTAGCTGCTGGCACCAGGGGTGTAGCTGTATTAGGTGCAGAGGTAGCTGCTGGCACCAGGGGTGTAGCTGTATTAGGTGCAGAGGTAGCTGCTGGCACCAGGGGTGTAGCAGTCTCACTCCAGCTCTGGTGTCTGAGCCCCTCTGCCACATCAGAAGATCCAGTATTATAAATTACACATGGAAGGGGGGGGGGGGGGGGGGGACGTTACAGATTTTGCATTGGGGCCCAAAAAGAGATAGGAATATTCCTTTAAAATAATTGCCCTGCAGTCAGTGCTGTAATGAAATAATAGAGAATAATGCACGACTTATATACACCCTGTGCCCACTATGCGATAGAAACTGGTCTCTTGGTATATTAGTCTGTGTCCCCGGTCTTTGTGTTAGGTTGCAGAGAATCCTGTCCCTGCCCGCTCAGAAGTGTTGCTTGAAGTTCATAACAGGAGATTATTTTATTATGCTAAGCATATCAGCTGCCAAACATATTCCTGGCAATAAGCAAGGGATTTAATACATAACTGAAATACTGGGCCCTCTTAAAGGGGTTGTATGAGATTAGAATTTTTGTTTCCAGAAACAGCGCCACTCTTCCCTATGGGTTGCTTCTGGTATTGCAGTTCCTGCTTATTCAAATAAATGCAATACCAGATACAGCCTATGGAAGGGTGGCGCTGTAAATACTGTAAGCACCTAACACCGACCGCGGGGCAGCCACAGGCTGACAGCCAACTTGCAGAATGACAGGCTGAACTGGATGGACAAATGTCTTTTTTCGGCCTTATGTACTATGTTACTATGTTACAGCGTTACGCAAAAGAATAGGACATGTTCTATCTTTTTGCGGAAGTACGGGACGAAACCTCACGGAAGCACTCCGTAGGGCTTCCGTAGTGTTCCGTTCCATGCTTCTGTTCCGCACCATTCCGTATCTCCGGATTTGCAGACCCATTGAAGTGAATGGGTCCGCATCCGTGATGCAGAATGCCCATGGAACGGCGCCCGTGTATTGCAATGCGGCAACGGGCAGCACACGTTCGCGTGCAGGAGGCCTAATGCAGGTGTTTAGACGTTGAAGGTCACAAGTCCGTCTGGCAAGTCCATGATAATTTACTGCATGTGGCCAAAAGGTTATTGTTAGAGTGCAGCTCTGGTGCCAGGTTATATATCGTCCATTATATCGCCGTTCTACACAAGGCCGGAGATGAGATTCAGGTAATATAATGGGCGAGATTTATCAAAACTGGTGCAAAGGAAAATTGGAGCAGTTGTCCCTGGAAACTCATCTGATTCTTTGCCCGTGTCAGCAGATTTGGTGCAAGTCTTCTCTTTGGTTTCAAGGAGTTGTCCAGGACTAGAAAAACATGTCTGTTTTCTTCCAGAAACAGCGCCCCCCCCCTGTACATAGGTTGTGCCTGGTATTACAGCTCAGCTCTATTGACGTGAAGGGTGCTGGCTGCCATACCAGACACGACCTATGTACAGGAGTGCCACTATTTCTGGAAGAAAGAAGACATGTTTTCTAGGTCAAATAATACCACCATGTTTGCAAATGTGCCCATACAGTTGGATATCACCGTGAGCTTTTTCACTGACTCTTGTTGCTATCTAAAATGTAGGATTAAAATACTTGGCAAGTCTTCATCATGGACATACTATAGAGGCAGGGCTTACAACTGCTTTTGGGCCCATGGATGGACATGGGCTATGCTACTTGACCTGTTTGCTGTGATAGCCTCATCATATAGTACAGGCATGCTCAACCTGCAGCCCTCCAGCTGTTGCAAAACTACAACTCCCATAATTCCCAGACAACCTACAGAAGGGCATGGTGGGAGTTGTAGTTTTACAACAGCTGGAGGGCCGTAGGTTGAGCATCTCTGACATAGTACATGCCAATCTCTTCTCTTTCTAACAAAGCTAGAACCAGCCCCGTACCTCACATGGATCCAGAGATCTCCCCATTCATTGTTCCAATTGTTCTGCTAAATTTATTTCAAACTGTCAGCTTAGGAGGGGCCGTGCCCATTCTTAAAGGGTGTATCCTTTCTGCTGCATCTGATTTCTGATGCATTTGAAGGACGGAATAGAGCATGTGCTTCCATCTCATTGAGTAGGGCACATAAATTAGAAAAAAAGCAAACAGCAGGTGGCGCTATACAGATAGAATTCATTGAATAACTCAGCAGCTATAATACATTTTTAAATTATATGTAATTACCAAAGTTTTCAGATCCAGGTGCTGATTTGAAAACTGAAGTTTTTTTTTTTTCCGTGGGACAACCCCTTTAAGTTCAGTACTATCTGCATAAATCTATAGGCAGTGAGCTCCCTCTAGTGGTGGCCGCATGCACTCAGAATTATATCATTTGTGAAACAGAGCTCCCTTATAAAGGTGCATTATAAGATGAATTGCCATCAAATGATGAACCTGAAAACAGTATGATGAGGGTTATCCCAGGAGTAGATTATTGAAGGCCTATCCGCAGGATAGGTCTTCAAGATCAGATTAGTGGGGGTCCGACTCCCGTTAACCTTGCTGATTGGCTGTTTGAAGAGGCTGCGGCTCAGGGGGTGTTTGTGATCAAAATAAATCCCCATCATATTAGGGAATTTCTACTTATGCAGTTTTCTAATATAATCTTTAAAATGATGTCAGAGGTGGATCTCACCTGTGTGCATCTGCTGGGATTTGTAGTTCTAACAATATCACGTAAGCGGACAATTTCATTACTGCAGGAATTAACGAGGATTTGTAAAGTGTGAAATCTATAACATGCAGAGCCAGTGATACGTGATGTGTTTTTTTCCCATGAATAATGATGTGAACGAGTCTGGGTGACCACATGATAAGAAAAAAGGGTGCAGCGATTAAATGGCGCAGTCTAAACAGAATGTCTTCGCTATCAGATGCGAAAACCGTCTTTTACGGAGCAGCTCTTGTGTTCTGCTCATGAGCGCTGATTGTAAATGGTTACGAGCTCATGATAATTATGCAGCTCAGTAAACTAGATAAGTACAAGTACATTAAGCCCAAATGGATGTGCTCTCCAGTCGGAGGGGATGACACATGAGCGAGCGGCTGCCATCAAAGGAGGAGAAGCAGAAGACAACAGTTTACGAAAGGGAAAAGGTTAATGTTTGTTAGAATTAATCTGATCATTAAGGCAGCCCTGGCTGGCAGTTCGACAGAGAATGAATTATCTTACCTTTGCACTGTCAAATAAAGCCATTACATAGTATTTGATTGGGCATCAAAGGCCAAGAGGAGAAAACAAATGTGGGATGCGTATGAACAGCGTATGTGACCCTGACACCGTGAAGATCGACTGTAGATTAAGAGATATGCAAAATGATCATTGGACGGTAATGGGATGTGAAGTCTGTGTATTTCTGAGCTGTGCAATGTAGCTGAGCTGGTATTTTAAATCTAATTAATATGGCAGTAAGATAAAAAGAAAGGTAAAGCATCTGAGCCAGACTGATCGCTAGCGACTCACTGCCTGACAACCTGGGAAGTACATTCCCAGCAACCAGTCTGACTCTCGTCGGTGTTCTTCGAAACGGGGTGCCACTGAGATGACTGTTGCGCAGTGGGTGTGGACCCACCGTGTCACTTAGGCCTCTTTCACACGACCGTGTGCTGGCCATGGCCGTATTGCGTCCCGCATACGGCGGGTCCGCAATACACGGGGCACCGGTCGTGTGCATCCCGGTCCGCAAATGCGGTGCGGAACAGAACCGTGCTTCCGTTCCGCCAAAAAATAGAACTTGTTCTATCTTTTTGCGGAACGGACGGATCGCGGACCCCATTCAATTTAATGTGTCTGCGATCCGCATATAGCTGCCCCACGGTCGGTGCCTGTGCACGGGCGCGGCCAACATACTTTCGTGTGAAAGAGGCCTTAAACAGATTTGGCTTGGCGCTACTCCCAAGGGTGTTATATGAGTGCTACCCCCTCCCGGTATTCACCCTTTAATGCTACCTCTTGGAGTAGTCTGTGTTTAAATGGCAACTGACCCAAGGGTTCAAGAGACAGCGGTGACCAGGCAAAACCAGACTGAAGTCAGGGCAGGCAGAATGTGTGCGATCCAGTAAACAGTCCAAGGTCAGGGCAGGCAGAATGTGTGCGATCCAGTAAACAGTCCAAGGTCAGGGCAGGCAGAATGTGTGCGATCCAGTAAACAGTCCAAGGTCAGGGCAGGCAGAATGTGTGCGATCCAGTAAACAGTCCAAGGTCAGGGCAGGCAGAATGTGTGCGATACAGTAAACAGTCCAAGGTCAGGGCAGGCAGAATGTGTGCGATCCAGTAAACAGTCCAAGGTCAGGGCAGGCAGAATGTGTGCGATCCAGTAAACAGTCCAAGGTCAGGGCAGGCAGAATGTGTGCGATACAGTAAACAGTCCAAGGTCAGGCAGCTCAGGGTCAGAACGGAGATCAGGCATGGATCAGGTCAGGCAGTGAAAAGTCAAAATCCAGGAAACAGGCAGAAAGCAGTACAGGGGCAAATAAACGTAAAGCAGCACAACAGCAGGAACTAACAAACTGAAACCTATTGCTCAGGCACTGTCCCACAGGGGAATGTGCCTAAGTTACCCCTGGGTAACCAGCCAATGGCTGCGCCAGATTAGGACGCATGTGCACAAGCCCTTTAAGAGCCAGAGGGAACATGCTCCAACAAGAAGCTGTGCTGGCAGAAAGCAGGAATGCAGTCTGCAAGAGGAAGAAGGGAGCTACTGCGGTGGCATGGCCCTCCAGTTAGGGGCAAGACTGGAAGAGCAGGAGAGTAGCCCTGTGACGGTGCCACCCAGAGACACATTGTAACAATGACATCAGAAAAGGAGGACTATCTTGGCAGCATTTAAAGGGATCCTGTCACGTTGTACAGTACATGCAGTCCTATCTGCCGGCAGCAGGCTATAGAGCAGGAGGAGCTGAGCAGATTGATGTTTAGTTATATGGGAAAAGATTGAGTATAGGGCCCCATGCACATAACCATATCCATTTTCCGGAACACAAATTCCGGAGCTGCAAAATAGGGATGCAGTCCATGTTGCATCCGCATTTTTATGGCAGACAAATACAGAACATGTTCTATCCTTTTGCGGAAAGGATATGGATCATGTGTCCACAAAATGCTGACCACCGACCCATTAAAGACAATACATCCGCAACCTAAATGAGAACGTGCATGAGGCCTAACTTGTATTTCATTCATTTAAATCATTGCATAGGAGTCCTGTAGACAGTCCTAGGACCGCCCACTGGACTCCTAAGCATAGCAAGAGCAGAGATTTAAATGATTAAATTACAGGTTAGGGTCCATTCACATGTCCGTAGAATGGGTCCGCAATTCTGCGGAACGGGTGCGGACCCATTCATTCTTAATGGGGACAGAAAGGATGCGGACAGCACACATTACTTCCGGTCTGCGGCTCCCGAAAAAAATAGAACATGTCCTATTCTTGTCCGCAATAGTGGACAAGAATAGGCATTTCTATAGGGGCGGCAGCCCGGTGTATTGCGGATCCGCAATACACTACGGACGTGTGAATGGACCCTTATACTGAATCTTTTCCTACAAACCTATATATCAATCTGCTCAGCTCCTCCTGTTCTATAACATGCTGCCTACCGGTCAGGTACCATGGTCAACGTGACAGGTTCCCTTTAAATTTTGCTGAGAATTACTAATGAGATTATCAAATCCTCGTATTTGCCATGAAATGTCAGTTCCCGCTTTGTGTCATTCTCCTGTTATTTCTTCTGGAAATGTATATGGATCCATTGAGAAATGGACGTTAATAAATGTTACCCTACACAGTCAGAGCATGTTCATACATGACAGATTTGCCACAGGTAAATCCTACATGTATTTGCCAAAGGATCTGCGGGCTGTCTATGATTTCTGCTGTACATGCATCTGCATGAAGATCGGCCTGATTCAATGGTGTGAGACCAAGGCCTCATGCACACGACTGTAGTTCTGGTCCGCATCCGAGCCACAGTTTTTGCGGCTCGGGTGCGGACCCATTCACTTCAATGGGGCCGCAAAAGATGCGGACAGCACTCCGTGTGCTGTCTGCATCCATTGCTCCATTCCGTGGCGCCCTAAAAAAAATATAACATGTCCTATTCTTGTCCGTTTTGCGGACAAGAATAGGCATTTCTACAATGGGCCGTCCATTCCATAAATTGCGGAAGGCACATGGGCGGCTTCCATTTTTTGCGGACTGCAAAAAACGGAACGGTCGTGTGCATGAGGCCTAATCCGTCTGCTGTTTGTGCAGAACCTGTAAGGATAAAAAATATATAATTTGAGTCATTTTTATTAGCAGAACCTGTAAGGACAATTAACGTGCTCTTTGTACTGGTGCAGATATTTTTTTCTCTGGTGTGAACTAAAATTGGTGTGGATTTGGTTGGTGCATGTGAACATGGTTGCAGAACCCCATAAGCAAGCATTGAATTTATAAAATTTTATGTGGATTTCAGGGCACGCCAAATTCTGAATGCGCTGACAGACCGTTTGGTACTGTCCTTCCAGAGCAGAGGGTGTCAGATTATCAAGAGCGGTGGTCTCCAACCTATGGCTCTCCACGTGTTGCAAAACTACAACTCCCATTCTGCCCGGGGCAGGATGGGAGTTATAGATTTTGAACAGCTGGAGAGCCACAGGTTGGGGAACATTGATTTAAAGGAGGCATGCTCAACCTGCGGCTCTCCAGCTGTTGCAAAACTACAACTCCCAGCATGCCCGAACAGCCTACAGCTATCAGCCTACAGCAGGGCATTGTGGGAGTTGTAGTTTTACAACAGCTAGAGGGCCGCAGGTTGAGCATCCCTGATCTAAAGAAAACACTCTATTGACACAGACTAAAATCGTAACATTCCGTTTTCAATTTATTCTTACATTTCCAGGAGGAATAACAGAGGAACCGCACAACACATAGTTCTAAGAATAGATGTTCCAGAATAGTTATTTCATGGCAAATGCAGGTATTATACTAAAACAGACATGTCAGTAAGTTCTAGTAATCCTATGGTAGAAGGATCTAAAGGGGTTGTCCGAGATTACCAAAAATTGGGGAGCAGGCAGGGGGTGGTGGAGAATAAGCATTATCACCCATAAATCGCCCACCGCTCAGCAGTGCCATTCTGGTCCTTCCTGCCAGTCTTTATTTACAGGGTGCATGAGGTCTCCTTGAATAGGACCTGGGTGTGACAGCGACTGCTACAGTTGTGTTCAAAATAATAGCAGTCAGACATCACTAACCTGATCAATCACAGTTTTTGGTAGAAATGATATTTCTACATGGCAAATAATTTACTAGCAGGTGTAGTAAATTAATAGAAATCCAACAGACCCAACAGTCATGACATGCATGCTGCTGATTCTCTGTAATTGAATCACTAATTGAAAGGGGCATGTTCAAGATAATAGCAGTGTGGAGTTCAATGAGTGAGGTCATTCATTCTTTGAAAAACAGGTGGCAATTATTATAATCTATCTATTTTCCCTTATAACCATGTTATAAGGGAAAATAATAATGATCGGGTCTCCATCCCGATCGTCTCCTAACAACCGTGCGTGAAAATTGCACCGCATCCGCACTTGCTTGCGGATGCTTGCGATTTTCACGCAACCCCATTCACTTCTTCTGTGAAAAACGCACAAAGAGGAGCATGCTGCGATTTTCACGCAACGCACAAGTGATGCGTGAAAATAACCGCTCATGTGAACAGCCCCATAGAAATGAATGGGTCAGGATTCAGTGCGGGTGCAATGCGTTCACTTCACGCATTGCACCCGCGCGGAATACTCGCCCGTGTGAAAGGGGCCTTAAAATGGCAACCAAAACCTGAAAGACTAGAAGAAAGAGAAAAACTACCATTCGAATAGATAGAAGAATAGCCAAAATGGGACTCGGCCAACAATCAGCTCCAGGAAGACGAACAAAGGTGTAAAGTTCCCTGTGAGTACTGTTACAATTAGAAGACGCCTATGTGAAGCCAAGCTATCTGCAAGAAGCCCCTGCAAAGTCCAACTGTCGAAAAAAAGACATGTGCTGAAGAGGTTACAATTTGCCAAAGAGCACATTGACTGGCCTAAAGAGACCTTCTGTGGACTGATGAAAGTAAGATTGTTCTTTTTGGGTCTAGTGGCCGGAGACAGTTTGTCAGACGACCCCCAAACACTGAATTCAAGTCACAGTGCACTGTGAAGACAGGGAAGCATGGTGGACAAGCATCATGATATGGGGATGTTCTCACACTACGGTGTTGGGCCTATTTATCGCAGACCAGGGATCATGGATCAGTTTGAAGACATCAGAATACTTGAAGAGGTCATGCTGTCTTATGCTGGAGAGGAAATGCCCTTAAAATGGGTGTTCCAACAAGACAACGACCCCAAACACACCAGTAAACGGGCAACAAGATTGACGTTATGGAGCGGCCGGCCCAATCCCCGGATCTTAATCCCATAGAAAAGGGTTTCTGAGGCAAAACCAAGAAATAGAGAAGAACTGTGGAATGTAGTCCAATCATCCTGGGCTGGAATACCTGTTCACAGGGGCCAGAAGGTGGTGACTCCGAGCAACACAGACGTCCAGCAGTTCTCAGAAACAGCGGTTATACAACTAAACATTAGTGACGGGATTCAAAGGAAAGCAAAATCCTCAAACATTTTTCAGTTTATATAGTGAATGTTTGAGTTTGTAAAGAAGAAGACAAACACTGCTATTTTTTTTAAACAGTTTAATATTCACTTTTCTTAATTATTTTTTTTTAGAGGAACAACACAAATTTGATATATTTTTCTTCATGTTTTGATTTGGAATAGAATGTGTAGTGTTCCCAATGCATTTGTGTGTATGGAAATAAAAGCTTTTAGAAGGATTTTGATCTTTATTCACTTATTTGAACACACTGCTATTATTTTGAATACAACTGTATATTCCCAGTAGCACACCAATGCAGGGAAGCGTTCATATGACCCTTCTCAGCTCTTCTGAATGGGCTTAAGCTGGTCATACACATTATATAAATGGTGGTTGAACACACCGATCTCTGCGCGACCATCTTTTGTATATAGGGGTGTCCTGACTCTCCTCTGATGGCAGATATTGGAAGATACAAGGGTTGGCATGCTGGATTTCAACATGCGTCTGGCAGTCACTTTTTCGCTCTTGTTGAGAACACATGCACGCTTCACCGTGCTGGGCATGCATGTATATTAGAGGGGTCTGTGGGAAGAGCTGTTGGCTGCATGAGTTTTTGGCTGGCAGCTACTGAAGGTATATGGCCACGTTTCAGTAGGAAATAGCTGGCAAGCTATATAGTAGCTTTCTAGTTGCCGCTATAGTGAGCCTTATAGTATAGGAAGCATATATAGTATAGTGAGCCTATATAGTAAAGGCAGCCAGGGCCGGTTTCAGACAAAATGTGTCCCTGGGCAAAATCAAAAGTGGGGCCCCAAATCTTGTAATATTGTGATAAAAACACTGTCCGACGTCCAACACCCCCGCCGATCAGCTGTTTGAGCAGATGGTGCGTGCTGTCCCATAGACATACAGTAGTGAGCAGGAAGAGAGAAAGGAGACAGCATGCGCGCACAGCGCACGCCGTCTCCTCCAACAGCTGATCGGCAGGGGTGCCGGGTGCCCCTACAGTACCCTAGTAGTAATAATATAACCATAATGCTCCCAGTGGCTCTAATGTCCCCCTGTAGTGCTCCCCACTAGTTTCAATATATAATGCTTCCCCTCATAGTGCCAGTATGTATATAATGTACCCCGTAGTGCCAGTATGTATATAGTGCTCCTCCATTCCTCCCTAGTAGGGCCAAGTATATATAATGATCTCCTGCCCCCATCCCTGGTGCCCCCAGCAGTGTGGACATTTAGTATAAAAATAAAAAATAAACACCTCCCTCCCAGTTTTATCTGTGTTGCTGCTTCCTGATGCATGCGGTTCCAATGACATCACCACTCCTGCTGCGGGTCCACGTGATGACATCATCATACGAGACCCAGCGCAGGAGATCGCATTGATGTCATTGCGGCTTCTTGCACTGTTCTAATGCCTCACAGGCTTGAGACCTAGCAGCCTGAGGCTTGTGGACAGCCATGAGTGCGCCCCTCCTTTATGGGTAGCGAAGTTGCGCCCCAGGCGGATGACTAGCCTCCCCTATTCATTGTCCCGGCCCTAATTCAGAGCACATTACTGCAGGAGGTATAACAGGAGAGGACTATAACTCCCAGCACGTCTAAGCCATTATTATTTAATATCAGAGCACATTACAGGTGGACGTATAAGAGGATGGGACTACAACTTCCAGCATGTCCAAGCCGTTATTATGTAATATCAGAGTACATTATAAAAGGAAGTATAAGTATAAGAGGAGAGGACTACAACCCCCACCATAACCAGGGTGTTGTAATGTACCGTGATATTACATAATGGCCTGGACATGCTGAGAGTTGTAGTCATCTCCTGTTTTACCTCCTCTTGTAATGTACTCTGATATTACATAACAAACTGGACATGCTGGGAGATTTAGTCCTCTCCTCATACCTCATCTTGTAATGTATTCTGATATTACATAACAGGAGGTATGAGAGGAGAGGACTACAACTCCCAGCACTTCCCTGGCACTTACATTGAATCCTTCACTTCTTCCCATGCATCACTGGTCTTGTTCATTACTTTACTGCACAGCTTAGCTCCGCCTCCTGTTCTTGTCACATGATGGTGAGGTCATCGCAGGTCCTTCATCCTCCTCTTCTCTGCTGAGCTCCGCCTCCTGCAGTTGACATCATGGCAGGTCCTACAGCTCCAGTAGAAGAGTGCTGCTGGTGTCTGGAGCTGATATAGAGAGGATATATGGTATAGTATAGGAAGCATATATAGTATAAGGAAGCCTATATAGTTTAGAGAGGATATATAGTATAGTGAGCCTTACAGTATAGGGACTCGGAAGCCTGTATTGTATAGAAAGCCATATAGTATACGGAACATATATAGTATAGGGAGTCCTGAACGTTGAACATTATGGAGATGGAGACAAGGACATATTGGCTTTACCTTGACTTTAAAAGTAAAAGTTTGACTTCTGTAAAAGTTTTACCTCTCCACCTTGTGAACTTTCCCGACATCCATGCTACTTACATCTCATATGTCTGCCACTGGCGTGCGTCTCTCTTCCTCATAATTCGCCATATATGGCTGGGAGAGCGTGCTCTGTGTGACATCTCAGCTACAGGATGACAGGCTTTGTGTTCATGTTGTAGCTTCGTATTATTTCTCCTTCATTAACACGGAGGATTTGTCAAATAGAAGACAAAGTAAGGCTGCTTTCATACTGGCGTTTTTACTGGATCCGGCAGGGCTCAGCAAAAACGCTTCCGTTACTGATGATACAACCATCTGCATCTGTTATGAACGGATCCGGTTGTAATATCTTTAACATCGCCAAGACGGATCCGTCATTAACTCCCATGAAAGTCAAAGGGGGACGGATCCGTGTTCTATTGTGTCAGAGTTAAACGGATCCCTCTTGCTCCGCACCCTATGCTGTGGTTTGCTCTCCGGTATGGGAATGCAACTAAATTGAATAAAATGCATTTTGGAGCACTCCGGTCTGATAAGTTACGTTCCCATTGACAATGAATAAGGACAAAACAGAAGTGTTTTCTCTGGTATTGAGACCCTATGACGGATCTCAATACCGGAAAATAGAACAGCTAGTGTGAAAGTAGCCTAAGGCAGACTTATTGTCTGTTCGCCACTTTCGTGCCGTTATGTTGGCCAGAATTGAAGCATAGTGGTGCAGTTTCCATTTTGCCAAAATTATAACATTCCATGCACCAGAATCATAACTGCTGCATAAAAAGGTAGAGAAGAATAGTAAATCTGCACCAATATATGTCCCATTACTGGACCTGCATACAGCATATAACCTCAGTATATACCTACTCAATTCTTAGGCTACTTTCACATTTGCGTTGTTGATTTCCGGTACTGAGTTCCAGCAGAGGATCTCAATACTGGAAAAGAAAATTTCCGTTTAGTCCTCGTGCATACTGAATGGAAAGAGATCCGTTCCTGATGCTTCAGGATGTCTTCCGTTCCAGCAGCATTGCGTTTTGTGACCGGACACAAAACCGCTGCAAGCGCTGCAGTTTTGTGTCCGGTCATAAAAACTGAAAAAAATGGATCCGGCACTGAAAACAATGTAAGTCAATAAAAAAAGATCCGTCACCCATGGACTTTCAATGTATCCAGTTTTTTTTTTCGTTTTGATTTTACACAACAGAACTGATGCATCCTGATGTGCAAAATCAAAACAGATCCGTTTAATTCCGATATTGAGATTCTCTGCCGGATCTAAATACAGAAATTAACAACGCAATTAGTGTATGCGGCACTTTATGTTAAGGCCCCAATTCAGCACTTTAAGGGGCCCAATGCAAAGTTATGTCTCAGAGCCCCAGTCACACTTCTAAGCTCCTCCCCGTTGTAAAGATAAGCTCCTCCCCATCACCCCGCAAAGCCCCACTTAGGGCTTGTTCACATCACCGTTATGTATTCCATTATAACATGTCGACAGGACTTTGTTTTTAATCCAGCATAACGGAAACCAGACGGATCCTTTATGCTTGCCCATATACTTATATTATGATGGATCAAAATGGAATGCCTCTAAAGGTTTCCGTTAAGATTTCCGTCTTATGGATTCCGTTATAACACAGGGCCCTCTATATATCGCATCCCAGGTGTAGGAAATGCTGAGTGGTGGCCTAAATGTCTCTTTATGTGTGTCACGGTGCTCCTACCTGGATACTGCTGGACCCCAGGCTTTGGCACCGAAGCAGTGAAAAGGGGGAATAATTGAGGGAATGGAAAGAACTTGAGTCCAGACCTTGAGAAGAAGTTCAGTGGCAGCTTTACTTTGAATAAACGTTTCTTCCAACAGTTTACAGGCTTTGTCTTGGTTCCAGCAGGCTTTAGCATTAAACTGGCAGGCAAACTTAACTCTGCTATATCCTTCTCTCGCTCTTCTGTACTGACAAGCCTGACTTAGTAACTTGGCTTCTTCTTTATGTTGCACTTCACTTTTTAATCTGACTTATCTTCAGCCAAGGAAGTTTACTCCTGGCTCTTGAGGCTTTAGACTTCTGCCTCCATGGCCAGCAGAGCTTAAGGCGCTCTGGCTGACATGAGACGTGCCCCTGCACACCCTTCCCCTTGGAGGGGGTCAGTGGCGTACCGCCCATAGAGGCAGACCACGCCACTGCTATGGGGCCCGCGGCACTGGGGGGCCCGTAGCGCAGAGGAAGCCCCGCCCATCCTATTTGGCCCCGCCCACTCATGACCGGCTGCTTTTCTCAACTCATCTTATCTTCTGCACAGAGTACAGACACCCCCCCGGGCCCCCCCTTGACCTGAGACTGTCTCAGACGTGACCTGACCCTCCTCCTGACCCGGCGCTCGAGCCGCTGGCCAATCAGCACAAGGCAACTCTCTGTTGAGGCAACTGCTGATTGGCCAGTGGGCGGCGCAAGGGGGCGGGCGGGAGAATCGACTCGAAATTCGCCGACGGCGACGGCTGTCACCCCACCAGAGTCAGTGCCTGCCCTGCCCCCTGAGCTGAGGAGAGACGAGCTGAGTGCTGACTGAGCCAGAAGGAGAGGGAGGAAGTACGGAAGATTCTGAATCTGAAGTGACTTGAGGAGGGTGACTGAGCAGTGTGCACCGTCCGTGTCCCTGGCTGGCTGGCCTGAAGAAGTAAGTCACAGTCTGGGGGGGGGGGGCCCCTCTATGTTTGGGGGTCTCCTCTGGCTCCGCTCCGCCTCCTTCCCTTTCTATCTGTCCACTCCAGGCACTGTAGGAGGAAAGCACACTGTCCTCTATGAGCCCCCTCCCCTGAGTCCTCTATGAGCCCCCAACTCCTAATGCCCCCCAAAATGCCAGGGGGAGAGGAGTAGAAGGAAAGCACACTGTCCTGAGCATTTTGGGGGGCATTAAGGGTTTGGGGGCTCATAGAGGACAGTCTGCTTTCCTCCTACTCTGTCCTGTATGAGCCTCCCCCCCCCCCTGAATCCTCTATGAGCCCCCCTTATGCCCCCATTACCCCAAAATGCCCAGGGGGAAGGAGGAGTAGGAGACAAGCACACTGTTCTGAGTCTCTCCGCCCCCCCCTGAGTCCTCTATGAGCCTCCTGCCTCCCAACCCCTAATGCCCCCATTACAGCAAAATGCCCAGGGGGGAGATGAGTAGAAGGAAAGCACACTGTCCTGAGCATTTTGGGGGGCATTAAGGGTTTGGGGGGCTCATAGTGGACAGTGTGCTCTCCTACTCCTCCCCCCGGGCATTTTGGGGGGCATTAGGGATTCTTTAATGGGGGTGTGGCATGGGAGGAGCCAGGACAGGAGGTGGGACGGGCCAGGGGTGGGTAATGGGCGGGGTTAGGGGGCCCAATTCAGATGCTTGCTATGGGGCCCAGTGATTTCTATGTACGCCCCTGGAGGGGGTAAACTAAAACTGGAGCTAACTGGTCCCCACCCTTCCTTCAGGAAGTAGGGCTAGCCCACTCCCTTACAGAGGGGGGTCAGAATGGAATGGAACGCTCCATTCTACCTAAGTACAGGTCTGCTGTGTTTGCTGCCACCTGCTGGTGAACCAGGCATATTACATGAACATAACAGTTGCATAAAGATATTAACAATGCACCATATAAAGGACCTGGATAGAAATACACAGATGACATTGTGTTAGCCCATTAAAGACAGTAGCAGGCTGCAGGAGTGGTAACACCACTGTGGGGTGTCACACTTGCACAGGTGATATGTGTAATTTTTTTCAGCCTACCTGCCTGATCTCTGGGGCCCCAAGCATTTGCATGGTTTGTGTGGTGGTAATATCTGCCACTGGTGGGGCAGCCAGAAATCTAAAGGGAGAAATGGATGATGAGCACGTACACAGCTCTCTCCATTAGCTGCCTTTCCTGTCAGACTGAAGGTGAAAGGACCCCATTCTCTGGCTAGAACAGGGTCCCATCGATGGTATCCTAGATCCCAGAGATTTACACCATACCCTGTGGAAGCCCCTTTAAGCTCATACAACCCCTTTAAGAGGCCAGCATATTATAATGACAGGTCTACTGGGCTATATAAGTAAGGTTGGTTAGAAGCCAGAACAAATGAGAGTGACTCTTGTGAAGAATAGAAATATAATGACGCCTTCTGTGATCAATAGCACATTTTCCAGAAAATAGGGAGTAATTATTTACTAAGAGCGCGGCAGGATCTGGCTGCAAAGTGCTTTACTTGACTAATCCGATATGTCACAGACTAGTAGCTAATAGTACAGAGTGCAATACTCAAGTTTAGAATGTAAGGCTGAGTTCACACTTCAGTTTTTTGATCAGGTATTTCATTAGTTATTGTGAGCCAAAACTAGGAGCGGGTCAAAAACCATGAACGGGTGCAGATCTATCCCTTATACCTTATCTCTGAGTAGGCATCACTGCAAGTTTTGGTTCACAATAACTGATGGAAATAACTGATCAAATAGCCTAAGAAGTAACAATGTGTCATATAGTTGCCTCTTCTTGCCATCTGAGCCATGGGTCCTCCAGAGTAAGGCTACTTTCACACTTGGGGCAGGAGGGTCCGGCAGGCTGTTCCAGCGGGGGCACAGCCTGCTGGATCCATGCTAACGCTAGCCCATCGCGCCGCCGGAAGTCTGCTCAGGCCCTATTCACTATAATGGGGGTGAGCTGGAGGCCCGGACGCAGCACGGCAAACAAGCCGAGACACAATCTTTGTTACCGTTCTTCACTCTTTCCAAGAGATGAAGATCCTGAAAAGAGGACCTCCCCCTATTAAAAGAGGTTATCAGGGAATTAGATATCGATGGGTTATCCTCAGGATGGGTCATCGATATCAGGTTGGTGGTGTCTGACTCCCAGGACCCTCGCCGATCAGTTATTTGAAGAGGCTGCGATGCTTGGTGAGGGCTTAGGCCTCTTCCTAGGCTAGTCTCTAGTGATGTCACCGTACATTGGTCACGTGGCCTAGGTGCAACTCAGTCCCATTCAAGTGAACGGGACTGAGCTTCAGAACCAAGCACACAACAGTGTACGGTGTGTGAAGGTCACAGCGCTCACCGGAGCTCTGGAGAGTGCAGTAGCCTCTTCAAACAGCTGATCGGCGGGGGTGCCGGGAGTTGGTCCCCAACCAATCTCATATTGATGACTTAGGCTACATGCACACGATCGTATGTGTTTTGTGGTCTGCAAATTGCGGATCCGCAAAAACAACGGATGACGTTCCGTATGGCATCCATTTTTTTTGCAGATCCATTGTAATAATGCCTATCCTTGTCCACAAACTAGAAAAAAAATAGGAGATGCGGGGCAACGGAATGGACATACTGATGCGGACAACACACGGTGTGCTGTCCGTGTTTTTTGCGGACCCATTGAAATAAATGGGTCCGCATCCTATCTGCAAAAAAAAACCAGAACGGACACGGAAACAAACAACGTTCGTGTGCATGTAGCCTTAGGTCTCTTTCACACTACCGTTTTCTTTTTTCCGTTATGCGTGCCGTTTTTTCAATGGTTTCGCAAAAAACGGAATGTACTCGTATGTATTCCGTTTCCGTGTTTCAGTATCTCCGTTCTGTGCAAAGATAGAACATGTCCTATATTTGGCCGCAAATCACGTTCCGTGGCTCCATTAAAGTCAATGGGTCCACACAAAAAAACGGAATGCATACGGAAATGCATCCGTATGTCTTCTGTATCCATTCTGTTTTTTGCGGAACCAACTATTGAAAATGTTATGCCCAGCCCAATTTCTTCTATGTAATTACTGTATACTGTATATGCCATACGGAAAAACGGAACCGAAACGGAAACACGACGGAAACAAAAAAACTGAACAACGGATCCGTGAAAAACGGACCGCAAAACACTGAAATATCCATACGGTAGTGTAAAAGAGGTCTTATCCTGAGTACAGACCATCTATATTAAATTCCTGGATAACCCTAACCTCTTTAAGGGCTCATGCCCACGAACATAAGTTTTTTTTTTCCCGTGCTGCGGACCGCAAATAGCGGCCTGCAATGCTCAGGCACTAGCCATGTGCACTCCGTGCTGCAGATGCGGACCTAATGACTTGAATGGGTCCGCGATCCGCAAGACATGGCAGAAGATAGGACATGTTTTATATTTTGCGGACCCGAATGCCCACAGAAGCGCTTTGGAGTGTTTCCATGGGCTTCCGATCCATCGGAGACACTCTTTTGCCATATCTTGCAGAACGCAGACTCATTCAAGTCAATGGGTCAGCACCCGCAGCATGGAGTGCACACGGCCAGTGCCGATATATTCCGGACCCACCGCCTGTGGTCCACAATACGGGCACGGAGTCCTTACGTTTGTGTGCATGAGCCCATTAACTCCCTAGAATTCCCTAAAAGGGCAGAGGAAACTGAGTTTGCTAAACTAGACAACCCCTTTAATACAGAATCTTATACCTAGTTTAGTGCTCTCATTAAAAGAAACAAAATAAGACTATTGCAGGTTTGATACCTTTTAATGGCTAACAAAAATAGAAGTAATGATGTTACATAGCGAGCTTTCGAGACATCACCAGTCCCTTCATCAGGCGTACTACAAGAATATATGAAGAAACAGCAGGATATATACAATAAGAACAGAGACCTGGGGGAATGAATGGACATTTGAAAAATAACAGAACATATCAAAGACCTTGAGAATGAGTCCTTATTTATCTTACAGATAAGGGGTGTGAAAGTTTTATGATCTCTAAATTGATGTTATCTCAGAGACCTGGTGCCCTGACTATGTCTACAGAAGACTCTTTAGATCTTGTAGTGTGTCAAGTTCTCAGTGTACTTTTTGTTCAGTAAGAAAAAAAACTTTTCTCAATTTTTTCCATTTTAAGCCAAGACCTCGGAGTTTTATTTGTCCATTATAGGTGAGTAAGCAGGATTTCTGGTTTACTGGGCAGCGCTCGGCTCCTTTTATTCAGCTTATGGAAAATGTATGATTGCGTTGTTTGGTAACCATAATGGCTTCCTCGGGCCGTGTGCAGGTTTAGTGCGGTACATACATATACAGGATGATTTACAGTTTCCAGTATAATATTTCCAGTATAATGCAGTTTCCAGTATAATGCTTGAGAAATGATCTACTTCATCTTGCGTTGCCTTTTGTCTGCTCTCCGAAAACCCTCCTGTGCCATAATTTATATCGTTTTCACCTTGGCAAGAAAATTCTTTATAGATACGTAGTTTTAAATTGTGCTCTATTTGTTTGAGCCACTGACTGGGCATTTTCTTGCCGCTGTAATCTGGTATTCCCAGTACAAATTGCTGAACGCACAGCGGAGAAGTCATTTGTTCTGTGGGTAATGATGCTCTGCTCCTATCATCGGAGCGACTAACGGGCTATCTGCAAAACCTTTGACTTGCTTTGTATTTTTTTCAGCTTCTTTCTGCAAATTCTCCTTGACTTTTCTTGTATCTGTATGAAGCACACATAAAAAAAGGAAAGACAAAAAAAAATAGCAGCTTATAATTTATAGATTCATAATATTCAACGTTGTATCAGATGAAAAATGCTCTGGTGTTTTTTTGTTTTGTTTTTATAAGCTGATCTTAAGATATTCCTCTACTGGAATCCCTAGCGATCCCCTGTGGAGGAAGCTGATAGCAACCGTTCAATTCCTCTGCAGTGCCACCAAAGGGGAAATGAAGCAGATGCCTGTTGAAATCAGTGGGTTTTCTGTGCTCTTCCCGACAGGCACAGGAGTTCCTCAACTCAACTTCCTCTGGACCTGCCAGTCTTCCTCTGCTCCTTTTCGGCTAGCCCAGCCGTCGGAGTCGTCAGCCAGTTCTTCCAGAAGGCTGCAGCCTGCCTCTTGCCAGCAAAGCCACTCTTCTGCCTGTAGGACGTGTGGGCGCTTCCCCAGGCTCTTAAAGGGCGAGAGCACATGCACCCTGATTCACACCAGCCATGGTCATCTGTGGGTACTTAAGGCACCTTCCTCTATGCAAGGTTTCCTGAGCAACAGGTTGTCTCGCTTGCTAGTTCCCTGCAAACTTGTGCTGTGTTAGATTGTCTGTCCATTTACTGACTTCAGTCTGTTTCCCAGATTCTGACCGTCCGTTGTCTGCCCTGACCTGTGCCTGACCACTTAATTGAGCCTTCACTGCCTGCCCAGAGCTTGGACTGTTTATTGGATTGCTCAAACTCTGCCTCCCCTTACTTTGCCTGATGCCTCGCTCCCTTTGGGTCAGCTGTTAACCACACCCAGACTACTTGAGGAGGCAGAGGCCTGATGGTTCCCCTGCAGTGAAGTCAAGAACCCTATACAGAGGCTAAAGGGTTAATACCCCCTAAAGTTTAGCCCAAAGCCAAATCTGTTGGTTGACACAGTGTTTTCACACCACTGCCGCAACAATATAAATGTTCCATTGGGTTCCACCCTTAAATTAATAATGAAACCTACTGATTCAAGGGTTCCAAGTTATTACTAGACAAATGTGTCCTAAATAAGCTTTGGAGAAAGTTTTGCCAAAGATATAGAGTTTCTTTCTGCCAACCTATAATACATGATACAATTGTTATTTGTATGGTTGTATGTTCTTTATATTGTCATTTATCTTCAATAGTTACATTGTTGTCTTGTTTGTTTGTTTTTTAGGTCCTGCCAGCAGTATTCTGGTAAACAAATATGGCAGCAGACCAGTGGTTATGTTTGGTGGTCTCCTCAGTGGAATTGGCATGATTTTAGCAACTTTCTGCACCAGCATTATACAGCTGTATATATGTGTGGGTGTCATAGCAGGTAACAAAGCATTATATCCTTTACTTAACATAATCTCTTTTAACTTATGGATTTGTTGCTGGGCTTTTGACGTTGCTATCGATGTGTTGATTTGAGAAGTTCAATTTATGATAAAGGAGAGGCGCTGTGCTCCACCATCTTGCCAACCACAGACGGAGACTTGTATCTGGCTCCTGCTGATCCCTTCCAAGCAGGCACTGTTAAGGTTGTGACACTGGACCAAATCTGCAGTGATTTCAACACACCTGGACACTGTCCAATGACTCTCAAAGCCGGATCCCCCTTTTTGTAAGACCTGACCTGTCACTCCGCTGTAGCACAAATATTCTGGCGTGAGTCTGCACAAAATAACAGTTACCCCCCCCCCCCCCATCTCTCTTACCATATATGAGCTGCCTTAATGTTATTGGACCCTCATACAGTGTTCACAAACTGTACTCTCAGCAAGTGGGTATTTGCCACTAAAAAGTTCTTTAGAGATACAGCTGATCTCAGGAACTCTAATCTCAAGTCTGAGGACTATTCTCCTGCATATATCTTTGTGGTACAGCCTATGGCTTAATTTTTCCAGATCTTCCAAAGAAATCCCCTTTCATTATGAGTACAACTCCTGTACCACTTAAGCTTTTCAGAGTCTGGAGATGGTTACGTATGGTCAACCCACAGAAAAAAAAATCTGGCAGCTCTTTAAAAACATCTCCATGCAAATGAGGGACACGGAGAACTTTGTTAAAAAATCCTCCTCGAGTTCTGACCAATCATCTGCTGCTAAGAAAAATGCAAGTTCTACCATTGGCCCCTGCCAATATCTTGGGAAGGATCCGAGGATGAACAAAGTGAAGGCAATATCTCTCCTACAAGTAGAGAGCTGCCTCTATCCTGGTCTTTCTTGCCGCAGGCTTTCTTGAATAAAGCCCTCTCCCCACTAGCTCAAGATTTGAAAAAGGTTAAAGTTGACATAAGACAACTAGCCAACAAGGTCAAATCCCTTGAAAGCAATATCTCTGATTTCTGCAACCATACAAACAAGTGTCTGTGAAGGTTCTCATTTATCCAGGTCATGGTATATCTGTAAAGAATAAATCAAGGCAACTGGACTTACTGTAGATTTCTTGAAAACGTTTTGACTCGTTCTTCCAACGAGCTTTCTCAATTCTGAGTGACTGTACAAGAATTCTCTGGGAATAAATATGTAACTGAATCAACATCTGGTAATTATACCCAGCATGGGGTCAGAGGTGTTGATTCCATTATCCTAATTGGAGTCAATGCTGGGTATAATGCTGGGTCTAATAACCTCTGACCCCATGCTGGGTATAATTACCAGATGTTGATTCAGTTACATATTTATTCCCAGATAATTCTTGTACAGTCACTCAGAATTGAGAAAGCTCGTTGGAAGAACGAGTGAAACGTTTTCAAGAAATCTACAGTAAGTCCAGTTGCCTTGATTTATTCTTTACAGATACATACAAACAAGGTTGCTACGCATTTTCAAAGATGCCAGGAATACCTTTATATAGCCTTTGACCATATCAAAGATCAGGATAATCGGAACCGCAGGAATAATCTCTGCATCCAAGGTCTTCCTGAATCCTACACTCCGGAATCCCTTTTTTCTACCATTAAACCATTACCTTATTGGGAGACGATTACTCCCATGATTCATATGCGGATCACAATTTTCATACAGTTGTGCTGATGATTTAGTATTTATTATTTAGATTTTAGCACTACTTCAATTATTGCTAATTTCTGAAATGTAACTATTGTTGAATGTACTTTCGAGTTGAAAATTTGATAGAAAACTGAGAGTAGAAAAAAGGGTCGTTAAAAAAAATAATATTGCGTCTATATATTCACAAGGTTAATGAGAGGCCATAAATATTACAGCTCCATGGTCAAGGTTGGTTTTCTTGTCAATGTATTATTAAAGTAGCAAGGAGAGATGAAGACAGTTTGCTAAATGCATTACTGCTCAGTAAAATGCATAGATTCAGCTGCCATACTTCTTAGATTTGGTTTCTGTAGTAATCACATAAAGGTAAGATATATCTAAAATATACAATTGTATTACGATGACAGATTCATCCAGGGTGGAGGACCATTTGCACCATCCTCCTGTGGCTGTTTTAGCGGAGACTTCTTTTGCAGCCAAATATTTCAGTGCATCTATACGAATAGTGTTAGGCTTCTATACAGAATTGTGTTTCCATGGTTACAGACTACACACAGACTCCATGTAGTCTGGTCCTCCAGTCATGTGTTCCTCCACTTCCTCTGCCCCTAGTCTTGGTTACTGACTAAGCCCTGTGCCACCACAGGGGAAATCAAGTATTACATAGTTGTCACCACCAGACATCTAAGAAGCTCTGACAGATGCCTTTCAGAACCTCCTCCTTGAGCTTCCTTTGTTTTGCTTTCAGTTCCTCATCTCGTTAGCCTCTCTCAGCTGTCATGTAGTTGTACTGATTGCATCCCTTTAAATTCCTCCCCATAGTGCTTCACTGTGCGGTTTATAGTTCTTCCTGGAGTGTGTGTGCATGCTGATCCTACTTCCCAGTCTTCTACAAGATAAGTGTTGTGCATTCATTTGTGATTTTCTGTTTGCTGGATCCCAGGTGACCCTGACTTCCTCTGTATCTAGTGTAGGGAGCCGGTGGTTGTGTCCCCTCACTATTATAGGGTGTTCAGGTGTTATACAGTCGAGGTACGAGGATATGCGATCATCTACCATTGGGATTTTCGCATAGGCTGAGCAGTCAGGGAGAGAGCCAGGTCTGATGCAGGGGTCTCCCTTTTTGTTCCTTAGTTTTGGATCGAGTGAGTCGTATATTCATTTTGTGTTGTCTTGTTTCCTGTACACCTTCCGTGACAATAGTACCCATTAAAACCTGTAATGTACAGACATGCTAGGAGAGACACTTTTTTTTTAACAGCCTTTCACTCTGGCTAATAGATGAGGGTCCTGAACAGGGCAAACTCGCTAATAAAGTAATTATCAGATAACCCCTTTTAAAGTCTGTGCAACATCTTATAAGAAAACATGGCCGATGGGACAAGTTATTTGAATATAAATGTTTTTTTTTTTGAACAGTTTAATTTAATAGAGTCCATTTCTACCATACAGACTTTCAAGAGTTTAGTCCCAAAGGAACTACTTCTACGGGGAACTGGGAAGAGTCTAATTTACAGCAAGGATGTTCTTAGTGACTAAAAACTCATTTAATGGCAAGTCAGCAAGAGGGATGCTGAGCAGGAAGCGATCACGTCCTAATTAATGCTAGTAAAATGAGATGATAATAAATTAGATTTGTGTCAGTAGAAATTTAATGATGAGATAATAAGGAGCTATAATTGATTATTACCTAAATGGGTAGTTGGCATTCAACCAAGTGGTTGGCATTTGACCGAAATTTGCATAACTTGTTAAATTCCATAAATTCTTTGAGTGTCGCCCAAAATATATTAATACCCATTTTTTATTATGTTTTATAATGATTTTATTTTTTATTTTTTTGGAATAATGTTACAGAAGGTCTTGAAAGTATTTCATAGGCCATTTATCCAGAAACTTTCCCTCCGATATTTAAATATTTAAAGGGGTTGTCCACTCCTATACAAATGATGGTCTATCCTCAGGATAGGCTATCACTATCTCAACGGTAGGGATCTGACACCTCACACCCCTCTCAATCAGCTGTTCTGAAGTAAGTCTGTCACCATTGTGCAATGGATGGAGCTGGTTACCCCTTCACTTCAATTAGAGCAGCGCTGCAGTAACCAGCTCCATCCGCTGACCAACGGAGGTGCGGGGGCGTCAGATCCTGGCTGATGAGAGGATAGGCCAGCTTCTTAATGGGGATAGGGGAGTAAGCCACTGACACCTCTGGCAGAAGTTTAAGGATCAGACTGACAACGCCACCAACAAAAATTTACACTGATTATGTAGAATTTCTGTTGGGGGTTTTCTCCATTAAGCTGTGTGCTCAGTGTTATTCAACGTAAATGGTAATTTATCTGACAAGCTGCATGCATTATACCTATCTATCTATCTATCTATCTATCTATCTATCTATCTATCTATCTATCTACTGTATCTGTCTATCCGTCTATTATTGGTCTGTCCATCCATCCATCCATCCATCCATCCATTTCTAATATCTATTCTATCTATCTATCTATCTATCTATCGAGCTGCAATGTATATAATGACTGCATATTATTACAATGTTGTTTATTTATGTACAGTGTAATCAAGCAATTATATTCATTAACTTAATTTTAATTAATTAAATTTTACGAGATTATTTTTAGTCAATGCTAAGTGTTATTTAATGTAAATTGTAATTTAGCTGACAAGCTGCATTCATTATATAGTTCTATCTATCATCTCGTAGCTGGCATTGGCATAGATTTACATTTCCGGCACACAGACTGTAAGAAACCAGCAAACATTAGACTAAGACCGGCGTTTGACACCCATTATTATTGTATTCCCCCCATTATCTCATTAAGACTATTTGGGGTGCTGTGTAGAAAATATTTAGTAGGGAGTACCCTAATAAAACAAGTAAACTGCTAATCTTGATGTAGCCCAGGGCACTCCTCAGAAGACTTATTATAACCTTATAATGTCTTGTAGGCACCACATTGGTTGGGACTGCATTGGTTAATCCTTATGGCTTTTCTTTATTTCTAGGGTTTGGTTTCTCTATGAACCTCCAGCCATCGGTTATTGTCATAGGAAAATACTTTTCGAAAAAACGCCCAATGGCTAATGGCCTGGCGATGGCAGGAAGCCCCGTTATCCTCTCAACACTTGCTCCTCTAAACCAGTTTTTGTTTGACAAGTACGGCTGGAGAGGGAGCTTCCTTATTTTGGGGGCCCTACTACTTAACTGCTGCGTTGCAGGTGCCATCTTCCGACCAATTGGACCCAAGACGTCCAAAAATAAAAAGGACAAAGACAAATCCATCCAAGACAAGGACCCAGAGAAAGTAAAGATGAGTCTTGTGGAACCTGTCAAAGCGGAATCAACTGAAACGAAAGAGAAGGAAAGTTGTATAGCGAGGTTCAATAAGGTCTTGGACTTGTCTTTGTTCAAGCACAGAGGCTTCATGATCTACCTCATAGGAAACGTGTTGATGTTTCTTGGCTTTTATGCCCCTATAGTGTTTCTGGCTCCTTATGGCAAGCACCTTGGTGTTGATGAGTATTCAGCGGCCTTCTTGTTGTCCATACTTGCCATCGTTGATATGATCGCAAGACCGGCCACCGGAATGATTGCCAACACAAAATGGATCAGGCCAAGAGTCCAATATTTTTTCAGCTTTTCCGTGATATTTAATGGTTTCTGCCACCTCATGTGCCCTCTTGCCACAAGTTACATTGGTCTTGTGGTATACTCTGTGTTTTTCGGCTTAGGGTTTGGCATGGTCTGTGCTCTGCTCTTTGAAACCCTTATGGATCTTGTCGGAGCGAAAAGATTCACAAGTGCTGTTGGACTAGTCACCATTGTGGAATGTGTCCCCTTACTTCTCGGACCACCAATTGGAGGTAATTAGCTTAATTTTTTTTATTAAGTACCATCTTCATACCTGATCAATCAAAATATAGGTTTCTAAGGCTCGGTATGGGCCTTCACGGTATTTCCTAAGGTATACTGTTGGCTGATGGCTTCGACTTATACCGCTGTATATAATTTTTTGGGGGAAAAAACTAAAAAATTGAAAAAAGGTATAACAATATACACCGGCCCAAAGGATCGTAAAAAAACTGTTTTTGGTCATCCATTGAGAAATTAGGCCATGTGGATACTTCAAGGTGTGTGTGAATAAGGCCCAAAGGCCTTGTAGATAGCACCACAAGCGCAAAATATAGTGAAAAACATGATGTGAACACAAGGGGCCAATTTTCATTGACTTTTCAATTTATTTTTTATTTTTCAATAGTCGTTATAAATGTGGGAGGGGCAGGGGTGGCTCCAGCCTTACAGATCTACTATATTACGCCAGAAACTTACGTAAACTAGAGCTTAAATCTATGCCAGCTCATATCTGGTGTAGATTTGATTTCCTGGTGCACAGACTGCCAGAAGATGTGCCAAATTTATTAAGAAATGCATCCTACTCCAATGGACTTTAGTCTAAAGGCCCTTTACATGAGTCAACAGTTCAGGCAATCATCAGGAAAGAACCATTTGTTCCCAATAATTGCCTGATCAGGAGCAGAAGTGAGAGCAACATTTCCATGTAGCAATCATCTCCTCTGAACAGAAGAAAGTGATCGCTACTGTGATCACTCATCACTCATTCCCGTACAGATCTTCACAGGACGATCTTCTGGCCAGAAATGATGATTTTGGTGTTCACATCACCCGATGATCTAGCATTTGCTATACACAGGGCAGTTATTCTAGGAATGCTCCATCCCGATAATTCCCTAATCGTCTGGCCACTGTGATAGGAGTTTAAGAGTGGTGTAGGAAACACCAGTCTTAGTAAATCTTCCCCAGTGTTTTATAGGCATGTTTAGTTTGAAGATCTAATACTTCAAGGATTACAAAATATAAACATATAAAATATTGGTGCTTTATGCATTTTATCTTAAAGGAGTTTTCCATATTGATGAACTATCCGTAAGATATCAGATCAGGGGGGTCCGACAGCCAACACCCCCACTAATCAGCTGTTTGAGGATGCTGCAGCGGCATCCTCATGCTTACCAAGCATAGCGCCATCCATTGATAATGGCTGTGTTTGGTATTGCAGCTCAGCCCCATTCACTTGAATGGGACTGAGATGCTCCTAGGGCACTTGACCAATCGATGTGACGACAGCATCGGGGCACCGTTACATATTCAAACAGCTAATCGGCGGGGGTCGGACCCCCACCAATCTGATAGTGATGATGTCATCAATGCCAAAATCTTGGACAACCCCTTTAAAGATGAAATCCTGATACTTCATAGACTCATATGATTTATTCTTCGCTTGCGTCAGATTTTAAGTAGCGGAAATCTCTAAGCAGTATTCAATAGAGCCCTTTCAGCCTGGTCTCTTCAAAGGTCATTTTTTCAGAATTTTCCCTATAAGACCTAAATGATGTATAGTACTAATATCTGTAGTTTTTATTACTTACAGGTGCCATTGTCGATACCTTTGGAGATTACAGATACATGTTTTTTGAATGCGGGGCCATTATAGTCTTTGCCGGTCTCTTCCTTTTTGTTGGGAACTTTTATAACTACCGTATGTTAAGCAAAGAGGCCGAGTTGGAAAACCAGCAGAAGGACATAGAAATGAAGGGCGGCGCTGGTCTGAAAAAACATGACAATGATCAAGTGAGCAGCGACGAAAAGGCGAAGAATGGCAGCGAGGGCCCACCTGTCAAACACGATTCTGAAAAATGTGAAGATGCAAATGGATCTAAGGGTTAGAAGCACTTAAGGACAATTGTAATTATGTAATAGGGGTGATCTCCATATTGGACATTTACATGCTCTGTCTGCAGCACCACGGGTACTCACAGTGTGAACTGTGCCCCATTATGTGGTGTCAGAAAGAGGTCTAAATCAAGGAAGAGGACACCAGACGGGACAGAAACAATGCAGACTCCAAGTGAAGGCAACACACACGTCGGTAGTTCGTAAACCTAACTGTATTAAGTATGTATGGGGCTTAAAAAACTGGAGATATTCTAAAATTCCTGTCAGTTATCCCTCTAAAGAAATGGATTGCAAACATTTTTTAGTGAACACAAGAAGGTACATCATAAATGTAGCTTAAAGAGGACCTCTCCCTTTTCCTTACATGTCTGTTTTAGTAACTACTTGCATTCCCCATGTAATAAGAAATTTTGGAGCATCTATTCTTATGACTCTGTGTTGTGCCTTTCCTTTATTATTCCTGATAGAGGTTAGGCATGAATTACTAACAGTTTGCAATGAAGGTCCAAATGGGTGTTACCAGTTGGGGATGTGTCTCTGCACAGTCTGATATTATCCAATCAGTGCTTCCAGTGTCAGACTGTGCAGGGACACATCCACAACAGGTACCACCCAGCTGGACTTTCATTGCAAACCTCTAGAAATTCATTAATATCTTCTTGTAGGAATAATAGATTAATGGCACAACATAGACTAAAAAAAATAGATGCACCGGACTTTTTATGTCCCCCTGGACGGCGGGGCAGTTCTGGTTAGTGCTGGTTGAGACTCCATGTTGGAGCTGCCAGGATTCTAACCTATTCCTTGGCTGAAGATAAGTCCGACTAAAAAGTGAAGTGCAGCATAAAGAAGAAGCCAAGTTACCAAGTCAGCTTGTCAGTACAGCAGATTGGGAGAAGGATAGAGCAGAGTTGAGTTTGCCTGCCAGTTTAATGCTAAAGCCTGCTGGAACCAAGACAAAGCCTGAAACTGTTTGGAGAAACGTTTATTCAAGTAAAGCTGCCATTGAACTTCATCTCAAGGTCTGGACTCAAGTTATTTCTTCAAATCCCTCAATTATTCCCCCTATTTGTTGCTTCGGTGCCAAAGCCTGGGGTCGTGTCGTATCTAGGTAGGAGCACCGTGATACACATAAAGAGACATTTTAGGCCGCAACATACCACTCTGCATTTCCTACACCTGGGACGGGTTATAGAGAGGGCCTGGGCGGGGTGGCGCCTGTTGCACATGTCCGAGAAAAAGAGGACGTATGGTTACCCTAGGGACATATAGATCCCAAACTGGATGGGCCACCAATTTATGGGCAGTACACCCATTTTTAGCCCACATTTGAAAATTAGCAATAGTCCCTGTAAATTCAGGACTGTTGGCAACTATGCACTGGATAGTACATGGCAGCGTCCCAGTGGAGCACTAAAATGGTGCAGCCCCGGTCCCTGCCAGGAGGAGGTTGAATGGTGTGGTGGTTGATTGTGCAATTGTCTGCTTCCAATAGTACCAAAGACTTTGAATGGGAGTATGTTTTTTTTTTTTTAAGAATGAATGATCTCATGGTTGTGATGTTCTGACTGCAGTATCTAATGTTATAAACCCTATGGGGGGAGATTTATCACAACTGGTATAAAGGAGAAACTGGCTTAGTTGCCCATAGCAATCAATTGGATTCCACCGTTTATTTTCCTAAGGAGCTATGAAAAATGAAAGGCGGAATCTGATTGGTTGCTATGCGCAACTAAAACAGTGTTCCCTCACATGCGTTTTGATAAATCTCCCCTCATGTTTTTCAGTCTCAGGGGAAACAGCATAATGGGGCAGATTTATTAAAACTGCCTGAAAGGAAAGGTATCTTTGTTGCCCATCGCAGCCAATCACAGCTTCGCTTTCATTTTTCAAGAGCACTGTTAGAAATTAAAGCTGCGCTCTGATTGGTTGCTATGGGCAACAAGACACTTTTTCTGCAGGGCAGCTTTGTTAATCTCCCTCACTATTCACACTTTATCCTAGCGAGGTCCTGTAATAAGCACACTGGGGTAGATTTATCAAAACTGGGGTAAAGGAACACTGGCTTAGTTGCACATAGCAACCAATCAGATTCCGCCTTTCATTTTACAGAGCTCTTTTAGGAAATGAAAGGTGGAATCTGATTAGTTGCTATGGACAACTAAGCTAATTTTCCTTTACACCAGGTTATAATAAACTAGGCCCAGTGGGTGACAGTTATCATAAATGTCTGTGAAGAAAATGCCTTTGTTTCCCACAGCAACCAATCAGAGCTCAGCTTTCATTTCCCCAGCTGCTCTTGAAAATTAAAAGCTGCGCTGTGATTGGTTGCTATGGGCACCCCAGACATGTCCCTCACAGACTGTTTCAATAAATGGCTGCTTTCATATATTTGAAGTGCAACTTATACTTGAAAACGTTTCTTATCTGTAACTTGTGAACTCAGAATATAAAGTGTAAAGGGCATCTTAGTTCTTCCAGGACCTTATCATTTAAAAAAAAAAATTGTACAGCAAACTATATTAGCTTGTTTTACAGAGCCAATGGTAATTATTTCGACAATGATTAAACTGTACTCTACCGGAAAATAAAAATGTGTACTTAAAGAGTCGTTGTACTTTCACACAATTTAATTTAATTTAATTTGATAGAGAATGGTGTAATTAGCAAATTTTCTAAATCAATTAATTAAAAAAATCTCGATAGGGGAGCCCTTACGTTCGTCTGCAAGAGGCCTGAATGGAACTGATTTTCAGTCTCTGAAAATTTTGCAACAAAATCCGCAGCATGTAAAAGCGCCCTTATAGGATTCTGGCAATGACCTAATTGGCAGCGTGACCCCCCAGCTAGAAAAAAAATTATTTTAATGTGGCGGAGGATAGAATATTATGTTCTAGAACAACGGGAATGTCTCGGGTCATGTTCAGCTCCCGTCCCGTACAAGCAGCTCCATTATGTCGGCCACTGACTCCAGCGTACAAGAGACTCCTTTCATCAGTCATTCCGCTCACATGCCTGGATGCCAGGAGTGACTAGTAATGAAGGTAATTAAACATCCATCTATAATTAATTTCACACACTTCCCTGCCTCTGACAGTCTGGATATAAGATCTCAGAATGCTGACATGTGCCATCATATTTCACTCGTACTGAGATCAGCAGACAATATTGTGATCGCCAATACTTTTCTCTGTAAATCTCTTTTATTGTCTACGTGATTATGCGTTGAATAATGCTATAACAATGTGTCTGGGGGCTGCATCCATTTTAGACTGGTGGAGCGCTCATGAGGGAGTCAGGGTGCTCGCCTGTTTCCCATAGAATTGTATGTAGCGGCAGTGTCTGCCCCCAACTCTTCCTTGCTGAAGATGCACTGGTAAGAAGGCAAATTAGTTATATGGGGGGGGGTCTGAGCTCAGCGATCTAACAATTATTACCTATCCTATGGAATAACAAATCGTTAACGTTTCTTCCACTTTGCTGCTTTTTCTTCCCGCAATCCAGGATGTACGTGTGACTATACCATTGGGTGGTGAAGGTTTGTTGAGGCTTGTCTATAGGGAATTGCATTAAAGGGGTTCTCCAACTTTTTGAGGCCTCATGCACACGAGCGTATGTATTTTACGGTCTGCAAAACACGGATCCGCAAAAGAATCTGCATGACGTCCGTGTGCATCCCATATTTTGCGGAATGGAAAGCTGGCCCCTAATAGAACAGTAATATCCTTGTCCGTAATGCGGACAATAATAGGACATGTTCTATTTTTTTGGCGGAACGGAAATAAGGACATACGGAAATGGGATGCCCATGGATTAACTTCTGTATTTTTGCAGACCCATTGAAATAAACGATTCCGCATGTGGTCTGCAAAAAAAATAATGGAACGGACGCGGAAAGAAAATACAGTCGTGTGCATTAGGCCTTAGACTGATGACCTATCTTCAGGATGGCCCATCAGTATCTGATCGGGACTTGGGACTCCTGAAAATCACCTGTTTGAGGAGACCGCGGCGATCTGGTGAGCACCGCCGGCTCCTTATAGCTTACCAAGCACAGCGCCGTCCATTTTATAGTGGCTGTGCTTGGTATCGCAGCTTAGTCTTATTCACTGGATTGAGTTGCGCCTAGCCCATGTGACCTATGAAAGTGACATCACTGACCTAGAGTAAGCTGCGAGAAGGCTGCTGCGCTCACAGGAGATATGGCCGCAGGGTTCCTGCTGTTTCACATAGCAGACACCCGGGGCTAATGTCTGTAATCAGCTACATTGCAGGGAGTGAAAAATGAAAACACAAAAACAGAAAATCTCCCATGGCTGAAGGGGTTAAACTCTAGTGATCAGGATAAGATCTCTGGATAAAAATTAAAAATATCTAGATAGAGTCCCAGATAACAAAAGTATAAAAGCAGAGCGAGTAGTAGACTGATACTTTGTAGTAGACTGATACTGACACTTTGTAGTAGACTGATACTTTGTAGTAGACTGATACTGATACTTTGTAGTAGACTGATACTGACACTTTGTAGTAGACTGATACTTTGTAGTAGACTGATACTGATACTTTGTAGTAGACTGATACTGATACTTTGTAGTAGACTGATACTGACACTTTGTAGTAGACTGATTCTGATACTTTGTAGTAGACTGATACTTTGTAGTAGACTGATACTGATACTTTGTAGTAGACTGATACTGATACTTTGTAGTAGACTGATACTTTGTAGTAGACTGATACTGACACTTTGTAGTAGACTGATACTGATACTTTGTAGTAGACTGATACTGATACTTTGTAGTAGACTGATACTGATACTTTGTAGTAGACTGATACTGACACTTTGTAGTAGACTGATTCTGATACTTTGTAGTAGACTGATACTGATACTTTGTAGTAGACTGATACTGACACTTTGTAGTAGACTGATACTGATACTTTGTAGTAGACTGATACTTTGTAGTAGACTGATACTGACACTTTGTAGTAGACTGATTCTGATACTTTGTAGTAGACTGATACTGATACTTTGTAGTAGACTGATACTGATACTTTGTAGTAGACTGATACTGACACTTTGTAGTAGACTGATACTGACACTTTGTAGTAGACTGATTCTGATACTTTGTAGTAGACTGATACTGATACTTTGTAGTAGACTGATACTGATACTTTGTAGTAGACTGATACTGACACTTTGTAGTAGACTGATACTTTGTAGTAGACTGATACTGATACTTTGTAGTAGACTGATACTGATACTTTGTAGTAGACTGATACTTTTTTCTCTGTGTATAAAAACACATTGACTGGTGTGATACATAGTATAATCAGTGTAGCAAACACAGCAGCTAAAGCGCCAATCCTTGTATCAGCTACCACCCTCTGCTCTGCTAGCTCAACATTTGTGCATTGCCTGACTGCTCTAAACCCTACACAATTCTTCAGTCAGAATATCAAGGCTCAAGTAGACTACTAAGCATTCTCTGTGAAGATATGGACATATCATGCAGCATCAAGCCTGTAGACAATCCCTTTAAGGGCTCATGCACACAAACGTATTTTTTCCCCCACATCCAATCCCCATTCACTTCAATGAGGCAGCAAAAGATTCGCACAGCACACTGTGTTCTGTCCGCATCTGTATGTCCGTTCCGTGGCCCCACAAAAAAAACAGAACATGTCCTATTCTTGTCCGTTTTACGGACAAGGATAGGACTGTTCTATAGGGGGCAGGACATTCTTTTCCACAAAATTCGGAATGCACACGGCCGGTATCTGTGTTTTGCGGATCTGCAATTTGCGGACCGCAAAACAGGCTACGGTCGTGTGCATGAGCCCTAACACTGTTAGATGTCTGTAGTACACATTGTACTGTCTAGTGACAAATTTATTCTAAAAGCAACAGGGGCTTGCACAGATCTCATAGGGCCCCATAGCAAAATTTACTATGGGGCAACCTCTGCCCCACCCAGTTTCCCGGTACACTTGCATCAATCACTCCCAGGCAAGGCAGAATGCAAAGTGCAATGCCCCAGATTGTAATAAAAAGTCACACCTGGCCTCACCCAGCACTTGTTTTGTACATCATATTTCTCAATTCATTCATGCTAGACAAATGCCTTAAATACTTTGATAAATCTCCAACTTTTCATCTACTAAAAAGATGACTGCCTGCAGCCACCAGTAGGGGGAGCTCAGTGTGTAGGAATGAATGCAGTTACCATTAATTTAATTAAAAGCTGTAATAATTTGTTTGCACTGAGCTCCCCCTAGTGGTGGCTGCATTAAAATGCAGTGTTTTTACATTAGGAAGAAAAAGAGTTCAGCGCTTGGACTCTCCTCCCCACAGGCCCCATAGCAGTCTCGTGGTCGCCTCCACTGAAAGTACGCCAATGAATGGCAATCTGAAGTCCCAGGGATTTCCATGATCCATTGCTAGGAGTAAGTACTGGGCTTGAATGCAAATCCCCTCCCTCACAGGCACTTACTCACCCACCCTCCTACACATGCATGCCGTCTTATCCAAACTGTGTGAACACTGCCTTTGCCTCCTGTGGATATTTTGATGGCTCAATCAATCTTCTATATATATAAAGAAGGACGTATATATGGGTGTATGTTCCGCGATCACTTAAAAACGCAAGAACAACTATACATATAAGGTATCGCCGGATTTGTACTGACCTGTAGAATAAAAGTAACCGGTCAGTTTTATCGTACATCGAACGTCATAAATAAAAAAAAAAACATAAAACTGTGGTGGAATTGCTTTTTTCTTTTTTTTGCAATTTCACCCCATTTGGAATTTGTTTCCCGCTTCCCACTACATCTTATGCAATATTAAATGGTGGCGTTGGGAATAACAACTTGTCCAGCAGAAATCAAGCCCTCATATGGCTATGTGAACCGAAAAATAAAATGGTTATGGCTCTTGGAAACGCCAAAAAAAAACAAACTCCGGGGCTGAAAGGGTTAAAGGGGCAACTGCTGTGGAGGTCACTGTTAAGGCAGCGGGGTACTGTGGAGGTCACTGCTAAGGGGACGGGCCCCTGAGGAGGTCACTGTCAAGGGAGTGGGGTGCTGTGAAACTCACTGTTAAAGGGGCGGGCTGCTGTAAAGGTCAAACTTAAGGGGATGGGCTGCTGTGGAGGTCCCATTTTAAAGTGGAGGGGCACTGTGGGGGGGGGGCAGTGTTAAGGGGTTGGGGACTGTGGAGCTCACTGTTAAAGGAGCGGGGTGCTGTAGAGGTCACTGTTAGGGGGGATATTGTCAATATTTTTTAACGACACCCAAACATTAAAGGGGTTCTGCAGTTTGTTTAAATCATCTGGATAGATCATCAAGGAGCGCCGCACCCTTCTCACTGTTTACCGCCGGCCCAGTGACGTCACGACTAGTATCACTGGCCTGGGCGCGGCTAAGCTCCATTCAAGTGAACGGAGCTTAGCCGCTCCTGGAGCGCCGCTGCCTTCTCAAACAGCTGATCGGCGGGGGTCCCGGGTGTCGGACCCCCGCCGATCAGATGCTGATGAACCCCTTTAAATGAAATAGATTAAATATACCCGTGCCAAGCCGGGTCCTTCTGCTAGTATAACATAACATGCTGTTGTGTCGTGTGCCTTTCTCAGTTTAGACCCTACAGGGAATTTTTCTGGTGGGTCAATGCCCATAGGGCCACCCAAGCCTACTGCTGGCTATAGGGGTCATTATTAGAGGAAGTCCAGGCAGCATGCTGAAGGTAGGGTTGGCTTGGTGCTGTGGCCCACATCTCACCTCTAAAGCCCCCTGCTCCATATCTATATTAATGACATTTGTAGGAGGAGGACAGAAGATGCCAGCTATTGATGGCCATCACAGGGGGACAGCTTCCAGGTAGGTATTTTGCGCTGCACCGTGGTATATAGTTCTGTGGTATGGTATTCTGTGCTGCACTATAGTATTACTGACCCTGCTAATGCCTGTTCACACTTGCGTTGAGGCTTTCCGGTTTTGAGATCCGACATAGGATCTCAAAACCAGGCCAAAACGGATCAGTTCTGTTCCCATTCATTGTCAATGGGTACAAAACTAATCAGGATGCATTCCTTTCCGTTTTGTTGCATTTTTTGACCGGACAAAAAAACGCTGCAGGCTGCAGTTTTGTGTCCGGTCTGCGAAGCTGAACAAACCGAATCTGGTATGAAAATCAATAAATTTTTTGTTGTTGTTAGCGGTTTCTTCTGTTTAGATTTAATACAACTGGATCTGGCTAAAATGAATGCATCCGTATGTATTAAATGTGATAGATCCATTTAATTCCAGTTTACAGATCCTGTGCCGGATCTCAAAAGCGCATAGCCACAATGGAAGTGCGAAACAGGTCTAACTTGTATTGGCCCCATCTACGTGTGTTGCCCCACCTTCTGTCAATTTGCACTAGCCTACGACTCTGGGACCACTTTTTTTTTTCCCAGGGCCAATTAAGTTCCCAGTCTGCCCCTGGTTATATCTGATCTCAGGAATGCTGGGAGGCACCCAACATGACTGTATGTTACCCAATTTTTCCAGACTAAACAGTCACTATACCATTCTACACAGGGCATTGGGTAGACTTGCTATTCAGGTGGCTGGAAAAGCTGGGTGTGGGAGCTGTAATGGACTCCACATTAGGCTACTTTCACACTTGCGGGCTTGCGGCAGAGTGATCCGGCAAGCAGTTCCGTTGCAAAACGTATGCCAACTTATGGCGTTAGTAAGACTGATCAGGATCCTGATCAGTCTTAAAAATGCCTGATCAGTCTTAAAAATGCCTGATCAGTCGGAAAAATTCATTGAAATGCCGAATCCGTCTTTCCGGTGTCATCCGGAATTTATTTTTTTTCCCCTTTTTTTTTTCGGCCTGCGCATACGCAGACCAGTAGGGCAGATCCAGCATTCGGGTATTCCTATGGCATTCAGGCAAGTCTTCCGTTTTTTTCGCCGGAGATAAAACCTTAACATTCTGGGGTTTTATCTTTTGCCTGATCAGTCAAAAAGACTGAGCTGAAGACATCCTGATGCATCCTGAACAGATTGCTCTCCAGAATGCATGGGGATAAAACTGATCAGTTCTTTTCCGGCATTGGGCCCTTTTGACGGAACTCAGTGCCGGAAAAGAAAAACGCTAGTGTGAAAGAGCCCTTAGGCTACTTTCACACTAGCGTTTTTCTTTTCCGGCGCTGAGTTCCGTCCTAGGGGCTCAAATCTGGAAAAGAACTGATCAGTTTTCTCCTAATGCATTCTGAATGGAGAGCGATCCGTTCAGGATGCATCAGGATGTCTTCAGTTCAGTCTTTTTGACTGATCAGGCTTTTCAGAAAACCGTAGCATGTTGTATCTTTACTTGTGTCGTTCGACGTGTGTAGTTTATACACGTCGATCGACCATGAGCTGGGCCTACAGGCTGTCGAGGCCATGCCTTAGAAATTCTGAATATTCCGAAGCTTGCCAAGACTTTTTGCTTTCATTGCTAAGATTTGTTCTGACAAAAAACTATTTTCTATTTCAGGACGATTTCTTTGTCCAGTTGCGTGGAACTGCGATGGGGTCCAACGTGGCGCCCACTTATGCGAACATCTATATGGCCCACCTTGAGGAGTCGTCGATCTATGGCAGCCACCACTTCAGACATGTTCTGGGGTGGTGGCGCTATATCGACGATATCTTCTTGGTGTGGACGGGCGACACGTTGGACCTCCTTGCGTTCCATGCTTTCCTCAACGAAATCGATCCCACTGTGAAATTCACTGTGGTGCATTCCACGGACAAACTTCAGTTCCTTGATACGGAGGTCCGGATCATGGGACGAGGTTTGAGTACAGATTTATTTGTCAAACCCATTGACAAGAATACTCTGTTACGTTATGACAGCCATCATCCTCGTACCATGATCCGGTCTCTACCTTACAGCCAGTTCCTACGAGTACAACGGATAGTTAAGGATAGACAAGTGAGACATACTAGATTTCATGAAATGGGCCACAAATTTGCCATACGGGGATACCCCAAAAAATTGATCAGAAATACCATTGAAAGAGTGGGGAATCAGTCTACTATTATCAATGTTCAGGCTGCTTCCCAATGTCCACGTATTCCCTTCATCTCCCATTTCTCGATTGATAGCCCGCAAATAGCGAGTGTCATTCGGAGACATTGGAGGTTGATTGAGAATAGTTTTCCCCAGATTGCAGAATTTAAAACACCCCCTCTGTTCTCCTACCAGAGAGGGCGGAATTTGGGTGATAGACTGGTGAAGGCGGATGTGGGTAGTGCCAGGACCAATGTGAGGGCAATGTGTGGTTCTACCCGCACTGGCTGCTACCCCTGCTATCATTGCATAAATTGCAAACTCATGATTAAGGGAGATACATTTTTTAATCCGGCCACCAATGGGATGATGAAAATCACTCAATTCTTGACCTGTGACTCATCCTACGTGGTCTACCAACTGACCTGCCCTTGTGGGAAGTGGTATGTTGGTGAGACCACGTGGGATGTGAAGACACGATTGAATTAACATCGCTATTCCATTAGGAAAGAAAAGATGGATTTACCCGTGTCCAAACATTTTAAGGAGGCAGGGCACACACAGAATGACCTGAGATTTCTCATTTTGGAGCAGATAGAATTGGGGAGACGTGGGGGAGACAGACAGGCTCTCCTTAAAAAGCGCGAGTTATACTGGATTTATACGTTAAAAACGTTAAGACCCAATGGGTTAAACGTGGACTTTAGGGTGGATTAGTGTAGTTTGGCCCTGGTACTGCCCACATCCGATGTCTCACTCTTCTCTGCTGGATCCTTATTCCTTGTTGTAGGTTAAATGCACATGTGTGTATTCGAATTACCATATTCCAGCAAGTATACATTCATATGAGAATTGTTAAAGTATTCTCTTTTCTTGTTTTTAGATTCATTCTTATCTCACTGCCTTGATTGAGGTGCTGTATGACGCGACGTATATCCTGGTTCCAGTTGGCTCCCCAATTTTTATTCACTTTATCCGACTATAATATGCTTGGATCTTTGATACATAATTTATGCGGAATTTGTTACACACTGTACTGGATGCCCACTCATACAGTCTATATATGGATTTATTTTTTCTATGGCACCTGTGTCATCATTGTTATCCCTTTTTTCTGAATTGAATGTTTATATGTATAGGTAGGTCAGTGGTGTTCCCTTATGGGAGATTCGTGGCGGTCCGTGGGGATTTACTGGCGGCGCCAACTTTCTCCCAAATTTATGCTGATGCCTCATTATTATGAGCTGTCATTTGTATGGTGACACCCTTTTCCTACCTTTTGAAATTTTCCCCTATTATTGGATTGATAGGACACTGTGCCCGGTCATCATGCGTGCTTTGCCATGTGGATCGCCGAGTGACATTGCCCTGGACCCAATTTTTCAATACTAACTGTCAGAATCAGGTTCCATGAATTTGTTGTTTCCTATTCCCATGACTACGATTACGTAGCGACTGTTGGGCGGCACCCATTACCATCTGGACATGCGCACAATACATTTGAGTCAGTTTCGGCCATCTTGGCTGTGGCCGCGATTCAGCCTCCTGACGTCGGAGGTATCGCGAGATTTGGCCCTCTCGCGCATGTGCGGTTATAGTGAATGGGGACGCCAAGGAGCATGATCAACGCCAACATACAGCTGCCCACCTGACAGTGAGTTTTTTAATTCACTTTATTAGGGTAATCACTGGCACTTATTATGATCTATTTCACAGAAAGCATGATATGCGGAATTAATGTTTTATTTTTTATTGATGTACTATTTTTGCCAAATGTCGGCAATCTGATATATGTACTTTTTGTAACCACATGTATTGTCCGATCACTGTATTTTGATTATATAATTTTTAATTGATGTTAATCTATGTTGGATTGATGCCCTTATTTAAAGCGTGTCTGTAACACATGTGCACTGTGCTTGATAAAGACAGCAACAAGCTGCTGAAACGTCGCCTGACTTTGGGTCCAATAAACCACCATTTTTTTAATTGAATCGGAGTGCTGCTGGCTATTTTCTATTTCTAGTTCATTGGACCTAGGTGCTGGTCCACACTGGCCGGACGTGCACCCTCCGTATACACAGTGTGCTGCGTCCTCATTTTCTCAAGGCATGTTGTATTTTTACCTCCGGCCAAAAATCCGGAACACTTTGACTGAACGCTGGATCCGGCCTTTTTCCCATTGACATGCATTAATGCCGGATCCGGCGCAGTGTGTTCCGTCAAAACGGATCCGGCTTTTGCATGTTAAACCCGAAAAATGTGAAAAATAAGTCCATAAATGGCGGATCCGTTTTTTCCAATGCATTTTTTCATTGTGATTAAAATCCTGATCAGGATTGAAATGTAATCAGTTTTCACGCGTTTTTCCGGATCCGGCGGGCAGTTCCGTTGACAGAATTGAACGCCGGATTCAAACAACGCTAGTGTGAAAGTAGCCTTAGCCGTCATATCAGCTATCGGTGCTTTGTAGACAATATTTCTGCATTGTGCTGCTTTTGTTGCCTTTTTAGCTCACATGTGACAATAAAACTAATCATCGTCTGCGGTGAGGATACAACGTTTAATCCTTCGGTGCAGTCAGACAGTGAAAAATGTCCCCGATTAATGGCAGTGTCGGCTCGTATTGCTGTGTTCTGGTCATTTCTCCTAGACAAAAGGTTAATGAGGAAAGTGTCTATTTATAATGAAGGAGCGGTCAGATACAGACGTCACTGTTGTCACATCAAGTCCCATCCACTTATGGAAGAAGCACAATGACAGGTTATGGAATTTTCATCTGCCATGTAAATCTGACCATAGGCATTACATTTCTGCCAGAGGATCTTCAGAGGGATCTGCTGACGCTGAGGGGAAGATCAGAGTCCCACAATGTCTGCCTATGATTGGGCAGGTTGGATTTTATCTGCCTGATCCTATTTTATGCCCCCTTAGATAAGTGGTGCCAGTTATATCTACTGTATATCTAGCTTTCTACTGAAATAAAAGATGATACTGCAATGTGGCTTACCTGTCAGCAGAAAGAGGCAGGATACAGACTGCTGTAAATGACATCATGGATTCTGCTGATGGTTTTGTAGGGCAAGAGCAGAACAGTTAAAGAATAGGTCTATCCCTGTACAGTTTATACATAGAACTCATCTACATAGAAAAAGTAATCACTGTGTACATACATTACTTATCCTGTACTGATCCTTAGTTACATCCTGTGTTATACTCCAGAGCTGCACTCACTATTCTGCTGGTGCAGTCACTGTGTACATACATTACATTACTTATCCTGTACTGATCCTTAGTTACATCCTGTGTTATACTCCAGAGCTGCACTCACTATTCTGCTGGTGCAGTCACTGTGTACATACATTACATTACTTATCCTGTACTGATCCTTAGTTACATCCTGTGTTATACTCCAGAGCTGCACTCACTATTCTGCTGGTGCAGTCACTGTGTACATACATTACATTACTTATCCTGTACTGATCCTTAGTTACATCCTGTAGTATACTCCAGAGCTGCACTCACCATTCTGCTGATGGAGTCACTGTGTACATACATTACATTACTTATCCTGTACTGATCCTGAGTTACATCCTGTATTATACTCCAGAGCTGCACTCACTATTCTGCTGGTGAAGTCACTGTGTACATGCATTACATTACTTATCCTGTACTGATCCTTAGTTACATCCTGTGTTATACTCCAGAGCTGCACTCCCTATTCTGCTGGTGAAGTCACTGTATACATACATTACAATATGTATCCTGTACTGATCCTTAGTTACATCCTGTAGTATACTCCAGAGCTGCACTCACCATTCTGCTGATGGATTCGCTGTATACATGCATTACAATATGTATCCTGTACTGATCCTGAGTTACATCCTGTATTATACTCCAGAGCTGCACTCACTATTCTGCTGGTGAAGTCACTGTGTACATACATTATATTACTCATCCTGTACTGATCCTGAGTTACATCCTGTATTATACTCCAGAGCTGCACTCACTATTCTGCTGGTGAAGTCACTGTGTACATACATTATATTACTCATCGTGTACGGATCCTGAGGTACATTCTTTATTATACTCCAGAGCTGCACTCACTATTCTGCTGGTGCAGTCACTGTGTACATACATTACATTACTTATCCTGTACTGATCTTGAGTTACATCCTGTATTATACTCCAGAGCAGCACTCACTATTCTGCTGGTGGAGTCACTGTGTACATACATTATATTACTCATCCTGTACTGAACCTGAGTTACATCTTGTAGTATACTCCAGAGCAGCACTCACTATTCTGCTGTTGGAGTCACTGTGTACATACATTATATTACTCATCCTGTACTGATCCTGAGTTACATCCTGTATTATACTCCAGAGCTGCACTCACTATTTTGCTTGTGGAGACATTGTATACATACATTACTTACCCTGTACTGATCCTTAGTTACATCCTGTATTATACTCCAGAGCTGCGCTCACTATTCAGTATACAGACTCTTTCATTAAACAGTCTGTATTCTGCAGACATCTGTGTCAGAGAATTATGGAAATGTGATGTTGTTTCCCTGTTCTGTATTATCCCACACAATGACAGTACATACAAGTCTGCAATATAGAAGTACCCAGACTGCTGGAGTCTAGTTATCCTGCATGATGAATGGAGCACTGACTAGGGTATAACCCTTTTGTGAAACTTCTGGCTGTTTATCATTATGCAGTCAGCTTTTCCATTAATTAATTTCTCCTAATGTTTGAGAAAACACGCGGACAGAATGTAGCAAATTGTGAGTTCATTACAGTGAAATAATGAGCTAATGATTTTCTGCCACAGAAGCTCTGCTCCGCAGCACATTATTACTGCCTGCAGTGCCTCTGTTCAGCCACTAGAGGCCAGCCTTGTACTATAGGAAAAAACTTCACTAGAAAGCGCCCAACCGCGTCCCTGCCCATTTCATTTGTGCTATTAGATTCCAAGAGATTGTACTTATAATTCCACTAGCAAAAGGACCCGCCTTCGCACGGGTATATTTCATCTAATTAATTTAATGTTTGTGTGTGTCGTTAAAAGATATTGACAGTATCCCCCATAACAGTGACCTCTACAGCACCCTGCCCCCTTTAACAGTAAACTCCACTGTGCCCGCCACTTTAAAATAGGACCTCTATAGCAGCCCATCCCCTTAACTTTGACCTTCATAGCAGGCCGCCCCTTTAACAGTGAGTTTCACAGCACCCCACCCCCTTAACAGTGACCTCACAGTACCCTGCTGCCTTAACCGTTACCTCCACAGTAGTTGCCCCTTTAATAGTGACCCCTGTCCCCTTAAAAGTGACCTCCAGAGTGTCTGCCCCTTTAACAGTGACCTCCACAGCAGCCTGCCCCCTTAACAGTAACATCCACAGTGAGCGCTTCTTTAACAGTGACCTCCACAGTGCCCTGCCCTTTTAATGCTAGGGCTACACGACCACGCGTGACATTTTGTCTCAACAATTTTTATATCGATAGTCTATGGTGTCGCACTGCGACATGTGACATGCTGCCACTGCGACTGTCACATGTATGTCAACAATTGTCGCGCGATTACTTTACCTGTCTCTTGGGGTGCATTCACACTACCGTAAAAATGGATCCGTATCTGTTCCACAATTTTGCGGAACGGGTGCGGACCCATTCATTTCAATGGGGCCGCAAAAGATGCGGACAGCACATCGTGTGTTGTCCGCATCCATTATTCCGTGCCGCGGCCCTGCAATAAATATAGAGCATGTCCTATTCTTGTTCGCAACCACGGACAAGAGTAGGCATTCTCTATATAGCGCCGGCCATGTGCGGTCCGCAAAATTCAGAACACACATGCCCGGTATATGCATTTTGCAGATCCGCAATTTGCGAACCGCGAAACACTTACGGTCATGTGAATGCACCCTTAAGCAGGCAATTGCCCACTAGATGGCACTATAGAAGAGCCGTCAATATCCTTAGGATGCAGCCACACTGCAACGCCAGTGGCCAAAAAGTATTATGCATTTCTGTGACTTGACCGAATTAAGCATAACATAGCCCTATATAGTAACATAGTTTATAAGGCTGAAAAAAGACATTTGTCCATCCAGTTCGGCCTGTTCTCCTGAGGAAGGCCGAGGGACTATAGAGTCTACCAAGTAAGACGGGAGGTATTATATATTGTTGTCTTAGAGGGGTACACCAGGATAGGTAACTTATTGGAAATGTCTTCATTGGTTTAGCTTGAGGTGGGTGGCTAGTTCTGAAACGACATTGTTGCTGAGACCGCTCTGTAAAGGGCTATGTTGGACTGTCTTGAGGAGGGGCGGTCTGTTCGGCCTGTTGATCCAGAGGAAGGCAAAAAACAAACAAACTGTGAGGTAGAAGACAATTTTCCTCATTTTAGGGGAAAAAATTCCAATCAGGCAATCAAAATAACTCCCTGGATCAGCGAACCCCTCTCTAGTAGCTATAGCCTGTAATATTATTACGCTCCAGAAATACATCCAGGCCCCTCTTGAATTCCTTTATTGTACTCACCATCACCCCCTCCTCAGGCAGAGAGCTCCATAGTCTCACTGCTCTTGCACAGTCCTCCATGTGTGGTCTGACTAGAGATGTGTAAAGTGGTAGGACTATGTTCTTATCACGGGCATCTATGCCCCTTCTGATGCAACCCATTATCTTATTGGCCTTGGCAGCAGCTGCCTGACACTGGTTTCTGAAGCTTAGTTTGCTGTTCACTAAAATTCCTAGGTCCTTTTGCATGTCAGTGTTACCCAGTGTTTTACCATTTAGTATGTATGAGTGACTTGCAAGTCGGACATGCAGTACTTTTAGTCCTGCCGCTATTTCGCCGTGCCGCCGGACTGCCGCTCCGTCCCCATTGACTATAATGTGGACAGGGGGCGGAGCTCCGGCGCAGCACGGCGAGAGGCCGTCGGACTAAAAGTACTGCATGTCCGCCCCGTCCCCATTATAGTCAATAGGGACGGAGCGGCAGTCCGGCGGCACTGCGAAATAGCAGCAGGACGGATCCGACAGGGTGAACAGCCTGTCGGATCCGTCCAGCCGCTAGTGTGAAAGTAGGTCCATTCACACGTCCGCAAAATAGGTCCGCATCCGTTCCGCAATTTTTCAGAACGGGTGCAGACCCATTCATTTTCAATGGGGCTGAAATGTGCTGTCCGCATCCGCATTTGCGAATACGCACTTCCGCATCCGTGCTTCTGTTTCCGCAAAAAAATAGAACATGTCCTATTCTTGTCCGCAGTTGTGGACAGATTAGGCATTTTCTTTTATAGTGCTGGAGATGTGCAGTCCGCAAATTACGGAATGCACATTGCCGGTGTCCGTGTTTTGCGGATCCGCAATTTGCAGAAGGTTTGTCATCCGGAGCCATCCGGATCCGTTATATATTTTTTTAAAATTTTTACCGGTCTGCCCATGCGGAAGGACGGATCTGGCATTGCGGTATTTTGAATGCCGGATCCAGCACTAATACATTCCTATGGAAAAAAATGCCGGATGCGGCATTCAAGCAAGTGTTCCGTTTTTTGGGCCGAAGATAAAACCGCAGCATACTGCGGTATTGTCTCCGTCCTGCAAAGTCAAAAAGACTGAACTGAAGACATCCTGATGCATCCTGAACGGATTGCTCTCCATTCAAAATGCATGGGGATAAAACTGATCAGTTCTTTTCCGGTATTGAGCCCCTAGGACGAAACTCAATGCCAGGAAAAGAAAAACGCAAGTGTGAAAGTACCCTTAAAGGGTAATGATTGATCGTGGATTTGCATAGTGATCATGTGACCAATTTGCATGGTGATCATGTGGCCGTTTTGCAGAATGTTCATGTGACCATTTCGGATAGTATATGTATTCGTGTATACACACACATTTGTTTGCTTGAGAAAGACCAAGGGGTCGAAACGTCGCCATAGAAGACCGGCGAGTGCTGCAGTTTTATTTTTGATTTATTCTGGATGATTTGTGGATACTACAGACTGGTATTCAACACTGCGGGCATCACCACCATAGAGACTTTTTGCTATAGATTCGTAGGTGCTCTTACTTTTTTTCTTTTTTGGGCCTGAAGGACACAACATCTCATCAGGGCCACTATCACTCCCATTCTCTGCAACGGCTCCTCAAGGCTTCGCTGCATCTGCCGATATCGTGCTCCCTCTCTGCTCGCTGCAAGAGACGGGCTCAATAGAAGTCTATGGGCCCATCTCGATTCCGTCCTCTGCCGAGGGGGAGAGAGGGCACAATATTCTTCACGTGCTTCTCTCTCCTCGTTCTAGTGATCGATGGCGATCTCGTCACTCAGACCCCTAGGTTCAAAACCTCTAATAGGTCTATGACGTATCAACAGTTTCACCAAAACTCAGTGACCTTATAAGATATATTAAGAAGTTAGGCAGCACAGAATGGTGGACATGGTATTGCTAGAAGGACATTTAGAAGTATCCAGTCCATGTATGCTTTCATCAGTTCCTTTATAATATATAGTATATATAATATAATAAGCGCTCAAATTTAACAAGCTCCTCTGGCTGAAGTCCCGTTCATTAAGAGTCCATCACGGTTGCCTGCCAGCAAAATGGGATTCACTTGCATTGCATTTATCAAGGTGAATAACTGCATTGATTTTCACAAAAAGAAAAAAAAAAATCTTCATTTCATGCAGGATTTTGCCCACCATTTGAAGCCGTTATATTACCATCTCGTTGTAACAAGCTCATCTAATAACCAGCGTTTGTGCAGTTCGTCTGGCCGTTCGATAGCACACCGGGCAAAGACATGTCTGCGTGTAAGGATTTCAGACGTTGGCGGATCCTGATTAAGTGTGACCCGTTCCAACTTGGCTTCAAAATATGAAATCTAAAACCACCTGTCATAGCAATAATTGTACAAATCTCACCCCCCCCCCCTTCTCCCGAGTCAATGTTATCAGTCACCCAAGTTCATTTAATTAAAACGCATTGGCTGCCGCTTGTATTCCTCATAGTTGAGTAAATCTTCTGGGCCCATTACGTTATAATGCCCAAATTACTTAGTTCTGCATGAAGAGAGCTCATAGATGCCAAGTGCTGCGACTCACTGTTAAATGTACATTTTAGAGAGGTCCATAACTTTGAGGGTCAATCTATTTGACGCTTATTATGATCCATACATGATGAGATGATGTCTCACCAGGACAACCTTCTCTCTAAAATATAGCCACCCCAGCAGTCAGCCGATTGGCACGGCTTCAGGTCCTGTTTTCTACATACATTTTTGCTGTCCCCAGTCCCCACATTTCAAAGATCTCATTATATTCCATAGATTGGTGGAACCAGGGTGCACCGCCAATGAGGCGAGGTGAGGTGATTGCCTCAGGCAGCACCAGGTAGGGACAAGTGGGGGCAGCGGAAAGGCCTTGGGCAATGAGCGCTTTCATTGTGGAAGCGTTCATCCATGCATGTTCAACTGTATTAACCAGTATGTCTTGCAGCACTATATTTAACGTTAGGTTGGGAAGGTGTTAGGTTGAGAATTTGGCATGGTGGGGGGCGTTATTTTAGTTTTCGCCTCAGGCAGGAGAAAGGCTAGATGCGCCCCCTGGGTGGAACAAGTCAGATGAAGACATTTTTGCCGTGGATCTCTGTCCTGGATAACAGTTGAGGGACTCAAGTAGGGGACACCCATGTATGACGTCTGTGCAGTAGGTCTCCACTCTGGCTCTCAGAGGGATGTCGTAAGAGGCAGGCTCCTCTCTATGGACAGGTTTTATCCTAATAGGATTTCTCCTTCAAGTAAGCTTTCTCCACACAAAAATCCAACGTGAAATTGCTACTCATTTCTGATAAAAAGACCAAAATGTTGACCCTATTGAATGACAATAGGGATGATCCTAGTAAGTTGGTAGTAAACCCTCAACCACAGATTTCTGACGCAGAAATGCATGTTGGATTTTAAGCCATGTAAACATAGCCTCATTATTCACTTGTAAGGGTATGTTCACACAATTAAAATCCGCGTCGCGGAGAACAAAATCCTCCATCAAAACAACTACAATAGCTTTCTATTGACTTCAATGGAAAAGGGTGGATTCACATGACTGTGGTCGGCCTGGGAAACTTGGTCCGTGTGGCGGCTGCATCTCCTGGACCGACCGTGACCTGACCTAGTGATTTATGATACAGTCCGCTCCTATCTGGTTGCGTCTCTATTGTATACATGATGATGTAAGTACAATCCAACCCACGATCACATAAGAACTGAATGTATCATAAATCACTAATTCAGGTCAGGAAAGCCGCAGTCGATCTGAGAGATGCGGCCAACACAGGGGGGCATCTAGCCTTTCTGCTGCCTGAGGCAAAAAGTGAAATGAGGACCTCCCCTCCCAATGCCAACCTAACCCTTCCCTCCAGCCTTACTGTTAAAGGCATACTTGGAAAACATTACATATAGTGCTACAAAGCATACTGGCTAATATAGTATTACAGTTGAATATGCAGAGATAAACACTTCCACAATGGGGGCACTCATTGCCCAAGGCCTTTCCGCTGCCCCCCCACCCCATTTTTCCCTACCTGTTGCTGACTGAGGCAATCGCCTCACCATGCCTCATTGGTGGTGCACCCCTGGACCAACACAGACCATGTTTCCCAAACAGAATGATATAATTTAAAATATTTTATTATTAAAACTGTAAATAACATATAACTTTGATTAGTTACACACAGATCCATGTTTCCCAGACCGACCGTTGTCATGTGAAACAGCCCTAAAGGGCATATAGATGTAATTTCCTCACCAATTAATGGAGGGCTGCTATAAAGAGTGCCTTTATCTCTGGGGGAATCTTCTTGTTTGTGTACAGTATTTATTTCAATGAGTATGTCCTTCAGCCATGACGGCAGAAGACCAGCCAGCTGTTTCTCCCAGCGATAACAGCCGATGGTGCCATGTTGTCCTAGCCATCAGGAGGTCGTTAGGCTGAGTTCACACATGGCAGAATGTCTCTGTAGCAGATCTCACTACTAATCTACATTAGTGGAGGGCTTGCAGAAGGCTGCTGGATGCTTGTTACCCCATTTCTACTATACAACTACGTGTCATATCTCTCTATGAAATGTCATAAGAGGTAAAGGATATATTGCATTAGGCGCAATGGGATTCCCCCGAACAGGACAGGAGAAGAGTTCAGCCCCAGACTTTGAAGGTCTCATTTTGAGTAACCCATTCATCTGCTTTACCTGAACCAACTTTTTTTTTTTCCTTCTTCGTAAAAACAAAACCAGAATTTGGCAGCATAAAATGTGCAATTCCACATCAGCCAGTTCACAATTACAAATACTGCCGGCAGCTTCCTTTCTCACATTAGCAGCCAAAACAGAGCAGCCTTTTCCAACACATTAAGCAGGACGAGAAAAAATAAATAAAAAAAGAATTTAATGACTTTCACTTCAACACATTCTGTATTACAGATGTATATCCAAGTGTATCTCTGCTAATCACATTACACTAAAGTGATATAAATAATGGTTCTCTCCCCGCAATGGAAAGGACGCAGTAGATAAGTTGAGCTCCATCGTGAAAGCAGTAGTAGACAGAAATGAGCAAAAACATCATTGTTTAAATCCAAGTGCCTCTTTAATGAGACAGAAATACTCTATATAGGCGTACACGTGATTCCATAAAGAGTTAAACTAAAGTGCACTCCCAGAACCGTTGTTTGCGGGGTATTCTGTACCTGGCATCCAGCTGGAAAGGACATTTGCTTATAATCTTTTTTGTTTCTCACTTCAGAATGTGAGTGACTAATCCAGTTTGACTCAGGGTGCCGAGCAGGGAACCTGCATCTACAGCACAACATCCAAACATCCATATGCCCTAATAGGGTCTACGTAGTTGCCAAATTTGCAGAGACAGTCCAGGCAAACTCAGGCTGTCCCTGGGACCAAAATGGGTGGGGCTTGCGCAAGCATCTGTCACGGCCTTTGGTGTGTGCCGTGACACTTTCGCGGCGCATGCTGGTTGCCGGTGGCAACTTGTTGATATGCATGTGTGTGTGCTTTCCCTTTAAGGATGTTTCCTTTACCTGCTTTGGTGTGCACGGTGTTAAGGTTTGCTTGGTAGGTGTGGTGGGTGTGACCTCAGGCCTCCCTATATGTTGGTGTGGTGGAGCCTGAAGGTCAGTTTGATTTTGCTTCAGTCTGTGTAGAAGCTTTGCTCCCTTGCTGAATGATTATGTCTGTGTGATGTCTGTTGTCCCCTCCGGTGTGTTTCTGTCATTCCTCCCCCCACCTGGTGTATGTAGTTATGGTGTGGGTTTTGCTTGGAGGTTTGCTTGTGGTATGTGGCTCCGGAAGGGGCGTGCTTTCCCGGAGGGGTTTAAGCGAAGACTAGACTGTGGGTTTTCCAGCTTGGAGCTCCCTTTCATCATGGCTGCGGCAGGTAAGTGTGGATAGCAATGTTGTGTTGTTGTTACTTACCTGCCGTACTGTTTAGCCCATGGTCTTGCATCCTGTTTGCCACTGGGCCTCTGGAGACACCATCTATCCGTGGTGTAGGATGGAGACACCTTACATCCTGAGGCAGCTTATGCGCTAGGAGTCTAGGGAGAGTTCAGGGTTGCACTAGGAGGTGACCTGCTCCCTGTTCCCTGCTATCTGGCGTTGCAGCCACTGTCATTGCACGGTGGGGGGTTTTCCCCACTCCCCGCCGTGACAGCACCCCTTCCATAAGTGGGTGTTCTTGTCTGCCATGGCCGCATTATCATGCTCTGAATTTTGCAACAATAATGTTGGACTGGGAACCTAAAATGGCCCTGGAAAAAAACCCAAAAAGAAGCCCCATGTTGTAGGCGATTCTAAATTGACAGAAGGCAGGGGCAAGACAAGTAGGCAGGGCCAACACAAGCCATAAGTAGGCAGGGCCAACACAAGCCACAAGTAGGCAGGGCCAACACAAGCCACAAGTAGGCAGGGCCAACGCAAGCCACAAGTAGGCAGGGCCAACACAAGCCACAAGTAGGCAGGGACAACAGAAGACGGGGCCAGCGATACCGTAGTGGAGCACAAAATACCGCCCCAGCAGAACCAAATACCAAAGTGCAGTATAAAATCCTGAACTGTCACCATACTGGGGACGGTGATACAGTTGAATTCAGGAGGAGACCTGCAGCTGTTGGCCGGGTCCATAAGTACCTGATGCTCCTATCGTTAATTAATGCTGAGAGCATCAGATCATTATGTACCCGGCCAGCAGCTTGGGCAGCCAACTGTGCATCGGCCTACTGGGAAATTTCCCTGTAGGGTCTACGGCCAGTCCGCCTATGAAAAGGAGCTGTCTTCATAAGGCAGCCACTTTAATGGGGAAGGGGTCCTGTTTGCCTAAGAACCGTTTACACTAAACCTGCACAAATAGGGCTCAATACAATAACGTGGCTTTGTGTGTACTCCACCAAAAACACCAAATAACAGTATAAGATACCACACAGTATAATTTCCAAAAAAGTACCAAAAACATGATCTTTATTATCACAAATCCATGATTAAAATTGAAGAGACATCCATACCCACACAGAACGGGGAGCTACAATGTGGCAGAACAATTATTATGGACGATGCAATAACATTTAAACCAGTAAACATTACCCAAAAGGGAATATATATGAGCGAAAGTGCAAACAATGCAAGCACGCCATAGTAGAACCCATCACCCCAACTCCGTTTCGCAGTTGCTTCCTCCAGGGGGGCTGCCTCTTGTCAGCACTGTCCACATTGTATACCCCTCGTGACCTATAGAAATTTGTGCGCACATGTGTTTCAAATAAAGCACCTAATCAGTTCTGTGATGGACATGTCACAGGACCAATCATAAGGGCTCATTCACATGACCGTAAGCCGTCCGCTCCCGTGCTGTCGACCGCAAATTGCTGTCCGCGATGCACAGGCACCAGCCCCATGTGATTTCTGTATTGCAGCGTGGACCCATTAACTTCAATGGGTCCACGATCTGCAATATAAAGCAAAAGATAGGATGTCCTGCGGAGGCACGGGTCGGAAGCCCACAGAAGCACTACGAGGCGCTTCTGTGAGCTTCCGATTCGTGCTTCCCCTCCGCACTGTGCCGTATCTTGCGGATTACTGACCCATTCAAGTCAATCCATGATACGGGATTCACGTGCCCATTTATGAAGAAAGCGCGTCTAATTTACTCACCCTTTACACGTGATGCGAGCTGCCGAATCTACAGGTACATCACACAGTGCAGTGGTTTAGGAAAGTCTCTGCAACGTCTTATGGCAGCACTTTGTATATTAGGCCATACTACATCCAGAAAAAACAGCATCTTATTTCACCTGCCTGGACTTCAGTAAGCATGTCCATATCACATCTGGTTGTCCATATTGGATGCGTACTTGATCCATACTGACTCTGTTTTTCATGTCTGTAAATATTCTTATATATACAGGTATGAGCCCTAGTGCACTCCTCTATTGTCCTAACCCACCAAATATGGATTTAAAAGGGTTGCGCAGCCTTGGAGCAGATAACCCCTATGAATCTAACCTGTGTCCCTGGGTCCAGCCGCTGCTGCATTTCCAGCCAATTCTAGCCCCCACAGAACCAGGAAACCGCTTGGTCCCGTGACTGCTGCGGGCAATCAAATCACGGACACAACGGCTAGAATGATACGTCATGGCAGTGACGTATCGTTCCCGCAGGACCAAGCTGCTTCCTGCTGCTGCGGGGACAGTGCAGCGGCAGGACTGCAGACAGGTGAGTGGTGCTCTTTATTTTTTTGTTAAGGGGCACAGATTAGGACCATAGGGGTAGTCAGCACCAAAGCTGAACAACCCTTTTAATATGGATCCACAAGAGGATATTTTTTTAGATCCATATTACAAATGCGATTATTTTGAGACTCCATTAACTTCTATGGAGAATTATCAGCCTCCAATGTTTTTATTCTTTACAGTATCCAACCGTGTATGTATCCATGCAGAAAAACACCCTTGTGCATTGAATTATTATTATTAGGTATGTACGTAGACAGCAGAGCATTCATTTTAGACTAGGATACCTCACGGATATAAAAACACAGTTGTGTGAAATAGCCCTTAAAGTGGTGCCGGAATCTTTGGAGAATGATACATAACTGATACATAAGCCATGTCATAAAATAGGAGGATAACCCCTATGACCTGCCAGGCATTACCCCTGCAGCGGCCTCTACAGGGGCAATGTAGAATTACATGGTCCTCCACAACAGTAACCACTCATACAGATTGTCTCTCTGTGCTGCCTTATAGCCGGGGCGTCCCGAGTGCCCGTATATGCCCCCCTGATTGAGCAGATGGCCAACCCCATTAACGTATCACTGAGATGTAAAGAATTGCACTGACCTCCTAACGCCTCAACGGCTTTGCGCAGTGCAGAGGGGAAAGTCTTGTGAATACACGTGCTGCCACTCCTGACTGGGTATGAGCAGAAGAAGATTAATTAGAACATCTACAGGCCATGGGATTTGTACTTTGATTAATGAGGCTTTACACCTCCAGTTCACAGTATGTCACAATTTAACCTGGACCGTAAAAACAATCGGATTTATCTTAATAATGCAGTAAATTGTATTAGTAGGAAGGATCATTGTGATATTTGCCCCCCCGTTTCATTTAGAATTGTTACCAGGAAATAAATGTCATTTATAGTGTTAGTATTCAGAAATGCAGCATTTATGGATTTACCAGAGGGAAAAAAAAATGTTATTCTTTTCTGATATAGCAGAGCTAAAGTTATCATTCAGCTTTTTAGTGCTGAGTTGTTTGCAAACTTTTAATTATGAAAAAAAAAAAAAATTCCTCCATAAGGATATTAGATTTTAGAATTTATTAAAGCTGTATCCTAGTTTTCCAGTGTACAAAGATCACAATTTTTTTTATACATTTTGTACATTTTGCAAATAAATAAATAATACATTAATTAAAAATGCTGCTTTTTGGGACATTTCACCATTCATAGAACTTTTCAAAAATAAATAGGAAGGACTCATTCACACGGTTCTGGAAACATGGTCCATGTGTTGGCCACATCTCCTGGACCGATTGCGGCTCCTCTGACCCGAACTGACTGCACCATAGGGATTTATCTGATCGCGGCTCTGTAGTACTGTGCAGCAGGCTCGGACTGGCCCACAGGGGTACAGGGGAATCCCCCGGTGGGCCCCTGAGCAAAGTGGGCCCCTAGTCTCCCACCCTCTGCACAAGTGGCACATAACACAGTAGACTTACTGCACTACATACATACAGTACATGTACAGCACCTCAACCAGCCTATGTTCATATAAAAAACTTGTTATATTATTTATTATATTTGAATGTATCCGTACGGTGGGCCCCCAAAATTAATTTTACTGGTGGGCCCTAGGTACCCCAGTCCGACACTGCTGTGCAGAGACCTGCCAGAGCTCTTTAGATACGGCATTGCCGGACGGTACCGGAATACCTGCCAGCCCCATTGACTATAATGGGGTCCACCAGAGATCCGGACGCTATCTGGCAAATATGCCGGGATTCAGCTGGACAAATGCCGCTGTTTTATGTCTGGCCGGTTCCTGGCATTATATGCCGACCGGAACACTTGGACGCAAGTGTAAATGAAGCCTTACTAACTCTGTTTCATAGAATCAAACCTGCACATCTTGAGTCACTTCTCTTTCCAATGCTGGTTTCTGTAAATGTACATTTTCTCTATGTGCCCGCTGTATGGGGCAGTCTCTTCCTGGTCTGAACTTCATGCTTTGTGATTTATAAAATCCAATGTTTCCCTTTTCATTGAGAACCTTCCTCTTTGCCTCCTGTTTAAAGGGGTTGCCCCCCGAAAAATATTCTACAGTATTGAAACCGTCACTTGGATCTGAATACTTTTGTAATTGCATGTATTTAAAAATTTTGTATAGCCACTAAGCTATTTAATAAAATGTATCTGTATAGCTCCACCTGCTGTTTGTTTTTTCTAATTTCTTTGTCCTGCTCACTGAGAAGGCCGCACATGCTCAGTTTCATCCTTCAACTGCCTCCTGAGCTGTGATAGGGAGAGCTGAGACAGGCCTCCTGAGCTGTGATAGGGAGAGCTGAGACACGCCTCCTGAGCTGTGATAGGGAGAAAGCTGTAGCAGAATGGAAACGCCCCCTTACCTGCAGCAGAAAGGACCTGTTAGCTTGATATAAATCTAGCAGAGCAATGAATGGAGAGATCACTGGATCCATATGAGATACAGGGCTGGTCTAAGCTTTGTTAGAAAGGTATTGCTATGTGCTACAGGATGTCTAACTTTCATTTTTTACATAAGTCATGGGAGAACCCCTTTAGTGTTTTACACTAGATGGATTTTTTGGTGAACATTTACACACTTTTTAGTCTGCAGGTTTTACAGAGCTATATATGTCAGTGTGTGTTCTAGTGCAATTTGCTAGCTGATGGACACACCGTGGTCTATGAAGGCTGATAAAGCAGGGAAGGGGAAGTCAGACAAGAGTTGAATGAGTCAAGCAGTAGAATTGAGAATATATTAGATTGGCACATGCCATAGAGACAGCCCAAACAGCTGCTTGTTCTGCCAGTGAGACAAGGCGACCCAAGGCAGCCACCAGTCCCATCAGATCGGTTCCTCTTATGTGAAAGTAGATGCTTTGGACAGCCACTACCTAACTTGCCAGGAGTCTTTTAGTTTTAGTTATTTTGCCATTGCGGCATAGAACTCGCTGTTTCCTAAACTGTTTGAGTCCCTTTAATGAGTCTTATAATGCCACATTGTCATGCAATTGCTGGAATGTGAAATAAATTGCCTGGAATAAGCGGATTCTCATCGAGTCATCTCTAATTTATAATATTTGAGTGTGTCCCCTGAGAGGAGTTAGTGCGCCTGCATGAGGATTCCTCCGCTGGTAAACAACTTTTTATTTCCATGATGTAGACATATTTCTTTTGTTGTCTTCTAAACTTGAGAAGTAATTGAGAACATTTCTGCTGCCTCTATCTGTAGGGAATGAAGGTGCCTTTGATGTCAGACGGATAGGCTGTGCATGGTGGGTCAATCTAGATGAGAACTTTACAACCACCAAGTATGAAGAGCTGCTCAATGTCGACTGACCAGCGTAGGATGGAATATCTAACCATCTTCGCTCTCTTAGTAAATTAGGTTAAAATATAATTCGTAGCAGTGCTAGAGAAGAGCAAGGTTCCTGCTGAACTCATTCATGGAGTAGGTCATAATGTTGTGCATGGGTACAATAGGCCTTAATGCGTTATCATCTCAACCACGAGCCTATGGATTCATTTTGTCAAGGATTATGTTTTAACCAATTGAGGCCACATTAGTCCACAGATATTTTTCCCTTTGGGAGGAGATAGGATGCAAAGTTGCTGTATGTTGAGAATCCATGTTGGTGGTTGATGTCATAGTGATATCATAGTCCAACCATTACTTATCTCAGAGCTCGAGGCTACTGTGTGTTACATATGCTTAAAGGGGTTGTCCATCAAGATCATCCCCTGTTGTACCAGAGTCCCCCTCAACAAGTGATGTTTAAGGAATTGACAAACAGTTGAGGTGCCCAATGAAGCCTCAACCAGCCAGGTATTTCTTTAGTATTACAAGGTGGCCATGTCATATAAGGACGGATCGAGTCCACCAGGTCTGAGCGGCTCTCCTTCCGAATGTATAGAGCAGAGTCCAGAGCAGGATGAGCCCACCCTATGACTTCAGAGTATGACCTAATGGAGCATATGGATGTCATACTCCGATTCTGACTCCTTAGTCAACTAAGGCTACTTTCACACTAGCGGCACGGACCTCCGGCAGACTCTTCTGTCGGGTGAACAGCCTGCCGGATCCGTCCTGCCGCTAGTGACCGTGTGCCCCCGGACTGCCGCTCTGTTCCCATTGACTATAATGGAGGCGGTGCGGAGTTCCGGCGGAGGCACTGCAGCGCACGGCGAGAGGCTGCCGGAATAAATGTCGGACATGTCGTAGTACATATATTCATGAGATAATCCCTTTTTTGTGGTCAGAGTTGCATGTGCACTCATGGCAGAAATGCTTCAGGAGGAATGGAGAATGACATGGTGCCCATTTAGGCTTGCTTCTCCTGGTACAGTCCTCCAGTAGGATGTTCCTCAATAGAATGCATTCTCTGCATGTTTGCAGGGTTCAGCCAGATCTCCTTCAGACCCCATTATAGTTAATGGGGCTGGATGGCATTCCGGAAGCTTCGGGTAATGCCAGATCCGGCAGGCTGTTCCCATCCAGAACAGCCTGACGGATCTGTCAACGCAAATGTGAAACAAGCCTAAGCTGCCCACTATTCTGGGTAATAGAGATGGAGTTTTCATGACGTTGAATGTACAGGGACTGTCTAGTATAGAAAACCTTGCATCTGCCACAACCAGTGACTACTGTCATTATCTCTACTACATGTGTGCACATTGTGGTCACCAATACAAGAAGTCATTGACGGCTGCGGAGAAGAGGGATTAATGCACCGTAACAGGGGGCAAGGGATTCAAAGGGCTATTCAATTTGGAAATCTATAGCATACCCACAGGATATGCAATAAATGTCCGATAGATGTGGGTATCGCCTCTGGTGACTCGGTCCTATCTCAAGAACGGGACCCCGTCACGCCCTGCCGTGAAAGGAGCAGTGGCTGTGCATGCATAGCTATCTCAATTCGATTACATGGGACTTCTGAAAACAGCGGAGCATGCTTAGGGAGAGTTCACATCACCGTTATTTTTCTGTTCTTCTGATCCGTCAGAAAAAAATTAAAATTATGAAAAATAAACTGATCCTGTAAAAAAGGGGATCCTGTGCATCAGTTATGAACATTTGGCATACTGCATGCATGACTTTTTTCCCCATGTAAAATAACAGACATGGCTCAAACGGATGCAAAATGTGCATAACTGATGCCCAGGATCAATTTTTTTTTTACATGATCCGTTTTTTTTTTAAAGTTTTTTTTTATTATTCTCTTTTATGACGGATCAGAAGAATGGGAAAATAACAGTGATGTGAAATCTCCCTAAGCATGCTCCGCTGTTTTCCGAGGCGAGTGACGGCGTCTCGTTCTTAAAACAAGAGCAGTTCCCAATGGTGCAACCTACATCTATTAGATATTAATGGCATATCTTGTGGATAAGCCATAAATATCCAGATGGGACAACCCCTTTAATTTTAGATTACAGAAAAGCGGTTTAGTAATAAATATACTGATTGTTCCACATGGGTTTTTAAAATGGAGATTTCATTAACGTTAGCGCTGATTATATCTAAACAGGACTTGAAACATAAAATTACAGCAGAATTTATTTGTCAGCATTTTTGGTTGCTTCCCCTTGGAACGCCACTAAATGGATCATTTTATGGCAAGGGAATTTGTTTCTTTTATTTCTTCTACAACTAATTAAAATAAATCTGCTGTAAAGTGTTGCTGGGGAATTCTTATACATTGCTTTAAGTGAGCAGCGAAAGTCTTACAAAATGTTGGATACCAGAAATATAATTTTTTTTTTTATTTAAATACCGTATCACCACAATTTGTATTTAAAGGGCTTCTCTGGGAATAAAAAAAATGAAAATACTTAAATATTACAGTACTTTATAATAAATATATTCCCATATATATACCTTTCATTATTTATAATGGTTTATTTTGTTTTGGGAGCAATCATCAGGGGAAACAAAATGGCCGCCATCCTATTAGTTCACACAAAACCTGTCCTAATTATACAGCAGGACAATTTACCTTACAACACTGAGGTAAAAAGCTGCTTCATCCTCCTCTGAATTATGATCCTGAATACAGCGGATAATAACTTTAGCCGAATCTCTGGGAAATTTTGTACAGAGAGGACGGACAGGACAGACTGTGGTGGTAATGTGTTGCTGTGGTAATGGAGACTGCATACAAATGATGCTGCTCATCAGCTACACCCCACAATCCTCTCATGTCTCCTCATCATCTCCATTCCCCCAGAGATTCATCTGGACCATAACACCTGACAAGCAGAGCAGAGAGGAGGATGAGGCAGATGTTTACCTCAGTGTTGTGAAGTAACTTGTCCTCCTGTAAGATTAGGACAGGTTCTGTGTGTACTAATAGGACGGTGGCCATTTTATTTCTCCTAATGATTGCTCCCCAGACAAAACCATTATAACTAATGAAAGGTATTTAGGAATATATTTATCATAAAGTAATATTTAAATAATTTTTATTTTCTTAATCCCCAGAGAACCCCTTTAAAGGGCAAGAGATAAAAATCTGAGTATAGAAATGTAATTCACAAGTTTCAGTTTTGAAGCTCCCATAGGGTTTATCCAGGGGTGCACCACCAATGAGGTGAGGTGAGGCGATCGCCTCAGGCAGCACCAGGTAGGGGGCAAGAGAGGGATGCCTGGGTAAAAATGGGGATATGTCCAGGTTCAGCTCTGAACCCGGAAAGCCCCTTTAATTTATTCTGTGGTGGCGCTGCCATAAAAATTAACACTTGCTGCTAGAGTTCCCCACAGATTATGGCTGATCGCTGGGCATTTTGTGATCTTGCTATCAAGGTACCTTTTAAACAATGGTTGCTTCTCCAAAGCAGATAACTTTGCTCTGGTAACTCTGGTTTGCATCAAAATAATCATTTATGAAGGTTGCTGTAATTTTTTAATATGTTTCTTTTGCCTTTATTGCCCCTGTGTTCCATTCTGGGCTACAGTCACTTGACCATGTCCATGCTGCTCTTTCTTATTTCCTGTGATATTAAAGGGATTTTGTCACCTCGTTTTAGCCTATCACTGCTCCGCCCATGGACTTAAAGGGATTCGGTCACCTCGTTTTAGCTTATAGAGCTGCGGACATGCACGGCTAGATCGCCCCTAGCATGTCCGCAATATACCTGTCCCATAAAGCTGTGTCCTTTTATTGTGCTTAAAAAATGATTTTAGAGATATGTAAATGAGCGTGGTAAGGTGCCGCAGGGGCTGTACTAACCTTCTTGGAGCCCAGCCACGCCCCCCTGTGAAGGAGCCCAGCACCGCCTGCATCCTCCGAATCTCCTCCTTTCTTCAGTTACATTGCCGTAATGAGCAGTGCCGGTATAGTGTTCCTTCCCTGTGCTGGCATCAGCCTCAGCGAAGGAACTGCGCATGCGCAAGCTCGCGCATTGCGAGATTACGGCAATCTAACTGTGAAGAAAGGAGGAGATTCTGAGGACGCAGGCGGAGCAGGGATCCTTCACAGGGGGGCGTGGCTGGGCTCCAAGAAGGTTGTAAGAAAAGAAAAAAGAGAAAAGGAACATCAAAAGAATCTTCTCTTGCAGCGCAATCCTTTTTTCTTATTACTTCATTCAACTGACTTTTCCCACATTGTCCTAGGATGTGCAGCGCTTGAGGGGACTAATTTCCTATACAGAGTTTTTTGTGTTTTTATTCTTATGTCATTCACTATCTATCTACTATTAATTTATTATTTATCTATCAATATATCTATTGATCTATCTGTCATCTATCTATAATACAGTTGCAAGAAAAAGTATGTGAACCCTTTGGAATGATATGGATTTCTGCGCAAATTGGTCATAAAATGTGATCTGATCTTCATCTAAGTCACAACAATAGACAATCACAGTCTGCTTAACCTAATAACACACAAAGAGTTAAATGTTACCATGTTTTTATTGAACACACCATGTAAACATTCACAGTGCAGGTGGAAAAAGTATGTGAACCCCTAGACTAATGACATTTCCAAGAGCTAATTGGAGTGAGGTGTGAGACAACTAAATCCAATCAATGAGATGAGATTGGAGGTGTTGGTTACAGCTGCCCTGCCCTATAAAAAAAACACACCAATTCTGGGTTTGCTTTTCACAAGAAGCATTGCCTGATGTGAATGATGCCTCACACAAAAGAGCTCTCAGAAGACCTACGATTAAGAATTGTTGACTTGCATAAAGCTGGAAAGGGTTATAAAAGTATCTCCAAAAGCCTTGCTGTTCATCAGTCCACGGTAAGACAAATTGTCTATAAATGGAGAAAGTTCAGCACTGCTGCTACTCTCCCTAGGAGTGGCCGTCCTGTAAAGATGACTGCAAGAGCACAGTGCAGACTGCTCAATGAGGTGAAGAAGAATCCTAGAGTGTCAGCTAAAGACTTACAAAAGTCTCTGGCATATGCTAACATCCCTGTTAGTGAATCTACAATACATAAAATACTAAACAAGAATGGATTTCATGGGAGGATACCACAGAGGAAGCCACTGCTGTCCAAAAAAAACATTGCTGCACGTTTACAGTTTGCACAAGAGCACCTGGATGTTCCACACCAGAACTGGCAAAATATTCTGTGGACAGATGAAACCAAAGTTGAGTTGTTTGGAAGAAACACACAACACTATGTGTGGAGAAAAAGAGGCACAGCACACCAACATCAAAACCTCATCCCAGCTGTGAGGTATGGTGGTGGGGCATCATGGTTTGGGGCTGCTTTGCTGAGTCAGGGCCTGGACGGATTGCTATCATCAAAGGAAAAATGTATTCCCAAGTTTATCAAGACATTTTGCAGGAGAACTTAAGGCCATCTGTCCACCAGCTGAAGCTCAACAGAAGATGGGTGTTGCAACAGGACAACGACCCAAAGCATAGAAGTAAATCAACAACAGAATTGCTTAAACAGAAGAAAATACGTCTTCTGGAGTGGCCTATTAATATACCTGCCTAATATCTATCTATCTAATTATCTATCTATCTATCTATCTATCTATCTATCTATCTATCTATCCGTCTGTCTACCTACATACACATGTAGAGTAGTAAATATGAATATACAGTATGAAATATTTTTTGCATATATTACTAGGGGCATGTGCCATCTTCCTCACTTTCCAGCAGCCTGTAGGTCTCTTTTCCCTTCTTGCCGATTTGTAGAATTCTCCTCAGTTGCAGTAATAGTAAAATAATCATTGGGAGGTTGGGGGTTAAGCTGCAGCAAGTTCTCCCCTTCATTTCCTATGTGCTGTGAGAGGGGAGGAGAGAAACTTTCTACAGGTTACTATCAAGTCATGGTATGTTTGAGGTTACATATTAGAGTTGCATTCTAAGTAACTATTTACTATAATCTTAAACATCAGTGCACGCTGGAACTTTACTTGGCTATCCTTTATTTCTGAAAGGAAAGCATCTGCCTAGAAACAGATAACTAACTACCTGTGGCATCACTGTCTCGTTCTTCACTGGTTTCATACTATTGCTTTCTAGGACAGTGAAGGATCATTTATCATGTGCTAATCCACACCTGACGCCGCCCTAAACTACAATCAGCCGTCATTAATAATGCAGATCAATTGCAATTAACTTTAAAGCAGATTAATTTAGAAGTGAAAACACTGGCAGCATGGGCATACATAAACTCCAAAAGATTTTACATTCCACTAAAAGTTTAATGTACAAAATAATTAGCAAGTTAAATTGTGCTTAAGAGAAGAAATAAGAACATTTAGTCTTTGTTAATTGGACCAATGAGTGATGTCATCGTTTTATATTAACACAGATGGCCCGATACAGCGTTGCAGTGTTACATATCTTCCCAATTTGAAAGTTTAATTTCCTGTCGGGAAAATGGAGAAAAAATTCTCGTTAGTCCCCTCATCAATTATTTCTGCACTTTTACTTTCAGTAATTGTCTTATAAGTCCTTAAAGGGACTTTTTGGTGTAGAAAATTTAAAGGTGTTGTCCCAGAATCAACACTTATCACCTATCCGAGTACATCGTTAGGCTATCTTCACCAGTCTCATAGACTCTGAATGGAGTGTCAGCATGTCCAGTATTCTGGATCATCGCTCCATTCAATGCAACCCGTTGTCTGACAGCTTCTTCAATTTTTAACACTCTTTTTGGAAGTTCTACTTTATAGAGGGTTGTCCAATAGAGATGGCCTTGCGGTTTTCGCCCGGCGGTCGTTTCGCGGTGAACTTTGCGTGTTCGCATTCGCCGAACGTGCGAACATATTGAGAAATTTGCGCCCGCCATATTCTTTTACATTGAGAAGAACTTTGACCCATGATACATCCATCAGGTGGTACAGGACAGCCAATTGAGACGTTTCAGCACATGGACATGCCCCCTACCTTATAAATAAACCTGATCTGGCCGCCATTTTACATTCAGTGTTTTGCCAGTGTAGGGAGAGGTTGCTGTGTGGAGCAGGGACAGACTGTTGGGGACACCCGCGGCTCCACATCCGCATTTGCAGATCCACATCCGCATTTGCGGATCCACATCCGCATTTGCGGATCTGCACTTCCTCATCAGTGCTTCCGTTTCCGCAAAAAAATAGAACATGTCCTATTCTTGTCCGCAATTGCAGACAAGATTAGGCATTTTCTATTATAGTGCCGGTGATGTGCGGTCCACAAATTGCGGAATGCACATTGCCGGTGTCCGTGTTTTGTGGATCCGCAAAACACTGACGGACGTATGAATGGACCCTCATAGTAACATTATTAAAGGTTATGTTTTATCTTCATGTATATTCTAATGGATTGCCTTCCTTGTACAATGTTATAATATACTTTCTATGTTAGACAGTATATTATAGTGCATTTGTATTGTGCGGCAGTTGTGTGCGGTTCTGCTGCGATACTGCAGGTATATAGAGGGACAAGCGTTATTGGAACAAATCATTTCTACTGGTGTGATATACCAGTCGTCCCCCCAAAAAAACAGATTGAAGCGGGGTGTTATATACCAATATACTTTCTTTATAGTGCATTTGGGTACTGTAAAGTGCATTTGCGCGTATGCGAAAATTATTTTGCCGATATTTCGCATTGAAAAAAAAATTATAATGGAGATCGCAAATTCGAATAATACATCTGGTATGTCACTGTCCATGTTGTGGGACTATTTGTGCACTTCTAGTAATTATTTCTTGGCTGCAAATATGAGCTGAAGTTTTTCAGGTTCGCCTGCCATTAAAATGAATGGAACCCGCCGTGAACTTGCGGTTCGCGAACAGTCCCGGCAGATGTTCGTCCATCACTATTGTCCAACATTCAGGATCCTAATCTGACAGCCAGAGTGTAGAATGGCTATAAAGAGGGTCTGTTAGTCTGGAGTACCCAGCATACATGTGTTTTACACAGGTAGACTATTCATTTCATTGCGTAATGTGTAATGCTTAATTTCACCTGTGGCGGCGCTGCAGGGAAAATGCACACCTCATGCCTGGTTATCCCCTAAATTATAGCTGATTGCTGGGGGACTTCCTGTGATCAAGTTATTGTAAAACCATTTAAAGCCTCTGTTCAGCTTTTTATAAGATATACATTTGTAGGACAGCTTGGTTGCCTCTTGGCGGCCATTGTCAGTCACCATGCTTACCCATACACCTGAATTATCCCCTAATATCTCCTGATTCCAGATCACTACACAGGCAGAATTGTCCTTCAGGATGTTATGAAACCAGGGGCGTACACAGATATCATAGGACCCCCCATAGCAAAACTTTGTAAGCCCCCCCTTCCCAGTGAAATTTCTCACAAATGTACAACTTTTTTTTGTGAGTGGATAAAATATTTTATTTTAAAAAAAGTAGCTTGTCCCCCCCCCCCCCCCTCCACTTTACCAGACTCCTGTATATTAGAAAAAATGGAACTGGTGCAGCCACCACTAGGGGGAGCTCAGTGCATAGGAACTTATACAGTTACCATTGAATTAAAGCAGCTCGGTCACCGGGATCAGCCCTATTAAGGCCCCATTCAAACAACCATATTTAAGGTCCACATCTGATCCACATTTTTTGTGGATAGGATGCAGACCTATTTATTTCAATGGGTCTTCAAAAAATGTGGACAGCACACAGTGTGCTGTCCACATCCGTATGTCCGTTCCATAGCCCCCTAAAAAAAAAGACAGAACATGTCCTATTCTTGTCTGTTTTGCGGACAAGGAAAGGCATTGTTACAATGGATCCGAATGCAACATGGCAGTCACACGGACGTCGGTCATGTTAGCACAGAAAAAAACATGTATCTCTACATGGTAATGCTATAGTTTATTGGTAAGTGATCTGTCATACATGTAGAAAGTTTAGGTCCCCAGAGGGGTTTATATAAACTTTGTTTTCTGTTTATTTTTTTCTCTATTATTTAAACCATAATAAAAGGCTATACTATAATAAATAAGATATAATCATAAAATAATAATAAAAGACCGTACTACTGTATATTGAGAATAGTGTTTTTTTCTTCGAAACATGAAACCTATAACTGCTTTATTCACAGGCAATATATGATTATAAAGAAACCAGTAATGTTATATTAGGCGTATCTCTGGCACAGATTGCGGCGCAGAGGTCTAAAATCGTCAACTTTTCCCCATTAACGGCAGGTCTAAAAAAGGGGCGCGTGGCGTGGGCGTGGAAGGGGACGCGCCTGCAGGCCCCTCTCATTTACCATTTTCTACGCCATTTTCGGCGTAGAAAATTGTCTAAATGAAAGACAGCTCGGAGCTGTCTTACATTTAGAAGCGGCGGTGGATCCGCTGAAGTTATGGCGAGGCCGGCACCTCTACATATTTCCGAAAGATCCACCGCAGCTATAGGGGATATTAAGACCAGTGTCTAAAACGTCTGTCTTAATAAATGACCCCCCATAGTCTTTTTTATTATGGGTTAAATGTGGAAGAAAAAAAATATCTGAAGAAAAAACCCTTAGGCCCCTTGCAGACGAGCGTGTCCGGATTAGGTCCTGATGCGTTGCAGATGCGTTAATTGATAACTGCGCGTCATTCAGTTTTGCCTGCGATCGCGTTCAGTTTTTATCGCACGGGTGCAATGCGCTTTGCACGCGCGTGATAAAAAACTTAAGGTATAAAATAACAACAGCTCTTAGCAACCATGCTCGAAAAATGCATCGCATCCGCAAGCAAGTGATTTTCACACAGCTCTATTCACTTCTATGGGGCCAGCGTTGCGTGAAATTCGCAGAATATAGAACATGCTGCGATTTTCACGCAACGCACAAGTGATGCGTGAAAACCAACGCACATGTACGCAGCCCCATTTAAATGAATGGGTCCGGATTCTATTCGTATCACGCATTGTACCTGGATGGAATACTCGCTTGTCTGAAAGGGGCCTTACAGTCTCTGACAGGATTCAAACCTGGGATCTTTACATGCAAAACCAACATTTATCACCAAGCTATAACATTACCACATAGAGACACGCGTCTTTTCTATGCTTGTAAACTGACACATATATTACTGGTGTCTTTATAATAATATATTGTGCTGGTAAATAAAACAGTAATATGTAGATTAACTTTCTGAGCAGATCTCAGTGTGGTGAAGCTATAGTACATAGTGTATATGATATTTAGATGCTAGGACACAGCTCTGCCCTCAGCATGTCTAGCCCTGTCAATCAAGGGGAGGGGGTAGTGTGCACAGCACAGGGGTCGTTAAAGAACAGTGCTCAAATTATTCAGCCCTGTCTCCTGGTGCTCCAATTACTCATTTGCATATTAATAAAATGCAGATATCTCTGCAGCTGTTTAGCATACAGACAAAAGAAAGGTATAGTTTTAATCAGCATGATGAGCCCTACCAGGCAGTATGTCTGGTTTAATAGGGTTGATCCTGGTGACAGAGCCGCTTTGAATAAGAGCTGTAAAATGTATTTGCACTGAGCTCCACCTAGTGGTGACTGCAGGAAAATGGTGTGGAATGATGTCAGGAAGAAGGAGGAGTTCAGGTCCTCCATTACCCTGGGTCCCATAGCAGTCATGTGTTCTGCCTCCAGGGTAAGTACGCCAGTACTGTAAGTGACAACCACAGCTGTCGTAACGGTCAAATGGTTTGCTGCCCAGATTCTCCAGAATCAGATGTATCTGACAAGTAGAATTTGACAAAAGAGATCAATTCAAGGACTTGGAAACAATTGCAAACAATGAAGATTTACTAAGCAAAATTCATCAGGATCATTACCAAAGACATTTTTTCAATAGACTCCAAAAGGGTTGACTCTAGTTGCGACACCAGGAAGAGCAGCTCAGGAGCACAAACTTCTGCTCTGAAGTACTGTGTGGCCAATAAGATCTTATATTATAAACATCTTTATTTTTTATTTTTTTATATGAAGCCAATTTAATTTTTGCTACAGCTACATACCTGCCCCCACAGATAAAAGTTCACCCAGGGAGACAGGAGGAAAGTTTAGAATTTTTTGCGCTGTATTATTTTTTTTCCTGGTTGGCAGCAATTTTATAGATTTCATGTCCAGATTTGAAGATCAGGAAATCGAGAAAGTTATGGAACTGGAAAAGACAGTGAGAAGGGTCATCGAAGGGCAGAGCTTGTGTAGGAATAATTTAGAAGAATAACTGTATGTCTCCGGGTGTCTGACAGATCACTGCCTTTTATTCCATATGGACGAAGCTTGCGTGCCAGGGAGGATGTTTGCAGGATGCTGACTGAACTCATTGGGGAATATCCTGATCGGAGCAGAGATTACGGCAGAGTTTACAGGGTCAAGTTGTGAAGCTTTCTCGTTTTCTCTATCAATTTTTTTTTTCTTCTGTAGAGCACTCGTTATCTTGCTACATTATCACTCAATAATCATTACTTAAAATATCCAAGAAGTGCTACTACAGATTCTATTTCAAGGCACCCCACTAGAAATGGCTGTTATGATCATGATTAGCTTCCAGCCATAAACCACCAGTGCACATTGCATGCTTGGTGTAGTAGTTGTCACATCTTTTCAGATCCCTACTCAGTTACATGGATGTGGGACCGTCTTACAATAAGGACCATGGATTGGTAAAGGTCTATCGGAGCATATGGGCAGAATTGTGTTGGGGTGCCTGCTGCTTCTCTTGGAAGGAGCTAAAAGGAAAATATTTTAGGTTATTAGGTAGATGAAAACCTCACGGTGACATTGCAAAAAAAGTAACACAATTGCAAAAATCTGCCATTGCATTAGTAATAGTATAAAGAGGTAATACCGCCGTAACAGTAATACAGCCGTATAGACTTTGCCTTACAGTGCTCAAATAAAACACATGAAATGGTGGCACCAAATGGTGCCTAAATGATATTGTCATAGGCCCAAATAATACCATTCAGCCGTGCCCCCAAAACAGAGCTATGTATTATTGCTAACATCATGGCTCCTATTGTAAGCCAAGATGCTGGCTATTAGAGATGGCCTTGCGGTTCACCTGGCGGTCGTTACGTGGCGATCTTTGCTTGTTCGCGATTCGCCGAACATGCGGCGATAATAGCACGCGCCATATTTTTTTGCATAGCGCCGAACTTTCACCCATGAAATGTAATCAAAATGCACTGCTTTAATGTCAAATTACTGACAGTGATCACGAGTTCTTCCTCAACGTCGCGAAAATTGCTGCCAACCATCTTTTCTGATCGAATCCAACTTCGGGTCGGTGGAAACCAGTTGCTGTAGTAGGCCATGTCTATTTTGCGCATGCGCGGAAATTACATTGCCGATATTTCGCAATGAAAAAAAATAATGAATGCAGATCGCAAATTCGCATAATACATCTGGTATCTCACTGTCCTTGTTGTGGGACGATTTGTGCACTTCTAGTAAGTATGTGGTGGCTGCAAATATGATCTGAAGGTTCTTCAGGTTCGCCCGCCATTAAAGTGATTGGGGCCCCATCACTACTGGCCATCTGCAAACCAACAAACAAAGACCAGGGGGGTGCCAGTGTGTGTGTGCGCTTGGCAATTGAAGCGGTATAGCTTTTTTTCTTAAAGGGGTTGTCCCATGAAAAATTTATAGCATGCTGGGTTTGGTTAGAAAATCCAAAAGGAAACTGGGGCAAACAGGAAGTCCTGTATGTAAACATCCTGCCAGGATGCAGTGATGCTGAGAACAGGGGAAGGATAGCATCAAGAACAGGTACATGGGGAACAAATGTGCAATATTTGGGATAATCTGGGCAAAAAATAAATCTCATTATGAAATCAGAGATCCTCTCAGAGAGTCATGGGTTCTTCATCCTTTTTTATAGCGTTGATTATGCCTAATTTGTCATATTGTCATTTGTATTTGGCACATTGCAAAATCCAATAACTATGAAATAACATTATTAATTATATTAGTATTATACTATATCACAACATGGAACAAGTCGCTTGGTTCATCGAGAAAGCTTTAGCATCGACAGTCTTTCTGTGCTCCATTAAGTGTTTAATTATAATTTGATGTGTTTGTTTTACAGCATGTGCAGTGTAATAAAATAATAGGGGGCAGTGTCAGGAATATTGTCATCATTTGTTTAGCAGAAGATAATGACTGTTTAATTTGCAAGAAGCTGGCAGATCCCGTGCCGTCCTCATTATCTGGGCCACGTCATCAAAATCATGGATAATTTATATCTAAAGCAAGAGAATTGTGACATTGTTTTTTTGCATAGGACATTATGAACTAACTGTGACTAACTTGTTTATTGTCGTTAATATAACAGGGGGTTCAGTCACATGATGGGACCGCTAACACTCCATCTATAGTAATGTGGCCATGACTGACAATCCGGTTCCCATAATGTGATTTCACAAAGGACAACACACCAGAGACAAGTATTTTAGACAGCGATGGGCACCGTCATGGAAGGCATAATTTTTTTTAAAAAGGGTAAAAAAATAATATTTAATGTTTGGGATTTAGGCAAGCGCTGGATTAAATGGAACCTGTCACCCAGTTTGAGACCAGAATGCTATTATGTAGCTGGGGTTTGGGGTCCCAAATCTGTCTATATCAAACTGTCTGTCCCTGTAAAGAGTTATATATTAAAGGGGTTATCTGGGAAATAGGTTATCCAGGATAGGATAACAATAGTGTTCGTGCTTCATGGTAGCAAGTCGATTTTCCCTGAAATCATGTAAAAAAACAAAAAAAAATCATACTTATGTCATTCATTTGCAAGCAACAGGCCGGCCATCGCCATCTTGAATGAAGATCTTGCACAAGATCACGTGTGGGGAGATGTATGATGTCACCACGCTGGCCGACGTCTTGACGTAATCGATTTTGCGCCAGATCTTCAATCAAGATGTAAGCAAATGGATGAGGTAAGTATGATGTAATTTTTTCAAATTTATTTTACACTGTAATATTACTATCAGATGCCGAGAACAGCTATGAAAGCGGCATCTGAGGAGTACAATTACAGAGGGACGTGCAATCGCCGCTCCCTGTCTACTACCACTACTTACAAATAAATGCGCTTCATGACGAAGTAATTCATCAACTTCGTTCAACACTAGTCATCAATATCAGTCAGAGCCCTGCCAATCAGAAGACGCCAGTCACTTAATAAAATCCGCAGCCTCTTCCTAGGCCAGTGATATCACTGTACATCGGTCACATAGCCTAGTTGCAGCTCAGCCCCATTCAAGTCAATACCAAACACAACCAATATGCAATGTACGTTGCTGTGCTTGGTAAAATCTGGTGAGCATCACTGTTCTCTAAAACAGCTTATCGGTGGGGGTGCCGGGACTTAGACCACCCCTAATGTGATAATCCTGGGGATACGTCATCATTATCATTTCCTGGATAACCCCTTTAAGATCTAACTTATTAGAAGGTGAGTCTGAGAGCAGCATCATGCGCATGCACTTTGTGCTGATGAAGCCAAGAATGTTAAACCTCACCTCACTGTGCATGTGTCCAATGTTCAGAGCATGTGCAGCGAAGCAAAGGAAAAAAATAGAATATGTAAAAAACTAATAAAAGCAGCCAAACTAGAGACAGAGAGATTAATTGCCAAAGAGAGAAAAACTAACCCTAAAATGTTCTTCAATTATATAAATGGTAAGAAGTATAAATCTGAAGGTGTCGGCCCTCTACAGAATAATGAGGGGGGAGTTGCAGAGAGCGATGAGGAGAAAGCAAAGCTATTAAATATTTTTTTCTCCACTGTATTCACTGAAGAAATTAAACTATCAGATGAAATGCAGAATGTAAAAGTTAATTCCCCATTAAAAGTGCCCTGTCTGACCCAGGAAAAAGTACAGCGGCATCTTAAAAAGATTAAAATAGACAAATCGCCAGGACCAGATGGCATACACCCTCACATCCTAAGAGAATTAAGTAATGTCATAGCAAGACCCTTATTTCTGATATTTAAGGACTCTATACTGACAGGGAGTGTTCCACAGGATTGGCACATAGCAAATGTGGTGCCAATATTCAAAAAGGGTATAAAAACAGAGCCCGGAAACTATAGGCCGGTAAGTTTAACATCTGTCGTGGGTAAACTGTTTGAATGTTTTCTAAGAGATGCCATCTTGGAGTACCTCAATGAAAATAAGTAAATAACGTCATATCAGCATGGCTTCATGAGGGATCGGTCAAGTCAAATCAATTTAATCAGTTTCTATGAGGAGGTTAGGTCTAGACTTGACAGCAGCAAATCAATGGATGTCGTATATCTGGACTTCTCCAAAGCATTTGACACTGTACCACATAAAAGGTTAGTATATAAAATGAAAATGCTCGGAAGGGGAGAAAATGTCTGTATGTGGGTAAGTAACTGGCTCAGTGATAGAAAACAGAGGGTGGTTATTATTGGTACACACTCAAATTAGGTCACCTCAGGGGTCAGTATTGGGCCCTATTCTCTTCAACATATTTATTAATGATCTTGTAGAAGGCTTACACAGTAAAATATAAATTTTTGCAGATGACACTAAACTGTGTAAAGTAACTGACACGGAAGAGGACAGTATACTGCTACAGGGGGATCTGGATAGATTGGAGGCTTGGGCAGAGAAGTGGCAGATGAGGTTTAACACTGACAAATGTAAGGTTATGCACGTGGGAAGGAATTATGCAAGTCACCCGTACATTCTAAATGGTAAAACACTCGGTGACACTGACATGGAAAAGGATCTAGGAATTTTAGTGAACAGTAAACTAAGCAGTAAAAACCAGCGTCAGGCAGCTGCTGCCAAGGCCAATAAGATAATGGGTTGCATCAAAAGGGGCATAGATGCCCGTGATGAGAACATAGTCCTGCCACTTTACAAATCACTGGTCAGACCACACATGGAGTACTGTGTACAGTTCTGGGCACTTGTGAACAAGGCAGACATAGCAGAGCTGGAGAGGGTTCAGAGGAGGGCAACTAAAGTAATAACTGGAATGGGGGGACTACAGTACCCTGAAAGATTATCAACATTAGGGTTATTCACTTTAGAAAAAAAGACGACTGAGGGGAGATCTAATTACTATAAATATATCAGGGGTCAGTACAGAGATCTCTCCCATCATCTATTTATCCCCAGGACTGTGACTGTGACGAGGGGACATCCTCTGCGTCTGGAGGAAAGAAGGTTTGTACACAAACATAGAAGAGGATTCTTTACGGTAAGAGCAGTGAGACTATGGAACTCTCTGCCTGAGGAGGTGGTGATGGTGAGTACAATAAAGGAATTCAAGAGAGGCCTGGATGTATTTCTGGAGTGTAATAATATTACAGGCTATAGCTACTAGAGAGGGGTCGTTGATCCAGGGAGTTATTCTGATTGCCTGATTGGAGTTGGGAAGGAATTTCCCTCCCCCCCCCCCCCCTTAAGTGGGGACAATTGGCTTCTACCTCAGTTTTTTTTTTTGCCTTCCTCTGGATCAACTTGCAGGATAACAGGCCAAACTGGATGGACACATGTATTTTTTTCGGCCTTATATACTATGTTACTATGTTACCGTCCTTGGTTACATTGGTGCAATACAATTGCGTCTGATGCAACTGGGAGAAATATTGGATGGGGTGCCTCATCCTACCTATGACCCTCATTTTACCATCTATTGTAGCCACATATAAGAGGGGAGAACATGTTAGCTCATGCCCCTCCCCACTTTTTTGGAATCCCCAAAGTTAGCTATTTCTGTATTTACCTGTCACATTCTCACATCATCATCCAGCAGTGCAGGCCTCTTCCATTCCAGGACCTCAGTTCTTCTGATCTGGTTGACATATAGCTATATTGAAACATCCAGCATGAGGAGGGCAGGTCCTGGGTGCCCCACGACACATGTCCTCCCTATAACCGAGCCCCAGCTATAGCTATTTTCTACTTCCTAAAAATTGTTCATAATTCCCCAATTGTTCCAGTTCTTAGTGGATTAACATAAATAAAGTAAGCTCTGCAATGTCAATTTATTTTCTCTAGGACTAGCTGAAAATACTTCAATGTATTTATATACCATGGAAATTATTTAGGCAGAAAAATTTCATTTACGTTGCCCTACAAAAGAGCTGGTGGATACTAAACTGGTTACAATGTTACAATTAGCTTTCCAGAATTGTTTGATTACAGTTCGGGGAGGATTCTGTAATCTGCTTGGCACAAACACACGCACAGAATTTATCGGCTTCCATGTTAAATGAGGTCATTTATGGAGCTTAATCTGCATACCCGACTCTCGCTGCCTCCTCCTGGCAGACATAATGGCTCATAATAGGAAAATATTGTACAAATTTAAGTAATAAGCAATTTACTCATAAATAGCAAAAAAACAATTTTGCTTATTTTTTTGGGAAACAATTATTAGTACACATTTCGAGTCTACTATTAAGAGCACAGTCCATGATGCAGGGCATATAAAATCTGAGAGAAGTCCCATTACATTTAATGAAATAGCAATTGTTTGTGAATAAAGCATATTTAGATAAAGGGAGGAATATGAGAAGAGGTTTTATGTTACCCCAAATTGGTACATTAGACTGTTACGGTGTATTGATATCATGGAAACTAAGAGCATAATAGAATAGTGATGCACAAGAAAGGTACAAAACAACATGAAGCTTCGGGGCATTCATTGTAATGCAGAAATACATTCAAGAGATTCAAAATTAGAAGCGTTTTATTGTTATACATCTATCGTTCAGACACAAAATATGTCATCCCCCGTCATCCTCCCCTGGGTTTGCTTGTGAGGTTGTAGTGTACGCAGTCAGACATACAACCCCCATGGGAGGTACCTATTTTTGTATTCTTTCTGTTTTTCAAGCAAACGCTGCGTTCTCTTAAAACAGCTGATCGGCGGGGGTGCCAGGTGTCTGATCTGATATTGATGACCTATTCTGTGGATAGGTCATCAATACTGGAAAATGGACAACCCCTTTAAAAGTATAATATAGTTTATTTATTTATTTTACACATTTACATAGCGCTTCTATATTCTGCAGCACTTTACAGACATTAGCATCCAACTGTCCCCAATGGGGCTCACAATCTAAGGTCCCTATTAGTATGTCTTTGGAGTGTGGGAGAAAACCGGAGGAAACCCACGCAAACACAGGGAGAACATACAAACTCCATGCACATGTTGTCCTTCGTTGGCTAAAACCGAAACAATGTTAGGATGAGCGAACTAGTTCTACCAGCACATGGTTATTTATTGACTTTGTTGGAAACTGCGTAGAGATGGAGAAATAGAGAAAAGGTTTTATCTAAGAAATGGAGGAACAATTCTAATTAAGCCAAATGAGTAGTGTAACAACGCAGGACATGATAGGAGTTGTAGTTGAAGGAAGTTGGTCAGCAATGTTGACCTTGCTAAACAGCAGACAGTGCTTATTATCAGGAGTAGTGAGATTATTCTGCCATGTTCTTCTCCTTAAATGGGTTCTGCCAAGTATGAAAGTAATCCCTTATCCACAGGATTGGTGGGTGTCCGACCATTGGGACCCGCACCGATCCCAAGAATAGGGGCCCCATCTTCCCGTCCTAACGCACCCTGCCACTCCATTCATTCTCTAAGGGACTGCCGGAGATGGCCAAGTATAGTGTTCAGCTATTACTGACAGTCTCATAGAGAATGAATGGAGCGCCAGGGCTTGTGCTCAGCCTGCTGCTCCATCAGGGCGGGAAGTTGGGTCCCCAGTTCTTGGGATCAATGGGGGTCCTAGAGGTCAGACCCCCACCAATCCTGTGAATCAGGGATAACTTTCATACTTGGCATGAACTCTTTACAGGTGAAGTGCGAAGTGCCTTTTGCTGTCTGCATTGAGCTGCTTCACAGCCCTTCCCTGAGTGACACCTGCAGTGGTCTTCTTGTTGGATGGTAGAGTTGTCACTCAGGACGGAGGAGCTTTGAAGCAGCTCAATCTAGAGAATACTTCACTTTGAAGCCTCGCCATTGGCAAGAGCAGAATAGAAGTTCATTTTCTCACTTCTCCTGATAAAAGCTCCACAAATGGTATGTTTGTCCTGCTCTCCCTCATCCCAACCTAGTGCTGCTTTAGCATGGTCAAAACTGCTGACAAATAGCTGGATAGCTTCCTAGGCATGTGGCCTCATCATCAGGAGACTGGACTGATTATAAATACGGTTTCTTATGATTTGGTCATATTTCTATGAATCATTGAGATTTTCTATTTGTTTCTTGAGATTTGCTACTGATAGACAGCATGAGGGGCAGAGGCTTTCAGGAGATGGTTCCCCAGGATGGACCCTTAGGGTCACTGCAAAGGTGAAGTAAAGCAAACACAATACTAACAACTGTTGGAGAGGCTGAGGACTTGGAGGCTACCATCAGCTATTTTAAACCACCACTGGAGACATGTAATGGGTGTCTCCGATGGCTTCCCTCCAGCTAAAAGGCTTCCACTTGGCTGCTTCACATCATGTAAGTTTGTTTAAGATGCATAATTCATGAAGGGTACATAACACCACCCTTGAATAACTTTCACCACTTACTAGATGGGAATAGAAGTGACAGAGCTGAGGAGCTCCTGAAATCTGAAATTATCACGCAATGTGTCCAGGGACTGTTTGCTGGAGAGTGATCTCCTCATTATTTTTAGCCTCTTTAACTTTCTAGTGTTTTCTAGGAAATTCTGTTCTCTACAGATGTTTCAGTTTTGGATCTGGATTTTTTTTTTTTATACAATAAATTCTGAATATTTTTCTATACAATAAATTTTGAATATTTGAAGAACACATATAAACCCAATCACATGTTATATTCTCTGGCCAGAAAATATATTTTACTTTTCATCAATGGCTGGAGCTCTCTTTTTTAGGTACAGAGGTGCCGATCTCTTGCACTGACGTAGAGTTAAAGGGGTTTTATGGGAGTCAGGGGCGTAGCGTGGGGGGGGCCGGAGGGGCCGTTGCCCCGGGCGCCAAATTGCAGGGGGCGCCAGGCATCCGAAATTTCAATGAGGGCTACGGGAGCCTATGGCTCCCGTCCCCTCCGTTATGCCCCATAGGCTTCAGGCCTAGTCCTGAAGCCTATAAGGCAGTAGAGGCGAGCAATTTTTGGCTTGCCCCGGGTGCTGGCAACCCACGCTACGCCACTGATGGGAGTACAATATTTATGACCATAAATATCTGATCGGTGGGGGTCCAAGTTCTGATACCCCCATCAATCAGCTGCTTGAAGAAGCCTCTGATGAGAATCGTGTGTCCTTTTCCTAGACATCAGCTTTATCTGTCACGTGGCCTAGGTGCACCTCAGTCCCAGTCAAGTGAATGTACCTGGGCTGCAATACCAAGCACAGCCACTATACAATGTACAGCACTGTGTTTGTGAGGAGACTGCAGCACTGAGACTCCAACGCATCTGATATTGATGACCAGGGGCGTAGCTAAAAGCTCATGAGACTTGGTGCAAGAGTTCCGCTTGGGCCCCCCTTCCCTCAGTGCTTGTTGGCAAGGGGCAGGGGAGCACATAGCCTTCCTGCTGCCTGAGGCAAACATTGAAAGGGCACCCCCTTATGCCAAATTCTTGACCTAACCCCTTCCCTCCAGCCAGAGGTGTAAATTGACCAGCATGCACTTTCTATAATGCCAGTATCTTATGTGGCACAAGGGTCTTTGGGCCCCTCAGGCTCCTGGGCCCGGTAGCGACTGCTACCTCTGCACCCCCTATAGCTATGCCCCTGTTCAGGGCCGTTTCTAGGACCGGACGGGCCGGGCGGCCGCCCGGGGCGCTGTCAGAAGGGGGGCGCCGGCAGGGGCGCCCTCTTGTTGTGTCAGATGTGTCTCCTGTGTCTCTCGGTTATTATTACATTTACTCTCCCGTCTCCTGCGCCCCCCCCCCCCCCCCGAGATCTCTCCTGCCGAGTCCTCTCTTACAGTGTCCGTGCGGACGGCGCTCACTTCTGACATCATGCGCCTGCTCCTCCCACTAGGTGGCGCAGGCGCGTGACGTACAGTAAGTGAGTGAGCGCCGGCGCCGCACTGCCTGCCAGCCTGTGTTACCGCCCTGAACAGTGCTGAAAAGAAGCACTGCTGTGAGAGACTGGAGTGACAGTCCAGACTCCAGAGGCGTTAAATGTGGTTAGGTTACAACACAAATTATATTATGGGGACACTGTGGTCTGTGGGTGGGTGGGCATTAATTACAATGGGGGGCGCTGTGGGAGATATCTGATTTCTGAAAATGGGGGCCACTGTGGGGGACATTAAGTTTAATAAGGTAGGATCACTATGGACATTAGAATGGAGGCTGCTGTGGGTGTCATTACTGTATAATGTCTGATAGGCCTAGTCCTGAGCTGAGTTATATTACCCTGCCCATGCCCTGTATAATAATGTCCCCTTCCATGATACCCCGTCCCCTTAGTTATATTACCCCTCTGGGGAAATATAACTAAGGTGTATCAGGGTGCATTATTATACAGGACAGGGTAATATAACTCAGAACTAGTCTAGGCCTATCAGACATTATACAGTTATAATGACACCCACAGCAGCCTCCATTCTAAATAATGTCCATAGTGATCCTCATTAAAAAAAATGTCCCCCACAGGCAGGCTCTGCGGGCGGTGGCGCTCACTCACTGTACGTCACGCGCCACGCGCATTGCCGGATACGATGTTTAGCTTTTTCTGAATGGTTACCATGGCTGCCGGGACGCTAAAGTCCTGGCAGCCATGGTAAAGTGTAGTGGGGAGCGGGGGAGCAGCATACTTACCGTCCGTGCGGCTCCCGGGGCGCTCCAGAGTGACGTCAGGGCGCCCCAGGCGCATGGATGACGTGATTGCATGTACACGTCATCCATGTGCATGGGGCGCCCTGACGTCATTCTGGAGCGCCCCGGGAGCCGCACGGACTGTAAGTATACCGCTCCCTGCTCCTACTATGGCAACCAGGACTTTAATAGCGTCCTGGCTGCCATAGTAACACTGAAAGCATTTTGAAGACGGATCCGTCTTCAAATGCTTTCCGTACACTTGCGTTTTTCCGGATCCGGCGTGTACCTCTGGCAAGTGGAGTACACGCCGGATCCGGACAACGCAAGTGTGAAAGGGCCCTTACTCACGTGACGCGCATGCTCGCCTGCTTCATTCATAAAGTAGGTGGAGCAGGCGCGTCACGTGAGTAAGTGACGTTACACCGCCGCCTGCTCTGCCTGTTACTGGAGCTTCATTGTAAGGTAAAAGCAGAAGTAAAGTAAAAGTAAAATAAAGTAAAAGTTACTGCCGGTTAAGGAATACTGCTGTGAGCGGCGGGGCCAGGGCTGTTATGGGAAGGGAGATCTGTGCATTGCACTGTTATGGGGAGGGGGATCTGTGGATGGCACTGTTATGGAGGATCTGTGGATGGCACTGTTATGGGGAGGGGGATCTGTGGATGGCACTGTTATGGAGGATCTGTGGATGGCACTGTTATGGGGAGGGGGATCTGTGGATGGCACTGTTATGGGGGATCTGTGGATGGCACTGTTATGGGGGATCTGTGGATGGCACTGTTATGGGGGATCTGTGGATGGCACTGTTATGGGGGATCTGTGGATGGCACTGTTATGGAGGATCTGTGGATGGCACTGTTATGGAGGATCTGTGGATGGCACTGTTATGGGGGGATCTGTGGATGGCACTGTTATGGGGAGATCTGTGGATGGCACTGTTATGGGGAGATCTGTGGATGGCACTGTTATGGGGAGGGGGACCTGTGGATGACAATGTTATGGGGAGGGGGATCTGTGGATGACACATATAGCATAAGATGCTATATAGTGTCATCCATAGATCCCCCCCATAGCATAGTCACCCACCGGTCCCTCTCCCCATAACATTGTCATCCACAGTTCCCCCTCCCCATAACAGTGCCATCCACAGATCTCCCCATAATAGTGCCATCCACAGATCTCCCTCCCCATAACAGTGCCATCCACAGATCCCCCTCCCCATAACAGTGCCATCCACAGATCCTCCATAACAGTGGCATTCACAATTTGTTTTAATAATTTTTCAAGTAAGATTATATAAACCCCTTTTTTGTCATTTTTAGGTTTTTTCCTGATTAATCGATGAAATTATCGACAACTAATCGATTATTCAAATAATCGTTAGCTGCAGCCCTAGTGTCATTATAACTGTATGATGTCTGATAGGCCTAGTCCTGAGTTATATTACCCTGCCCTGTATAATAATGTACCCTGATACCCCTTAGTTATATTACCCCTTGTTACCTCATGTACAGAGTCTGAAGAGGAAGAACCAAAAAAACATACTGCCCAGTGGACGGCATGTTCTTAGACGTTGCCCCCCAGCTGAAGTGGTGTCCGAGATCCCCAAGGTCCAAGCCAAGTAACTGTAAGTTTTCATGTGGAATATGTTTGTTATACACATATAGCATACACCGTGCCACACAATATACAGTATACCGCTACACTGTGTAGGGGTTATACTGTTTAATGTACAGCATGGCACAGAGGTTATATTGTTCGGCATGGTGTAACCTCCATACATTTTATGTACAGTATACAGTAATCCTTGCACTATGCCATACAATATACAGTATAATTCATACACCATGCTATACAATGTACATATCCATACACCATGCCAATATACAGCATAGTTCATACACCATGCTGTACAGCATATATTATAATCCTGTACATCCTGTATATACTTTACAGCATGGTGTATCAATAAAATAAATAAATGAATAAAAAGGTATCTCTGCATATCGCAATACTCTCGTATTTTATCTTATTTATATATACTTATTTAGTTTTTTTCAGTATGATTAACTGGTGAAAATTATTAGTGCCCCCCCATTTTTTTTTTTAAACTCGTTTTATTGAAAAAGAGTAACAAGGCACTTACACGGTACAGACAAACGCACACAGAATATGTTGCATGCAGCATACAGTGACAGGTACATCAATTATATCTGGCATAGGTACAACAGAGCACATCATTCCGTACTAAACTCGTCATATAGGACCTGCATACATTCCTGATAAATAGTACATTCCATGAGGCTCAGGAGAAACGCATATCATTCCCAGCGCAACATCTCAAGAATCCACAGACACTGCAGAACCAGGCGAGGTAGTCAGGTTAGAATCACACCACAGACCCCACACTTTTTGAAATTTCTCAGGACATTTTCTGTTCACATAAAGTACTTTTTCATACGGTATAATCTGGTTGACAAGTTTCTTCCATATGCCTACTGTAGGGTATTCCTCCGCCATCCACTTAATAGCAATCACTTTGCGGGCCATAAAAAGGGATTCGCTCAGAAGTATTTTATTATAGTGAGTCCACCCATCATTATCCAAAATACCCAGCAGGCAAACCTTGGGACACAGAGGTATAGGGCCCATTCCTAGGGATGATAAGATTGCAAGCACATCACGCCAATATGATCTGATGTGTCCGCACTCCCACATCATATGCCAGAAGTCGGCATTGCTATGAGCACACCTAAGGCAATCCGGCTGGGACATTCTCCCCATCTTATGCAGCCTGGTAGGAGTCAGGTAACTGCGGTGCAGCATAAACAATTGGATGAGCCTATTGTTAACCGAGGGTGACACACGAATCACAGCCTCCAGTGCATCCACCCATTCTTCTGCAGTGAGGTGGGGAATGTTCCCTTTCCATCTAGTCTCAGCCAGTATGGGCTGTGAGGCCATCCGCAACCCCAGCAGGTAAGTATACAGAGCTGAGATTATGCCCTTTGGTCCCTGTGATTTAATGACTCCGATCAAAGGATAGGAGGAAATGGCCCTGTTCCGGTCCCTAAATTGCTCGCGCAAGGCATGTCTGATCTGCAGATATCTAAAGAATTGAGTACGCTCCAACCCAAATTTCTCCTGAACCTGGGAGAAGGAATAGAGGATGCCATCCTTATACAAGTCCCTTAGCGCAGTTATACCTGCAGACACCCAAGTGTGAGTGCCTTCTATAGACTGCAAGTGCGGGAATAATGGATTATCCCATAAGGGGATATCATCCGGCCAGTCCTGGTATTGACGCAATTTGGCATCTCTCCAGACCTGCTGTGCCAACTTGTGAATCTGCAGCAGTTTCCCAGATACAGACTCAGCCCCCTCCAGCACCGGCCATAGACTCGACTGACCCAAATACTGTTGTAAGTAAAATTCCATGTTCAACAGAGGCTTTCCATCCACCCAGTTAACCAGAAATCTCAACTGGCCTGCAAGGAAGTATAAATGGAAGTCTGGCAGCGCTGCACCGCCCCGCAAATTAGAGCGCTGCAAAGTGTGCAAGGCAAGTTTATGTCTAGCTCTGCCCCAAACGAACTGACCCATTAGTGAGTGAAGACGGTCAAAGAAACTACGCGGTATTGGAGTACAAGCATGTTCCAATAGGTATAGCCCCTTAGGTAAAAGGATCACCTTTATCAAATTGATTCTTCCCATGATCGATATAGGAAGTGTTCTCCAAATTTTAAATTTACCAGAAAAGAAATGTTCCAGCGGGGCAATATTTTTAGTGTAGGCCTCCCTCGGCTCTCTAGTAATATAAACCCCCAAATATTTAAAATGATCCACTATCTTGAGGTTATGACAGACATCAGGCCAGTCAGAGTTCCACAAAGGCATTAGTGCTGACTTGGACCAATTAATGAGTAGCCCTGAATACTTCCCAAACACTTCTATAATAGTGATCGCCCGTGGTAGAGAGATGTCCAGTCTATCAAGAAATAGAATGAGGTCATCCGCATAGAGGCCTACTCTGTCTTCCCTCCCACCCATACTAACTCCAGAATATATTAGATCTTGCCGGATCCGAATGGCCAAGTGTTCAATGGCAATGGCAAACAAGAGGGGGGAGAGGGGGCAACCCTGCCTCGTACCTCTCTGCAAGTTAAAGTAAGCTGAAGTCGTGCCATTCACTAGGATGTTAGCTCTAGGGCATCTATATAATATCCGGATCCACTGCATGAACCTAGGCCCAAAGCCGAACCTCCCCATGACCCTCATCAAAAACGGCCACTCCAGTGAGTCAAAGGCCTTAGCCGTATCCAACGAGGCCAGGGCCCAATGTCTATCATGATGAACACCAATTTGGGCTATAACTTGGGTCCTACGAATATTACCCGAGGTCGAGCGTCCAGGCATAAACCCCGTCTTGCCCCCCCATTTTTGACTGTGTATCCTCTGGCCCCCCCCCCCCCCCCTCCCCTATATATTGCTCCTAGAGAATAAATCTTGTGTGCTGTAAAAAAATAAATATATGGTGAGACGGTTGCAAGTACTCTTCTGATATGATTTCATCGAGCAGTTTTGATTGGGGGGGGGGGGGGAGTTCTTTTTGACACTCGCCCTGAGAGAAATTTTACCTAGAAACTGCACTGCCCCTGTTGATGACCAATCCTGAAGATAGGTTATTAACATTTTACCCCCAGAAAACCCCTTTAAATTACAAAATGTAATCTGTTAGCCGTCACTAGGAGAAGCTTAAGAATTTACTGCATACCAATGTATTACTGAGCATGCACAGTATACAGTAAGCTCATGGGCTCCATCTAGTGGTGGCTACAGACAGTCAAAATGTTTGCACTTAACTCTGTGTAGGAGATTTGGAGGTCAGGCTCATAAAAGTAGAGCTCTGTCCTAGTGAATTGGCATAGATTAGATCTAGCTAAATTTAAAAGCAAAATGATGTTCAAGGGTGCACATTAACTTAAAGAAAAAGGGTCATCCAAATTTTTATCTGCCAGTTAAAATCAGATAGCAACACATAGCCTTTTTATCTAACCTGTTTTTATTTTCTGATTGTAGATTTTTTATTCTATTTGCTGAACATGATTATGGGGGTGATCATCTTGCCCGAGCTGTTCTTAACAACATTTACATAGCATTAAATGGCAGCCCCATGGTCAATAGACACAATGGTCTGGAGAGGACCTCATTGACTTCTATGGGACAGTTTTCTAGGCAGCTCTGTGACCTGTGCAGAGGTCATTGTACAAGGAAAGAATAGATAAGATTTGACAATTACCAATTGTGAATGGTGGATCCTGTCTTATCTGTACACAGAGGTGATATCTACTTATCATTACAGGAAGGATTAGAATAATATATAACTTCAGTAAAGCGATCTGTACAGACCAAGAAGTGGCGCCAATTATTTGGCTTAGTGGCCAGTGTGAAAACTGCAGGATTTTATTGTTTTTGTTTAAATATAGCTGCTGACATGGAAAATTAAAAATAACATAATCAAAAATTCTTTAAAACTATTATAAAAACGTGATTTAAACAATAGGTCATTTTCTGACTAAACATTTCCTTTAAAGGAGTTTTTGGGATTTAGTATATGGCTGGCCACAGCAGCAGCATCTTCATTTACATAGCCACTACTCTGGACAGCATGTCACCTCATAAGAAAGAGCCACAGGGGTATCGGGGGACAAGAATCGGTGAGATATGTAAATTGCTCTCTAAATTCATTCCAAGAAGACACTGCCTAATAGTAATATTGTTACTTTACAGCATTCTGGCTTTTCAAAAGGGTTAAATAAAAAATACACCAAGTCAGTGTCAATGGATTATTTAGAAACGTTAGAGGACTCATGGATAACTCTTTGATAGTGTATATTTGTGAGGCTGGACGTGCTGTTTAATCTATGAGCTTTCTGCCCGGCCATTTGCTACAGCTGTTTTCCTGTCAACAGATTTCCCACTGGTACTAAAAATATAAAAATTGGCCATTCGTCATGGTCACGATCAAAATTGGAAACAGAAGAGCGATCATCGCTTATGACGGTTCTAATGGCTTTTATATGGTGTGCTCTTGAGAATGACTGGTAGTAGTAAATAGTAAATTATAGTATTTTTGACATTTCTGTTATTTGTCAGATTTGTTTATGCAAAAGAAGTTACAAAGTAGAGTCAGAAATATCCTACAAAAATAGAATACAAAAGAAGTGTCATCTCTGTGGGTCAAAATACAAAGGACTTGCCTTTTCACTACCACATTGCACAGAACTGAATTTTTATCCAAAGCTGTATGTTTATGAGATAGATAGACAGACGGATATATAGATAATAGATAGATAGATATGAGATGGATAAATAGATAGATATAAGGGTAGATAGATAATAGATTGGCAGATAGATATGTAGATAGGACAGAAAAACAGCAGTACTAGAGCAAAAATGAACCAAACAACAAAACAGATGCATGCCTGAGGGGACTAGACTATTGCCCAATATATAAAATAGCAAAAAGGCAGCATTCTGAAATAGTATAAAAAATTCTAAAAGTTTATTCACCCATGTGGATACACTACGTTTCGGTGCAGCCTTAGAACCTTTACCTGCTTGAGAAATGTTTTATGGCTGACCCGAAACGTTGCGTATCCACATGGGTGAATAAACTTTTTGAATTTTTTATACTATTTCAGAGTGCTGCATTTTTGCTATTTTAGATAGATAGATATCGAGAGTCAGAGAAATGGATATAGAGAGACAGAGAGAGATATATATAGACACAGAAAGAGAGATATACATTGGAGAGACAGAAAGACAGATGAATAGCTAGATATGAGAAAGAAAGACAGAAAGAAATTAAGAGAGAGAAAAAAAGAACGAAAAAGAAAGAAAGAAAAGGAAGAAAAAGATGTGAATAGATAGATATGGAGATAGATAGGCAGATGAATATAAATAGACATAATACATTTTATAGACACATACATGTCTATGTATCACATGGCTTGTCACGCAACCACCACATGAATACATTAAAAAGTTTTCAACAAACCTAAAACAATTAACAATGAGACGCGGCAGAACAAATAATGGTTTTATGCGCTTTACACAAAATGTGACTTTATTGGTAAGCAGTTTAAATGACAAAATGATTTGTAATTTATGCACCTGCAATTACTGCCAAAAAATCCCAACAGAAGAATAACTTTCTAATTAACGGATGCAATCTTTCCATCTTGGTAATACTTGAAATGTTAAAACTAATGTTCCATTTTTATGTGAGCCATTGAACGCTCTGGGAATTTCTGAACAAAAACCTTGGTATGAAAGAGAATTGGATTTCAAGACTTTACGATTGTGATATGGGTCTGAGTGCCATTCTCCGAGGGAGTTTGAAACCGAGCACTGAGGAGCAGCGATAATTAAAATTCTGCTGTTTGTGTGGATATATTTTGATATATGCGCACCACACGACGCTCAAGGTTGACTCCTTTTTGAAAATATTAAAACATATTTTGTGTTATTTGATTCGTTTGTCTTTTGTTCGTGGTTTGTGTTTAATAATAGAAAAAGAGCACAAGTAACAAAAGATATTTCACCAGGGGGCACTATGGCTCACTCAGCAGCACTCCGCTCCTGGATCTTTTCATGTTATCATGTTTGTGCGTTTTGTTTTGTTTGTTTTTTTCAAAATTTTTCCAACTCTTCAAAAAACATATTAAGCGCGTTTTCCTGCTTTTTAATAATTTTTCATTCCGCCCAAACCCCACTCCACCCCATGCCAGAAATGTGGAGGAAAACATACTTGCCTGCTTCCCTCCGCTCAGTTACAGCTCCTTCGGTCCACCTCTGTGTTCACCATACATCGGTCTCCATTCGTGAACATCTGACACATGGACGTCAAAGCCACCTGGCCACCTCAATGATGTGTCCGCCAAGTGGCAGGTGACAGCGGGGAGTAGGTAAGCATACTTGCCTCCCTCTACAGGTCCAGTGGAGGGAGGAGAATGAGAATTTGTTAAAAAGCTGGAGAACCCCTTGAAGGGTATTTAGGTTCCCATGAAATTGACAGTTATTTTAGTGTACCGGCTAACACAGACAGTGGCACACAGGTTCCTACATCTCCACAGCAGGCCTTGTGGAGTGTAATATCTGTTCTTTTCAGTGGCCATCGTCCAGAATGTATGTATGTAGGTAGGTCATAAACACTTGGTGCACAATGGTGCCCCTTATAAATAACTGTCAATTACTAAGACCGCCCACTGGACTCCTAAGCAGAGAAAGAGCAAGAATTTAAATACACTAAATATTTTCCCACAAAGCTCAGTATCAATCTGTTCATCTCCTCCTGGTCTATAGTATACTGCCCGCAGATTGCACTGCATTTTCAATTTGATGAGTTCCCTTTAATCTCATCACACATTTATATTTATTTAGCTTTTTCATACATTCTTTGGGGTGTCCCTCACCCCCTGCCACCTACATCCCTCTTCCAGAGGAGCCATGTGCAGTAGATTTCAAGCTCTAGTGAATGTGTGGGAGGCAGCTAAGGTAAGATGGATCTCCCTAGCTTGGAGAGGTGGCAAGCTGGTCAGAGTAGGAGAGAATCTACAACACAACTCATTCTTGTTCTCTTTTTTATATGGCTGATTTTGGCACACTCTTGTACTTAAAGAGGACCTTTCACTACTGTACAAACTAAAAACGAACTAGATCAGTGGGCAGAGCGGCGCCCAGGGGTCCCCCTGCACTTACTAGTATGCCTGGGCGCCGCTCCGTTCGCCCGGTATAGGCTCCGGTGTCTGCGCTCCCTCTGACTGATTTCTTGTAGGAGGCGTGTCCCTTGCTGCAGTGCTGGCCAATCGCAGCGCACAGCTCATAGCTCATAGCCAGGAGCGGCGCCCAGGCATACTAGTAAGTGCAGGGGGACCCCTGGGCGCCGCTCTGCCCCCTGATCTAGTTCGTTTTTAGTTTGTACAGTAGTGAAAGGTCCTCTTTAAAGTCTATGGACACCATAGGAGGTAATTTTAATATATTTTTTTGTTGTACTCATTTTGGTCAAATTTTTTTTTTTCATTGGTCTTTAATTAAAAATGTCACCCCCTTTCTCTGTACAGGATTGAGATTCTCTAGTACCAGGCTCTGTGTTTACACTGTGTACCATCAGACAGCTCAGCTGACGGCTCATGTGAAGCCTTATCTCTGATCTCCTGAGAGCTCATAAACACTGAATATAGCTCAATTGTGGCTTAAAACAAAGGGTATATTACATACAGCAGGGATCAGCAACCTTCGGCACTCCAGCTGCTGTTGTAACTACAACTCCCAGCATGCAAACATGCTCGGCTGTTGTAAAAACTCCTATAGAAGTGAATGGTGCATTCTGGGAGTTGTAGTTTCAGAATATCTGGAGTGCCGGAGGTTGCTGATCCCTGACATACAGTGATACAGCAGGCGATTATTGGGAGGGACGCATTCCTTCCGGGCAATCACCTGCTTGGTACATGTAGAGATCTCCTCCATAGTATGGGGAGGAGCAATCGCTAATGTCATTACTCGTTCCCATATTAACTAGTTGTTTGCCGGCAGCAGATCGTGATTGGACAGCATGATCTGCCGCCGGCAAACAATAATTTTTATACCAGTTTATACGTTCTCATTGCTGCAATGCTGCCATTTTAAGCAGACATAAGAAAATTTATAATTTCACAGCAGCCTGACAATCGCCCCCGGTAGGCATTTGTAACCTCTACCTGGCTTTACTTTGGGATTCTCAAATTGCACAAGTGTGAGATATCGCACATTACCCATATGTTATCCTTAGACTAAATTAAAGGTGACAGAATTGTACTGAAGAGATTAGACAGCTGCCATAACCTGCAGTCATTCCCTATTGAGGCATGTAGAGGGGGACAGGTCACTAAACTGCAGTTTATCAATGTCATATAGTCTACAATATGAAATTACATATAAGGAAACATAGAGAAAGAGGTGGATTTCCCCACCGTAAAAATCATCCAGTCTCAGAAGTAAATATAGGGCCGCAATATGGAGCTATAATGTGCTCATGTTCATAGTAGTTTCTATAGACTCCCGAAAGTACTGAATCTCCCAATGCAATTAGTTGCAGTCTATGGGATTTATGATCTAATGATTGCATGTTCAAATCCTTTAACCCCTTAAGGACGCAGGGCGTACCGGTATGCCCTATTTCCCGAGTCCTTAAGGGGTTAAGGAGACTTAAGTGTAAAAACAATATACGGTATATATAATATGAATAATAATATGAATAATGATAATAAAAAATAAATAAAGATAATATGGACCATCAAGTCCCAAAATGCCCGAACTATTAAAATATAAGCACATTTATCTCATACAGTAAAAGCCATAAAGGAAATTTTTTTTGCCAATTTGCAGGTTTTTTTTGTTGCTTAACCTCTCTAAAACAATTAATAAAAAGTGATCAAAAAGGCATACACACTCCAAAACTGTATCACTGAAAACCACAGATTGCCCCACAAAAAACAACAACCTTTGCACAGTTCTATAGATGACAATACAGTATAAAACAGTTATGGGGATCAGAATATGGTGATGCAAAGCAAAATAAAATAAAAAATTCAAAGTTTTTTTTATTTTTCGATGAGTATTAAAACTCAAGAAAAACTATAAATATGTGGTATCGTTGTAATCGGACTGACCCGGAGGATAAAGCCGACAGCTTAGCGAACGCTGTAAAAATAAAATTCATAAAACTACATTATGGAAGAATAGAGTGTTTTCTTTCCAATTTCACCCTATTTGGAATTTTTTGCCAAGCTTTCTACTACATTGTATGAAATATTAAATGATGCCATTAGAAAGTTCAACTTGTCCAGCAAAAAAAACAAGTCGCCATGTGGCTTTTTGAATGTTAAAATACAAAAGTTATGGCTCCAGGAAGCCAGGGAGTAAAAAATGAAAACGCAAAAACTGAAAATCCCAGGGGCTTGAAAGGGTTAAAAGGCATTAAAAAAAATTACATTGTCTGGGTGTAGTTCTCCTTGAGGAAGAAATGTAAGATTCTTGAAAATGTAATGTTGTGTATATCCCCTACGTAGAGCTCCTAATGCAGTAACTAAGGCAAAAGCACATTTTGAACAACTCGCACGGTTCGAAACAAAGTAATCCAGCACCATATTTCTACCGCCATATTAAATAAGTCCCCATTAAACGGAGCGTTACAGAGCAATTTCCTCCTATAAATGGGCAGAGACATTCACTTGGCATTGTGTTATGTGTTTCCTGTATCTGATTGTGTTCAGAAAGACAGGGGGATTGTAAAGGTGTCCAATAATACATTTCATGCAATGGCCCAGACACATGACTGATGATTCCACAAGCCGGTGACAATGAGGATTAATAACACTGTCCATCAAAAACACTTTTTTTGACAGTCAAAAGTCAGAGGTGCAAATGCAAAATGACGGATTCTCAGCTTTTTTTGTCAGCTGCAAAATATAGATGACTTCTCGAAATAGAAGGATATGTTAAATCAAGCTTATTATAGTCACAAGTCATCCAGCCCGCCACTTGTAACATTAATGGGCTCGGGGACTGTGTCTCAGCATTGCTTGAGTTCCACAATAGTGTGCAACAATACGCAGAAATATAAAGGGCTATTAGATTGTATACCATAATGGAGGCCGCACACATGCCCCCATAATATCCTGGTAGGCTGGTGCTTAAACAATTTAAAGGGCATGCTCAAAGGAAACATACATTATGACTAATGTAAAAAATGATATCACATTGGACATGAGAACCAGCCCTGTATCTCACATGGATCCAGAGCTATTATCTCCATAATATGGTACTGTAAGAAGGTAGCACACTGCTCTCCAGTCCTAATCCATGCGACTTCATAGAGCCTCTATGTAGACAACTTGTGTGCATTAGAATGTATTTAAATTATAAGTACAAGGTCTGCACATGGTAGGTGGTGTACAAGTATCGGCACATGGTAGGTGGGGGTCCCTATTACAGATTTTGCATTGGAAGCCAGGAGCTTTAAGTTACACTTCTGACCTAGGCAATGGGAATTATGAAAACATCCGCTTCAGCTATTTCCATAGTAGTTCTGCCTTCGATAAGAGCCTCAGGGGCAGGGAAATCACAGATTCATTGAGCATCTCTTCCCGGGGGATACAGCAAATCTGTGCATTAGGCAGAAAACCTATTGATGTAAATGGGAACTGTGTAATACTTCATTTCTTCTCTGGAGGCGCTGTAGGGAAATAGAGCACTTGCTTTCAAATTTTCTGTAATATATTTCTGCCTGCAGAGGAGAGAAAAAGTAACTTAACACAACTAACATTCAAACACTGGTGTCTTCATATGGTGCAGAGGAAACTTTTGGGTCCCCTTAGGTTCCAAGGTTCAGATCTGACTGCAACCTCTGCACCCCCTGGTTATGATCCCATACGTTATCTAGGTATGTGATTTTATACATCTCATATTGCCAAAGATGGAGCTTCCTTCGGGTTTTCTGAGATCTTAATATTGATCGGTATCTGATCGATGGAGGTCAGACACCCTTTGAGAAGTATGTCTGTGAAGGTTCTCATTTATCCAGGTCATGGTATATCTGTAAAGAATAAATCAAGGCAACTGGACTTACTGTAGATTTCTTGAAAACGTTTCACTCGTTCTTCCAACGAGCTTTCTCAATTCTGAGTGACTGTACAAGAATTCTCTGGGAATAAATATGTAACTGAATCAACATCTGGTAATTATACCCAACATGTGGTCAGAGGTCATTATACCTAGCATGGGGTCAAAGGTGTTGATTCCAATTAGGATAATGAAATCTACAGTAAGTCCAGTTGCCTTGATTTATTCTTTACAGATATAGCTGTTTGAGAAGGCACCAGCACTCCGATGAGCACCGCTGCCTCCTTGTAGCTTATAAAGCACAGTGCCGTCCATTGAATAGCGGCTGTGCTTGGCATCACAGCTCAGCTCCATTTCACTTCAATGAGGCTGAGCTGAACCCAGGCCATGTGACAAATAAACGTGACATCACTCGGCATAAGAAAAGCAGAGAGAAGGCCACGGCGCTCACAGGAGCTTCGGTGCCTTCTCAAACAGCTGATTGGAAGAGGTCCCAGGTGTTGGACCCCCACCGATCACATAGTGATGACCTAACCAGAGGATAAGTCATCAATATTAAAATCTCGGAAAACCCCTTTAAGACACTCTTATGACGGTTTATAACCTTTTGTAAAGGTTGCGCAATTATCTCAGAATATACATTTTTACTCATCTTCGAAAACACGTAGGTTCAAAACTCCCCTCATCCCTTCGGAAACGTCAGCTCAATTCTGCATTAGATAATAGCACCTCCAGAGCGCAAACACAATTCTCTTCTTTTCAACATAAAATGGAAACCAATTTAAAAAAATTACAATACTTTCTACAAAGCCTCAGAATCTAATACCTCTGCAGTCCTTTTGTATTTCAATGGGACATTACTGACCCGGTCTTGTTCTTTGTTGGAATTATTTACAATAACCATAAGAGGGGGTAGAGCGGCAGCCGACATCGGGCGACAAGTTGATCCCTTTGTATAAATGTAAAAATAACAATCAGACGAGATGTGATACATTTTATTCAAATCCCGATATATTCACCTTTGGTTGTATTTCCAGTCGAAAAAACTGAACATTTTGACAATGGGGAAAGCAGATTGTCGAGTGTGTGATTTTTTTTTTTTCTCCTTTTGTTCTGTAGAATCATGAATTTTTCAGCGCCGCTGTCACACTGTATTAGAGATTTGAAACACTCTCCTGGTTTTGCCCGGTAACTTGTTTTGTCTGCAGAGTAGACACTGAGCACTTTGAGAAACTGATCCTATCCGTGTTACTCCTCTCATCTTACATTAGCTGAAAAATGTATTCAATCTGATCCGACGTCCTGCAAAACATAGAATAAATACAACAAAGATCTGGAAAAATGGAGAATGAACCGACGATACACTGTAATTGCTGTCTAGATCTGCGACTTTTTTTTCCTGTTAACTCTTTATGAAACCCTGAATAAAGTGAGCCTTATTTATCAAAAATGAAAAAGAAAAGGTTGCCCTAGGACATGTATGGATCTATTGAAGAGAAATCCCTAGCTTTACCCTCCCCCCACTTGTTATCAAAAAGCAGCACTACCTCCGGCTAGTCCGTGCACTACATGGATGGCCTATTGATTTCAGGGCAATTTGCTCATGGTCAGGGGACTTGTTTGAAATGTGGGGAATCTTCCTTCCAGCAGTTTACGTAAAAAAAAAAAAAAACATAAGACAATCATAGACAAAATACTGAAAAATTCAAAAAGTTCAACATAACTGCACATTCTGTGGCACACAACACATCTTGGTTGCTTTAACTTGAAAGGGCACAGTATGAGTATTGGTTAGAACACTTGGATGAGGCACACAATCTTGGTGGTTTCAGTCCGCTCAGTGTGATGCAACTTTCAAATAAATGTGACGCTAAATAAATAAGATAGGCTACTTTAAAATCTGCGGCCTTGCTTTCCGGTTTTGAGATCTGGCAGAGGGTCTCAAAACCGGAGGAAATCGCTTCAGTTTTGTCCCCATTCATTGTCAATGGGGACAAAACTGAACAAATTGGAATGTAGTGCACCAGAACGCATTCCATTCCGATTTGTTGTGTTCCCATGCCGGACACAAAACCGCTGCAAGCAGCATTTTTAGTGTGTGGCATGGAAAACTGAACATGCCGGATCTGGCACCAAAAACCATGTAAGTCAATGGTGCCGAATCCGTCTTTTTCAGACACGAAAAACCAGATCTGGCACCCATTGACTTTCAACGGATTTAGTGCTGGATCCGCTGTGTTCATTTTGGATATAATACAAGCGGATCTGTTCTGAATGGATGAAGCCGGTTGTATTATTCAAACGGATGTGTTTTGCTGTGGTTTTGAGATCCCCTGCCAGATGTCAAAACCGGACAGCAAGAACGCGTATGTGAAAGTCGCCTTATTCTTCCTCTTCAGGTCCTTGTACATGTCACAGAGACCACACTCAAGACTAGTACTTCATGCAGCCTCGCACCAAACTCTCAATGACTGCCATGTAATTGGCGACAATTTCTGTTACAGACTCAGCCCTCGAGGCTTCACTTCTCCATTGTAGTCTCTACATCTCGAAGATTAGGCAATCTCACTAGTGGGGACACTCAGACCAAGTCCAAAACTCACATAAACAGTAGCACAGCCTTCTCACTTTGACCTTGACTCTCAAGGGACGCAGCTATGCCGCCAAAGTTCCAGTTGCTAAGTCTGAATTAAATTAACCTGGCAGGCTAATTAGATATATATTGAGACACAGTGAGGGGTTGTGTCTGGCAAGGCAGCATGTGCAGCTGGGCTGGTTTCCAGCCAGGTGAGGTCAAATGCCGGACCGGAGTTTAAGTGCCGGTCTTGGTTTTGGCAGCACCTGGCTGTCCTTAAATAGGCAGCTGGGCTCAGCAGAGATGTCTCGGTTTTTGGGATCTAAGGCTTTGTGCCGTGCTGGAGGGCTGAGAGCCACACGCTGGGGAAACAGGCCCCCTAAAGCCTGCTTAGGACTACTGGAGGCAGAACTGCCAGCAAGGTGACTTGTGTTATATGAACTTTCCATTGTGTGTGACTTAACAACTGGGGAAAGTAATGTACTGGATTTTGGGGAGGGAGTCGCATATCCCACTACCTACCTACATGCCACTTCATTAAAATCCATCCCTAAACAACATGTCTCATGCCTCAGCAAACTATGCTTCCCTGAGACAACATAGCTTTCTGGATTCCATTTTACCACACCAGATGAGCTTTGTGGGTGAGATGTACACCCCCTCCAATACTTTACCACACACATTGGTAAAGTGGAACTGTCACCTCTCCTGACATATATGTTTAGTAACTACTTTCATTCCCATGTATCTGTCTTATGACTCTGTGTTGTACCATTCATCTATTATTCCTACTAGAAGTTTGTGAATGAATTGTCAGCAGTCTGCAATAAAGGTCCAGATGGGTGTTACCAGTTTGTTATTTGTCCCTGCACAGTCAGACTGTGCAGGGACCCCCCCCCCCCCTCACCCTCCCACACACAACTGGTAATACCCAGGTGTACCTTTATGAAAAACTGCTAGGAATTCATTCATAGACCTCTAGTTGGAATAATAAAGGAATGGCACAACATAGATTTATTTCAGAATAATAATTACATGGGGAATGCAAGTAGTTGGTAAAACAGACTCGTCAGGAGAGGGACCAATCCTCTTTAAAGGGTCCATGCACACATCTGTATTACAAATCCTGATTTTACTAACTGATTATATGGCCGCCATATGCAGCTCATTTTTATGAAGGTAAATTGGTTGATAGAAAGCAGGGGTAGCCTACTTAAAGGAGTTATGCCATAATTGATGTAAAAAATGAAAATCAGACATCATATAGTGCATGGCAATGTCTTTCTAACAAAGCTAGAACCAGCCCTGGACCTCTCATGGATCCAGAGATCTCCACATTCACTGCTCCAATTGCTCTGCTAGGTTCTCTTCAGCCTGGCAGCTCTGGGAGTGTGTCCTTTCTGCTGCAGCTCTCTCCACGTAACTGCCAAAATGGTTCCGTTTTGCCCCCATTCATTGTCAATGGGGAAAAAAACTGATCAGGATGCATTCTGTTTCACTTTGTTGCCTTTTTTGACCAGACACAAATCTGCTGCAAGCTGCGGTTTTGTGTCCAGTCTACGAAACAGAAAAACCGGATCCGACAGCAAAATCAATGTGTCAATGACGCTGGATCCTTTTTTTTCCGATCCGAAAAAAACACGGATCCGGCACTAAAATCATTGTAAGTCAATGGGTGACAGATCAATTTTTTTCCATGACGATGTAACACAACCTCATCCGGATGTGTTAACATTAAACAATCGTTTTGATATCCTTTGTCAGATCTCAAAACCAGAAACCAAACACAAGTGTGAAACATGCCTAAACTGAGCACGTGCAAGCAGCTCAGTGAAATGGACAATAAAAATAGGGAAAAGAACAAACAGCAGGTGGCGCTCTACAGATATATTTTATTGAATAACTCAGTGGTTATACTGAATGTTTAATTACATGCAATTACAAAAGTATTCAGATCCAGGTGCTATTTTGAAAAATGTAGAATGTGTTTTGTGACACAACCCCTTCAAAAGGGTTGTCTCATCATGGACAATGGGGGCATATCGCTAGGATATGCCCCCCATTGTCTTATAGGTGGGGGTCCCACTGGGATCCGCACCTATATCGAGAACGGAACCCCGCAAGGTGGTGGCTGGAGGACTCCGATCCGGCCACCACCAAGCCGACTCCACATAGAAGGGAATGGGAGCGTACCGCGCATGTGCGGCCCCCGCTCCCATTCATTTCTATGGGGCCAATGGAAATAGCCGAGCCAGCGCTCGTCTATTTTTGCGGGCCCCATAGAAAATGAATAAAGGGCGGCTGCCTTCTTGCGAGGGCTGCCTTCTTGCGGGTCCCACACCTATAAGACAATTGGGGCGTAGCCTAGTGATATGCCCCCACTGTCCATGATGAGACAACCTCTTTAAGCTCCCCTCTATGAACCAGATTGAAGTTTGCTATCAAAGAGTGTCATTCCCTCACTGGCGGATTTGGCCCATCCACCTATTACATGGTCATCCATTCAGATCACTGGTTGATATGTGCAACTATATTTATCTGGGAAATCTATGGCCATTTTTCTTCTCCTGCCACAGGAACATTCATTTGCTCTCAATTACAATTTACATTATATTTACATAAAAGGCCTTCAGATCCATATATTAGGGTGTGCATCTCATTAATATTTCGCTTGGATGGTTCGAACATTTTGCATGGACCTTGGTTTTCAGTTACAAAATGATTCTGTTACAGGGGAGAATACGAGGAAGTCAGCCAAGATGTCTGCCTCACGGTGGCTTTTTTCCCAGGAATCATGTCTGGTGTGGCAAATGAAATATTCTATTACATTATTTTCTCGTTTCTGTCTATTTCCTGACGGGCTCCTTCCTCGGTGGTAGATTTTCCAAAAGTTGTAAAATATTTTCCTGCTCACCATCTGGATGTGCGGACATCAGGGTCCGGATAAAACATCTGTGACCAGTGAACGTCCAGCTGTCTGAACTGGGAGTTTAGGGGATTACGATGAGAATTTTCATCGAAAGTCAGTCTCAAAAAGAGCTTTTCTTAAAGAGATATTCCAGCCAAAATTCCCATGCTGTGCTGTGGTTGGAGAAGGTATCATGCAGAATAGGGGTCGGGGGACTTCCATTCTGTTGATGCATGCATTTCCATGCAAACACTAAATTGAGCTGACTAGTGTTGAGCGAACTTAACGGAATTCTTAGATATCCCAAACCTTGTATGCCGAACAGTTCGCTCAACTCTACCCGTCACTTCTCCTGACATGTCCATTTTGGTAACCACATGCTTTCCCCATGGGATGACAATTCTGGAGCATCTATTCTTATGACTCTATGTTGCACCATTCCTCTACTATTCCTATGAGAAGTGTTTTGACTGAAGTGCCAACAGCTTGCAATAACGGTCCATCTGGGTGTTACCAGCACTCATTGGATAGTGTCAAACTGTGCAGGGACACACCCCCAACTGGTAACACCCAGCTGGACCTTTATTGCAGACTGCTGGCAATTCAATCATAAATTTCTAGTAGGAATAGTGGAGGAACAGTACAACATAGCCTTAAGATTAGCTGCTTCAGAACTGTAATTGCATTGGAACTGCATGTAGTTAGTTAGTAGACATGTCAGGAGAGGGGACGGGTCCTCTTTAAGTTAAACTTTATTTTTCAGCTTTAGGCCTCATGCACACGACCGTTGTTGTGTTGTTGTGTCCCATGTCCGTTGTTCCATTTTCCGTGATTTTCTGCGGACCTATTGACTTTCAATGGGTCAGTGGAAAACTCGGCTAATGCACCGTTTGTCATCCGCGTCCGTGATCCGTGTTTCCAGTCCGTTAAAAAAAAATATTACCTGTCCTATTTTTTTCACGGACAACGGTTCGTGGACCCATTCAAGTCAATGGGTCCGTGAAAAAACACGGAGGCACACAAGATTGTCATCCGCGTCCGCGTCTGTTTTTTTCCTATCATTTGCATGGCAAACTTGACTTTTTAACTTGCCTTCAGATTTTTTTTAACTTTCCTTCATGTCTGGAGATCCTCCAAAAATAGAGGAAGACGCACGGAAACAAAAACGGACACGGATCACGGAACAACGGAACCACTTTTTGCGGACCGCAAAAAAGTACTGTCGTGTGCATGAGGCCTTAGGCTACATGCACACGAACATATTGTTTCCGTGTCCGTTCCGTTTTTTTTGCGGATAGGATGCAGACCTATTCATTTCAATGGGTCAGCAAAAAATGCGGACAGCACACCGTGTGCTGTCCGCACCAGTATGTTTGTTTTGTAGCCCCACAAAAAATATAGAACATATCCTATTCTTGTCCGTTTTGGCATTGTTACAATGGATCCGCAAAGAAAACAAAAAAAAAACAGATGGCATACGGATGTCAACCTATTTTTTTAGCGGTTCCGCAATTTGCGGACTGCATAACACATATGGTGGTGTGCATGTAGCCTTAGGCCTCTTTTACACAAGCGTGACAGATTAGGTCCGGATGCGTTCAGTGAAACTCACAGCATTTTACAAGCAAGTTCGGTCAGTTTTGTCTGCGATCGTTGTTCAGTTTTTTCCACGCGGGTGCAATGCGTTTTGATGCGTTTTTCACACGCGTGATAAAAAACTGAAGGTTTACAAACAACATCTCTTAGCAGCCATTAGTGAAAAACGCTTTGGGATGCAATGCGTTTTTCACACAGCCCCATTCACTTCTATGGGGCCAGGGCTGCGTCAAAAACACAGAATATAGAACATGCTGCGATTTTCACGCAACGCACAAGTGATGCGTGAAAAACAACGCTCATGTACACAGACCCATTGAAATGAATGGGCAGGATTCAGTGCGGGTGCTATGCATTCACCCGCGCTGAAAACCCGCCCGTGTGAAAGGGGCCTTAGACTGTTGGATGTATAATTTCTACCAAAGGGAGATAGACCCAGGAGATTTTCTAATGGACTCGACATCTGCAGCTGCTTTGTTCAGGGATGAACCTTCACATATTTCTTCTTCATTATGATGGTTAAATACATTCCTGCCTAGAAGATCTGGAGGCGTCAGGTGCATTGTACGGTTTTGAAAGGTAATACTTAAATACATGAGTCAGAATAAATAGCGCACATAGCTGAAATATTTTGTCCGGTTCTCCATGACCGTAAAATAGCAAAAGATAAAGTAAAATATGGAGAAGAGGAACAACAATTATTGGATTATTGTAATAGAATTCCTTTATTAACCCCTCAGTACATATACGGCCTGGAGTAAAGTACAAACACTGCGCATACTCGCGCGTGCAGCGAGCATCATGGCCGGCGGGTCTTCACTGTTTGAAACAGCAGAGACCCGCGGCTAATGACCGCGATCGGCAATAATGCTGATCGCGGTCAATAAAGCCTTTAGATGCCGTGATCAAGTGAGATTACGGCATCCAAAGGGTGAGAAACAATGGAAGCTTGCACTTCCGTGCTTCTTACCGCCATCCTCTGCAGCCAATGAGGATGCCGGTAATTGACTTTAATGAGCTGTGTCTCGCTGAAGAGACCCAGGGCATTTAATCTGCAATTACTAGTTTGCCCAGCAGATGGCAGGCCAACATAAGAAATGAGCAACTCTGAATGGATGTAAAAAATCTGTGATTGTTCAGAATAAAAAAAATATATATTGGATTTTGTAGGATCAAATAGGAGATTCAAAATCATTTTAAAAAAAAGTTCAAAAAACCTTAAAAAATATATAAAAAATATTAAAGTTTAAATCACCCCCTTTCCGTAGAATAAAATAAATAAATACATAAATGACAATAAATTTAAACATCATGGGTATCATCGTGACTGAAAACGCCCCTACTATTAAAATATAAAAATATTTTTCCAATACGGCGAATGGTATAACAGAAAAAAGGTTAAAATGGTCAGTTTGCCATTTTTTCATCGCTTCTCTTACCCCAAAAAGTAATAAAATGTGAATGTAAATGTAAAAAAGCACATACACTCCTAAATGGTATCAATAAAAACTAAAGATTGTCCTGCAAAAACATAGCTCAGTAGATATAACTATAAAAAAAGATTTTTTCCTCAAAGTTAAAATTTATTTTTACACTATTTAGACATAAAAACCTACACATATGTGGTATTGTTATCATACTGACCCATAGAATGAAGGGCACAGGTTAGTTTTGCTGCAAACAGAACGCTGTGGGAACAAAATATATAAAACAGTGGAGGAATTGCATTTTTTTCCAATTCCACCTCACTTGGAAATGTTTTCCCTGCCCCCAGTACATTGTATGCCATTTTAATTGGTGGAATTAGAAAGTACAACTTGTCCCGCAAAAAATAAGCCCTCATACAGCTATGTGAACGGAAAAATAAAAAAAGTTATGGCTCAAGAAAGATAGGGAAGAAAAATAAAAACGTAAAAAACCTCCGGTATCCTAAGGGTTAAAATGAAAACACAAATTACAGCCTAATTCAGCTTAAAGGAGCAGTCCGACTGTTTAATACTGATGACCTATACTGATGATCGGTGGGCGGTCTGACTCCTGACACCTTCTTCTGTACAGCTGTTTGAAGAGGCCACCGCTCTCCGGTGAGCGCCGAAGCTTTTTCCTACAACAGTGACATCTTGTTGGCCTAGGCGCAGCACACAGTGGCAATCCTCCCACCAGTGCTCCCTAGGGCCAGGGCAGTGGTAGGAGGGCACACCCTGATGTTAGGCCTCCTGTCTGATGGTAGTTGGGGTGCCCTTGGTGCAATGAGTTTCGTATGGGTGCAAGGCAGGTGCTGTGGCCAGTAAATGGTGCTGGAGTCAGTACCCAGGCCAGATGTAGAAAATAGACGCGTCCCCCTATACTACAGTGTAGAATGGGAGTTGTAATACATCCAACAATATCAAAACACAGTCCCAAATCAATCACAGTGCCGATAGCAATATAAGCAATGATGGGGCTTATAGTCCTTCTCTCTATCTTTACAAAGCCTCTCTTTCAGCAGAATCTACGGCTGGCAATTCCCAGCTGAAGAGTATAGGATTAATATACGGGTGGCCAGGACTGTGTCCAAGTGTGAAGGGTGTCTTAGCAATGTCTCCCTCACTGCAGTAAAGTCTCCATCAGCCTTAAACAGCAAATACCTTACTGTATGTTACAGCTGACACTGCTGATGGCGGCAGCTCTGTTCCTGAGCTGCTGCCATCAGAGATGCACAGGGGGTGGGCTGCACGGAAGGCAGCAGGGGGCATCTGTGGCACAGGGGGCATCGGGAGCACAAAGGGGGCATTGGGACACAGAGGGGGGTCATGCCTGATTTCAAGCTTTGATCTCCCGAGTGGAGCCTGAAACCGGCATTTTTCCACTGCCACGCTAAGATTGGTTAGTCTGCACAGCTAGGGGTTAAAATCAATGGGTACGTGTGCAGTCCTAAAAAAATTAAAGGCATTAGACTGTTTTTGTTTTTTTTAGTTTTCAAGATTTTCTGTCTGTTCTTCAAAAAGTGTCGTAGAAATTCTGCAGAGATGTCTATCTGTTTCATTTTCTGCTCAGAGGAGGGAAGTTCAGAGGGGGGGGGGGGGGGGGGGGGGGCTTCTGCTGCAACCAGTTGTCCTACAGCCACAGTAGAGTGAGGAGGAGGAGGAGTGAACAGGGGCAAGATGTGTTACTTAGTTTTGATTTTAATAAGACAAAATTGGAGACAAGGAGGGGGAAAGATGAAAGGACTAAGAGCTGGGGCATTTTTTTATTTTTTATTTTATTTATATTTTTCAATTTTTAGTGTTTCGTTAGGGGTAAAAGATACTCGGCACTCCAGTAGTGATCATGTGATGCTCGAGTCTAGGCGTCCCATATCACAGCGGAAAGAAAGACCGGCACTCACTTGACACACATTTGAAGAAGGCTCGGGCTACAGCCGAAACACGTCACATGACGCGATATTGCAATGTGGCACCAAAATTGGAAAAACTGCAAATTTAAAGTGAGTGACGGTCTTTCTTTCCGCAAAGAGTAACAGACGACTGCAGTTTTTGTTGATAGTGTGTAACCATGGAGGCAAAGGTCTGCATAGGAGCTGTATACAGAAAGCGGTATATGATATACCATGTCAATAAAAGTGATAAAATTATGAAATATTTCAGACTATTTTCTAATGGGTTCTTTCTCAGGACTGGAAATAATCCGGTTCCAGCGATGTCACTGCCAGGTTTATGGATTTTTACGCAGCACACTAAATAAAAAGTCTATGTAAGGTATAAGAAAAAGGCAAAATGTATTTACACGTCTTTTCACAGTGGATTAAAAATCTGATGGCAAGATCTTTGATTGCGAAAGTCAAGTAAAATGATGTGGAATGTGAATTTCTGCCTTTAATGGGCCTTTAGGATCAATACAGAGATCACAGAACCAACACCTTCTCTAATAAATGGACACTTCCAAAATCCCGTGCACAGAGAGAAGTGGTAGAGATCGATACCGTACAGCGCAGGGGCGCCAGACTGCTCATGGTAAGCAGGACTCCATGGGGAATTTCCCAGAAGCCCTTCATGTACAGTCTCTTGCAGTATCAGTATCAAGTGATGTTACCTAGAATGTTGTGTTTCTTTGCTGTTCCTCATTTATTCCCCTTAGAAATGTATGCAGACATTAACAAATGGGTGCTACAAGTTGTGTGTGTGTGTGGGGGGTCCTTACGCAGTTTGACACTATTCAATCAATGCTGCCAGCGTCAGATTGTGTAGGGGGGCACCCTTTGGATCCCTCCTAAAATAAATTTACAACTGGGTGTTACCATATTCAGGAGGAATAATAGAGGAACAGCACAATGCAGATTTATGAGAAAAGACGCTCAAGCATTTTTATTTCATGGGGATTACAAGTACTTACTAAGGCCTCTTTCACACGACCGTATGGCTTTTTCAGTATTTCGCAGTCCGCAAAAAACGGATCCGCAAAAAATATGAATGACGTCCGTGTGCATTCCATTTTTTTTTGCGGAACGGAACAGCTGGCCCCTGATAGAAAAGTACTATCTTTGTCCATTATGCGGACAATAATAGGACATGTTCTATCTTTGAACGGAACGGAAATGCGGAAACAGAAGGCATACGGAGTACCTTCCGTTTTTTTTTGCGGATACATCGAAATAAATGGTTCCGTATACGGTACGTATACGGAACGCAAAAAATGGAATGTAAACGGGAAAAAAAAACCTTTGTGTGCAAGCAGAAAGGACACACCCCTGAACTGCCAGCTTGAAATAAATCTAGCAGAGCAATAGGAGCAATGAATGGGGAGATCTCTGGATCCATGTCAGGTACAGGGCTGGTTCTAAGGCATCATGCACACGACCGGTCTGTTTTTTGCGATCTGCAAAAAACGGAAGCTGCCCGTGTGTCTTTCGCAATTTGCGGAACGGAACGGGCGGCCCATTGTAGACATGCCTATTCTTGTCCGCAAAACGGACAAGATCAGGACATGCTATATTTTTTTTGCGGGGCCACGGAACGGAGCAACGGAAGAGGACAGCACACGGAGTGCTGTCGGCACCTTTTGCGGCCCCATTGAAGTGAATGGGTCCGCACCCGAGCCCCGAAAAACGGTTGTGTGCATGAGGCCTAAGTTTGTTAGAAATGTACTATATGTCTGATTTTCCTTTTTTACATTAATTATGGGTTAATCCCGTTACCAGTTCTTTAAAAGGGTTTTCCGAGATTTAAATATTGGTGACCTATCCTTGGGATAGGACATCAGTATCTGATCGGTGGGGGTCAGACACCCGGGACCCCCACCGATCAGCTGCTGCCTTCTCTCAGCTTGGCAGGTACAGCGCTGCACATTGTATAGTGGCTGTGCTTGGTATTGCAGCTCATTCCCATTCACTTCTATGGGGTTGAGCTGCGCCTAGGCCATGTGGCCGCTGCCTACTCAAAGGTGTCAGTCCCCCGCCGATCAGATACTGGTGACCTACCCTGAGGATAGGTCACCAGCATTTATGTCTTGGAATACCCCTTTAATGATATATCTAAATCTAATCAATATGACTTCAGTGGTGGAAAATCCCTTTAAGCCGTTCTGTTATAAAAAAGTGACCAAACGATGACATTAATATAAAGCTCATTTACTCCTAAAAAATAATAATTAAAAATAATTCCATTAATATTTCTTCTTCCAAGGTAAATTGTTATAAATTGTATTCAGGAGGGCGGAGCTAAGCGGAGCATGTGAGCGGCAGCAAGCCGGCCGAGCTCCTCTGCACCGTGTGTAAAATCATCCTGAAACCTGACAAAAAGTGACTCCAAGTACTGGGGAAAGGCTCCGGATCGACCCCTAAATACACCGCCGACCTCTGGATCGTATCTGTCGCTCCGTTTGCTTCCAAAATGAAGCTGAAAAAGGACGGGAAAGCTGGGGAGAGAGAGGCCCAAGATGGCGCCGGCGCCGCAACTCCAGGCAGACTGGGTCGGGCAGCAGAGACACAGCGGGACGCTGCAGCCAGGCTTGAAAGATTTGCCAGGTCCTCTGCAGGAGCGGTAAGCAAGGGATCCCAAAAAAGACAAGCGGCTGGGAAGGGGGACATACAAATGGACTCTGACCCTGAAACAGAGGAATCACCTGGGGAGTGCATTGGCCTGAACAACAGGTTTTCTCCACTGTGCCCTGATAAAGATGCAAATACTATGGGGGCTGCAGAGTCTGATGCGGATGAACCCACTCTGAAAGACGTAATGGCAGCCATAACTGGTTGCAGCAAGTCACTGGCAACTCTTACTGAAAAGGTGGGAGCCATAAAAGAGGACGTTACCATTGTCCGCCATGATATGAGAAAACTGGCAGAACGTACCACAGCCCTGGAAGACAGAATGGGCACGGTGGAAGATATTTTGCCCCCCCTGAGAAGGGACATGAGAGAGTACGCCAGGAGGGTAGATGTAATTGCTGCCAAACAAGATGATCTGGAAAACCGGGCCCGCCGAAATAACATCAGAATAGTTGGCATCCCTGAGAGAGCGGAAGGGAATTGTCCGGCAGAGTTTTTTGAAACCTGGCTCAAGAATCAGTTTGGAGCGGAAGTGCTGACACAGTTTTTTGCAATAGAGAGAGCGCATAGAGTTCCCACCAGACCGTTACCACCGGGGGCGCCTCCGAGACCCATGCTGATAAAATTGCTGCATTATAGAGACCGGGACATTATCCTGAGGAAGGCCAGGGAAATGGAAGATCTTAAGATTGATGGAAATAAAGTGTCACTATATCCTGACTTCTCTCAAGAGGTGCAAAGGCGGAGAGCGAAATTCCTAGACATAAAGAAGCGACTACGGTCCCTGAAGGTTGCGTACTCCATGATGTACCCTGCCAAACTGCGGATAGTGGCCCTGGGGACTACAACTTTCCATGAAAATCCGGAAGAGGCGAGAAAATGGCTGGACCAACACGAGGGACAGCTGGCGGCAGAAGGGCACTGAAGATTAGAAGAGGCGGTGATAATCGGCATAGTCATTGAGAAGGATGTGTGATGTGCTGGATGGTATGGGTGGCAGGGCGAATGGCAAAACTGTTATTATTGCTAGGGGTTCAAATGTATAGAATGTGATCACTCCTGTCTGAAAGCTGGATAGGAATGGGGGAGACATTTTGTGTGGGTTCAATACCTATTGTTTTTGAGAGGTGCAGAGAGCGATGGTGTATGTTGTATATTTGTTAAGTTTAACGTACACTTTGCTGTTGCTGCTGTTTTTTCCTATAGAGATAGGTACGGCAGATCCGCCCTACATCTGGGGTGAATAGGCCTAATACAGGTTCTTGGCCCGGGCGGCGGGTGCTAATTGGATCCCACGGGCCTGATAACGCAGGTGTCAGTAGTGGGGCCCCGCTGTGGTGGCTAAAGTGCCCCTTTCCGTTTTTGAGAGGGGGGTATAGTTTAGTTCCTTGTTCAATTTATTGATAGGGGAAGGGAGGGGGGGTTATAAATCTAATAGTTAGAGTCTGTGAGGTGTGACCATGACTTCTCAAAGTTATATAGACAGAGTCCTAGAGTATGAAAAATGGAATTTATTGTGCCCTGTAATAATAGATTTCCGAGATTACATCCGTCTTACTAACCTGATGACTAAAACATTACTATGGCAGGGATAGTTCAATTCTTTAGCTGGAATACCAGAGGAGTGAAGGAGGGTGTTAAACGAAGGGCTATTTTGGATAATATCAAGCAACACTGCCCTGTGATATGCTGCATCCAGGAGACACACTTACTAGAGGACCAAACAAAACTGCTCAGTCCGCATTGGGCTGGACATTGCTATCATGCTACATACTCTACATATGCGAGGGGAGTGAGCATTTTAGTACATAAATCTATAGCATTCAAATGCATCTCAAATAAGATAGACAAGGAGGGTAGATATATATGTTTACATTGCACGCTGTATAATGTCTCATGTGTAATAATAGGGGTTTACATCCCTCCGCCTTACTCTCCACAAGTGCTTAAGGCTATTTTGAGCTACCTAATGGACGTACCGGACGTCCCTGTCATAGTTATGGGAGACTTTAATAATATTATCAACCCTGTACTAGATAGGATGGGAGGGGGATCACATCCTTCTGGGTGTGGCCTCTCGCCGTTTGGAAAGCTTTTGCAGGAGTCCCTCTTGTTAGATTTTTGGCGATTAAGAAATCCATCAATGAAACAATATTCATGTGTCTCCTCTACCTATGACTCCTTATCAAGGATAGACCTTATATTGGGGAATGCTAGCATGGGACACCTGATCCGTGATGTCAAATACCTACCTCGTAAATTATCGGACCACTCTCCGGTTCTGGCGGTTGCTGACTTTCGGCCCAGCATGATAAGGAGAAATATGGTTTGGAAGTTTAACCCACACTGGATATATGTGTTACCAGATATGGGAGGAATAGGGGATAAACTGAAGGAATATTTTGATATTAATCTACCATCGGCATCTAAATTAGTGGTATGGGACGCCATGAAGGCTTATCTAAGAGGGCTGCTAATAGTAGATATCAATGCTAAGAAGACTGAAACTAAACTAACAGTACAAAAATTGGCTACCGCGGTGGAGCTCTTGGAGGCAGCGCATGTCGCCGCTCCAACAGCAGACACTGAGGCGCAGTGGAAAGAGGCGCAAGAAAAGCTGAATGAGAAGTTGCTGCAGAATGCAAAGAATAGGAGATTCTTTCAGAAACAGTCCTATTATGAGGAGGGCGAAAAGGCGGGGAGAATGCTGGCCTTAATCTCTAAAGCCCAACAGCAGACATCATATATAGCGACGCTTAGGGACTCTGAGGGAGTACTAAGGGACGACCCCGACATGATAGCACATATTATGAAGTCCTTTTATTCATCATTGTATGAATCTAAGATAACTGCCTCAGATGAGCAAATTCGTGAGTTTCTACAGGGGTTGCCACTGCGTACCCTGTCGGGAGAACACAGGGATATGTTAGATGCCCCAATAACTGTTAAAGAGTTGGAGGAGGCCCTGAGATCCATGTCCAATAATAAGTCACCAGGGAGGGATGGGCTACCACCTGAACTATATAAAAGGTTTTCGGCCATACTCTTGCCGCAGTTGCTGGAGGTCTGTAAGGAGGCGAAGAGAACGGGGTGCCTACCTACCTCGATGAATGAGGCTGTCATTGTGCTTATCCCGAAGCCCGGTAAAGATGACAAAGAACCCGATTCCTATAGGCCTATCTCGCTCCTGCAGACTGACGTGAAACTGTTGGCTAAAGTGATGGCGAATAGATTGAATCAGGTCATTACAATGCTTATTCATACAGACCAAGCGGGATTTATGCCAAATGCCTCCACTGCTGTCAATGTCAGAAGACTTTTTATAAATATCCAGGCGAGCCAGGTCCACACCTCGAGTGCGGCGGTCGCATCTCTTGATGCGGCCAAGGCATTCGACAGTGTGGAATGGCGATATTTATGGCTAGTACTGGAGAGGATGGGTTTTGGGAGCCAATACATTGAGTGGATACAACTTTTGTACGCATCCCCGAAAGCTGTGCTACGAATTAATGGGGCCTTGTCGGACCCCTTTGAGTTACATAGAGGGACGAGACAGGGGTGTCCCCTGTCCCCGCTATTGTTTGCGGTGGCGGTGGAACCCTTGGCGGAGGCTTTGAGACAGGCGACCTTGGTGAAGGGTTTTCAGTATGGGGAGCTGACTGAAAAAGTCGCTCTCTATGCTGACGATCTACTGCTGTTCATGGAGGATTGGAGAAGTTCCCTTAAAGAAGCCATGCAGGTCATTAATAACTATGGAGCAATGTCTGGTCTCCGTATTAACTGGACAAAGTCTATAGTAATGCCATTAACTAATGGAGATGTTCCGACCACTGGAGGACGCCATGGGCCTAGCGATAGTAACATCATTTAAGTACTTAGGTGTCCAAATAACCTCTGATACTAGGGATTACGAAAATCTAAACTTAACGCCACTACTAAACAGGTTCAAAGATAAAGTAAATACATGGATTAAGCTGCCGCTCTCCATGGTAGGAAGGACCAACCTCATAAAAATGATTTTGATGCCACAGTTACTGTATCTCCTCCATAATGCTCCTTGCTGGATACCGATTCGGTTCTTCTACAAAGTAAATGCCCTGTTTAGGGACTTAATATGGAAGAAGGGGGTCCCTCGTATTAAACTTGGTACTCTACGGCGACCTAAAACAAATGGAGGTCTGGCCCTACCGGACCCGTGGCTATATTATTTGTCGAGCCAGTTACAACATATTAGAGGATGGGGAGATATAGAGAAAGTGAATACGGCAGGGAAAATAGTGAGATTTCTGGTAGGGCGGACATGCTTGATGTCTGCATTGGAAGAGGGTGCCTTTCATACTAAAGGGGGTCGATATGGAGTGCTGAACACCATTCACAAGGTGTGGTGGAAGGCCAGAGATGTAACAAAGATCTCTGGATATACGGTGTATACCCCAATTTGGCCTAATTACATGTACAAAGAGTTGGACAAAATTGCGGAACTACGAGTATGGAACTCGTATAACCTTAATAGAATGACTCAGTTATATTCGGAGGGTGTATTGAAAGAATTCTCACAGTTACAACAGGAATTTAGTATCCCGAAGAAGTTCTTTTATTTATACTTGCAGCTCCGGCATGCCATAAAAGCACAAGATAAGTCTGAAAAAGTTGCTCCTGCACCAAAGCACAGTATTATAGATCTCACAGCAACAAGTGGTACCACTAATGGGGTCATTTCATTTCATTACAGTGTATTTATTGACATGCAAATTAAAAATACACCTTTACAATTATTTCCCAAGTGGAAATCGGATATATCGGACCTCACTGAGGAACAGTGGGAAAAGGTGTTAGAGGATTGCCCGCTGCTAGCTGTTAGTGAAGCGCAGAGAGTCTCCCAATTGTACTTACTGCATAGGGTCTACAGAACACCAGTGGTCTTGAAAAAAATGAGGTATAGGGACAATGACCTCTGTCCAAGATGCAACATTTCAAATGCGGACCTGATACACCTCATGTGGAACTGTCCAAGACTGAGGCGGTATTGGACAGAGGTCATAGAACTAATAAACACTGTTTTTGATGTAAACCTTGACGTTGCACCTTTGATATGTGTATTGGGACATTTTGAGATATTGCCGGGTATGGCAAAAAAAAAAACTGGCTATTGGACGGGTATTGTATCAAGCTAGGAAAAGTATTGCATTCCACTGGATAGATGTATTGCCACCGACGGTGCGGGAACTGGAGGCTAGGGTACATAATCTGGTCCGAATGGAGAAATACGTCTACCAGAAGAGAGGGGCCATTAAAAAATTTGAGGTGGTGTGGTTTTCCTGGATGCGGCATTACAGTGGTATATTTAGCCCATAGGACAGTTATGCTGTACAGTGTTATCTGGATACTTCTAAATACTAAGAGCAGGGAAGATATGAGTATGGAGTGTTTGAACAATAAATGCGGATGAGACGAATATAAGTATGAGTCAGGCATGTGATATATGACCTGGAAAATAGAAACCGATATGTGCATGATGTGTGTATGAAGATTTATTGCCAAACTCAATTCAAGATCCGAGGACTTTGGACTCAATTGGTCACGGGACTCTGGGATTGGGAGGGAGGTGGGTGGGGAGGTAGGGTTACCTTTGTTCTTAAAATGCTTGTGAAAAAAACAAATAAAAATATCTGATTTAAAAAAATAAATTGTATTCAGCCGTTTGTGGAGCCAATAGTTTTGAGCAAATCGAATTATCTGAGGTGGACTTCGAGCCAAATTTCAGGGAAAATTTGATTTGCCGCAAAGCCAAATTTCCTTGTGCTTCATGGAAACAAATCAATTTTCCCTGAAACAGTGGTAAAAATGTAAAAAAATCATACTTACCTCATCTATTTGAGCACAAAGAGGATGCCGCGGCCATCTTGCTTGAGGATCCAGCACAAAATCTTGTGCATGATGAGGGATGTAGTCACCACGCCGGGCAGCATGATGATGTCATCACGCACCGTGCAATATTTTGTGCTGGCTCAAATGGATGAGGTAAGTATGTACTTTTATTTTTTTTAAATCATTAACCCCTGAAAGGGCTTAATATTAATCTCATATGCCGTGATCACCGATGAACGCGGCATCTGAGGAGTTTAATGATGGGGGTGGGGCAATCGCCGTTCCTCGTCATTGCGTCCGCTGCTTACAAAGAAATGCGCTTTGTGATGAATATGGTTGAGCGAACCCAAACTGCAAAGTTCGGGTTCGCACCGAACTTTGCGAGTTTAGGTACCCGAACCCGAACCTGGACTTTTTCAATGAAGTTCGGGTTCGGGTTCAGTTGATTTTATTATTTTCTGTTATAACATGGTTATAACGGAAAATAATAGCATTCTTAAGACAGAATGCTAAATAAAATGGCCATTGAGGGGTTAAAAAAACAAAAAAACTCAGCTCATCTACTTGATCGCGCAGCCCCTTCTTTCTTCAGGACCTGCAAAAGGACCTGCGATGACGTCACCGCAGGTCCTTTTGCAGATCCTGCAGAAAGAAGAAAGAAGAGGATACCAGCTGCGCGATCAAGTGGATGAGCTGAGTTTTTTTAAATTATTTTTAATCCCTCAATGGACATTTTATTTAGCATTCTGCCTTAAGAATGCTATTATTTTCCGTTATAACCATGTTATAACGGAAAATAATAAAGTGAAGTTCGGGTCCGGGTTCGGGGTCAAGTTCGGGTCCCTAAAGGTCGGCCGAACCCGGCGAACCCGTGGAAGTTCGGGTTCGCTCATCCCTAGTGACGAAGTAATTAGACACAAAGCGAATTTTCTTATAAAATTCAGCAAAGCAGCCGAATCCAATTTTTAACAACTTTGCTCATCTCTAGTCATCAGTATGGTTCCCATGGGGGTGGTCACCTGGTTTTCTGAACTCCAATTATTAATACATTTTCTGCAGTTACTGTCTGCGATTTTCTATTTACTATGGGCCGGCCATTTGCTGCACAGATGAGCTCTCCGCTTCTAGACGCTGAAGATTTACAAAACATTCAGACCTCATTAAACAAGAAAAAAAAACTGACCTCGAACCTCAAACGACTTGGCCTCTCCTGTCCACCATGTCTATGACATAACATAAGCATTGGGTCCCGTGGATATATTTTACTTTCTATTCACACGCTCTATTAGACACATGAAACATTAAAAACACATTTGTCTCAGCATGGCGCCACTTTCATGCACATCGCAGGATTCCCAGAGCATTACGTGAAGATCAAGCGGGAAAAGTCTTAATCTTATTTAAGGTAAACACAATATTTTTTTTTTTTTTTTTGCCTTAATAAATGCAGGCAAACTATAAACACACAAAATATAGAACAAACATTATATAACTTTTTATTACAAGCATGGGAGGACTGGGAACCTAAAGGGGGCCTGGGAAAAATCTAGCAGTGGCCCCATGTTGTAGGCGGGAACAACAGAAGTCGGTGTGGGGGGGGGGGGGCTGTAATACTGTAGTGCAGCACAAAATACTAGCAGGACCAGATACCACAGTGCAGCACAAAATATTGCCCCGGCAGAACCAGATACCACAGTGCAGCACAAAATATTGCCCCATCAGAACCAGATACCACAGTGCAGCACAGAATACTGCCCCATCAGAACCAGATACCACAGTGCAGCACAAAATACTGCCCCATCAGAACCAGATACCAGAGTGCAGCACAGAATACTGCCCCATCAGAAGCAAATACCACAGTGCAGCACAAAATACTGCCCCATCAGAACCAGATACCACAGTGCAGCACAGAATACTGCCCCATCAGAAGCAAATACCACAGTGCAGCACAGAATACCGCCCCAGCAGAACCAGATACCACAGTGCAGCACAGAATACTGCCCCATCAGAACCAGATACCACAGTGCAGCACAAAATACTGCCCCATCAGAACCAGATACCACAGTGCAGCACAGAATACTGCCCCATCAGAAGCAAATACCACAGTGCAGCACAGAATACCGCCCCAGCAGAACCAGATACCACAGTGCAGCACAAAATACTGCCCCATCAGAAGCAAATACCACAGTGCAGCACAGAATACTGCCACCCTCGGCACAATATTTAACTGTATCACCATCCTGAGGACGGTGATACAGGTGAATTCAGGAGGGCACCTGCATCTTCTGGCCAGGTATATAAGTAGCTGATGCTCCTACATTAATGCTGAGAGCATCAGATCATTATGTACATGTCCAGCGGCCGTGAGGGAAGGAAATTTGCCTGTAGTGTCTATGGTCAGTCCACCACTTACAAAGAATAGTCTTTTTAGCTAAAAGAATTTTTGAATATCTTGCTAATTTTAATATTTTTAAAGGGGTTTCCCAGGATTATGTCCCTTTTTAACTAGCTCCAGATGTGTGTGGTGCCTAATGAAAAAAATCATACTCACCTGCTCCAGATGGGGGTCGTGTGTGCGGCTGCGGAAAATGGCTGGCCTAAGTGATGACACGTCACAGCTGAGGCCAGTCATAGGCTGGAGTGGCACCTATTACCCCCCATTCATACCCCAACCAGAAGAAAATATGGTGGGGACCGGAAGATCGACAAATGGACACAGAGCGCCAGGACGGAGAAGTGGGGATCAGGTGAGATTATTTTTTTTCATTAGGTACCACACAATCTGGGAGCTGGTTAAAAATGTCCATTATCCTGGAAAACCCTTTACAGCTGGAGCTTTACAGCGTCACACAGTTTGGTTAAGACTTTCTTATGCCCGTACCCAAAAAGGGTACATAATATTCAAAGTACAGCTACTAGTGTTGAGCGAAAGTGGACGTCAATCCAAATTTCAGGGAAAAATTGCCGCAAAGCCGGATTTCCTTGTGCTTCATGGTAGCGAATGGATTTTTCCTGAATGGTGGTAAAAAAAATAAAAATCATACTTACCTCATCTGTTTGAGTGTGAAGAGATGGCCGCCGCCATCTTGATTGAAGGGCCCGCTACACTGAGAGTCTTATTTTTATTACATATAGGTTTGTTTTTAGAGTTGCTGACATAAAATCCCGGTAGCAATATCCTATTTATTATAGAATTCTTCCTAACAGAGCTGTTACTAGAACGTTATCAAAGCTGATCCCAGCCATTGTCGTCTTGTGTCTCACGTTTATTAGGCGAAAACTTCCTGCTTAATAAAACTTTCACACGCTGTCAGAGGTTCCATAGTCTTGTCTTTTACATTTCTTGTTGCAAATGTGGAAAAACAGTAATTCAGTCTATTCCTACCAGGGGCGGATTGGCTATACACCTTACAGGGAAATATCCCGGTGACCCCATGCCCAGGGGTCTGTCTGGATCCTCCTCACGGCCGGCCAGTGGAAGTTTATGGGGATGTATTTTGTGATAGACGGTGGTATTTGGCTGTGTTGGGGTGGTATAAGGTGCCGCAATATAATATTGCTGGTCCTGCTTTCCATCAATTTGGGCCCAACTACAAAACAGGGCCACTTTTAGTATTTTTTCCAGGGCCACTTTACGTATCCAGTCCGCCCCTTTTTTTTAAATCAGTATTGCATTTTATGAGGAAGCGATAGCTGGCTATATAACCAATATTCAATAAATAACTTTATATTTCTGTTACTTATATTTCAGGGAGAAGTTGCACGCCGAGCGACAACTGTGCTCAGGGGTGAGGATTAGGAATAATCACTCTGGCTGAAATGCTGAAAGATGACTGAAAAACCTTTCACGTAAGGGCTCATGCACACGACCGTATGTATTTTGCGGTCCGCAAAAAACGGATCCACAAAAAATACTGATGACGTCCGTGTGCATTCTGTATTTTGAAGAACGGAACAGCTCTCCCTAATAGAACAGTCCTATCCTTGTCCGTAATTCGGACAATAATAGGACATGTTCATATTTTTGCGGAACGTAAATACGGACATATGGAAATGGAATGTGCATGGAGTAACTTATTTTTTCTTTTTCGGACCCATTGAAATGAATGGTTCCGCATACGGTTCGCAAAAAAACGGAACGAACACAGAAAGAAAATACGTTTGTGTGCATGAGCCCTAACTCTAAGGCTACTTTCACACTGGCGTTTTGGCTTTCCGTTTGTGAGATCCGTTCAGGGCTCTCACACGCGGTCCAAAACGGATCAGTTTTGCCCTAATGCATTCTGAATGGAAAAGGATCCGCTCAGAATACATCAGTTTGCCTCCGATCAGTCTCCATATTGCTCTGGAGGCTGCCTGCAGCGTTTTGCAGTCCGCCTGATGAAGCAGAGCTAAACGGATCCGTCCTGGCACACAATGTAAGTCAATGGGGATGGTTTTCTATAACACAATCTGGCACAATAGAAAACGGATCCGTCCTCCATTGACTTTCAATGGGGTTCAAGACGGATCCGTCTTGGCTATGTTACAGATAATACAAACGGACCCGTTCATGACGGATGCATGCGGTTGTATTATTGTAACGGATCCGTTTTTGCAGATCCATGACGGATCCGCGCAAAACATGAGTGTGAAAGTAACCTAAGTCATTTGGGTGTATGCAAAACAGGAATATAAAATTGTATTAAATAAAAATAAAAAAACAATATCAGTTTACCTTTGAAGGGTATAGCTACCGTTTTTTTTTTACTCCAATGCAAAAAATGTAACAACTTTACATATAGTATTGAATCAACTCCTCCTGAGGAAGCAACTATACGCGAAACGCGCGTTGAGGAGCCATTTCACCTTTTCAGCAGCCCCTGCATTTTGGTATGTAAAACAGTTATGTAGTGCACCTTTCGGCTTTGTTTAATCTGTAGATTAGGGCCGCAGAAGTGAGGCACACTACCCATATAGACAGCATGCGTGCAGTTTAATCATTAGCCTTGATTCATATCCCCTTCATGTGATTTGTCTGGGAGTTCCCGGAGAGTACTATACAAGGGGGTATATCTCGGCTTAAATTTAGTGCTATGGGTCTGTTGAATGGGTGATCTATATCTGTGAATTTCCCCTGTGTACACATAATTATGTACTATAATATATGTCTTTTTATCATGATAAAAATAAAAATGTTATTTTTTAATCTTTAAAAAATTGATGTGGTTGCACTCCTTTCTTTGTGTGATTTATATAGTATTGAAGGAAAATATCCAGCCGTATTGTGTCCACAGCTTTTGTGCAGTCCTATGTGTTTTCATGGTTACAGACTACGAACATAAACTGTGTAGTCTGGCAGTATTATTTTGAACCAAAGCAGCCAAAAACTCTTTCATGCACCAGTTAGAGACATCAGTGATTGCATAGATTATTCATTGGGGTGTCTGCAGGACTCCAGAATGAATAATTACTATTGGAGATTCTGTTTTATGCTGCAATTTTCATATAAAGCGGATCTGTCCTCAGTGACCTCTCTATCCAGCTGTCTGCATAGCTGTGCTTCACCTGATAAAAATGCTTATATTTTATTTATTTTTTTGATCCGCATCTCTGTTTCCAAGTTATAATACGTTTTTATAATATGCAAATGAGGCATTTGGTGCAACGAGGGCATCACCATTGCTCTTGTTGCAGCCAAGCTCCGCTTTCTGTGACCAGTCCCTCCCTGACTGCTGTGACTGACGGGGCCAGGCAGTAGCTAAGCATCCGGGGAAGGGCTGGCCACAGAAAGGAGTGGCGCTTGTGTGCAACAAGAGCAACAACGACACCCTCATTGCACCAAAGGTCTTTTTTGCATATTAAGAATAAGTATCATAACTTGAGAAAAGAGCCTCAGATCAACGAAAGATAAATACCATTTGAACCACATCTATGTGTCTATGCAAACAGTTGGATGGGGAGGTCGCTGGTGACAGATTCTCTTAAAGGTGTATTGAAGGCCAAAAAAGAAAAAGTCAATGCAGATGCAATGCAGCAAGGCAGGAGGAGCTCTGTTAGTACCCGCAGCTCCAGCTTCCAGCAAGAAGAGGGTTTTAAAAAGTGGTGAAAAGGTTAATAAATTCACTAATTTCTAGACTAAAAAATGATGGCATGCCTAAAAAAGCATAAGGATTTTATAATATATAAATACAGTATATCAGGGTTCAGTGCAGAGATCTCCAATCATCTATTTATCCCCAGGACTGTGACTGTGACGAGGGGACATCCTCTGCGTCTGGAGGAAAGAAGGTTTGTACACAAACATAGAAGAGGATTCTTTACGGTAAGAGCAGTGAGACTATGGAACTCTCTGCCTGAGGAGGTGGTGATGGGGAGTACAATAAAGGAATTCAGGAGGGGCCTGGATGTATCTCTGGAGCGTAATAATATTACAGGCTATAGCGACTAGATTTCCGGAGAAGGGTCATAGAATTCTGATTGGGAAGGAATCTTTTTTCCCTTAAAAAGATGATTATGATTAACATAGACTACTTTAACCCCAACTACTCCCTATATCAATTATGACGTACTTACATTACAGCGTGTAAATCCGCTATCCCTCTGCATTGCTCATCACCATTTATTTATCACTATATTGTAGTCTAGGGTAAAATCATTTCTCCACAAAAGTTTTTCTAAAGCCAGAACTAAAGGATGCCATCTGCATTGGTGCCGCACCGGCTCCTGAATTCACAACATTAAAAAATATATTTTGTTCCTGCTGTTGGACCATTAGCCTTTACATCTCCTCCTGACATTTCCGCACACAGCCTTCCATCAACAGCTCTTTAAATTGCTTGTCTATATCCAGTATGAGTTCAATATAGATACCATCCACATCAGTAGACACCGAGCTTTATGAGAAATCATTTTCTGGAGTGTTCCAGCTTTTTACATTATACATCTATGTGAACGATTTCTCAGCCTGACGTGCCAAACGGTGAACAAGAAATGGAAAAATCTCTGCCGGCAGAATCCAAAATTATACAGAGATGGACGCATGAAGGAGGGGATAACTGGTGATTAATGGTAAATTACAACCAGTGTATATTACCGTCCATGCATGATAAAGCATAAGGAAACTTACAAAAAGACCGGTGAGGTCTGATTGTCCGGGTCTAAGAAACGGGTGTGCTGTATCGCCCATTGCCACCAGACAGCCTCCGTTGGAGAGTTGGGTTTTTTCTTTCGATACTTGCCCACTGCATCCTTGTAACATTGCGTCTGGAGTCCTATCCTGATTCTCTTAGCCAATCAGTAGCCACAGAGGTGACCCGCCTCAGCCAGTGATTGGCCAATCAGACAGTGCGAGTCACTTCCTGTGTGCTGATACGGGAGGAACAGCGGGAATCGGAGCACAGTTACAAAATAAAGCATGGAGGAGCAGCAAGGTGAGTAATGATTGTTTTTTTTTGGGGGGGGGTTTAACACATCCTGGCTTTTTTTATATGTTGTTCCCTTGGACAACCCCTTGGATGTCTTGGATGCTAGGATATGCCCCTAGGCGCGGATCCCACCATACCTATACTTAGAACGGAAACCACAAAGTGCAGGAGGGTGCACCGCGCTTGTACGGCCACCCTCCATTCACTTCTTTGGCACAGCTGAAAATAGCCGAGCCCATAGAAGTGAATGGAGCGGTGGTCGCAGTTGCTCGGTGCGCTTTCGAATTAATTTTAATGCGACTTCTGAAAATAGCCGAGAGCGCCTCTTGGCTATTTTTGTCCCTCCCATAGAAATCAATAGAGGGCGTCCACTCATGCGAGGTGTGCCCTCCGTCACTTTGAGGGCTCCATTCTAAAGATAGGTGCGGGTCCTACCTCTGGGACTGACATCTATCAGACATTAGGAGGGGGCATATCCTAGCGATATTCCCCAGTGTCCAAGATGGGACAACCCCTTTAATAATATCCCACTGAACTCAATTTGTCTCATGAAGACAACCCCAACCCCATCAAATAGTGTTGGCCAAAAGATCAGCCAGTCACTGGTCAGGTCAAGAATCGGGGGTGTAGAGGAGGAGGTCGAGGCTGTACTCTGTTTTCCATTACATGTAATAAATGGACAAGGGGGTGACAGCTACACGGAGCGTAATGTGTCATCAGAGCACCGCACACCATGAGAAGGCCGCGTCAACCTTACCATTAACCAGCTCTGTGATGTGACCTGAAGAAGACAAGTGCGTCTGGTGCACCTGGTGAGAGGAGCCCAACTAAGCCCCATGAACCATCCTGATAAATCACAGCGGTGATTTAAAGAATTCAAGTGTTTATGTTACTGTATCAGTGATACATGTGCCTTGTTTTCTTGCAAGATTTTCAGAGAAGAATATTCATTATGTCCTAGTTATTCTCATGTCATTCTGATTCATAGAGAAGATAGATTATAGTTATATTACTATGAATAATATATAACAAATATAATGAATGCCTATATTATACTATTTATGTTATACATATTTTGCCTCGTTCTGTGATTTCTTGGCTCTGTGAGTATTTGACAGAACACAGAATAACTAAGAACTAGATCTGAGTGATGTATGAAGATAACCAGAGCCATCTAGAGGCGGCTTCAGCTAAACACACCCAACACTAGAACCACGTCCGGAGATCAGAACGATCATTGCAATGAATTTTCCTTTTATGTAAAGAAATAGGCCCAGATTTACTAATCCTGCAGATGGTGTGAGCTTAGACCGGCGGTCTGCACCTGATTTATCACAGGGGTTCAGACTGGATGATAAATCCGATGCAGGGAGAGACACTCTTCTCTGACTCTATACTAATTATTGGTGGGCTTACTTTGAGATAGATCTTCGAAAAAAGTGTAGAAACCCTAGGAGCTCCAAATTGCACCACATTGTGGACAGATTTTTGGCAAAGATACGTTAGTAAATCTGGGCAACGCTCTTTTGCTTCAGCTAGTCAGTATATTGACCCCTCTCTCTGGTCAGTGATCCAGTCTGGTAGACCTCCACAAATGGGTCAGTACACCGTTTCTGCATACCACACCAAGTCTGGGGAAGGGGGGCATTCAGTCACATCTAATATAAAGATGTTTGATTCCCGCCATGTTCTGCTTGCTGTCGTTAAAGGTTTTTTTCCGAGACTTAAATACTGATGACCTATCCTCTGGGATCCTGCCGATCAGCTGGTTGAGAAGGCAGCAGCGCTACCGCGACCATCTCTCAACTTTCCCTAGGCCGTATGACGTCACGTTCATCAGTCACATGCCCTAGGAGCAGCTCAAACCTATAGAAGTGAATAGGGCTGAGCGTGATACCAAGCACAGCCACTATGCAATGTACGGCGCTGTGCTTGGTGAGCTGAGAGAAAGCCGCGGCGCTACTGCGAGCGCCGGTGCCTTCTCAAACATCTGATCGGTGGGGGTCCTGGATGTCGGACACCCACCGATCAAATACTGATGACCTATCCAGAGGATAGATCATTATGATTTAAATCTCGGAAAACTTTTTTAACCGCCTCCAGACCGCCTATCGCGGTCCGGAGGCGGCTCTCCCAGGCACAGCGACGCATATACGCGTCATCTCGCGAGACGCGAGATTTACTGTGAACGCGTTCACACAGGCGCGCGTGTTCACAGGAACTGCAGGTAAGCGAGCTGATCTACAGCCTGCCAGCAGCGATCGTTCGCTGGCAGGCTGTAGATGCGATTTTTTTAACCCCTAACAGGTATATTAGACGCTGTTTTGATAACAGCATCTAATATACCTGCTACCTGGTCCTCTGGTGGTCCCTTTTACTTGGATCGACCACCAGAGGACACAGGCAGCTCTGTAAAGTACCACAAAACACTACACTACACTACACCCCCCCCTGTCACTTATTAACCCCTTATTAACCCCTGATCACCCCATATAGACTCCCTGATGACTCCCCTGTTAGGCTCCATTCAGATGTCCGTATGTGTTTTACGGAACCACGGATCCATGAATCGGATCCGCAAAACACATACGGACGTCTGAATGGAGCCTTACAGGGGGGTGATCAATGACAGAGGGGTGATCACCCCATATACACTCCCTGATCACCCCCCTGTCATTGATCACCCCCTGTAAGGCTCCATTTAGACATTTTTTTGGCACAAGTTAAATTGATTTTTTTTTGTTTTTTCTTACAAAGTCTCATATTCCACTAACTTGTGTCAAAAAATAAAATCTCACATGAACTCACCATACCCCTCACGGAATCCAACTAATAATTTTTTTTAGACATTTATATTCCAGACTTCTTCTCACGCTTTAGGGCCCCTAAAATGCCAGGGCAGTATAAATACCCCACATATGACCCCATTTCGGAAAGAAAACACCCCAAGGTATTCCGTAAGGGGCATGGCGAGTTCCTAGAATTTTTTATTTTTTGTCACAAGTTAGCGGAAAATGATGATTTTATTTTTAATTTCTTTAAAGTCTCATATTCCACTAACTTTTGACAAAAAATAAAAAATTCTAGGAACTCGCCATGCCCCTCACCGAATACCTTGGGGTGTCTTCTTTCCAAAATGGGGTCACTTGTGGGGTAGTTATACTGCCCAGGCTTTTTAGGGGCCCTAATGTGTGAGAAGTAGTTTGAAATCAAAATGTGTAAAAAATGCCCTGTGAAATCCTAAAGGTGCACTTTGGAATGTGTGCCCCTTTGCCCACCTAGGCTGCAAAAAAGTGTCACACATGTGGTATCGCCGTACTCAGCAGAAGTTGGGCAATGTGTTTTGGGGTGTCATTTTACATATACCAATGCTGTGTGAGATAAATATCTCGGCAAACGACAACTTTTCCCATTTTTTTTATACAAAGTTGGCATTTGGCCAAGATATTTCTCTCACCCAGCATGGGTATATGTAAAAAGACACCCCAAAACACATTGCCCAACTTCTCCTGAGTACGGCGATACCACATGTGTGACACTTCTTTGCAGCCTAGGTGGGCAAAGGGGCACATATTCCAAAGTGCACCTTTAAGATTTCACAGGACATTTTTTACACATTTTGATTTCAAACTACTTACCACACATTAGGGCCCCTAAAAAGCCAGGGCAGTATAACTACCCCACAAGTGACCCCATTTTGGAAAGAAGACACCCCAAGGTATTTTGTGATGAGCATAGTGAGTTCATGGAAGTTTTTATTTTTTGTCACAAGTTAGTGGAATATGAGACTTTGTAAAAGTAAAAAAAAAAATCATAATTTTCCGCTAACTTGTGATAAAAAATAAAAAGTTCTATGAACTCACTATGCCCATCAGCGAATACCTTAGGTTGTCTACTTTCCGAAATGGGGTCATTTGTCGGGGTTTTCTACTGTCTGGCCATTGTAGAACCTCAGGAAACATGACAGGTGCTCAGAAAGTCAGAGCTGCTTCAAAAAGCGGAAATTCACATTTTTGTACCATAGTTTGTAAATGCTATAACTTTTACCCAAACCATTTTTTTTTTTTACCCAAACATTTTTTTTATCAAAGACATGTAGAACAATTAATTTTGAGAAAAATGTATATATAGATGTCGTTTTTAAAAAAAATTTACAACTGAAAGTGAAAAATGTCATTTTTTTGCAAAAATTTAGTTAAATTTCGATTAATAACAAAAAAGTAAAAATGTCAGCAGCAATGAAATACCACCAAATGAAAGCTCTATTAGTGAGAAGAAAAGGAGGTAAAATTTATTTGGGTGGTAAGTTGCATGACTGAGCAAAAAACTGTGAAAGTAGTGTAGTGCAGAAGTGTAAAAAGTGGTCTGGTCAGTAAGGGGGTTTAAGCTAGCGGGGTTGAAGTGGTTAAAGGGAGTCTGTAACCACATAGCTCGCTATGAAACCATCTTACATACCAGATGTGCGCTTCTCAATACATTCTAAAGGTCTTGGTCCTATTTCCAATAGTGGCCCTATCAGTCAAAGTGGTGGGAGGGCGCGGCCGAGAAGGAAAAGAAGCTGAGCCTCAGGGGGCAGAAAGGTGCAACGGCACTGCCCTTGTTGCACCCAGGGGCTTATTAGCATAAAATAAAAAGCCTAATTTCTCCATAATGGAGCCACCGCTGGAAATAGGACCAACACCATTAGAATGTATTGAGAAGCAGCTATCTGGCATGTAAGATGGTTTCATAGCGTGCTACAGTATGTGCTGACACTCCCTTTAAATTCAAGTCTCATTCATTCACCAAGGATGCAGATCCAGTGTAGACCAGTGAGGGGGGGCTACGTTTAGACGTTCGTTACAGGTTTTCTACTCTATTTCTGAATTACCATAAGGCACAAAAATACTATATAATATAAAAATATAAAATGAAAACAAAAGTATATATTTTTGACGTGTCTTTTGTAAATGAACAACGTCTACATGTCTTTATCAGAGATCACATATTGCCCAACAGTCCGGAACGTCTGATGATCCAACGCCCTCCAGGTCACGTTTTCTTGCTCATTTTTAGCATTTTTAGTCTATGTAATTTTCTTGGTTGCAGGAAATGTCAGAATTCCTAATAGTTATTTTTTATTCACACATTCATGGGCTCTATTGAAGTTCAGTAATCCCATAGCTATATATTCCGGTTTGATGGGATCCATCTTGACATGCTAAAAGCCATAACCTGGTTCTGAACATCTTAGAGGGAGATAAACAGGTTTCCTTTGAAAACAAGCAGTTAAAAGCGTATATCTGTAAAACGCATATTCTGTGTTCCTCTGCCAGAATTGACTGGTATGGTCCCCACTGATAAGAGCCGACGTCAGACAGGAATATATAGCAGATCACAATGACGTTCACTCACAAATCTCATAATTATTCTTTGTTTGACTGGACGTCGTGTTTTATGGTCTCCTTTTCTGTGTTATTGAAGACCCTGGAAAAGCCTCCTCCTATAATGAACAGATGAACCTGGATTTTCACTCCTATAATGAACAGATGAACCTGGATTTTCACTCTTAGCGATATTTGAACCACTTTGGTGATGACTCTGAGCAGATGCAGCAAAGCTGGGTTAGTTATTTGGCACAACTCATGGTGACATCCATATATAAAATCTACAGATAACATATAAAACTGCACATAAATCAACTACATTTTTCCATATACAAGTAAAACAGACCCATATGCACGTTTGATGCCTCTGTGAGGCACAGTATTCTCCCCTATCAAATGGACCATGTGGCCTAAAATCACCTTTTCATTTTCTCTTCGCTATCGACTGGCTCTGTTATGCAGAATGGACTTTCTAATCAGCATATAATACAAGCAAACAATACAGTAAAATAACTACAGAGCAAAAGAGGAAGGAAGTACAACGGCAAAGCAAGTGAAATCCAGGGAATTCCAAAAGGGTTCACTTACTTTTTCCTGCAACTGTAAAATAAAGCAGGGATGTTATTCCCCCTCTGAGTTCTGCTCTTAGATCCCATTCAGGACCTGTAGGAGAACTAAGCATGTTGTATTTTGCTAATTGGGTTAATTATTTTTTAGAAAAATCTGATTAATAAAGACGAAAATTTAGAAAAATCTGATTTAGGGTGCTTTCACACTTGCGGCAGAGCGATCCAGCAAGCAGATCCGGCAATCGGCAAACGGACAGCATTTGTAGACGGATCCGTCTCATAAATGCATTGCAAGAACGGATCAGTCTGTCCGTTTGTCATACGGACAAACTGATCAGTTTCAATTTTTTTCACATTTTTAAAGGTCTGCGCATGCGCAGACCGGAAGGACGGATCCGGCATTGCAGTATTTTTAATGTCAGATCTGTCATTAATACATTTCCATGTAAAATAATGCCGGATCCGGCATTCCGGCAAGTGTTCCGGAATTTTGGACGGAGATAAAACCGCAGCATGCTGCGGTATTATCTCCGTCCTGAAAAGTCAAAAAGACTGAACTAAAGACATCCTGATGCATCGTGAACGGATTGCTCTCCATTCAGAATGCATGGGGATAAAACTGATCAGTTATTTTCCGGTATTGAGCCCCTAGGACGGAACTTAGCGCCGAAAAAGAAAAACGCTAGTGTGAAAGTGCCCTAATAAAGCAGAGGTTTATGGGAATGTTATGCAATTTAGACTACTTTCACACTGGTGTTTTGGTTTCAGTTTGTGAGATCCGTTCAGGGCTCTCACACGCGGTCCAAAACGGATCAGTTTTGCCCTAATGCATTCTGAATGGAAAAAAGGATCCGCTCAGAATGCATCAGTTTGGCTCCGTTCAGCCTCCATTCCGCTCTGGAGGCAGACACCTTGCTTGCAGCGTTTTGGTGTCCGTCTGATGAAACTGAGCCAAACGGATCCGCCCTGACACACAATGTAAGTCAATGGGGACGGATCCGTTTTCGCTGACACAATATGGCACAACAGAAAACGGAGCCGTCCCCTATTGACTTTCAATGGTGTTCAAGATGGATCCGTTTTGGCTATGTTACAGATAATACAAATGGATCCGTTCTGAATGGATGCAGACGGTTGTATTATCTGAACGGATGCGTTTGTGCAGATCCATGACGAATCCGCACCAAACGCGAGTGTGAAAGTAGCCTAAGTTTAGTTTCATTCTTTACCTTTAGTGAGCTTTACTAAGCTAATTGTGTCAGAAAACTGGCAACAATAAACTAGCCCCTCACAATAAATATACTTACCTGGCTCCCCGCTCCTGGTCCCCGCACCGCCGCTTCTCCCCGTGTGCGGATGAAAACATCCAGTGTCGGGGGGAGCGGCCAATCGTAGGCGGGGGCGGGGACGGGCCTCTTTAGCATCACAGGTGACACTAGGGAGGCTCGTCCTCGTCTGCCATTGGCTGCTCCCCCACAACACCGGATGTTTTAATCCGCGCACGGGGAGAAGCAGCAGCGGCGGTGGTGCGGGGATCGGGAGTGGAGCGGGGATCCAGGTAAGTATATTTATTGTGAGGGGCTCGGCATATAGGTGAGCATTTTATAGTCTTGGATAACTCCTTTAAGAATACCTTCTCCCAAAGCAGATTTGTTGCAGGAATTTCTGACTGTCCCTTTCTTCTAAATGAGGCTAGCAGAAATCCTAGCACAGGCTGCCCAACCTGTATTCATGTGTACTGCACTGATTTTCTGTTGTAGGAATTTTTGCAACTTTTCGATGAATTCACCCTATTGGTCGCCCATTAATTATAAGAAAAATAAACAATACCAGTAGGCAGATATACTGTGTGATAATGGTACACGAATGTCCTTAAATGAAATAGATAATGGCAAAGTAATTATAATTATGGAAAGTGAAAGAGGTTATTGAAGAATCAGTCGGAGTCTACGTGAAAATGATCTCCAGCTCGGGTAATTAGCAAACATCGCATTTGTATTGTTTTAATAAATATTTCATTGTGTGTCACTTGCTCCTTAGAAAAGCCATGATGGTATACAGCAGCTGCATATTTAGTAGCCTCGGAGTGACACAGGATGGACTCATTATGCTGAGATCTAACAAATTTACTGAGGGAAGGCAGTGAAATTTGACAGGACATGCCAGGGGCCGTGTATCAAGGTTATACTAAACAGCTTGCTGTTCATCTCTGGTACCTTGATATTCTACTGTTGTCCTCCCGCTCTGTAACCCGGCAGATTGCTCCAGCGCTGTGTTCCCAAAAAATAAATAAATAAATCATTTTATTGTTGTTTTTTAACTATTTCAAATCTTCCTCGGGTTCTTTTGTAACACAAAAAAGTAAAATAAAAACTTAATGTGAGAAACATTCTCAGTTAGTAGAGGGGTCACTCATTTCGGACCTTGATTTTGGACTTCGACCGGTTAGTGGACGGTAGCTACATGAGTATCCTGCATTATGTAGACAGCACATTAGTTTCAAAGTGCACCGTGTAATGCTTCTATGCACAATAAAGCTGATTGGTGGTGGTCCTGACTCCCAGCAGCAGGACAACCTGTGATAAGCTTATTTTGGAGGGTACTCCCCTCCAAAAAAAGAAGTGCAGGAAGGAAGAGGTCTTCAATTAAAGGATACGTACATCTAATAAAAGTGTACATTCCCTCATTAGCACACGTGTATTGGAATGTTACAAGGTATCCTCTCATTTTCCTGACTGTCAATAATCTTTTGAAAATTGTTACAGTCAACCTTTTCCCAGCTGCAAATAGTGGATAATAGTGAACAGTAGCTCCATGGGTGTAACTACCAGGGTAGCAGGCAAAGCAGCTGCCCAGAACTTAGGGGGGCCATCATCATGCACAAATAAGGGGAAATATTTAAGTTTTTTATTTTTTTTTACATTTCACATTTGATCTGTGCTTTAATATCACTGCATTATCCCTGTATTGTGATATCATGTGACCTTTATACCTGTATAGTGGCATCATTATGCTTCTCTTCCCTGTGCTGTGATGTCACAATGTATACATGGCGATGTTTTAATAAGCATTATGCCTATGATATAATGTCATATTGTGCATTGTCCCAGTACTGTGACATCACTGTGTTTATTGTCCCAGTACTGTGACGTCACTGTGTTTATTGTCCCAGTACTGTGACATCACTGTGTTTATTATCCGCTGTCACTGCGGGGAGTGGGGAAAACCCCCCACCTTACGATGACTGGGGGATAAGGAAAGCAACTAGGCCTGAACACAAGGATAATGGAGCAGGTCACCTCCTAATGCGTCCCTATACCTAGCCCTAACTCCTCACCGTATGAGCGGACCTGGATGGCAGGACGGCTCATACCCTGGGACCTGAGAATCCCTCACAAAGGAGCTGAGGAGAGGCGCCCTGGTTCTTCCAGGACACAAAAGAACAGGAGTATCAAAAGGCCTAGAAGCAGGGAAAGGAAAAGACAATATGCAGCAAGAGAATTGGCAGGTAAGAAAACAAGACGACACACTTACCTGCCGCTGCCACCACGACTGGAACCCATGAATACGTACCGGAGCCCTAACACCAAACAGGACACCGTACCAGCAACTCACACAGGTATCCAGCACACCAGACTCCGCCAGGACCCCCATGCCTCAAGGTGCATGGCAGCCCCAGGCGGCACTGCACACAGGCTAGGAAGTCTAGCAACCATGCTGGAAGATATAACCAAACATACCAGACAAGGAACACCAAGCTAGACATTACAACACACCAAATCATAACCCCACACCAAACATACAGCACATGTAAGGGAGGGAAGACATCGCTGGAGACCTCAATGTCCCACTAGGAAGCCCTCACTCTGGGAGATGGAACATGAAGACCAGTAGCATAACTCCAGCACACACCATGGCTGGAGTACCACTGACTCCTGGCCTCTAGCCACAGGTAAGATGAAGCACCTAGTGACCACCCCCAACAAGGTGGTTAACCCCTCCAGCACCGGACAGAGGAGGAAACAACTGAAAGGGGACGTGCACACACCAGCATAAAAAGCTACACGTTGCCGCAGGCAACAACATGCAAGGCAACTATGTCACGGCACACATCACAAAGGCCGTAACACTGCCCCTGCATGCTGAAACAGCAACATGTTGCCACAGGCAACAGCAAGCGTGGCATAAGTGTCATAGCACACACCAAAGGCCGTGACATCCGCATGCTGTGACATCACTGTATTTATTATCCCTGTACTGTGACATCACTGTTCATTATCTCTGTACTGTGACATCACTGTGTTTATTATCCCTGTACTGTGACATCACTGTGTTCATTATCTCTGTACTGTGACATCACTGTGTTTATTATCCCTGTACTGTGACATCACTGTGTTTATTATTCCTGTACTGTGACATCACTGTGTTTATTATCCCTGTACTGTGACATCACTGTGTTTATTATCCCTGTACTGTGACATCACTGTGTTTATTATCTCTGTACTGTGACATCACTGTGTTTATTATCTCTGTACTGTGACATCACTGTGTTTATTATCTCTGTACTTTGACATCACTGTGTTTATTATCCCTGTACTGTGACATCACTGAGTTTATTATCCCTGTACTGTGACATCATTGTGTTTATTATCCCTGTACTGTGACATCACTGTGTTTATTATCCCTGTACTGTGACATCACTGTGTTTATTATCCCTGTACTGTGACACCACTGTGTTTATTATCCCTGTACTGTGACACCACTGTGTTTATTATCTCTGTACTGTGACATCATTGTGTTTATTATCCCTATACTGTGACATCACTGTGTTTATTATCCCTGTACTGTGACATCACTGTGTTTATTATCCCTGTACTGTGACACCACTGTGTTTATTATCTCTGTACTGTGACATCACTGTACTTATTATCCCTGTACTGTGACATCACTGTGTTTATTATCCCTGTACTGTGACATCACTGTGTTTATTATCTCTGTACTGTGACATTACTGTGTTTATTATCTCTGTACTGTGACATCACTGTACTTATTATCCCTGTACTGTGACATCACTGTGTTTATTATCCCTGTACTGTGACACCACTGTGTTTATTATCTCTGTACTGTGACATCACTGTACTTATTATCCCTGTACTGTGACATCACTGTGTTTATTATCCCTGTACTGTGACATCACTGTGTTTATTATCTCTGTACTGTGACATTACTGTGTTTATTATCTCTGTACTGTGACATCACTGTACTTATTATCCCTGTACTGTGACATCACTGTGCTTTTTATCCCTTGTAAGGGATCGTTTACTTTTAGTGGGTCGCCATCACAGATTACTTCACCAGACAAGGGTAGAATGTCCAAACTCGTGTTTTATTCTGGAAGTTTCAGCAAAACAGGTCATGAAGTCGCAGCTTCAACTTATCACGTGTGACATCCACACAAAATAACAAACCCTTGCCCGGCTAGGCTCTAACTAAACACATAAGTGTATCCCTGACTCACCTAGAGAGCCCTGTTCACACATGGAACACAAAGCCATTCAGTCCAGCAGCCTCCAGGCTGTGACGCTTCAATACCTTTTGGGGGATTGTGGCCAAGTAGTCCTGCCGACTCTGGCCTCGTGATCCTTGTTTCACAGGCGTCATCGCGTCCCCCAAAGTTCAGGCTATTGCCTAGCCTCGTGGCCCCTCAGCCCACCTGGATGAAACCACTCACACAGAGCCTCACCAGGACTCTGCTTCACTAAACACTCCAGAGTGAGCCATGCTCAAGATCCAGTAGCAGGATTAAATAGGATCCCTGGACATGAGCATGCCCTAAGTCCCGGACTGGAGCATGGGGAACAGGCACCCACCCAACACATTGCCTGTTCCCAGTAAAAGCCCGCCCTAAAATAGCTGAACCAGCTAAACTATCTATATGATGTCCCCCAACTACTTTAGTGGACACCTGAACTAGGGCTTTTACTCCACCAAGGCCGGGCCCCTTGGTGACACGCTCCCAGTGCACACAACACCCCTTTTATCCTGCTTCCCCGTGACTTTACTGCACACCTCAATGTTCACATTGCCACATATCTCCCCCCCCCCCTCTGTTTAAACCTGTGGGGGTGAACACATGTACCAGCCCCATGCTCGTGATAGGGCATCCGCATTATACTGCCATCTTCCGGCTCAACGTTTCCCCTGGAAGAAATGGCCAGCATCGCAGGCTTCCCTTTATTTTGCCAGACCCAGGCCATCAGAGCTTGGTTTGTCATAAACACTACTTTCCTACCTAGACTACAGTGTCTAAGGGCCTCCTCCGACTCCTCTTCGCTGAAGATCTTAGCTTTCTGGCTTGCTTCTTTTCCAGATTTCTTCTTAGGCCCCCAACCTTTAACTTCCGTAACCTTTACAGCCACTTTTTCCACGGGGAGTTCCCGCCTCCTCCTTTTGTTAGAGATCTGGCTGGTCACTTTTAAATCACCCTTCAGCCGCTCTAATGTCACCTGGTGTTCAGACTCACTTTGTTTCTTTATTCTATCACTAGATAGTACTTCTCTTCTTTCTTTAGTCCCCAAAGGGGTTACCTCAGGTTTGGCTTCAGTTTCAGAGTCTTCAACTTCTTCAGTGGCTCTCCCCACTTCGGCAGACCCCTTTTCAGCCTTATCCTTGGTCTCTGGAACATCTGAGGATTTCTCCCACTCCAACTTATCCATCATATACTTCCAATCTGAACCCCTCCTCCTCTTTCTCATCACGGTTGGAGGTACTGGGGACACCGGGGTCTTCACTAGACTCGTCGTCTTCTAGTATTTTCTCCATAGGCTCACCCAGGATATTGCTCTCCCTTCGGGCTAGATTCAGGAGAACCAGTCCATCGTAGTAGACAGGATCCTCATACTGGTCGTCCGTCTCCCTGTATTTCTTCCCCAGCAGACTGCTGGCTTTCTGGAGGGCATTGACAGCAGAGGAAAGGTCTTTCATGACCAGGTCCTGGCCACACACACTGCCATGAGTCTCTTGTCTTTTGCATCCACATCATTCCCATCAACTGGTTCAGCAGATACATCTTCCATCTTCTTCTCTGCCTCGGCCGGATCCGGGTGCGGATCCGTCTACAAATGCATTGCAAGAACGGATCCGTCTCTCCGCTTGTCATGCGGATAGACGGATGCGTCTTGCAATCTTTTTCACCGTTTTTCCCGTCCTTTAGTTGTTTTGCAATGCTGGATCCGGTGCTAATGCAAGTCAATGGGAATTAATGCCGGATCCGGAATTTCGGCAACTGATCAGGCATTTTGGACGGACATAATACCGCAGCATGCTGCGGTATTAGGTCCGGCCAAAACACCTGACAGTGACTGAACGGAAGGCATACTGATGCAACTGAACGGATTTCTATCCATTCAGAATGCATTGGGATATGCCTGATCAGTTCTTTTCCGGCATAGAGCCCTTTTGACGGAACTCTATGCCGGAAAAGAATAACGCTAGTGTGAAAGTACCCTTAGGGAAACCAAAATAATCATAAGCGTTCATGTGTTAAACATGCTGCTGCAGATGGTCAAGGTAGAGCGGGACCTTGTTACAAGTTTTGCTATGCACCCCATGATGACTTGTTACACCCTTGAGTAGCGCCTGAATATTTGAATTTGTGGCCCCTCTAATTCCAGGAAAAAGTACCATTGAGCTTGAGTTCTGCAGAAATTTGTGCTGTGCTATTTGTGGAGCAGTAAAAATGACATGTTTTGGGGTTTTCTTTCAGCCATTTGCTATCCAGGGCTCAGTAAACACATATTACTGACATATGCATTCTGCTGCTATATATTTATCAAGGACAATTAAAGGGATTTCGGAACAAACAGTATTTTAATCTTAGTTTGTAAATGAAAAAAATACATGTATCTGCACCACCATATGCTTTACCCTTCTGTTAGGAGCAGGCGTTACACCATAGAAAGACGACATAAAGAACTGGGTTTAATGTATTTAAAAAATAGATATTTTTTTCACAGATCTGACATGTGCAATCGACGTTCACAGCTTGGGGCTGAGATATTTTTATATGTCGGATATTAAACCTACGCTCCATGACATCTGCTTCTACCAGTGCAAACAAATAAATACATGTATGGGAGGGGAAGTGCTAAATACAGACCCTGTCAGGAGCGGACAGGAACCGTCTGGAGTATGAAAAGTTTTAATGAGAGTGATTTACATTTTGTATTGTTTTGATCCTGAAGACGCCCCATATACAGCATGGAAGGCTGAAAAAATGTATGTCACCTGAATTTACACTAAGATTGGCGGCTGTACCTGTAGTTTTAGTTTTTTTAATTTAATTGGCTCCTCTAAATTGGATGATTAGTGGATCACAGTAAATCCTGCTACTGGAATCTCCAGCAATCAGCTCTAATCTTTGAGCAAACGCAGCAGCAAGTGGTCAGTTTACCTGCAGCGCTCCTAGAGGCGACATGAAGCATTACACAGTTGAAATCAATGGGCTGTTTATGTAATGCACGGACATCCCGGGTCCTCCAGAGCCAGAGATTATCGTTTTAGCTGCTCTTTGTTCCTGCTAATAATTTACAGTCATGAAGGGGACCCTGTTGGGTTAGACGGGTTGTCCAATTATGACAACTTATCCCTTATCGTGTGTGTGATCATTGAGGGGTCTGCTGATCACGAGAATGAGGACCTATGCATGTTTGCTGCTCCATTCTACTCAGTTGGACTGCTGGAGATGTATCGCTGGCAGCACATAGATCTGAATGTATCAACAGGGTCCCAGCGGCCATACCCCCGCTGATCAGACATTTATGCCCTATCATAGTTAAAGGAGTTGTCCCATTACAACAACTTATCCCCTATCCACAGGATGTAATGGGACAACCTCTTTAAGGGCAGGTTCGCACTTGCTTTAGCGCATTCCGTTATAGGTTCTGTTTATAACAGAATATAACGGAATTCCTGGGCAGAATGCAAAATGGAAGCCTTTAAGAGGTATTCCATTTTGATCAATCATAATAGAGGTCTATGGGCAAGCATAATGGATCCGTCTGGTTCCCGTTCTGCAGAGAAACAAAGTCCTGCATAACCAGACGGATCCGTTCTGCTGCCCATAGACTTCTATTATGACGGATCAAAACGTAATACCTCTAAAGGTTTCCATTTTGAATTCCGTCTTATGAATTTAGTTATATTCCATTATAACTCTGTTATTACGGAACCCATTATGGAATTCCCAAACGCAATTGCGTTGCACACGAACGTATTTTATTTCCGTGTCCCTTCCGTTTTTTTTTTTGCGGACCTTATGCAGAACCATTCACCTCAATGGGTCTGCAAAAAAAACTGAAGTTACTCCGTGTGCATTCCGTTTCCGTATGTCCGTTCCGCAAAACAATAGAACATGTCCTAGTATTGTCCACATTATGGACAAGGATAGTACTGTTCTAGGAAGGGCCAGCTGTTCCGTTCTGCAAAATACGGAATGCACATGAATGTCATCCGTATTTTTTGCGGATCCGTTTTTTGCGGACAGCAAAAATACATAAGGTTGTGTGCATGAGTCCTAACTCTGAATTTCCTAATATGGTGTATTCTACCCTTTTTAACAACTGTCTACAGAAGATATTTTTATTTCAGTGGGTTGTCCCATCTGCCTGATTTCCAAAAACAGCCTCCCTCGAGTCCATGGGTCATGTATGCTATTGAGCTGCAATACCATACACAACCTATGGAAAAGGGCGGCGCTCTTTGTAAGGAAAAAATAAATTTTTCCAATCTCATCGTAGTTTGTGTATCAGAGCTCATCAGCGTGTGTGGAAAAGAATTTCATTGTGACCTTACCATGACAAAAGGTGCTGCTCGCCTAAAACGACAAACTTCTGCAATATCTAAAGTCATAAAAGTTATCAATTTCCACAAATACACAGCTGTGTTTCCATCTGAGAGTGGCAGTGTCACAAAGCTGGCACCACTTGCTAACAATAGCATAAACTGGCAGACGGGACAACACTTAATGCTGGCTCCCCATCCAAAACCTCCGTAGCTTGGCACTCACGCCATGTTAAAAACCCTCGGAGCAGGAGCAATGCCAACCTAACAGCTGGTCATTACAGTTCCCATGCCAGTCTGTCAGGATGTGCAGAAAACCTAAGCATCCAGGTCTGTGTTCTCCTCCTAAAGGAATCTGCAACTGGGGTTTTGGTCGTCAGCCCTGTTGAGATCTCACTGCAGCTCGGCGAGTATTGGAAAATCTTTTTTTTGGAATTGCAGCAAGATTTTGACAGAACGAGCCCCCAAAAAAAGAGAACATCACATTGACTGCAGCGTTAATCCAGTAGTTTAAGTTTGTTCCTGGTATAATTTGATAACTGAGAACAGCGGTGGCAGAGGTGACAAGCTGCTTGTCGGAACACTAGAAATACGTTATTTTAAGACTGGTCAGACCAGCAATACGTCGGCAGAATATTGAGTTAATAAAGCTGCTGAGCTTCCAAAGATCTGCTTGTCACAACCATCCAAACACTACCATGATATATATATATTTCCGGCGAATGCAGAGTGAGAAAATGTAATGGAAAGAAAATTGTGTGCGAAAATAGAATAGTCATTATTCACTGATTTATGTATGTCCTTACTGATATATCGTTTCTGATGGGTAATAAGGTCTGGGGCCATATTATGAGTAAGGGTACGGGACAGCTGTGTTGTAAAGGGATGTGCAGTGATTTATATTGATGACCTATCCTCAGGATAGGTCATCAATATTAGATCGTTAGGGATCCGACACCCGGCACATCAGCTGTTTGAAGAGGAGGAGTTCCATTCGACCTCAGCCTTCTCTTCATTGTTTACCTGCTCGCCATTGCAACATTGCAATTCCAAGAAGCCTGCCCATTGACTTCTATGGGACGGCTCTGTAGTATATACTTGAATAGAAAGGAACTGTCCCATATAAGTGAATGGGACGGTTCTTGTACTTACACCTGCTCACCGCTGCTGTTGCGATGGCGAGCAGGTAAACAATGAACAGAAGACGGCGCGTGCCTCCTTTTCAGTTGGCTGTCGGACCTCCGCCGGTCAGATATTGATGACCTACTCTGAGGATAGGTCATCCAAAGAGATGAGCGAATTACTGAAAAGTTGGATTCCGCTGCTTCGCCAAATTTTACAAATAAATTTGCTTCTGTCACGAAGCGCAATTTTTGTAAGTAGCGGGTGCAATGACAGGGAGCTGCGATACATGATCCGAGTGTAAAAAAAACAGCCGCCGCCATCTTGCTTGAAGATCTGGGTCAAAATCTCGAAAGGCGTGAGATGACGTCATACGTCCCCACGCACGGGATTTCGGCCGAGATCTTCAATCAAGATGGCGGCTGGCGGCCCCTTCGCGAGCAAATGAAGGCGGTAAGTATGATTTATTTATTTTTTTTACACTATTTCAGGTTAATTCGATTCGCTAACACGAAGCACAAGGAAATTCGGCTTTGAGGCAAATCGAGTTTATCCGCACAAGGAAATTCGGCTTTGAGGCGAATCGAGTTTATCCTGAAATTCGAAACGAATTCCACTTCGTTGGATTCTATTGGCTCATCTCTAGTCAGCAATAAAGATAACTTGGACAACCCCTTTAAGGCTTAGGCTCTGTCTCTACTGTGACATGGCAAATTCGAGACATTACTGTGACCTGCGCTCTCACCCTGGAGGGTTCACCACTAATATGCAGGGGCGGATTGGCCATAGACTCTACAGGGATATTTCCCAGTGGGCCGATGTCCAGGGGGTTACTTGCCTGAGCCCTCCTCACAGCTTTAATGACCTATTGCTCCCAGAGCTAATTAATGCTGGGGCTTAAAGTCCTTACGTACCTGGCCGGTGACCACAGGTGCCCTCCTGAATTCAACTATATTGCCATCTAGGGTAGGAGGCAACTAGGATAGGAGGAGAGAACGTGGCACCTGGCACTGGCCACCACACAGGGGCAGCTTCTGAGGAGGTAATTTGTGCTGCGCTGTGGTTTTTGATGCTGCTGGGGCAGTTTATTGTTTTGCACTGATGTATTTGGCTATGCTGGGGTGGCATTTTTTGCCACAAAGTGTTATTGCTGGCACCATCTACATGAGTTAGCCCTGCCTTCTGTCAATTTGGACCCTCCAATAACATGGGGCCACGTTTATTTATTTTTTCAGGGCCACTTTAAGTTTCCAGTCCACCCCTGCCAATATGTATTGCATAGTGGATGAATCATTTTAGTGAGTGAAATGTAAACCTATGGGACATTCAGACAATTGTTGGACGCTCATGGTCAGCTCACTGTCAATAGGGGTCAGGACTTATTTGCGGCTTCAGAACATGTGCACCTGTAGGAATCACACAGCCATGTTTCTCTTTTGATCCATCCCTTCTACTGTTTGTAGGTTAGCAAGAAAAAAGGGTCAAAAGAGTGGACTAACACATGACCGTAGGGTCAGACTACATGCAGTGTTTGTAGTCTGTAACCACGGAGACACAGGCGCTGTATGCACAAAACAGTGGGAGATTTTTAAACCTAAACTGTTTGTAATGTTTCATTTTTATTTTAAATGCATCGGAGCAATAAAAATGATAGCAAAAGTGGTCATGCCCTTTAACGGCGAGACAGAACTATAACGGATTATCGTGTGAAATAGACAGAGCTGTCAGTTTCCCAATTCCAATATTAATTACGTATGGATTTTCCCATTGGGGCCAGTTTATAAATTAAAGCTGAAAAGCGAGAGACAGAAGATACTATTGCTTTTCATTCAGCTCAGCACCGTAAAAAATGTCACATATCAATATCACATGTGGCTCGGGGCGTGTTCTAGCAATTTTCACATTGTGATATGTAACAGTGAGAAGTGTTTATTGATTTATTATCTTCTGCCCGCACAATGGAAGATGAAGTGATGTATAATTAGGGTTGGATAAGTGAAGAAGTAGATTGCTATCTATAAAATGGTCAATGAAGTAGAAGAGCTAGCGAGATATTCTAATGTACGTTGGGCCAGGTTCACACCATATTATTGCCGGTCACGGACGTTAGTGTCGGGTGTCTGCTCTTTAAAACAGCAGACACCCGGCGGCCATGGTGCCATTTTTAAATGCCCGGCTCCCAATGTATATTTATTGTAGGCGATTAGGACAGGGTTAACTTCCAAGCCTTCACACTGAGATTGGGCCACTGAGCGGGATGCACATGATTAGGCAGAGTGGCCTGAGTATATCTGATTTATAACGATTCTATGACAAATTAATTCGGAACAAATTTAATTTCTTGGCGAACTTTGGTGAATCGGGCGAAACAAACTTTTCAAAACTTTGCTCATCTTTAGTTATATTGAAAGATATCAACATGTTTTTGCCTTGTGACATTCTTCATAACTGTATGTTCACTCAGATCATCTGTATAGTACCGCTTTCTGTCTCTTTCTATAAACTACTACTGTGCCATCTTCTCGAAGACATGGAAGCCAAGTTCTCTTGGTTGGTGAAGTTCCCAGCAGTCAGAAACCCAATCATGTAGCTAGACATTTATGGGCTATCCCAAGAAACTGCTGGAAGAACCCAAACTTACAAGTGCTGAGCTCCACACGGAGCCTTCATGACTCTCAGTCAACAGAATCCATCTACGTTCTTGACTCGCCATCTTGCCTAAGAGACAATCATCTCACATCGACCTTAGTCAATTGTCAGGGTCAGACTAGTATTTAGACACGGGTCCCTCCCCGATTGGATTCAGCATTTGCTTGGACATTATGGGACTTTTAATCTTGGATGGAAAAATAAAAAAGATTAAATTGTCAATATTTCGATGAGCTACCATGACGGTCTGTGTGATAGGAGAATGGCTTGTGATCTGCTTCTAATGATATGCCGGCCAGGAATAGACTATTCCTTACATGCATGTAATTAAGGAAAAAGAACTGAACGTTCTGTTCAAATTCATGACATGCACAACTAATAAAGGAGGAAAGGATGGGGCTCCGGCTATTTATTTGCATGAAAAAGCTTCAATATAGCATATACTTTAGAGAAATTAGATTTTAATCTAGGTAACTAGATGAGATTTTGACCCTGAACTGTTTTTCTCCATCTCGACCTGGGAGAATTTATGCAGAAGTAAGAGTTGGACGCCGATCTGCCAGACAGCCATCATTTTTTTCATTAATTTTTCAATGTCTCCCGTAGTTATAAGGAGTGGAAAATTGCCTCCTTATAAAACTCTCGCCCGACACGAATTTGCTTTCATAAAGCACAATCAGAAAGCGATGATAGCATCGTCTGCCTTCTCCTGCATTGCAGCTGATCACAAAGCCGCTTGTATTGCTTCATTTGTCTTCGTTGACCTGTTGTGGAGTGAAATGTAGAACTTGTGTCTGAAGGAAGACAAGAATTACGTTTTGTTATTGCTTTCAACTGGCAGATTATGGTCAGAAAATTGGAGGAAATATTGGTTAGCTGTGGTTTATAGGGGGTTTTGTGCTGTTAATTCCTCATATATACTCTCAGGGGTGGTCTACGCTTTGGAACCAGTTGCAATAAGACCCGGAAGAGCTGGAGCAGAGGATGGGAGTGGTAGTGGCCCTGATGAAGGGGATTGGTGCAGTGTAAATGTAGTATTGAAGAATAAGGCCAGAAATTTATAAATGTATATCTTTTTTTACAAATTGCAACCTAGAACTCCAAATAATTTAAAAAGCAGCTGACTTTAAGTGCAGATCTTTTCTGGCATCAGTAAGGATTAAGGAGTTAGCCTGTGTGATGGCTTCAGGTAGTACTGGCTTAGTAACATTCTGAGTAATAGGAGTCTTAGCTGTAATCCCTCACCTGCAGCAGTGTCCTTAATGCTGGTTGTAGCAGTTAACTCTGCTATCTAGCACCCGCAATGCTAGGGAGGCTCGTCCCCATCACTGTCTGCCATTGGCTGCTCTCCCCGACACTGGATGTTTTCAACCGCGCACAGAGAGAAGCAGCTGCGGCCGCGCAGGGAGCGGGGAGCCAGGTAAGTAGAATCAGTGTGAGGGGCCTGGGCGTATGGGGGGCCATTTCCAGCCTCGGATAACCCCTTTAATGTAAAAAATGAAAATCAGACATCATATAGTACATGACAACCTTTTTGTAACAAAGCCAGCCCTGTACCTTACATGGATCCAGAGATCTTCTCATACATTGCTCTGCTAGATTTACACCAAGCTGAAAGCTCAAGGGAATGTCTTTTCTGCTGCAACTCAAGGGACGTGTCCATGCTCTGCCTATCACAACTCAGGAGGTGTGTCCATGCTCTACCTATCACAACTCAGGAGAGCGTGTCTCAGCTCTCCCTATCACAGCTCAGGAGGCAGTTGAAGGATGAAACTGAGCATGTGCGGCCATCTCGGTGAGCAGGACAAAGAAATAAGAAAGAAACAAACAGCAGGTGGCGCTATACAGATACATTTTATTGAATAACTCAGTAGCTATGCTAACTTTGTAATTACTTGCAGTTAAGGCCTCTTTCACACAGGCGTGTGTGCCCCGTTGCCGTATTGCGGACCACATTTGCGGATTCGCAATACACGGGTGCCGTTCCGTGGGCATTCCGCATCATGGATGCGGACCCATTCACTTCAATGGGTCCGCAAATCCGTAGATGCGGAATGGAACCCTACGGAGTGCTTCCGTGGGGTTTCTACCCGTTCCGCAAAAAGATAGAACATGTCCTATCTTTTTGCGATCCGCTGCGGCTGCCCCACGGACTGTGCTCGTGAATTGCGGCCACGGGGGCACACGCCCGTGTGAAAGAGGCCTGGGTATTCAGACCCAGGTGTTGGTTTGAAGACTGTACAATATTTTTGGTGGGACAACCCATTTAACAGAATAAGCCACTTTAAAAAAAAACTTGTCTTTATCTCATTTTTGGAATTTACAAGGAAATGCTGAAGACGGAAGGTCTTTTTTTTTTTTTTTTTTTACAGCCGAAGTGAATGATTCATAATTAGAAAAGTGATGTCATAGAAAATAAACGGTTGCAACTCGCATTATTGTGATTAATTTTTCAACATCCGCTCCACAAATGTGAGTTCAGTTCACAGAAATGGCCCCACAGACAGCAATAGAAGAGGTCTCTCTGGGGCCCATCAATTCTAACAGAAAAGGCATCACAGTCATTTCTTGGAAGTGGATGCAATCAAGATAAGATGTCACGTTGCTGGCTACATCCAATCTTCCCAACACCCATCATAGCGCCTGCACATTTAGGGATGATCTTTGGCCGAGTGTACAGTATTGCACTGATTAGCGCTGTCAGTGTCCCGAGTGACAGTCATGTAACCTGGCTGTGTAGTTATCGTTCATTTATCAAGTGGTGGAAACCGAGCAGCTTAAATACCTTACATTGTACTGTTAGCCAGGGAACGGGAACATGATGGATAACCATACAGTAAACAAGTCAATATCAAATAACAGAGAAATGTGAATAATGCAGCTACGCATGAGTTCAATGACCAGAAAGATATTTTACTTATCTGCTGGATAAACAGCTTTGAAGAGCAGATTTTATCTAGATAAATTCAAAATTCTTATTTAAAGGAAGTCTGTCAGCAGTTTTGACCATGCTAAACTTCTGACAGAACTAGGTAGGGGCTGTGCAGTACAGACATACCTTTTGTGGCACTTTTATTAGCAGGAGTAGTGAGAATATGAACTTTTCTGCCAGGTTCTGCTCCTGTTAGTGCCCAGGAGGCGGAGATTCACTGTGAAGTGCTCTCAGAATTCAGCTGCTTCACAGCTTCTCCTCTCTGCTCCGAGTGACCGCTGTAGTGGTCTCCTGGTTGGATGCCACAGCTGTCACTCAGAGAAGAGGGGAGGGAGCTATGAAGTATCTCAATGAAGAGAGCACTTCACTGTAAAGCTCCTCCTTCTGGGCGCTTGCAGGTACAGAACCTAGCAGAATAAAAGTTCATATTCACACTACTCCTGATAATAAAAGCTTCACAATAGGAAAGTTTGTCCTGGAATCCCCAACCCCCACCTAGTGCTGTCAGCAGTTTAGCATGGCAAAAACTGCTGACAGACTCCTTTAAAGAGGACCCGTCTCGTCTACTGACATATCTGTTTTAGTAACTACTTGTTTTCCCCATGTAATAACAGTTCTGGAGAATCTGTTCTTATGACTGCCTCTGAGGGGTCACAAACAGGGGAGCACGGTCAATGAGGCCATGTGAGGCAGTTGCCTCAGGCAGTGCCATCTAGTAGAAAGTTGGGGGGCGGCAGCAGCCATGCGCAGTGCTGGATTAGAAGCAGGGCACACGGGGTCCTCCACCACTTAACTAAATGAAGAGGCTTCCATCAACTGTAGGGAACTGGGTGCGTGTGTGGGTCATGAGCAGTGAAAGTGCCAGCCCTGCAAGCCAGCAAAAGTTATAGTGAGATGTATGTTCCACATTCCACACTGTGGAACATATATCTCACTCAGCAGACGAGGCGGGACCTAACGCTTCACGTGGTGACATCATATCATCAGGCTGGGAGTGTCAGGAGTGCAGACTGCCAGTGCGGAGCAAAGCCCTGTAATAGGCTTTTGCTCCGCCTCTCTCATACCAGGGCATCCAGGAGCCCTGCAGCATCAGGAAGAATCCCACGTTCATCTGTGCTGAGCTTCTCTGCCAAGTGGGTGCTCATTGCATTTCTCATTGGGCCCCATCAGACCGAATGTATACAATCGGTCCAGCAGGAGTACCCTGTTCATACGTTAGATAACTAAATTTAATAAGAAGTTAAGAATTTACATATACACATACACACAAGGTTCTATACAATTGATCCAAGGAGAGGCCAGAGTATGATCAAATACCTAGGGTAAAGGTATATAAAGCGGGGGGCCGGGGAAAAAAATCCCTAGCACTGATTCCCTAAGCTGGTCCTCTGCCCAGGGACGTCTCCTGGTGGTGGGGGCGCCCTGTCCACGTACCTAGTCTCCAGTTCCTGACTGTCCCTGGTGAGGTGAACGGTGGAAGGAGAAGGTAATGCGTGGTGTCCAGATGGATCACTAGCACAGATTGAAAGAATTAGTTAAAGAGGTGTCCACTGTATACTGCCCTCGTGGCGTATCCAGGAGGTACAGGGCACACCAAGAGGATAAAATTATTATTATGAATAAACACACGCACAATTAAGCATAGATGTATTGAAATAGATAACCTACAAGCCCCGACGCGTTTCACCCATACCAGTGGGTTCATCAGGGGGTTATATGTGGTAGGTGTAATAAGGTCCTGGAACCCTTGCCAGTGGTTGTGGCCGTCCCAGTCCAATGATACGTGCGTAAATAAATACAAGAATAAACAATCCTTTTTGACACAACAACAGACCCAGAATAGATAGAGGATTGCCTAATGGCAGTTTACATACGGTTATTTGACGGCAAGGTTCGTAAACTCGACTGCCTACATACACACTGCAAAAATAGACATAGAGGACCCAGGTTAGTACAAATAGGATAACCAAGGGTGAATACCCATAACGCTGAATATTTAAGGTAAAGTAAATACCTGAGGTTGGCAATGGCAAAAGATTACGTACAAATCGTTAATGAGAAGGCTCATAGATAAGGAGCATGGATCTGACTGGCTGAGATGCACCACAAAGGATACAGGTGCCCCAGTTTAAATCAACCAAGATGTAGGGCTAACCACCCAGGAGATACCTAAAAAACATATACGCCAAACATAAAATTAGGGCTATACATAAAATGTGGATGTACAAAAGATGTTGTCAAGTACTTACATAGTGTGATCAGTAGTGTGGAGGAATGGGTCTGAGGTGGTAATCCTCAGTTAGGCCCTCCCTTTATGTATCCCAAACGCCCAGTCGCAGGTGAATGTACTTACGAGGCTAAGATGTGGCCATAGTAAACTGAGCGTTCCGAAGGGGGACGTCCTTAATATTAACTACATGTTAGTGGTCTGCCCGGTGGATGCACGGAGGAAATGTTCCAGGCCGTCCCGTGTCGTTAGGGTTCCGGCCTGCGTGTCAGCTTGGGCCGCACGCCGGTATGCGTGTCAGCGTGGACCGCACGCCAGAAGTGACAAGATTGCCGCCACTATCTGGTCGGAAGTGCGGGGTGTGCGTGTCAGCTTGACACGCACCCCGCAGCTGATGCCTCACAAGAGGTGCCGCGCCGGACGTAGGCAGTCCCAATAGAGAGAGACAGTGGGTTGCTCATGTATTGAGATACACTATGATAATCAGGGATAGTGTGTGGTCCGGAAGGGCCAGACCACCAAAAGGATGATGTCCATGGGGTAAATTTAAGGAGGATGGGCATATTTAGGGGGACATATAGAGGGTGGGGCATGAGGAAATGCTGTGCCAGGGAAGATACACATAGGACTGTTAATATACATGCATGTAAATGCTAGGATGTAAAAAATGTATAAACGGGGCTACCTTGAAGATAACAAGGATGCCCACTAGGGGGTGTGTCACTGTGCAAAGACACCCCAAAACTGTAACGTTCGGGTACTTTACGTACCCTGGCTATATATCATAGGAATTAATATCTTACTGAGGCCAGAGATGCAAAGGGGGTGGCCACCGGACGGGGATACCCCGCAACGAGGCCTGAGCAATAAAACAAAAGGGAATTTATAGCAGGATGGATGTTTTTATTAATGTCATTGGGCATACAGAGAGAGTAAGCAATTATAGAAAACAAGAAAAGGTCAAACGCTCAGTTGAGTCCTCGGGGTGATTGGGAGCGAAACCTATGAATCCACTCGCTCTCCTTCTGTAAAATGCGTCTGTCCAAGTCACCACCTCTTGGAGAGGGGGATATCAATTCAAGGACAGAGAACCGGAGGCAGGAGGGGTCACCCCCATGGCAGTCATTCACATGAGTGGCCACGGGTGTGGGCTCCTTTTTGATAACATCGTTCACGTGTTCTAGGATTCTTCTCCTGAATTTGCGTATCGTTTTGCCAACGTAATCCATGGGGCATGGGCACTGGCACAGGTAGACCAGCCCGCTGGATAGACAGTTGGCAAAATCCCGGACCTGGAACGAGTGACCTGTAACCGAGCAGGTGACCGATTTGGTGGTTAGAACATATTGGCAGGCCTTACAACGACCGCATTTAAATATACCCATAGGTTTCCGGTCGAGCCAAGAGCCAGCCTTCTGGGGTGGTGAGAAATGGCTATGAACCAGACGGTCCCTAAGGCTCCTGCCCCGCCTATAGGAGACCGATGGGTATTTGCTTATAATATCTGAAATATCAGCATCCATATGTAGGATCGGCCAATATTTCTGTAGGATCTCTCTGGTTTCACGATTGGCGGCATCAAAATTGGCGATGATGCGTGCCGGTTGAGGGTCGTCATAGGTTTTTCTTCTTGGGACTAGGAGTTCGGTCCGCGGTCTAGTGGATGCTTTCTGAAAAGCCTCCCGAAGTATTCCTTTCGGATACCCCCTTGCCAGGAATCTATCCTGGAGCCTACCAGCCTCGTGAAAAAAGGAGGAGTCATTGGAACAGTTTCTCCTCACTCTTAGGTATTGCCCCTTGGGTATACCTCGTCTAAGAGGGGCAGGGTGATAGCTGCTCCAATGGAGAAGGGAGTTGGTGGCCGTGCTCTTCCGATAGATGTTGGTTGATAGGCTGTCTCCCACCTTAGTGACCCTTACATCAAGGAAGGTAATGGATTCATAATCCCATTCACAGGTGAACTTGAGACCCACAGTATTGGCGTTAGGTCCACAACGAATCGTTTAAAGCTAAGAGGATCACCCTTCCAGACTATGAACACATCGTCTATAAATCTGGTCCAAAATTGGATGTAATCAGCCCACCAGACGACTGTGGTCCGGAAAAACATGAGTGTCCTCCCACCAGCCCAGGAAGAGATTGGCGTATGACGGGGCACAAGGACTGCCCATAGCCGTCCCCCTGAGCTGGTGGTAAAACCGTGCATTGAACAAAAAGAAGTTGTGATTGAGAGTGAACGTCAAGAGTTCTCGGATAAAGGCATTGTGCAAGAAACAATGGGTGCCTCTGATTTTAAGGTAGTGATCCACAGCCCTCAAACCATGCTCATGTGGTATAGAGCTATACAGAGCCTCAATGTCAATGCTGCCGAGGATACATGCTGGATCCAGATTCAAGGTATTAATTTTATTGAGGAAGTCCATCGTGTCCCTCGTATATGCGGGGAGGGACACGACGAACTCCCTCAGAATCTGGTCCAGATATACACCACTGTTCTGTGTCAGGCAGTTGACGCCTGACACAATTGGACGGCCTTTAAGAGGGGAGGTGCCCTTGTGTACTTTAGGTAGGCCATAAAAAGTAGCTACCAAAGGTTTCACTGGTAATAGAAACGCATATTCCGTGGTGCTAATGACCTTATTTTGTAAACCCATGTTCAAGATATTTTTAAGTTCACCTAAGTACCTAGCAGTTGGATTGTTCTGTAGCACCTCATATCCCTCCCTGTCTTTAAGGAGGTCAAGGCACATATTTTTATATAACAGGGAGTCGAGGATGACAAGGTTGCCACCCTTATCGGATGGCTTGATCACGATCGTGTTGTCCCTCTCCAATGACCTAAGTGCCTCCATCTCCGAAACTGATAGATTAAAGGACCTGGGTCTCACATGTCCCAGCTGGTCAAGATCTCGTGTGACCAGCTGAAGGAATATATCAATATGTTCTGAACTCAATGGAGGTGGCATTCTACTGCTTTTGGGCCGCAGCTTGGTGAACGGGCCTGTGCCAGGGATACTATTGTGCTCACTATTGAGATCAACAAGGTCCTGCAGATCCCCATAGTCAGTCTCTTCCAAACCTAGTCTTCGGCACGTGTCCCTGTTGGAATTCTTAAAGAACTTGTGCCATTTAAGCCTTCTGCAGAAGAGATGGAGGTCCTTGGTCCAGGCGAAGGTACTGAAGTCCATGGTGGGTACGAACGACAGTCCCCGCCTGAGGACCCCCATCTCTTCAGCACGAAGTGTCCGGGCAGAGAGATTAATGATTTGGAGATCATCTGCAGGCACCTTACTTAACGATTCCGAAGCGAATAAGGGATCACCCCTTTCTCTAAAAAAGAAGAAGAGGATGAAGTAGAGGCAGAGGCAACAAGAGCTGGCGGCTGCTGAGATGGGGTGTTTTGAGAAGAGCCAGGAGGAGGGGGCGGCTGATAAACGGGGGGAGGATGTTGATACCCATGACCCCGATAGCTTCCGCCCCTGCCTCGATAGCTGCCTTGTCCTGACCATCGCCGACCACCCTGTCGTCTAGGGTCAGGGCGACCACGATTCGAGGGTACGTATCGTGGTTTTGGTCGAGAATCGGTGTCAGAAGTGTCTACGTCCGAAGATGAAAGTTCAGCGTTCAGCTTGTCCTGCTCTGAATAGAGGCCCCGCCCACCAGCCACTAATCTCCTATGGATCAGACTGGCAGCTGCTCCGCACTTGGAGAGCCTCCCCTCTGCAGTGCCTGGGTCCCTGCCTGCCCTCATAAACCTGTCCCCTACACAGTGAACCCCCCACCTGCCCAACAGCATTACCCTGCAGACCCTGCCTAACCTCCACCTGCCCAGCATTACCCTGCAGACCCTGCCTAACCTTCCACCTGTCCAGCAGTATTACCCTGCAGACCCTGCCTAACCCCCCCACCTGCCCAGCTGTATTACCCTGCAGACCCTGCCTAACCTTCCACCTGTCCAGCAGTATTACCCTGCAAACCCTGCCTAACCCCCCACCTGCCCAGCAGTATTACCCTGCAGACCCTGCCTAACCCTCCATCTGCCCAGCAGTATTACCCTGCAGACCCTGCCTAACATTCCACCTGTCCAGCAGTATTACCCTGTAAACCCTGCCTAACCTTCCACCTGCCCAGCAGCATTACCCTGCAGACCCTGCCTAATGCCCCACCTGCCCAGAAGCATTACCCTGCAGACCCTGCCTAACCCCCACCTGCCCAGCAGTATTACCCTGCAGACCCTGCCTAACCTTCCACCTGCCCAGCAGCATTATCCTGCAGACCCTGCCTAACCCCCACCTGCCCAGCAGTATTACCCTGCAGACCCTGCCTAACCTTCCACCTGTCCAGCAGTATTACCCTGCAGACCCTGCCTAACCTTCCACCTGCCCAGCAGCATTACCCTTCAGACCCTGCCTAACCCCCCCACCTGCCCAGCAGTATTACCCTGCAGACCCTGCCTAACCCCCACCTGCCCAGCAGCATTACCCTGCAGACTCTGCCTAACCCCCCCACCTGCCCAGCAGCATTACCCTGCAGACCCTGCCTAACCCCCCCACCTGCCCAGCAGTATTACCCTGCAGACCCTGCCTAACCCCCCCCCTGCCCAGCAGTATTACCCTGCAGACCCTGCCTAACCCCCCACCTGCCCAGCAGTATTACCCTGCAGACCCTGCCTAACCTTCCACCTGTCCAGCAGTATTACCCTGCAAGCCCTGCCTAACCTTCCACCTGCCCAGCAGCATTACCCTGCAGACCCTGCCTAACCCCCCCCCACCTGCCCAGCAGTATTACCCTGCAGACCCTGCCTAACCCCCCCCCCCTGCCCAGCAGTATTACCCTGCAGACCCTGCCTAACCCCCCACCTGCCCAGCAGTATTACCCTGCAAACCCTGCCTAACCTTCCACCTGCCCAGCAGCATTACCCTGCAGACCCTGCCTAACCCCCCCACCTTCCCAGCAGTATTACCCTGCAAACCCTGCCTAACCTTCACCTGCCCAGCAGCATTACCCTGCAGACCCTGCCTAACCCCTCCACCTGCACAGCAGTATTACCCTGCAGACCCTGCCTAACCCCCTCCACCTGCCCAGCAGCATTACCATGCAGACCCTGCCTAACCCACTCCACCTGGCCAGCAGCATTACCCTGCAGACCCTGCCTAACTCTCGACCTGCCCAGCAGCATTACCCTGCAGACCCTGCCTAACCCTTCACCTGCCCAGCAGCATTACCCTGCAGACCCTGCCTAACCCCCCCACCTGCCCAGCAGTATTACCCTGCAGACCCTGCCTAACCCCCCCCCCCCACCTGCCCAGCAGTATTACCCTGCAGACCCTGCCTAACCCCCACCTGCCCAGCAGCATTACCCTGCAGACTCTGCCTAACCCCCCACCTGCCCAGCAGCATTACCCTGCAGACCCTGCCTAACCCCCCCCACCTGCCCAGCAGCATTACCCTGCAGACCCTGCCTAACCCCCCCCCCCACCTTCCCAGCAGTATTACCCTGCAGACCCTGCCTAACCCCCCCCCCTGCCCAGCAGTAATACCCTGCAGACTCTGCCTAACCCCCCACCTGCCCAGCAGTATTACCCTGCAAACCCTGCCTAACCTTCCACCTGCCCAGCAGCATTACCCTGCAGACCCTGTCCCCAGACACCACCCCATGAGTGAAAGCCCACATGACATGTAGCCACTTACAGAAATGGTGAGTGTACTGTATGTGTAATGTGTGTACACTGTGTGTTATATGTATGTATATGAATGTTTGTCTGCATGTAATGGTTATTGATGTGTGGAATGTGTATGGTAAAGGTTGCAGCAACACCTCTGTGTATAATGATAGACAGACCAGCCTCTCATGGAGTACTTGAAGGTCTAATCTAATTTTCCACTGAGGAAAGCAAATTTAAGGACACACTGGAATATATACATATATGGTATACAGTATTCCCAGAGGTCACTAAAGGGGTTCTATGGGAATTAAGAAAATACTTAAATATTACTTTAGTATATATATATATTCCCATATACATTTCATTAGCTATAATGGTTCATTTTGTCTAAGGAAAAATCATTAGGAGAAATAAAATGGCCGCTGTCCTATTAGCACACACAAAACCTGTCCTAATCACACAGCAGCCTAAGTTGCTTCTCAAAACTGAGCTAAAGAGCTGCCTCATCCTTCTCTCTGCTCAGCTGAATCTCTGTAGGAATGGAGCTCATGAGGAGATATGAAGTATAGAGAGGACAGACAGGACAGGTAATATGGGGCTGTGGTAATAGAGACTGCATACAAGTGCTGCTGCTCATTATCTACGCCCCCACTATCCTGTACTTTATGTCTACTAATTAACTCTATTCCTACAGAGATTTATCTGAAGATCATATTAACCACTTCCAGACCGGGCCATTTACCCGCTTCCTGACCAGGCCTAATTTAGCAAATCTGACTGTGGTAATAACTTTGGAATACTTTTACTTATCCAAGCCATTCAGAGATTGTTTTCTCGTGACACATTGTACTTCATGTTAATGGTAAATTTGAGTCAATATGGTTTACCTTTATTTATAAAATAAATCCAAAAGTTAATGAAAATTTGAAAAAAATTCACTGTTTTCTAAATTTGAATCTGCTTTCAAGACAGAGAGTTATGTCTCATAAAAAAATCATTAATTAACATTCCCCATATGTCTTATGTTGGCATCATTTTGGTAATGTCATTTTATTCTTTTAGGACATTAGAAGGTTTAGAATTTTAGAAGCAATTTTTTTAGGAACATTTTCAAAGTCATTTTTTTTAAGTACCAGTTCAGTTCTGAAGTCGCTTTGTGGGGCTTCCATAATAGAACCAACCCATAAATGACCCCATTTTAGAAAGGACACCCCTCAAACTATTCAAAACTAGTTTTAGAAATGTTGGTAACCCTTTAGGTATTCCGTAGGAATTAAAGCAATCTAGAGGTGAAATTTCAAAATTTCACTTTATTTGGCAGATTTTCCATTTTAATCAATTTGTTACTGGAACACAGCATAGGTAAACAACAAAACAAACCTCAATATTTATTACCCTGATTCTGCAGTTTGCAGAAACACCTTATATGTGGTCGTATACCTCTGTTTGGGCACATGACAGGGCACAGAAGGCAAGGAGTGCCATATGGTTTTTGGAGGGCAGATTTTGCTGAAATGGTCTTTGGGCATCATGTTGCATTTAAAGAGACCTTCAGGGTTCCCCCACAGTCAAAACTCCCAAAAAGTGACCACATTTTGTAAACTACACCACCCAAGAAATTTTTAAGGGGTGTAGCGAGCACTTCACTCAACAGGTGTTTCATCGAATTTTTAATACTGTGTGAAGATTAAAAAAAAAATTTCGGCCCAAACTTTCTTTTACAGAAAAGATAACAGGAGTATACCTGCCCCGCACAATTTGCTACCAACTTTCTCGTGAATACAGTAACACCCCAACTGTAGTCGTAAACTGTTATTTGGGGATACGCCAGGGCTCAGAAGGGAGGGAGCGGCATCTGGATTTTCTAACATGAAATTTTCTGTCAGGGTTTTTAAGAGCGATAACTTATTTAAATTTTTTGTTGAATGAGCTGCGTGAGGGCTTATTTTGTGTGGGACAAGCTGTAGTTTTTATTGGCACCATTTTGGGGTACATACCGTATTTTTCGCTTTATAAGACGCACCCCAGATTTTAGGAAGAAAATAAGAAAAAAATATTTTTCATCAGACCTCAGATCAGAAGCCCACAAATATCAGGACATCATATCAGCCCTCCATGTCAGACCCCCAACAGACCTCAGAACAGCCCTTTTTTTTCAGACCCCATCAGACCTCAGATCAACCCTTTTCTTTTAGACCCCCATCAGACCTCAGATCAGCCCTTTTCATTTAGACCCCCATCAGCCCTTTTCTTTTAGACCTCAATCAGACCTCAGATCAGCCCTTTTCTTTTAGATCCCCATCAGACCTCAGATCAGCCCTTTTCTTTTAGACCCCCATCAGACCTCAGATCTGCCCTTTTCTTTTAGACCCCCATCAGACCTCAGATCAGCCCTTTTCTTTTAGGCCCCCATCAGACCTCAGATCAGCCTTTTTCTTTTAGACCTCATCAGACCTCAGATCAGCCCTTTTCTTTTAGACCCTATCAGACCCCTTTCCTTAAGACCCCTTTCCTTAGGACCCTCATCAGACCTCAGACCAGCCCTGTTCTTTCAGATCCCTATCAGACAAAAAAAAAACAAACGTCTCTTACCTCTCCTGTGCCGCAGCTCCGCTCCAGGTCCTTTAGAAATTGCGCTCCCCTGTCTTCTCCGGCCCACGCTGCACTGTCACCCGACTGCGTGCAGCATCAGGTCATAGTGCATGCACTACGTCCGGACGCTGTACGGGGTCAGGACAGTGCAGCACCGGCCCCAGCAAGAAGACCAGGGAGGGTGAGTATCGGAAGCGCTCACTAGTATTCGCTTTATAAGATGCACGGCTATTTTCCCCTACTTTTGGGGGGGGGGGAAAGTGCGTCTTATAAAGCGAAAAATACGGTATGATTTTTTGATTGATAGATATTATGTTTTTTGTGAGGTGACAAAAAAAAGCTGTTTTGGCATAATTTTTATTCGTTTTTTTACACCGTTCAATTGATGGGGTAGATCATATGATATTTTTGTAGAGCCAATTGTTATGGACGTGGCGATACTAAATATGTCTATTTTTTTTATTTTATTTTTACGTTTTACACAAGAGTATTTTTAGAAAAAAAACATGTTTTTGTGTTGCAATTTTCTTAGAGCCATATTTTTTTTTATTTTTATGGCTATGGTCTTGTGTGGGGGCTCATTTTTTGTGGGATGAGGTGACGTTTTTATTGCTACCATTTTGGGGTACATACGACTTTTTGATTGATTAAAGGTCATACAAGACCTCTGGAGGACATTTAACTTCATTTTTTTTATTTTTTTACTATCGATTTCTCCTGTAACTGGGGCTGACATAGTAGCCCCAGTTACAGGGGAAATACACCTTCCAGAGAGGCTGTACAGCAGAATACATCACTGTACAGCCTCAGTGCAGGGCTCATCGTGGTCTATGGAAGATCCGTCAGCTCCTGCACTCTCTCTCCCTCCCCCAGCGGTCACATGACCACCGGGTCGGGACAGTAAGCGGCAGAGCGCTTCCTGATCTGTATACACAGCGCTCGTTGAGCACTGTGTTTACAGTTATCTACAAGGCAGGGACATACATGCCTTCTCTCTGGGGTGAGTGATTAGCGTGCAGCTGCCATCTCTAAAAGGACGCTTTAGAACGTCGATTCAGAGATAAACCGACCGCCCAAGGATGTTTATAGTCAATGGGCGGTTGGGAAGCGGTTAAACTGTATTCATGATCATAATCCCTGACAAGTAAGAGAGAAAGATGGCGCAGCTCTTTAACTTGTCCTCCTGTGTAATTAGGACAGGTTTGTGTGGACTAGTAGGATGGCGGACATTTTATTTTTCCTAATGATGGCTCCCCAGAAAAAAGGAGCCATTATAACTAATGAAAGGTATTTGGTAATATGTTTATAATAAAGTAATATTTAAGTATTTTCATTTTTTTTATTCCAGGAGAACCCCTTTAATATCAAAATCACGAAAAACCCCTTTCAACAATATAATATACTTTTTGAAGGACAGTGACCTAACAGTACCCAGCTCCCTTAACAGTGACCTCACAGTATCTCGCTACCCCTTTAATAGTGGCCTCCACAGTCCCCTTCTCCCTTAGCATTGATCTCCACATTGCCCGTCCCTTTAACAGTGACCTCTACAGTGGCCTGCCCCCTTAACAGTAACATACACAGTTCCCTCCTCTTTAACAGTAACCTCCACAGCGGCAGCCCCTTTATTAGTGACCTCCACAGTACCCCGTCTCCTTAACCACTCCAGGACCGCCGTACGCAGGATTGCGTCCTGCCGGCGGCCCTGCTCTTCTGGGTGGACGCATATACGCGTCCTCCCGCGAGAGCCGAGATTTCCTGTGAACGCGCGCACACAGGCGCGCGCGCTCACAGGAACGGAAGGTAAGCGAGTGGATCTCCAGCCTGCCAGCGGCGATCGTTCGCTGGCAGGCTGGAGATGTGATTTTTTTTAACCCCTAACAGGTATATTAGACGCTGTTTTGATAACAGCGTCTAATATACCTGCTACCTGGTCCTTTGGTGGTCCCTTTTGTTTGGATCGACCACCAGAGGACTCAGGCAGCTCACTAAAGTAGCACCAAACACCACTACACTACACCCCCCCCCCCGTCACTTATTAACCCTTTATGAACCACTGATCACCCCATATAGACTCCCTGATCACCCCCCTGTCATTGATCACCCCCCTGTCAGGCTCCATTCAGACGTCCGTATGATTTTTACGGATCCACGGATACATGGATCGGATCCGCAAAACGCATACGGACGTCTGAATGGAGCCTTACAGGGGGGTGATCAATGACAAGGGCGTGATCACCCATATAGACTTCCTGATCACTTCCCTGTCATTGATCACCCCCCTGTCATTGATCACCCCCCTGTAAGGCTCCATTCAGATGTCCGCATGATTTTTACGGATCCATGGATACATGGATCGGATCCGCAAAACACATGCGGACGTCTGAATGGAGCCTTACAGGGGGGTGATCAATGACAGAGGGGTGATCACCCATATAGACTCCCTGATCACCCCCTGTCATTGATCACCCCCTGTAAGGCTCCATTCAGACGTCCGCATGATTTTTACGGATCCATGGATCGGATCCGCAAAACACATGCGGACGTCTGAATGGAGCCTTACAGGGGGGTGATCAATGACAGAGGGGTGATCACCCATATACACTCCCTGATCACCCCCTGTCATTGATCACCCCCCTGGTAAGGCTCCATTCAGACGTCCGTATGATTTTTAGAGATCCATGGATACATGGATCGGATCCGCAAAACACATGCGGACGTCTGAATGGAGCCTTACAGGGGGGTGATCAATGACAGGGGTGATCACCCATATACACTCCCTGATCACCCCCTGTCATTGATCACCCCCCTGTAAGGCTCCATTCAGACGTCCGCATGTGTTTTGCGGATCCGATCCATGTATCCGTAAAAATCATACGGACGTCTGAATGGAGCCTTACAGGGGGGTGATCAATGACAGGGGGTGATCAGGGAGTGTACAGGGAGTGCAGAATTATTAGGCAAGTTGTATTTTTGAGGATTAATTTTATTATTGAATAACAACCATGTTCTCAATGAACCCAAAAAACTCATTAATATCAAAGCTAAATATTTTTGGAAGTAGTTTTTAGTTTGTTTTTAGTTTTAGCTATTTTAGGGGGATATCTGTGTGTGCAGGTGACTATTACTGTACATAATTATTAGGCAACTTAACAAAAAACAAATATATACCCATTTCAATTATTTATTTTTACCAGTGAAACCAATATAACATCTCAACATTCACAAATATAAATTTCTGACATTCAAAAACAAAACAAAAACAAATCAGTGACCAATATAGCCACCTTTCTTTGCAAGGACACTCAAAAGCCTGCCATCCATGGATTCTGTCAGTGTTTTGATCTGTTCACCATCAACATTGCGTGCAGCAGCAACCACAGCCTCCCAGACACTGTTCAGAGAGGTGTACTGTTTTCCCTCCTTGTAAATCTCACATTTGATGATGGACCACAGGTTCTCAATGGGGTTCAGATCAGGTGAACAAGGAGGCCATGTCATTAGATTTTCTTCTTTTATACCCTTTCTTGCCAGCCACGTTGTGGAGTACTTGGACGCGTGTGATGGAGCATTGTCCTGCATGAAAATCATGTTTTTCTTACCTTGCAGACTTCTTCCTGTACCACTGCTTGAAGAAGGTGTCTTCCAGAAACTGGCAGTAGGACTGGGAGTTGAGCTTGACTCCATCCTCAACCCAAAAAGGCCCCACAAGCTCATCTTTGATGATACCAGCCCAAACCAGTACTCCACCTCCACCTTGCTGGCGTCTGAGTCGGACTGGAGCTCTCTGCCCTTTACCAATCCAGCCATCTGGCCCATCAAGACTCACTCTCATTTCATCAGTCCATAAAACCTTAGAAAAATCAGTCTTGAGATATTTCTTGGCCCAGTCTTGACGTTTCAGCTTGTGTGTCTTGTTCAGTGGTGGTCGTCTTTCAGCCTTTCTTACCTTGGCCATGTCTCTGAGTATTGCACACCTTGTGCTTTTGGGCACTCCAGTGATGTTGCAGCTCTGAAATATGGCCAAACTGGTGGCAAGTGGCATCTTGGCAGCTGCACGCTTGACTTTTCTCAGTTCATGGGCAGTTATTTTGCGCCTTGGTTTTTCCACACGCTTCTTGCGACCCTGTTGACTATTTTGAATGAAACGCTTGATTGTTCGATGATCACGCTTCAGAAGCTTTGCAATTTTAAGAGTGCTGCATTCCTCTGCAAGATATCTCACTATTTTTGACTTTTCTGAGCCTGTCAAGTCCTTCTTTTGACCCATTTTGCCAAAGGAAAGGAAGTTGCCTAATAATTATGCACACCTGATATAGGGTGTTGATGTCATTAGACCACACCCCTTCTCATTACAGAGATGCACATCACCTAATATGCTTAATTGGTAGTAGGCTTTCGAGCCTATACAGCTTGGAGTAAGACAACATGCATAAAGAGGATGATGTGGTCAAAATACTCATTTGCCTAATAATTCTGCACGTAGTGTATATGGGTGATCACCCCTCTGTCATTGATCACCCCCCTGTCATTGATCACCCCCCTGTAAGGCTCCATTCAGACGTCCGCATGTGTTTTGCGGATCCGATCCGTGGATCCGTAAAAATCATACGGACGTCTGAATGGAGCCTTACCAGGGGGGTGATCAATGACAGGGGGGTGATCAGGGAGTGTATATGGGTGATCACCCCCCTGTCATTGATCACCCCCCTGTCATTGATCACCCCCCCTGTAAGGCTCCATTCAGACATTTTTTTGGCCCAAGTTAGCGGAAATATATATATATTTTTTTGTTTGTTTTTTCTTACAAAGTCTCATATTCCACTAACTTGTGTCAAAAAATAAAATCTCACATGAACTCACCATACCCCTCACGGAATCCAAATGCGTAAACATTTTTAGACATTTATATTCCAGACTTCTTCTCACGCTTTAGGGCCCCTAAAAAGCCAGGGCAGTATAAATACCCCACATGTGACCCCATTTTGGAAAGAAGACACCCCAAGGTATTCCGTGAGGGGCATATTGAGTCCATGAAAGATTGAAATTTTTGTCCTAAGTTAGCGGAAAGTGAGACTTTGTGAGAAAAAAACCCAAAAAAATCAATTTCCGCTAACTTATGCAAAAAAAAATAATATTCTATGAACTCGCCAGGCCCCTCAGCGAATACCTTGGGGTGTCTTCTTTCCAAAGTGGGGTCACATGTGGGGTATTTATACTGCCCTGGCTTTTTAGGGGCCCTAAAGCGTGAGAAGAAGTCTGGGATCCAAATGTCAAAAAATGCCCTCCTAAAAGGAATTTGGGTTGCTTTGCGCATCTAGGCTGCAAAAAAGTGTGACACATCTGGTATCGCCGTACTCAGGAGAAGTTGGGGAATGTGTTTTGGGGTGTCATTTTACATATACCCATGCTGGGTGAGATAAATATCTTGGTCAAATGCCAACTTTGTATAAAAAAATGGGAAAAGTTGTCTTTTGCCAAGATATTTCTCTCACCCAGCATGGGTATATGTAAAATGACACCCCAAAACACATTCCCCAACTTCTCCTGAGTACGGCGATACCAGATGTGTCACACTTTTTTGCAGCCAAGGTGGGCAAAGGGGCACACATTCCAAAGTGCACCTTTCGGATTTCGCAGGCCATTTTTTACACATTTTGATTGCAAAGTACTTCTCACGCATTTGGGCCCCTAAATTGCCAGGGCAGTATAACTACGCCACAAGTGACCCCATTTTGGAAAGAAGACACCCCAAGGTATTCCATGAGGGGCACGCCGAGTTCCTAGAATTTTTTATTTTTTGTCACAAGTTAGCGGAAAATGATGATTTTTAATTTTTTTTATTTTTTCCTTACAAAGTCTCATATTCCACTAACTTGCGACAAAAAATAAAAAATTCTAGGAACTCGCCATGCCCCTCACGGAATACCTTGGGGTGTCTTCTTTCCAAAATGGGGTCACTTTTGGGGTAGTTATACTGCCCTGGCAATTTAGGGGCCCAAATGTGTGAGGAGAACTTTGCAATCAAAATCTGTAAAAAATGACCGGTGAAATCCGAAAGGTGCACTTTGGAATATGTGCCCCTTTGCCCACCTTGGCTGCAAAAAAGTGTGACACATCTGGTATCGCCGTACTCAGGAGAAGTTGGGGAATGTGTTTTGGGGTGTCATTTTACATATACCCATGCTGGGTGAGAGAAATATCTTGGTCAAATGCCAACTTTGTATAAAAAAATTGGAAAAGTTGTCTTTTGCCAAGATATTTCTCTCACCCAGTCATCATTTTCCGCTAACTTGTGACAAAAAATAAAAAGTTCTATGAACTCACTATGCCCATCAGCGAATACCTTAGGGTGTCTACTTTCCGAAATGGGGTCATTTGTGGGGTTTTTGCCGTTTTGAAGCCCCGCCCAGCTCATCAATATTCACTTAGCTGGGCGGCGGCTACAACTCTCCCGACTCAAGTGCCCGGCGCATGCGCATAAAGCAGAGGCTGCAGCGCTCTGTACGCAGGCGCGATGTGACCCCGGCCGGGCGCATGCGCTGAAGATTGGACGGAGGACGTGCTCAGAGGATTGAATGGGCCATGCGCAGGATCGGGAGTCGGGAGAGTTGTAGCCGCCGCCCAGCTAAGTGAATATTGATGAGCTGGGCGGGGCTTCAGAACGGCAGTTGGGAGCGGCTGGCTGGGCGCATTTTGACATGAAACGCCGCCCCTTGGGCAGATTAGTGACCGGACAAGCAGGTTATAAAACTTTATATTTCGGTATTTATAAGGTGGACAGGGGGGCTACTTAGATGATTTTAATAGACTTTAGAAGACCTGTACTGACATATATATACCTAAATATGCTAATTGGGCCTGTCAGTGTCCCTTTAACAGTGATTTCCAAAATATTCCGCCCCCTTAACAGTAACCTCTACAGAGCTCCATTCCCTTAAAATGTGACCTCCAGAACACCCCGCCCCCTTAACAGTGACCTCTACAACACTCCGTCCCTTCACACTGACCTCCATAGTGGACCATCCCCTTAACTCCTTAACTATGACCTCCACCGTTCCCTGCCCCCTTAACAGAGATCTCCACAGCGCCGGCCCCTTTAACAGTGACCTCCACAGCAGCCGCCCCTTTATTAGTATCATAGAATAATTCACGGCACTCGAATTGAAATGAATGAAATAATAATATTTATTGTATAGAATTTGCCACCAATAGACGTCAGTTATATGGGCCAACGTTTCGGTCCTCCCGGACCTTGGTCACGGCCTATTAATTATAATAGCATACAATCAGTACAATATGGAAATAATTTAAAAAAATATTATTAGAAAATTTAGAAAAGCGCCCCTTTATTAGTGACCTCAACAGTACCCCGTCTCCTTAACAGTGATTTCCACAACACCTCGCCCCCTTAACAGTGGCTTCTACAGCAATCTGCCCCTTAACACTGACCTCCATACCGGGCCATCCCCTTAACTGTGACCTCCACAGCAGCCTGCCCCTAGGGTGGCTAGAAGTCCGGCTTTCAGACTCTCTGTCCGACACAGGGATGTCCTATTGAACAGCTCACTCTTAGACAGCAGCACTGTGCTGTTTGAGCGTGAGCTGCAGGGAGAAAGTCACCCACCCTCCCTCCCACCCCTGCAGCTGACAGAAGTTGATTTTTAACTTAATTTTTTTAGTCTCTGTCGGCTGCGGAGTGGGAGGGGCGTGGTCTAGTCGGACAGGGGCGTGGCTTAGTGGGACCTGTGGTGGGGTTTGTTAAGTCCATCTTTTGAGGGTGGCATGAATGGCCACCCTACCTGCCCCCTGAACTGTGACCTCCACAGCACTCCCCTCCCTGAACAGCGCCCTGCCTCTTTAAAGCTGACCTACAGCAGTGAAGAAAAATGGCTTGGTTGTTATGGAAACCTGGCTTAAAACTGTGTGTAAGTGGAGACTAAGGGCCTGCGAGCTTCTATTGGCTGATAAGGGTCATGTGACCAGGCTTCTAATGACTAATGCATTTTTTGGAAATATCTCAGGAACGCTATGTCCTAGAGAGCTAAGACCCGGTCTAAAACCTTCCCGGACACCTGATGTACCTGTGTGCCAAATTTTGCGATTGTAAATGTGACGGTGCAGAGTTCTTTAGCGGACATACATACACACACATACATACACTCAGCTTTACATATTAGATCATATAATATTAAAGGGGGTGTCTGCTTTTTACAATTGATGACCTATCCTCAGGATATGTAATAAATATCAGATCGGCTGTGGTCCGATTCCCCGAATTCCCGGCAATCCCTCCAATCAGCTGTTAAAAGAGAAGGCAGCGCTTGCCACAGTGATTGCAGTGGTGAACAAGTACGGCGTCTCCATTCCCTTCTAGGGACGGATCCATCCCATAGAAGTGAATGGGACGGTGTAGGTGTAATTACACTGCTAATCGCTGCGGCGAGCAGGTAAACAGAGCAGAGAAGGCAGTGCTCGCATGAGCTTCTCTTCTAACAGCTGATCGGTGGGAGTGCCAGATGTTGATCCCCCGCTGATCTAATATTGATTACCTATCCTGAGAAATTGTAAAAAAACGGACAACCCCTTTAAGCAATTGCTTTGTGAACATTTCGCTAACCTGTAAAATTGCTCTCTGTACCATCAGAATTGAGTTGACAATGAGGGAAAGCAGAAGCGGTGTATTGCTGTTCCCTGCAGCAGCTCTTTTCGTACCATCATCAGAATACTGGTGTATTTTAAAGCTCTGTGTTCTGTCAATTAGGATGAGGGTGGTTGTAATACTGCCTGTCTCCGAATGAAAACACCATGAACAGCACTTCTATTCTGTAGATACCTTGTAATAAGCCCTCGTCTCATTTCAATCCTACTAGTATTGAAAACGATTTGTAGAGTAAATGTATATAAAAAAAATTGCTCCTAACGCAGCGCCCTAATACTTTACATTAATGTGGCTGCAAATGTGCTACCATTGTGCGTTAGCAAACTATTAATTAACACCTTTGTGGGTCTTTCTTTTGGGCAAGGACCAAGATGAATGAAGCCTGCAAAACCATACATTAAAAAGTAACTATCCTATGACCAAGAACGTCTGGTCACAAGCTGCTGTAATAGATAGCTGCGAACACTTAGACATTGCATCGCCTGTAGCGGGTGAAGCTGATGTGATGCCAGCAGCCAGGGACGCACTGCCAAAATGTGAGATTAAAACAGATTACTGCAGTAATGTGTTTAGCAGAAGTCACATCTGCGGGTTTATTGTCCGATCTTTCGATTCTCGCCAACAATTAAGATGTGAAATTGTAATTTATATATATATTGCCAGGATGATGATGATGTCATCACTGTTACTGTGTTGTTTTGTTTGAGCTCAACTTTTTGGATTTTAATTGGGTGGGGGGTGGGGATGTAACGGTCACGTCCACACACACACAGGGAAAGGATAGTGACCACTGCGCTCCACCCTCACCCCTGGCCCTGCCTACTTGCCTCACGAGTCCTGATGACAGGGGACAACTGGACGACAGTCCCTTACTTAGGATATGTGCAGGGAAGACAGACAAGACAAAATACGGAACGTGAACGGACCGGGTCAGAACCAAGAGTACAAAGGGTTAAGCAAAGAATGGTCAGGAGAAGCCGGGGTCAAATACTAGGAGAATAGAGAAGTACCAGAGGAGTCCGTAAAGAGTAGTCAGGTGGGAGCCGAGGTCACAATACCAGGAGGGATGCGCAGTACAGGAGGAGCAGGCAAAGGATCGTCAGGAAACAGGATCAGGTGGGTATTCAGTAGTCCAACAAATAGCCAGGAACCTAGAATTAACAGGCAACCTGTGGCCAGCAGGCTGCCTGTATTTATAGTGGGGTCTGAGGGTCATGTGACGTGGCCAGGGTCACATGACCGACAGACAAGTCGAGCACCGAGTGATCAGCTCGGCACTCAAGGCAGACCTATGAGCAGGGAGCCTCCCAGCTAGCAAAGCCGCCCTGGGAACGAGGCCAAACACAGATCCTCTCTCCCGAAGTTAAGCAGCAGGTCTGCGGCTGATGGGAGACAGAGTGCGCCTTTGGCGCCCCGTGACAGTACCCCCCCTTTTACAAGGGACCACTGGACCCAAGACTTCAGGCGATGGCCTTTCAGGGTGTTTTAAATGAAATTTTCGAACAAGTCTAGGAGCGTGAACCTCCCTGGCGGGTACCCAAGATCTCTCTTCGGGTCCATACCCCTTCCAGTAAATCAGGTACTGTAAGGAATTACGCACTCTCCTGACATCCACTATCTTAGACACCACATACTCAACAGCATCACTAACAAGAACCGGCGGAGGCGAGGCTTTCAACGATACAACAGGTTCAAAATACTTTTTAAGTAGAGATTTATGAAATACATTATGAATGTGGAACGACTCGGGCAGCTCCAACTTAAACAATACCGGATTAATCACCTCCGTGATCTTATACGGTCCAATAAAACGAGGAGCAAATTTTCTAGACGCTACCTTGAGATGTAGATTCTTGGAGGACAACCATACTTTATCCCCAACCTGAAAGTTCACCCCCTTGGAACGTCTCCTATCGGCCTTGAGTTTTTGAGAACTTTGAGCCTTTTCTAGGTTCGATTGAACCTGGGCCCAAACTGTGCACAGTTTGGAGGAGAGTTTATCCGCTTCAGGGTTAGAGGAAGAGACGGACGACCCAGAATAAAAACGGGGATGAAAACTATGGTTACAAAAGGGGAGACCCCAGCAGAAGAATTGACACGGTTATTCAAAGCAAATTCAGCCAACAGAAGGTATTTGACCCATAAATGCTGGTCATCAGCAACATACAACCTCAAGAATTGTTCCACAGGCGTTCAGGCTGCCCATTACTCTCAGGATGGTAGGCGGAAGAAAAAGACAATTAAATGTTACATCTTTGACAGAAGGCCCTCCAGAATTTGGACACAAACTGCACACCCCTGTCAGAAACAATATTTTCCGGGATGCCATGTAAACGAACAATCTCTCTCACAAAAATAGACGCCAGGGTTTTTGGATTCGGAAGTTTAGACAGGGGAATGAAATGAATCATCTTGCTAAACCTATCGACAACTACCCAAACCACAGTCTTACCCTCCGCCAGCGGTAGGTCAGTTATAAAGTCCATCAAGATATGGGACCAGGGTCTACTGGGAATGGGTAGTAGGTTACCAGCAGGGCGAGTCCTAGGTGTCTTAGACCTGGCACAAACCTCACAGGCTGACACGTAGGACTTGACATCCCTGGTCAGAGTGAGCCACCAATAATATCTAGAAACCAGATCCTTAGTGCCCTCAAAACTCGGATGTCCACAAAAGGCAGAACCGTGACACTCACCCAACAGCTGAAGACAAAATTTTACGGGAACAAACAACTTATCTGTTGGGGTGGATGCCGGTGCCAGATGTTATTCAGCCTTAATGCGAGCCGAGATATCCTGGGTTAGAGCTGCTAAGAAGATGTTTGCTGGTAGGATGGATTCAGGCGGTGCCTCAGTGGGTTGAAAAGCATGGAAGCTCCGAGATAATGCGTCTGCCTTCACATTTTTACTTCCCGGCCTGAACGTAATGGAGAAATCAAAAGGGGTAAAAAAACTGAGCCCATCGGGCTTGCCGGGGATTCAACCTCTTAGCAGACTCGAGAAACATTAGGTTTTTATGGTCAGTGACAACAGTTACCCGATGCCTTGCCCCCTCCAAAAAATGCCTCCACTCCTCAAATGCCCATTTAATAGCCAGCAGCTGCCTATTCCCTATGTCGTAGTTTCTCTCGGTGGGAGAGAATTTCCTGGAGAAGAAGGCACACGGTCTCAGGTTAGTGAGGCTAGCAGGACCTTGTGAAAGAATTGCTCCTGCGCCGTCCTCGGACGCATCCACCTCCACAATAAAGGGTCTCTCCTGATCAGGCTGGATCAGAGTGGGATCGCTACTAAATGCCTTTTTTAATGTTTCAAATGAAGAAATGGCCTTGGTAGACAGATTCTCCAAATCCGCCCCTTTCTTAGTAAGGTCGGTAAATGGTTTAGCAATTACAGAAAAATTCATGATAAATTTACGATAGTGATTAGCGAAACCCAAAAACCGTTGTAAGGCCTTTAAGGATGAAGGCCTTACCCATTCCTTAATTGCCAAAACCTTACCAGGATCCATCTTAAAGGCATGAGGAGTCAGAACATGCCCTAGAAACAGTATCTCCTGTACACCAAAGACACATTTCTCTTGCTTAGGGCTCTTTCACACTTGCATTCTTTTCTTCCGGCATAGAGTTCCGTCGTCGGGGCTCTATGCCGGAAGAACCCTGATCAGTTTTATCCTAATGCATTCTGAATGGAGAGAAATCCGTTCAGGATGCATCAGGATGTCTTCAGTTCAGGACCGGAACGTTTTTTGGCCGGAGAAAATACCGCAGCATGCTGCAGTTTTTGCTCCGGCCAAAAATCCTTAACACTTGCCGCAAGGCCGGATCCGGAATTAATGCCCATTGAAAGGCATTAATCCGGATCCGGCCTTAAGCTAAACGTTGTTTCGGCGCATTGCCGGATCCGACGTTTAGCTTTTTCTGAATGGGTACCATGGCTGCCGGGACGCTAAAGTCATGGCAGCCATGGTAAAGTGTAGTGGGGAGCGGGGGAGCAGTATACTTACCGTCCGTGCGGCTCCCGGGACGCTTCAGAGTGACGTCAGGGCGCCCCACGCGCATGGATGACGTGATCGCATGGCACGTCATCCATGCGCATGGGGAGCTCTGACGTCATTCTGGAGCGCCCCGGGAGCTGCACGGACTGTAAGTATACTGCTTCCCCGCTCCCCACTACTACTATGGCAACCAGGACTTTAATAGCGTCCTGGCTGCCATAGTAACACTGAACGCATTTTGAAGACGGATCAGTCTTCAAATGCTTTCAGTTCACTTGCGTTTTTCCGGATCCGGCGTGTAATTCCGGCAAATGGAGTACACGACGGATCCGGACAACACAAGTGTGAAAGAGCCCTTAGCGGATGGCTGATTCTCCCTCAACACCTCTAATACTTGTTTGACATGAGACATATGAGATTCGAAATCAGGAGGGAATATCAAAATGTCATCAAGATAGACAGTAATAAATTTACCTAAGAACTCCCTAAGAATATCGTTCATTAAGTTTTGGAACACAGCTGGGGCATTGCCGAGTCCAAAAGGCATCACCTGATATTCAAAGTGTCCTGTCGGAGTATTGAAAGCTGTCTTCCATTCGTCTCCGTCCTTGATTCGGATTAGATTGTGTGCCCCTTTCAGATCAATCTTGGAAAACCAGGTTGCCCCCAGAACCTGGTTAAATAAATCTGGAAACAATGGGAGAGAGTATCTATTTTGGACAGTGATTTTATTTAATCTCCGGTAATCAATACAAGGCCTAAGACCACCATCCTTCTTCTTAACAAAGAAAAACCCTGCTCCCATAGGAGAGACTGAAGGTTAATATGCCCTTTAGCAAGGCTCTCCTTAATATAATCTTCCATAGCCTTGCGTTCGGGCTTAGAAAGGTAAAAAATTTGCCCTTTAGGAAATTTGGCACCCTCTATTAGCTCTATGGGGCAATCATAAGGTCTATGGGGGGGTAGAACCTCTGGAGTAGGGGATGAGAATACATCAGAATATTCCTTAATAACCGAGGGTAATGTATTAGACCTTACTGAAACCCCAGCCTGGACCACGGATAAGCATGAGTCACACTTAGGTCCCCATTTCACCAACTCTCCTTTGGACCAATCTATTGTGGGGTTATGTAAACAGAGCCAAGGCAACCCTAGTACCACCTCAACCGGTAGGTTCTCCAGGACTAAAAGAGAACATCTCTCAGAGTGGCACACACCCACGGTTAGAGAAATTTCAGAGGTACATGACCTCACCGTACCACCAATCAGGGGAGTAGCATCAATAGCCATGACATGGATAGGTGTCGGTAAAGCAAACATTGGAATACCCAATTTACTAGCATATTCAAAGTCAATAAAGCTGCCCGCTGAACCGGAATCAATAAAGGCCTTACCCGGCCACTTATTAACCCCCAGAGAAATTGTAATGGGTACCAAAAGCTTACATTTAGAAAAAACAGGGTGTACCTGGTCTTTAGGTTGTCTTGCTTTAGGAGACTTGTCAGAGAGGACCCTCTTAGGACACTTGTTGATCCAATGGCCAGGATCTCCACAGTAGAAGCACTCTCCGCGTCTGCAACGAAGATTACCCCGGGTCATGCCAACCTACATGGGTTCCTCAATGGAGACGTCAGTGTTGTCCCTGGAAAAGGCCTCTAGCTGGACCACCATCTGAGAACATAACTGTCGTTCTTGTCGTCTCTCTCTAACTCGTTGGTCAACTAGGGTTATCATCTCCTCTAAGGTCTCTGGAATTTGATAACTGACTAATAGATCTTTTAAATTATCAGACAGACCAGACATAAACTGACTCTTCAGGGCTGGTTCATTAAATCCTGAGGGGACACACCACCGTCTGAATTGGGTGCAATACTCCTCCGAAGGGAGATGGCCCTGAACCAGTGCCCTAAGAGCCGTCTTGGCTATCAGGGCCCTGTCTGGTTCATCATAGAGGGTACCCAGGGCCTGAAAAAAAACCTCCACAGAAGTTAGACAACTGGCCCCAGGAGGTAACGAGAATGCCCAGTCCTGGGAATCACCATGTAGTAGAGAAATGACAATACCCACGTATTGGCTCTCGAGACCGGAGGACACGTGGCGCAAACGGAAGTAGAGTTTGCAACTCTCCTTAAAGGAGAGAAACCTCTTTCGGTCTCCAGAAAAGGGTTCTGGGAGCTTGATCTGAGGCTCAAAATGTGGACTGGAGGGCTGAGGAGTGAAAGAACCTTGACCTAACTCAAAAGAACTGAGTTTCTCTCCTAGCTCCTGCACCATCTGTGTCAGTTTAGAGACATGGTCAGTCAGGGTCACAAGAGGATTCATGATACAGTGGTTATTAGGCCTGTTAATCTGTAACAGTCATGTCCACACACACACAGGGGGAAAGATAGTGACCACTGCGCTCCACCCTCACCCCTGGCCCTGCCTACTTGCCTCACGAGTCCTGATGACAGGGGACAACTGGACGACAGTCCCTTACTTAGGATATGTGCAGGGAAGACAGACAAGACAAAATACGGAACGTGAACGGACCGGGTCAGAACCAAGAGAGCTACGCAGTACAAAGGGTAAAGCAAAGAATGGTCAGGAGAAGCCGGGGTCAAATACCAGGAGAATAGAGAAGTACCAGAGGAGTCCGCAAAGAGTAGTCAGGTGGGAGCCGAGGTCACAATACCAGGAGGGATGCGCAGTACAGGAGTAGCAGGCAAAGGATCGTCAGGAAACAGGATCAGGTGAGTATTCAGTAGTCCAACAAATAGCCAGGAACCTAGAATGACAGGCAACCTGTGGCCAGCAGGCTGCCTGTATTTATAGTGGGGTCTGAGGGTCATGTGATGTGGCCAGGGTCACATGACCGACAGACAGACAAGTCGAGCACCGAGTGATCAGCTCGACGCTCAAGGCAGACCTAGGAGCAGGAAGCCTCCCAGCTAGCAAAGCCGCCCTGGGAACGAGGCCAAACACAGATCCTCGCTCCCGAAGCTAAGCAGCAGGTCTGCGGCTGATGGAAGACTGAGTGCGCCTTTGGCGCCCCTGTGACAGGGGTGGACACACTATGGACAGAAGGTCCAAGGTCCTGGCCATTGGATCAACAAGTGTCCTAAGAGGGTCCTCTCTGACAAGTCTCCTAAGGCAAGACAACCTAAAGACCAGGTACACCCTGTTTTTTCTAAATGTAAGAGGGGCAAAGGTTTAAAAGTAATATCAGGAAGTATTACTTTACTGAGAGAGTAGTGGATGCATGGAATGGCCTTCCTGCAGAAGTGGTAGCTGCAAATACAGTGAAGGAGTTTAAGCATGCATGGGATAGGCATAAGGCCATCCTTCATATAAGATAGGGCCAGGGGCTATCCATAGTATTCAGTATATTGGGCAGACTAGATGGGCCAAATGGTTCTTATCTGCCGACACATTCTAGGTTTCTATGTCCCATGTTCAAATTAAAATACCACCTCAACCTTGTAACTGCTATCTGCATGTAATGTATGTATCATTGGCTGGTGACAAATGGGAGATGACATGATGAGCGGTTAACTTTCTCTTTCCTGAAGGGGTTTAGGAGAGGCATGCACCAATGGATATGGTCCACAAATTTGTACTTCACCACAGTCTCTTTTGTAAGAATTGGAACTGAATTAAGTTCTTAACAGTCTCTGCAGCACTGTATGTAGGGTGCCCAAACCACACAAAGCAATAAATACAATGCAACACCACTCTGCAAACCAAATAAAGTACAAAACAAATATTCTAATGCTAAGCGTATTAAGTAAATTTGAGATTCTTAGCAAATACATTTTGTACAAAATTATTTGGGCCCGTCTGCCACAGGTCAAGCGATCTCTGTAACATAACACTAAATTCTACCCGTTATGTGCCATGACGGCTACAATAAAGTTCCACATGCATGCTGGGCCCACCTTAATTATTTTTATTTTTAGTGCCAAAATGGACTTCATTGAATCCAGGGAATGCAGGTACCAACATGCATGCCGAGCCCACTCCATACCTCTTCTGGTGCCAGATGGCCCCCAACAAATGCAATGAGAGTCCATCCTTTACCTCTCCTGGTGCTAAACCACACAATATTCACCTCCTGTCAGTTTCAGGGTTTACGGTACATTGCTTGCCATCTTTTGGCCAGTGCGGCTCTTCCTGGTTGTTTTCCTGTGCCAATGATGTCCTTTGGCTTGGCTCACTGAGTTGTGACCACAAGGTCCTCTATCCTTTTCCAATGGCTACGATATAATTTTTGGGCTACTCCGTAGAGTACTCTATCACCAGCACTGCTCGTGCTGCTCCATTCAGCTGTATTCTTCCGCCAGCTACAATGCCTTGGTCTTCCAGTATAGCCAGTAACTTCTTCCCTGGAAACAAGCTCTCCAGTCAGTGCACCCTCTTATGCAGCCTATGTTCAAACACTGCATAACCAGAAGATGCCTTGTCTCGGCCCAGCTGGCCCGCCTTCCACATGATGGATTATCCAAAACCACATTGTATCTACAACTCCATTGCATCATCCTTTTTCTATCTCAACTCAAACTTTTGGTTTCAGGGGAGTCATGGTTTAGTGCAAGTACAACTTCTCTCCTGCCAAGCCCTAAAGCAGCGGCTTTCATTGTCTTTTTTGTATTAACGTTACTAGGTTGTAAAAGTCAACATGGAGCACGGATACCATACTTACCAATCTTGGTAAATTCGGGACATAAAGTCCCACCCCTGTGACCACCCAAACCTACATGGAAACACCCAACGTCTGAGCTGAGCTCATTTTCAGCCTGGGACAACCCGAATTTGCTAGGATTGTCTCTGAAACCTAGGGCTAGTCTCTCCAAATCTGGAACTGTTGCAACTATGATATCTATTGGGATAACATTGAGATTCCAGACCTCTATGCAAATTCTGTATTTTGGCCCACAGTTCTCAAACATCATTCATATTACGGATGAACTTTTATGAAACAAAATATCTGTTGGACCACCTAATATACCAGGGCACCAGTACAGCCTCTTGTACTCCTGCACATAGGACATACACATATTTTGGGCTTTAATTCTGCAATTATGAGTGGTAGCTGGCTAATCAAGATAAATGGGTGTGTATTTGAGTATTGAATGCTTTATGGAATGGAATGGAACAAAAAACAATCTACAGAACCCGTGAAAATCTTTTTGACATTCAAAGTTTTGAATTTTATCTCCATTTAGACAACTATGGAATTTTTATTAGTGCTATCACCCATGGACAATCATGTGATCTAGAAAAAAAAATTCTGTTACTTACCAAATGCCAAAGGTTGTAGTAACTGTCTTTGAAAAACTGTATATGTACAGTAGGTCAGGCCTTAGGCTAGGTTCACAGAGTAATGCAGTTATATGTCCTGTCAAAACAACAAGACGGAAACCAAAAGTCAATGGGATCTGTTGTAAATTGTTGGTATCTGACCATGTAAGGCCGTGAACAGAGCCTTACATATTCCTCTTGGCTGATCCAGTTACTGTGAGCTATGTGTCAAGGATCTGATGTGCATCAAGGGTAAGCAGGTGCCCATAGCGGTCCCTTTTGAATTATGTTGGCTTTTTCAACAATCTACTTGTTTTCCTAAGGTGCCTACAGCCACTAAAGGGTTTGTCCCATCAGAAAAAACAGGAATTAGAACCACATCCCCTGTTCAAGACTCCTCTCTAGTGTGATTATTTAATACATCCCTATCCATGCACTTATATGGGTACTGGGGAAAGGGGAATATCTGGCCCTTTGCCACCAATATCACCTGATAGTACATCCCAAATGAATAATAGCTGTAAAAGTTGTACAACACTGTTTCACATCTCTGTGGGAACACGGCTGGTCCCTTGTTTGGACAGACTATGAAGGTTGGATATGGTGGACCAGCAGTTGCTTTGGGGAGCCAGTGGATGTGTGTGGGCAGCCCTGGCTTCTAGTTGTGCCATGGCTCAGTCATGATGTGTGGTGCTTCAATTGGTTAGGTTTACCCAACTGCACTTTAAATTATCATTGTGAACTGCAAGGGAGAATATCTGGCCAAACGTAGCTTGCTAGCAATATTACCTGATAGGACAACCCAAATAAGTTGGCAGCTGAGGCCACTGTGAGATAACCACAAGCTGTACACAATCGTTTCTAATCTCTTTGGGAACTCGACTGGCGCCTTGTTTGGAGAGTCTCAGGCAACCACAAAGTCAACAGGAGTCAGTAGATGTGTGTGTGTGTGTGCGCACCACTGGCTTCTAGTTGTGCCCTGGCCTATGATGTGAGGTGCCTCAATTGGTTGGATTCACCCAATTGCACTGTATGGCATGGTAAATAAGGAGTGTCTTCTGCCACAATATTGTTTTGTGTAGTTATTTGCGTTAGATGACAGGCGGTTTAGTTAACCTGCTCTCGCTATAGAATGATATTCTAAATGTGTTATGTGACAGTCGAAAAGACTAAAGTTGATGCCATGTTCCTCATAATGATTTTGCAGACACGTCCTACAAGCATTGGAGACAGTTGGCCTGAGATGGCGCTCCACAGATCTGTTGTCTCATTATACCACAAGTTGCCTGGCTCGGAAAAATCATCAGTGACAAGTCGCTTTCCTGGGAGAAGAGGCTCGAAACACCAAGAGGCTGGAGGCTCGATGAAAGGGATTTGATGTCGATAGCAGTTGACATATGCAGGTTTGATATGTGTTCAGCTTCTAAGTGATGCCAAAATGCAGCTTAGGAGAATAATTTAAAGAAAAGGAAAACGTAAATTCTAGCAGATGATTGCGGAGATGCGGAAGGTCACCTTCAGCCCTCGCAGACAGGCGATGTTTAGATTACAAAACACAGATAATTCCGGTCTGATAAGGCCAAGGCAAATGTATGTGATATTGGTGGAGCGCAGTAATTAAGAGGGCACTATGCATTCCGGGCAGGTAGCCTTTAGAGAAGGCATTTGACTTTATAATTGGTATCACATTTCCTACTTAATTGGCCTAACGGCCGATGTAGCCTTTGTTTAAACAGCTCAGAACACACTGGGAACAATAGGTCTGTGCTCAGAGTCTTACAGAAACAATGATATTGGCTATAATTTATAGAATAATGCCCTTAGATAAATGTCGGAAACAACTGCAGATTTCAACAGGACTAGCCAATCATCTGGGGGCTTCCAACTCTCCCCTGATACAGATGATTCGGGAAAGAAGGGTTGGATTGTTGGATTTCAACATTCCTGTGTCTTTTGCTCTCACGAGAGCTAAGTCACGGTCAGAGGTGTCTGAGAGAAGCTTACTCCCTTATCCCCATTGAGAACACATGCATGCTTAATCAAGCCGAGCGTACATGTGTATGTAGGTGTTGGGGGAAGTGTATGACCAGCCTTAGAGGAGATCTGTGGCTATAGACGGTAAAAGCGCAAAGCCATAAACTGTGTGTTTATGCAGGCCATGGAATTCGTTATATTTTAATACTATAGTTAATAGTGAGGGGACAATATTTTTTATCCTACGTGCCTAAGGTACTGCAGAACCTCTTTTAAGTAGTAACAGGGAGAATCCCATCTACTATGATTCACTTATGTAAAACTTATCCTTTCATAGAGAAATTATGCAGCAGCTGAGGAGTGTATTATGAAGTTCTGCAGCAGCTGAGGTGTGTATTATGATGTTCTGCAGCAGCTGAGATTTGTATTATGATGCTCTGCAGCAGCTGAGGTGTGTGATATGATGCTCTGCAGCAGCTGAGGTGTGTGATATGATGTTCTGCAGCAGCTCAGTTGTGTTTTATGATGTTCTACAGCAGCTGAGATGTGTATTATGATGTTCTGCAGCAGCTGAGATGGGTATTATGATATTCTGCAGCAGCTGAGGTGTGTTTTATGGTGTTCTGCAGCAGCTGAGATGGGTATTATGCTCTGCAGCAGCTGAGGTGTGTGATATGATGTTCTGCAGCAGCTGAGGAGTGTATTATGATGTTCTGCAGCAGCTGAGGAGTGTATTATGAAGTTCTGCAGCAGCTGAGGTGTGTATTATGAAGTTCTGCAGCAGCTGAGGAGTGTATTATGAAGTTCTGCAGCAGCTGAGGAGTGTATTATGATGTTCTGCAGCAGCTGAGGAGTGTATTATGAAGTTCTGCAGCAGCTGAGGTGTGTATTATGATGTTCTGCAGCAGCTGAGGTGTGTTTTATGATGTTCTGCAGCAGCTGAGATGTGTATTATGATGTTCTGCAGCAGCTGAGATGGGTATTATGATATTCTGCAGCAGCTGAGGTGTGTTTTATGGTGTTCTGCAGCAGCTGAGATGTGTTTTATGATGATCTGCAGCAGCTGAGATGGGTATTATTATGCTCTGCAGCAGCTGAGGTGTGTGATATGATGTTCTGCAGCAGCTGAGGAGTGTATTATGATGTTCTGCAGCAGCTGAGGAGTGTATTATGAAGTTCTGCAGCAGCTGAGGTGTGTATTATGATGTTCTGCAGCAGCTGAGATGTGTATTTTGATGCTCTGCAGCAGCTGAGGTGTGTGATATGATGCTCTGCAGCAGCTGAGGTGTGTGATATGATGTTCTGCAGCAGCTGAGGTGTGTTTTATGATGTTCTGCAGCAGCTGAGATGTGTTTTATGATGTTCTGCAGCAGCTGAGATGTGTTTTATGATGTTCTGCAGCAGCTGAGGTGTGTTTTATGATGTTCTGCAGCAGCTGAGGTGTGTTTTATGATGTTCTGCAGCAGCTGAGATGTGTTTTATGATGCTCTGCAGCAGCTGAGATGTGTATTATTATGCTCTGCGGGCCTCCACCTATCATAAATAATTAATATGTATGAGCTCTTTAAAGCAATTGACTTCTCTTTACAACCTTTTATTGATTTAAGGCGGCCTAGTGATCAGCTGTCAACAGGGAAAGCTGCAGCAGGCTGTACATATTACCACCGCTAGAGAAAAGGCCCTGCTCTTTGTCAGTAGCTCTCTGCTGTGGTTCATAGAAAGAGGTCCCAAGTAGACGTCTCTCTATAATGTGTGTGCTAACAGATGAGACGACCGCTTAATAACAGTAATAAATAAAAAAAATAAAAAAATCTGCAGCTGCTCGGCTCCGCTCATATGAGAACGTCAATTCCAGGACAAATCTGTGAAATTTAGTCAAGTTTTGACATCATTTTAACACGTCCCATATAATGACTGGTGTATTAACAATGTATAATGTGCGATTAATCTCCTCTAATGGAAGCTGAGACTTTATACATGTGTGAAAGGAATCACTGAGATCTTGGATTGTTTTGCATCATATTAACACCAGACTTGTGTTATAATCATAATCATCTGACGCCCCTAAGGAAATAAGTAACACTGAAGTGAAGTAACACCGAGGTGCTGGAGTAATCTTTGCAGATAGACAGCCTAACGCTAGAGGGGACCATATCAGATGTTAGATATAAAGAAAACTCTATTTTGAAGGCTAGTCACTTCCTACTTGTTCAGATCCATATTCGTGTCCGTATATATTCTTGTACATAGGGGGCAGTATTATAGTAGTTATAGTCTTGTACATAGGCAGTATTATAGTAGTTATAGTCTAGTACACAGGAGGCAGTATTATAGTAGTTATATTCTTGTATATAGGGGGCAGTATTATAGTAGTTATATTCTTGTACATAGGGGGCAGTATTATAGTAGTTATATTCTTGTACATAGGGGGCAGTATTATAGTAGTTATATTCTTGTACATAGGAGCAGTATTATAGTAGTTATATTCTTGCACATAGGAGGCAGTATTATAGTAGTTATATTCTTGTACATAGGAGGCAGTATTATAGTTGTTATATTCTTGCACATAGGAGGCAGTATTATAGTAGTTATATTCTTGTACATAGGAGCAGTATTATAGTAGTTATAGTCTTGTACATAGGCAGTATTATAGTAGTTATAGTCTAGTACACAGGAGGCAGTATTATAGTAGTTATATTCTTGTATATAGGGGGCAGTATTATAGTAGTTATATTCTTGTACATAGGGGGCAGTATTATAGTAGTTATATTCTTGTACATAGGGGGCAGTATTATAGTAGTTATATTCTTGTACATAGGAGCAGTATTATAGTAGTTATATTCTTGCACATAGGAGGCAGTATTATAGTAGTTATATTCTTGTACATAGGAGGCAGTATTATAGTTGTTATATTCTTGCACATAGGAGGCAGTATTATAGTAGTTATATTCTTGTACATAGGAGCAGTATTATAGTAGTTATATTCTTGCACATAGGAGGCAGTATTATAGTAGTTATATTCTTGCACATAGGAGGCAGTATTATAGTAGTTATATTCTTGCACATAGGAGGCAGTATTATAGTAGTTATATTCTTGTACATAGGAGGCAGTATTATAGTAGTTATATTCTTGTACATAGGAGGCAGTATTATAGTAGTTATATTCTTGTACATAGGAGCAGTATTATAGTAGTTATATTCTTGTACATAGGAGCAGCATTATAGTAGTTATATTCTTGTACATAGGAGCAGTATTATAGTAGTTATATTCTTGCACATAGGAGGCAGTATTATAGTAGTTATATTCTTGTACATAGGAGGCAGTATTATAGTAGTTATATTCTTGTACATAGGAGGCAGTATTATAGTAGTTATATTCTTGCACATAGGAGGCAGTATTATAGTAGTTATATTCTTGTACATAGGAGCAGTATTATAGTAGTTATATTCTTGCACATAGGAGGCGTATTATAGTAGTTATATTCTTGCACATAGGAGGCAGTATTATAGTAGTTATATTCTTGCACATAGGAGGCAGTATTATAGTAGTTATATTCTTGCACATAGGAGGCAGTATTATAGTAGTTATATTCTTGCAAATAGGAGGCAGTATTATAGTAGTTATATTCTTGTACATAGGAGCAGTATTATAGTAGTTATATTCTTGTACATAGGAGCAGCATTATAGTAGTTATATTCTTGTACATAGGAGGCAGTATTATAGTAGTTATATTCTTGTACATAGGGGCAGTATTATAGTAGTTATATTCCTGTACATAGGAGCAGTATTATAGGAGTTATATTCTTGTACATAGGAGGCAGTATTATAGTAGTTATATTTTTGTACATAGGAGGCAGTATTATAGTAGTTATATTTTTGTACATAGGAGGCAGTATTATAGAAGAAAAAGAAGTAAAAGCCAGCTTACAGAGGAGGCACAGATGTGCAGGAAACAAAGTGGCTAAAGAAAATGCAGAAGAGCTCCAGCATCCAAATTTCCAAGTCTTTATTAGCAAATCACTTAAAATCTAGTACAAGAAACATGTACAGTTGATGCGTTTTGGCTAACACAGGTAGCAGAAATTAGGATGCTGGAGCTCTTCTGCATTTTCTTTACCTGCAGTATTATAGAAGTTATATTCTTTTACGTAGGAGTACATGGTATATGCAGAACAGCAAATGTTAATACAATATAGCATTATAATAGAATAGAATAATAATTAAGAATTACACAGAACATTGCCACCTAGAAACCAATTTTCAGTAACTTATAGTAACCTTCCCAAAATCTTTTTCTTTCTTTCTACAATAAAAAAAAAAAGAAAAAAAGTAAACTGTGTCTGAACTTCGTACTTTATGTTCACTGTCGTCACGGGAAAATCTAATTAATAGATTTTTATGAGATCTGTACGTATAGAACTGGCAGCTGTGAGAATTCGCACCCTTCCCACAGCCTCTGCATGTCCACAATATCCTCCCTCCATCTGCTTTGTCATTTGTATATGTTGTACCGTGCAGTATCTGTTCTTATTAGCCAAAGTCCTTTTTTTGGTAGTTCTGACCTATATATATATATATATTGAAAAAAGCAACCCCCCCCCCATGAAGTTACTCAGCTTTATAGTTGATATCATCCTAAGAGTCCATTCACACGTCCGTAGTCCAAATTGTGGATCCGCAATACACCCGGCCAGCACCCCCATAGAACTGCCTATTCTTGTCCGCAATTGCATGTTCTATTTTTTTCGGGAGCCGTGGAACGGAAGATTAGGGCCACGCCCAGGAAATATGGATGCGGACAGCCCACTGTGTGCTGTCCGCATCTCTTCCGTCCTAATAGAGAATTAATGGGTTCGGCGTCCCACAACGTTGCGGAACAGATCCGGACCCATTCTACAGACGCGTGAATAGACCCTTAAAGAGATTAACGTAATTATATATTTTTTTAAATCGGACATCATATAGTACATGACGATCTCTTTATATCAAAGTCAGAGCCGGCCCCCATTCTGCTTCAGTAGATATGGCAGGTTTAGGATGGAACTGAGCAGGTGCGACCACCGCATTCGACATGTTATAATGACATACGAGAGGTTTTGAATTGATCAGTGGAGGTCCGAGCCCTGAGACCCTCACCAGTTGCTAAAATGAGGAGTTAGAGACATTCATCCAAGTGCTATCTCGCCTTACTGCTGAAGATGGAAGTGAAGATGGCGTTGTTTCTATTGAGGCAGTTTTATTGATATGCATGCCAAGAGCTTCTGCAGCAGCTTATCTCTCAGCTTGAATGAAGTACACAATAATATTGAAGACCCCGAGGTGTCCACAATAAAATGCATTTAACCCAAGCCAGAAGTGCTGAAACCACATTTATTACATAATATAATAATACAGCCATGTATTATTGATACTCTCAATCATCCATATTTAATGCTGCACTACTGAGGTCTTATTTAGAGGCGTCGGTTGGGGGGCGAATGATGCTAGTGTAGAAGTCCAGAAAACTACTGAAGTTGTACGAAGGAGGAGGTCAAGATTACATGACAGTGTTTGACTTTCTAGAATTATTTGCCATATGCAGTTTTGCCATGGAAGTTATTAATACTTAAAGTACTTCAGCAAATATTTTTGGACATACAGTACAGACCAAAAGTTTGGACACACCTTCTCATTCAAAGAGTTTTCTTTTTTTTCATGACTATGAAAATTGTAGATTTACACTGAAATGGTTTTTACTTCACAGGTGTGCCCTGTCAGGTTTAATAAGTGGGATTTCTTGCCTTATAAATGGGGTTGGGACCATCAGTTGCGTTGAGGAGAAGTCAGGTGGATAGACAGCTGATAGTCCTACTGAATAGACTGTTAGAATTTGTATTATGGCAAGAAAAAAGCAGCTAAGTAAAGAAAAACGAGTGGCCATCATTACTTTAAGAAATGTCCGAAAAATTGGGAAAACTTTGAAAGTAAGGGCTATTTGACCATGAAGGAGAGTGATGGGATGCTGCGCCAGATGACCTGGCCTCCACAGTCACTGGACCTGAACCCAATCGAGATGGTTTGGGGTGAGCTGGACCGCAGAGTGAAGGCAAAAGGGCCAACAAGTGCTAAGCATCTCTGGGAACTCCTTCAAGACTGTTGGAAGACCATTTCAGGTGACTACCTCTTGAAGCTCATCAAGAGAATGCCAAGAGTGTGCAAAGCAGTAATCAAAGCAAAAGGTGGCTACTTTGAAGAACCTAGAATATGACATATTTTCAGTTGTTTCACACTTTTTTGTTATGTGTATAATTCCACATGTGTTAATTCATAGTTTTGATACCTTCATAGTCATGAAAATAAAGAAAACTCTTTGAATGAGAAGGTGTGTCCAAACTTTTGGTCTGTACTGTATGATGCTACCTCACCACACTTTCATTATGGGAAGCTGTGTCCTGTGACCACTAGTCCAGGGCTTGCTCCCCTGTGCAGACCTACAATTCTCCCCTAAATCAAAATAATTTTCTATAATAGCTCTGTGTGCAGAATCTCCACTGTATCCTGGTGATGCAGGGGAGAGCAGCTTCCCACTGCTCTCCCTGCCTCTGCTTGTAGCACTAACAGGGAGAAACCTAGCAGAAGCAGAAGACAGGAGAGACAGGCTGAAGCTGTATCTCATACACTGAGATTCTGCAGTGTGAGCTAGGGGGCAGCAGTTCTGTCAGTGGTTGATCACTGGCTGCCCACATCTATCCACATCTTATATCTCTGCAAATCCTGAGGTGTGATGGGATATGAAGACTGCATTAGAAGAGCTAAATCTGTGGGGAAGATGTACTCAGGATGCCAGACAACCAAAGATGAGAGAATCTATTCTACCGAATTGGAATTTGTCCGGAATTTACCTAACAGTTTGGATTCTAACAAACCCACATTTTTTGTGATTCATTTCGGGTGAATGAAAGAAAGACAGAGAACTGAGATAATTTGAATATCTTTCCCAGAAACCCACAGGAGCAGTCTCTGTAAGGGTTCATTTACATGTCAATATTTTTATTTTCCAGATTTCCGTTTCGTTTTTTGAGGATCTGTGATTCCGCAAAAACCTTTTGTTTTTACCAATTGTACATCTGCATCCGTTCAGTTTTTCCACAATAAAAAAAACTAAACAAAAAACGGAAGGAGGAATATATGTTGCTAGGGTACAATTTTTTTTTTTTCTATTTCCTGGAAACGGATACGCAATTGCGGATGACCCATTGACTACAATGGGACCACGGACCACCTTTTTGCGGACAATAGTAGGACAAGCTCTATTTTTTGTGAGTGCTGTCCGCAATTTTTGCGGGGCCATTGAAATAAATGCAGATTACAAAATACTGATGTGTGAATGGACCCTAATGAGAAAGACTACCCCCAGACAACATATATATATATCTACCAGACCCACAGTAGCTTACTAGGCTCTCTCATTCCAGAGTCTTTCCAGAAAAATACAAGTCCTAGAAAACCAAAGAGTGTTATATACCAACTTACAAGGCAATTGGAGCAGATTTGATTTGGGTATAATCCCTCCTTTACTGCTGGTTCCCATTCCTGAGACAGTCAGGCCTGACAATTATAGCAGCACTGATATATGATGTAGTTGTCAGCACTAAAGGTCATATTTATATCCTGCACCGATTCCCTCCAATAGAGAGTTACACTAATATATAGACCGCTTTGGATGGTAGTACTATTTTGCCGTTTTCTGACATGGGCACAGTTTTGGCAGCATTTTCAGCTTAACTTTGTGTTGTTCACTAGTAATTGAATGGAGCAGTAGCGTGCGCAGTGCGGTGGAACAGCAGATTTGAGACATCCTATGTAGTGATGGCGGTTCCAATGTTCAGACATATTCTTCCCGGGACAACCTGCTTGAGGGGACATTACTATTTCTGTGGCCCTATTTGCACCAAATGACCTGAGGATAGATCATCTTCGATAGTTAATTCTTGGAAACCCTTTAAAACTTTCATTTCTTTGAAGTCATTGTGCAGCCTATCTGAGAATAACAAAAATTCCTGAACTGCCATATTGTATGCTGCATCCCATGCCTTAGTACTCTCAGCTACATCTGTGCTATAAGGATCTGACAGCCGCCCCGTCCCTGGTGCCCTTAAAAAGGCAAATCAGGTATACATATTTTAAGCATGCACATTACATTTTCAGAACTGAAGGCGCAAAGAGAATTTCGGCAAGCTTCAAGAAGTCAAGAAAACGAACAAGGAGCGTTGCATTTTTTATGATTTTTCTGAAAAAAATATTCATATCCTGTATTTATGTGGGGTCTGTTGCAGAACAACAAGTCAGGTGTAAAGCAAGAGAATACAGATGTGCGGCCTGTGATGGCCAATTATATGTATTTCATGTCTGATCATATCCTCGCTCTGTGCGTGATATGGCTGCTGCAAACAGAACTTTATTTATAGCAGCGGAGCAGGACTCTGTGACCTTGGATATGGGGATATATCCGGTTCTTCCACGGCTGATTTTTTGGCCCACCACGTCACCTATCTTTCTTGTGTGCCTCACTTATCTGATATTTTATTGACTTCAAAAACATCCACTTTAAGGCCTCATGCACATGACCGTGGAGTATTTTGCCGTCCGCAAATCCGCAAAACATGGATGGTGTCCGTGCGCGTTCCGCAATTTGTGGAACGGCACGGACAGCCTTCAATATAAATGCCTATTCTTGTCCTCAAAGCGCGGACAAGAATAGGACATATATTTTTTTAGTGGGGCCACGGAACGGAGCAACGGATGCGGACAGCACACGGAGTGCTGTCCGCATCTTTTGCGGCCCCTCTGAAGTGAATGGGTCCGTATCCGAGCCGCTAAAACTGCGGCTCGGATGCGGATCCAAACAACGGCCGTGTGCATGAGGCCTAATCCATATAAATTGATCTCTTAGGCCTCCTTCACACGACCGTATGGCTTTTTCAGTATTTTGCGGTCCGCAAAAAATACTGATGACATCTGTGTGCATTCCGTTTTTTGTGGAACGGAACATCTGGCCCCTAAGGGTACTTTCACACTAGTGTTTTTGTTTTCCGGTATTGAACTGTGACGAGACTCAATACCGGAAAACAAAACACTAGTGTGAAAGTACCCTTAGGGGCCAGATGTTCCGTTCCACAAAAAACGGAATGCACACAGATGTCATCAGTATTTTTTGCGAAAAAAAACGGATCAGTTTTAGGCCTTATGCACACGACCGTTGTGTGTTTTGGGGTCTGCAAATCACGGATGGCGTACGTGTGTGTTCTGCAATTTGCGGAACGACACAGACAGCCATCGATATAACTGCCTATTATTGTCCGCAAAACGGACAAGAATAGGACAGGTTATATTTTTTGGGCGGACCATGGAATGGACCCAAGTGAATGGGTCCGCATCCAAGCCACAAAAACTGCGGCTCGGATGTGGACCAAAACAACGGTCGTGTGCATGAGGCCTTATCCTAATGCATTCTGAATAGAGAGCATTCCGTTCAGTATGCATCAGTTCAGTCCCTCTTATGTTTTATGAACGGAGAAAATACCGCAGTATGCTGCAGTTTTCTCTCCGGCCAAAAATACTGATCACTTAGCTGATCAATTAATTTACATTGAAGTGTATTAGTGCTGGGCATTAAGTGTTCCGGCAAAAAAATTAATACCGGATTTCAATTCATTTGTCAGATGGATCCGCATCTGGATCCGTCTGACAAATGCCATCAGTTTGCGTCCGGATTGCCTGCCGGAAACCTCTGCCGCAAGTGGGAAAGTACCCTAATAGAACAGTACTATCCTTGTTCGTTATGCGGACAATAATAGGACATGTTCTATCTTTGAACGGAAAGCATATGGAATACCTTCCATTTTTTTTTTGCGGATCCATTGAAATGAATGGTTCCGTATACGGAACGGAACGTGTGCAGGAGGCCTTAGGCTGAGCCCAAAATTTAGACTATATGCAGGGAAAAGCACACGACTTGTTAAACATCTCCATGAGGTCCTACATACCCACTGGAGGCCAAAAGTGTCCTTTCACCCTCTACCAGGGTGGTGTACATTGGTATACCAGTGGCATACATCAAGACCTTCCATTTAGAATGCACAAAACATAATACTTTCTTAATCTTGTTCCGTTCCTCCTGTCTACCATTCCACCCCAAGTGTGGTGCTAAATAACCTGGCTTTTGGGACACTATCTACAGAGGAAAAAGGTGAAGTCTAGCACACGGTGTCTCTGTTAAAAGCCGGTAATTACTCACCGGTAATTCAGTTTCCTCATGATCATGACAGCACCACCAGAGAGGAGGACTCCTCCCCCAGGGACAGGAAACCTAGAGCACAAAAGGAAGCACTTCCTTCCCCTTCATCAGTGAATTACAGAGATCTAGGAAGCCTTCCAGTTAGTTAACATCTTAAACATGCATACAACTTAAACAACCAAGAATCGGCTAACAATTTAATTATTTTTTTACCACACCCCATGAACACCACTTGTGCACAAACAAAATAGAAGGGTGGGAAGTCGCGTGGTTCTGTCGTGACCATGAGGAAACAGAATTACCGGTGAGTAATTACCGGCTTTCCCCCTGTCACGACAGCACCACTAGAGAGAATACCAGAGAGGAAATTTAGGGTGGGACCACCGCCTGAAGCACTTTTTCGGCCAAAAGTGAAGAAAGAAAAGGAACCCACGTCCAGTCTATAGTGACGGAAAAAAGTGTGTGGAGACGACCAGGTAGCCGCCCTGCAAATCTGGTCAATGGAGGCCCCTCTCCTTTCCGCCCAGGAAGCTGCTGCCCGAGTGGAATGGGCCTTCAGATTATCCGGAGGAGACAAACCTGCAGAGACATAAGCCGTAGAAATGCCCTGCCTGATCCATCTAGAGATGGTGTCTCCTTTTACTTTGTCCCCTATATTTGGCCCTGACACCTGAATAAAGAGTCTATCAGACTTCCTGAATTTCTTAGTCCTGTCTATGTATTCCAGAACACATCTACGTACATCCAACATATGAAAACGCATTTCTCCTTCGGAAGAGGGATTAGCACAGAAGGAGGGCAGCACCACCTCCTGGGACATATGAAAAGCGGAGACCACCTTGGGCAGAAATTATGGATCCGGCTTAAAGATTATTCTGTCTTCTAGGATCTGAGTATAGGGCTCTCTGACAGATAAGGCTGCTAACTCCCCTACCCTACGAGCCGATGTTACTGCGACCAAGAGGGCGGTCTTCTGAACTAGCAGTCTGAGAGGAACATCAGTTAAGGGCTCAAAGGGACCTACACATAAGGACTGAAGAACCACTGAAAGGTCCCAAGATGGCGATCTTATCGGTACGGATAACTGCAATCTCTTGAATGACTTAAGGAATCTGATGATCCTGGGATGATCCGCAATCTTCTGGCCAAACAAAGCTCCCAAGGCCGAAACCTGAACTTTGAGAGTAGCCACTCTCAAACCCTTTTCCAGACCTTTCTGCAGAAAATCCAAAATATCCGCCAAGCTGGGTTTTCCTGGGTCAAAGGAAGCAAGGTCAATCGTGGACAGAAATTTTCTCCAGATTCTGACATAAATCTTATGTGTAACGACTTTCCTGCTGGCTTGTAACGTGGAGATGATGGAATCAGACAATCTCTTAGCTTTTAAGGTTAACCTTTCAAAAGCCAAGCCGTCAAATGGAGATTGAGCACCTCCAGGTGACATACTGGGCCCTGTAAGAGTAAGTTGGGAAGCTCCGGAAGGACCCAGGAATTCCCCAGCGACATGGCTCTTAGACAGGAGAACCAAGCCCTCCGAGGCCAAAAGGGAGCCACCAGGATGACTCTTGCCCTTTCTTCCTTTATCTTTTTGATGACTCTGGGGACCAGCGCCAGCGGGGGAAAAGCGTACGCTAGGTCCCAATCCCATTTTTGAGATAAAGCGTCCACTGCTAGAGGTCTGTCCGCCGGAGATAGGGAGTAAAATCTACTGACTTGCCTGTTTACTCTCGTGGCAAAGAGATCTATCTGAGGCTTGCCCAATAAGGCTGAGATCTTCCAGAACACCTCTGGATTTAACTTCCACTCTCCTTGACAAATCCGGTGTCTGCTGAGATAGTCTGCTCTCAGGTTCAGGTCTCCTCTTAAGTGAACCGCGGATATTGAATTTAGTTGGGATTCTGCTAGGGAGAGAAACTGAAAAGACAATGACATTAGACTGGCACATCTGGTAGTTCCTTGTCTGTTGATCAGGGACACAGTAGTTGTATTATCTTATTTTATTTTATTTTTTAAATCTTTACCCCTGATAGAAGGAGCTAAGGACTGAAGGGCCTTAAAAACTGCAAGAGTCTCTTTGTAATTTGAAGACCTCGCCTGGGACTCCGGATCCCAAGACCCCTGGCAGTTTATCTCCCCATGTGCGCCCCCCACCCAAAGGGGCTAGCATCTGTGGTTATTATCGCAGAACATCGAGGGTTCCAATCAAGACCTCTGGATAAATTTTCCTCCTGCAACCACCAAACTAAGGAAGAGAAAACATCTTCAGACAACTTAATTTTCCTATCCAGGCCTGACTGAGAACCATCCCAGGAATCTAACAGTTGTAATTGCAAACTCCTAGAATGCAGCTGACCCCATGGGACTGCAGGAAAGGCGGCGGTAAACAGACCTAATAGAGACATACCCTTCCTAATAGTTATAAGGGGAGCAGAAGAAACTTCTTGCACAAAAGAAGAAATTCTCTCAATTTTCTGTCTGGGAAGAAAGGACTTTTGCACCTCAGAATCCAATAAAATTCCCCAAAAAAACTTGTCTTGTTGAAAGGGGAGAAGATTTTTCCCAGTTGATTAACCAACCTAGTTTTTCCACAATTTTCTGTGTATGAACTAGGAAATCCTGTACCTTTTCCTTGGACTCTGCTACCAACAGGAAGTCGTCCATGTGGCGAAACCAACCTCGCCACTGGGTTTTGGAGAGGCCTGTTAACCAGCCTCTTGCCTCAGGATTATGGCCCATACAAACTTTTAAACCCCTGAACCTATTCAAGTGAATTTTGGATAGGTTTGTCCCCAAGTTATACTGGTTAAATTGATGTAAGTTATATGTATGGACAATGTAAACTCACAAAGTTGTAACAATTTATAATAAGTGTAACTTGTCAGCTTGGGAAATAGTTGAGTGGATAGACAGAGGGGAGGAATATGCTGGGTGTGTGTCTATTGTCCCATTGTTCTATTGTCCCATTGTGTGTTTAAATGGTGAGGTCTGTCCTGTTGTCTCCACATGTGTATTGGCGATTTCCCTTTGTCCTGAGAGATAATTGGATTGCTCCTCGGTTGTCTCCAGGGCAGAGAGGAGGAAACCATGATGCATTGTGGGGATGTGTTGTATCTGTCCTGTGTCGCAGTCTCCCTTCTGGTCCCCTAGGGGCGTGAACGATTGGTTGCTGTACTTACATTGTATGTGTTGTAATATATTGATTGGTTGTATTTCAAAACCCTGTGGGCAGTACTATGTTGGTGGTTTGTGAATAAAAGAGGCTGTACGTGCAAGTACAGTCAGTTCCTGTTTTAACCCTCAAGGTGAAGTGTCGTCTCATTCTTGGGGGAGGATTTATGGTATGCTGTTCCAGTTTGACTGCTAGGAGCGTAAACCTATTTGTATGGTTTCCTATTCCACTGTCTACAGCATTCATATTCTTGGGAGAGGATTTATATGCTTCTTCGGTTCGGTGATGGTGGTGTCTGCCACCACCATGGTGGTGTCTGCCTCAGGAAACGCTAGGAGCATCCAGCAACGGAGGTACTCAGTCGGGGTGCCAGGTGATCCGTTACAGTCCAAGTACGGGATGAAGATGCCGCCCCCCTCTCTGATGTGGGACGCCATCTCGGCAATGATCTTTGTGAAGACCCTTGGAGCGACGGCAATTCCGAATGGTAGGGCACAGAACTGTAAGTGCAACAGATGGGAGTTTACATGAACTGCCAACCCTAGGTACTTCTGAAAGTCCTTGTGGATGGTTACATGGAGGTAGGCGTCCCTTAGGTCTAGTGATGCCATATAACAGTCCCTTGTTAACAGATTTATCGTTTACTTCAGGGTCTCCATCTTGAACCGATGGTGAGAAACTGATTCAGAGGCTTCAGATTTATGATGACTCTGAAGGTTCCGTTCAGCTTTTTTAAGGAAGAGAGTTGAATAGAAACCCTGACCTACTTCCTCTGTTGGCACCGGAACCAGAACCCCTTTTTCCATCAGGGATAAGACTTCCAGCTGGAGAGAAGACAGACCCGGTGAACATTTTGTGACTATGTAACGGGTAGGTGGCTGGCTGCAGAACTCGAGACTGAGACCATCCCTTATGGTCTCTAGGACCCACGAACTCCTTGAAATTAACTGCCACTCTGCCAAGAAGTTTTCTATCCTGCCACCTACCGGCAAGACGCCGTCATTGGGGGCTGGGCTTTTTAGAGGAGGAAGAGGAGGGCTGGTTAAACATAAAGCCACTACCATTACGGGAACCCCTCCTTCTAAAGCCTGACCAGTCTCTACCTCTATCCTGGGCCTCTCCCCTTCGCACGAAAGGACTGGTATTGCCTAGATGACTGAGGAAGAGGGAACCCTTTCTTCTTATCGCCCGCTTTTTCTAATAAATCTGTGAGGACTGAACCAAAAAGCAACTCGCCCTCACATGGTATGGCACACAATTTATTTTCAGAGCTGAGATCCCCCGACCAGGTCTTTACCCATAGAGCCTGCCTAGCCAAGTTGGTCAAGGCCCCAGCCCTAGCGGGCAGACTCAGGGTATCCGAAGAAGAGTCCACCAAGAAGGCGGCTGCTTGCCTAATAGCGGGAAGAGAGGCAAACAGTTGCTCCTTAGGAACTTTATTTTGGATATCTGCTGAGAGCTGCTATGCTGGGTTTAAGAGCTGCCCCCGTGGACTCCCAGGCTCTCTTAAGGAACCCCTCCGCCTTTTTATCCATGGGCTCCCTAAGCGACCCCAAATCTTCAAAAGGTAGAGAACCCTTTCTAGAAATTTTTGCAATAGCCACATTAATTTCAGGCGGATGATCCCAGTAACTGGTCTCTGCATCAAAGGGGTATTTCCTCTTTATGGCCCTAGGAATAAACGATTTCTTATCCGGGTTCTCTCATTCCCGTTTAATAAGTTGGGAGACAGTCTGGTGAATAGGGAAAACTTTCCTTTTCTTTACTTCAAGACCCTCAAACATGATGTCCTGGATAGATTTCTGCTCTCTAGCCTCCTCCAGACCCGTAGCTGATGTCACTGCCTTGACCAACTGCTCCGTATCTTCACAATAAAACAACGGTCTGCCTGACATATCATCTTCAGACCTTTCCGACTCTTCTCCAGCATAAACGTAAGAGAAATAGCTGGAGCAATACCATATACACAAAAACATACAGTCAGGTCCATACATATTGGGACATCGACACAATTCTAACATTTTTGGCTCTATACAACACCAGAATGGATTTGAAATGAAACGAACAAGATGTGCTTTACCTGCAGACTGTCAGCTTTAATTTAGGGTATTTACATCCAAATCAGGTGAGTGGATGTAAGGAACCAAAAGTAATGGGACAGAATAATCATCATAAATCAAACTTTCACTTTTTAATACTTGGTTGCAAATCCTTTGTAGTCAATTACAGCCTGAAGTCTGGAACTCATAGACATCACCAGATGCTGGGTTTCATCCCTGGTGATGCTCTGCCAGGCCTCTACTGCAACTGTCTTTAGTTCCTGCTTGTATAACATTCTACTTCTTTCCCTTAAAAAACTCTTTTGGTTGCTTTTGCAGTATGCTTTGGGTCATTGTCCATCTGCACTGTGAAGCACCGTCCAATGAGTTCTGAGGCATTTGGCTGAATATGAGCAGATAATATTGCCCGAAACACTTCAGTATTCATCCTGCTACTTTTGTCAGCAGTCACATCATCAATAAATACAAGAGAACCAGTTCCATTGGCAGCCATACATGCCCACACCATGACACTACCACCACCATGCTTCACTGATGAGGTGGTATGCTTAGGATCATGAGCAGTTCCTTTCCTTCTCCATACTCTTCTCTTCCCATCACTCTGGTACAAGTTGATCTTGGTCTCATCTGTCCATAGGATGTTGTTCCAGAACTGTGAAGGGTTTTTTAAGATGTCGTTTGGCAAACTTTAATCTGGCCTTCCTGTTTTTGAGGCTCACCAATGGTTTACATCTTGTGGTGAACCTTCTGTATTCACTCTGGTGAAGTCTTCTCTTGATTGTTGACTTTGACACACATATACCTACCTCCTGGAGTGTGTTCTTGATCTGGCCAACTGTTGTGAAGGGTGTTTTCTTCACCAGGGAAAGAATTCTTCGGTCATCCACCACAGTAGTTTTCCGTTGTCTTCTGGTGTTGCTGAGCTCACCGGTGGGTTCCTTCTTTTTAAGAATGTTCCAAACAGTTGTTTTGGCTACGTCTAATGATTTTGCTATCTCTCTGATGGGTTTGTTTTGTTTTTTTTCAGCCTAATAATGGCTTGCTTCACTGATAGTGACAGCTCTTTGGATCTCATCTTGAGAGTTGACAGCAACAGATTCCAAATGCAAATAGACTTGAAATAAACTCTGGACCTTTTATCTGCTCATCGTAATTGGGATAATGAGGGAACACCACACACCTGGCCATGGAACATCTGAGAAGCCAATTGTCCAATTACTTTTGGTTCCTTAACAAGTGGGAGGCACATATGCAAACTGTTGTAATTCCTGCACTGTTCACCTGATTTGGATGTAAATACCCTCAAATTAAAGCGGACAGTCTGCAGTTAAAGCACATCTTGTTAGTTTTATTTCAAATCCATTGTGGTGTATAGAGCCAAAAATGTTACAATTATGTTGATGTCCCAATATTTATGGACCTGACTGTACATCAAAGTAAAGGTCGGACAAGCCGTAGACTATACCCGAGTCCGAATGGGCCATAATTAAACCCTCTTCCTCAACATCAGATAGCACTGGGACAGAAGGGGCAACTGCCGGCTGAGGTGTAGGTGACTTAAGAGCTGGCAAAACTCCTCTAAGGGAGGCTTCTATCTGGTTCTTGACCATGTCCTGCATCTGTAGTAGTAATGACGGCGTTTCTTGCGCAATAACCTTATTAGTGCAGCTGACACAATTAGGTTTATTATAGTCAGCCACAGGAAACCACTGATGAAGGGGAAGAAAGTGCTTTCTTTTGTGCTCTAGGTTCCTGTCCCTGGGGGAGGAGTCCATCTCTCTGGTGGTGCGGTCGTGACAGGGGGAAACATTATCATTCAATAAAGTCTGTTAAAAATATTTTTTAGCACATACCATGAGCATGGCACTGGAGGATCAGTCTACGTGTTTAGAACTTGATCATACAAGAATTATCAAGTTGGAAGCACGTGGATCGGTACTGTAATCGTGGTATGTTATTTATTTATTTTTAACAGACTATTATTCCTACAGCTTTTACAGCCTAAGTACACCACAGAAGGTTCTTTACTCCAGTATTGTTCCATCAGACAAGTGTAATGCGTCGTCCCTTCATTTCCTTAGCGTCACCTGTCGGGTTGGGGTGGCCACATATACTGCACAGTCGTCAGGTCCTGCTAAAATTGTTGGTGGTGACTGACTTTCAATGAGTGTGGGCACCCACACAATGATTTCACGCGAGTCCGTATGGAGAGATCCTGTTCATACTCACATTACAGCTTATAGATCCTTCTCTGTACTAGGGTTAGACACATAGACAATTCAGCGGAGCCTTCCACGGGCTGAAAAAAGCTGCCAAGACCATACATAAAAGCCCCCCCCCCCCAAAAAAAAAGAGATAAAAGTGCAAATAACTTAAGTAATACGTGTGCCAGAATTGTCTTTAAGGGCTCATTCACACAACCATATCCGTTTTTGCAGACCACAAAACACGGATACTGGCAGTGCGCCTTCTCCATGATAGAAATGCCTCTGTAAATATGGACAAGAATAGGACATGTTCTATGTTTTTGCAAAAAGCATTTATTATGCAAAGGAAGCTAATACAAGGCACTTACTAATGTATGGTTATTGTCCATATTGCTTCCTTTGCTGGCTGGATTAATTTTTCCATCACATTATACACTGCTCGTTTCCACGGTTACGACCACTCAAAAATCCAGCAGCGGTGTCAGTGCTGGTACACTATAAGAAAAAGCGCTAGCCTAGGTGCCCTACCACAGTCTCGGCTAACAGAGAGGCCGGGACTTTCCTGCAGTATGCAAGCACGGCCACCGCTGCTGGCCTGAAGGGTGGTCGTAACCATGGAAACAAGCAGTGTATAATGTGATGGAAAAATAAATGTAGCCAGCAAAGGAGGCAATAATGATAACAAAAATACATTAGTGAGTGGCTTGTATTAACTTTGTATTAATGATAAATGCCACTTGCTGAAGTGACAACCCCTTTAAGGCCCCATGCACACAACCGTGTTTAATTTATCCGCATTTTTTGCGGATCAGATGTGTACCCACACATTTCTATGGGGCCACAAAAGATGTGGACAGCACAAGGTGTGTCCGCTCCGCAAAAAAACTAAACAAAAACGCGGATGGTATCTGTGTTTTGCGGATCCGCAGTTTCCGGACGGTAAAGTTGATACAGCTGTGTGCTTGACGCCTAATTTGAAGGGGGATAAGTTGCAGTACCATACACAACCAGAGGAACACGGATGGCATCTCCCAAGGATGCACTTCTGCTGTCCTACGACGGTCATTTCCAAATATCCTCCAGGGACGGCAGCGTTCTTTAGAATATGCATTTACGGCTGTTTTACATTCTGTGCACAAGGCTTGCACTTCATAGCGCGCCGCTAGGATCCCTCCCTGACAATTAGCACTAGACAGTGTTGTGGTATCATCTCGTTCTCCAAACTCACTCAATATAAAGACTTGTGCACTTGATCCTCCTAAGCCCCGATCCCGGTATAACTTACAGACAATTAATCATCCTGTCATCTACCTGCTAACCTTCTATTTTTGCCCACAAAAAAAAAAAAATGCCGCTCGCTTACACAATTATACAGCGGAAAATAACCTTGCTTCTGCGAACAGTAAACCAGGCTTTTCATTTTACAATCGACCTAGTTCTGCTTTCAGAGCATGTCCTCATAGGAAGGAGTAACAAATGACGACGCCTGTGCAGGCGGCATATGCTTTTATTTCCCTTATAGCGCACACGCTGACCTTTCCTGGCATAAAATACAAATACCTTGTATAAGACTCTATTAAGTATGACAGATTTCTTACGCCCGAGGCTCAATTATCAGTTTATGATTGAGAGACCCAGCATCCTGATGCTGCTCCCTCCCCCCTTACAATATCTTCTGTGTTGCAGCAAGTTTTAATGTTGCTCAGTACAGCAGTAAAATGTCAACGGGATGAGAAACACGAGCAAATGTTCACGTCTCCTAGCTTTTTTTCCCCCCACCTAGATTGTACGTGGACATTATAGGTTAAATGGGGTAAACAGGGCTATAAATTTATGAATTAAAAAAACTGTAGCTAAAGGGGTCAAAACGCAATTCCAAAATGCAGTAGTGTAGACTGCAGATCCAGTCTAATGTATGGCAGCAAGGCTGATCTGGTCAGGGGTAGTGGGGCTGAGCTCATAAGGAGTAGCGGGGCCATGCTGCTCGGGGGTAGAGGGGCCGAGCTTGTCGGAGGAAGCGGGGCCACGCTGGTTGGGGGTAGCAGGGCCCAGCTGGTCGGAGGAATTGTAGAGAAATCAAGCCATTATAGGGTCCCCTTACTATATACAGTAGTGTAGACTGCAGTCTAAAGTATGGTAGCAAGGCTGATCTGTTCTGGGGTAGTGAGGCTGAGCTCGTTGGAGGTACCAGGGCCATGTTGCTCGGCGGTAGCCGGGCCGAGCTGGCCATGGGTAGAGGGGCCGAGGTTGTCGGGGGTATCGGGACCGAGGTTGTCGGGGGTAGAGGGGCCCAGCCGGTAAAGGGTAGAGGGGCCCAGCCGGTCAGGGGTAGCGGGGGCCCAGCCGGTCAGGGGTAGCGGGGGCCCAGCCGGTCAGGGGTAGCGGGGGCCCAGCCGGTCAGGGGTAGCGGGGGCCCAGCCGGTCAGGGGTAGCGGGGGCCCAGCCGGTTGCCAGGACAATATCATTGGCTTTTAAGCCACAATTAGGATTATTTCCATATTACAATCTGTCCACACAGAAATAAGGTGCCGCCACCACGTTGTAATCTGTCACAGTCAGACCTAGAAATCTTTATTGATTCATGTTCTGTAAGAAAAATAAAGCTCTAGTACAGTACACGGATGTATAACAGTTGTGATCCGTATAAAATCCACAGTCCACGTATCACCGCCGGCTCCACGCTACTTCATTACAGTGGAAAATACTGGTACAAAATCAGTGACGGATTAGGATTTCTGCAGATTACGACACATTAATCTAATTACAGGTCATCTGGACTGATGGGGTTTCCTTGCTTCCGATACATTCATCGTTAGAGGTTTCTGCGTGTTGGCGCACAGGCTTTACTTCTTGCCGATGCTAGTGACGGCCTTTCTGGCGGCATCATCCAGGTCACTGGCGGAGGTGATGGGCAGCCCGCTCTCTTTCAGGATTCTTTTGGCCTCATTTACATTTGTTCCTTGAAAGCAAAAAGAAATGTAAAATTATTCTCCTCTTAATTCGTATATAAATGCTACAAACTGAAGGTCAGACACAACAACAGACTATCTGTTTAAGGGGGTGCTCCGACATCCTCCCATGGCAGAAGTAGGTTAAAAGTAGGATTGGGCATGTTGGATTTAAACATGCCTGATCCTTTTGTTCTCGGGGCCAGGGGTGTCTGCAGCAGCTTATTCCCCCTCTCTTTATTGAGAACACCCGTCCATAGGTTGTGTCCGGAAGGGCAGCTCAGCTCCATCAAAGTATATGGGACAGAGTTGCAATACCGCGCACAACCTGCGGCCAGGTGTGGGGTCTTTTCCCGAAGACAGCAGCCAGGTTTTTTGTTTCTTTAACGCTGGGCGATCCCTTTAAGCAGAAGTCTCGGCATAAAGTATAAGTAAAATAATAAAGGAAGTTGACGGTTAATTCTGAGAAAGCGTCTAACGCTGAACTGCTAATTTACCCAGTGACAGCTCACACGCACCAGTGGAGGAACGGTAAGCGTGTCAGAATAGAAAAAAGTTAATTATAGTGGAGAAAAGTGAGAAAATCCTGAGATATCTGCACAGAGTGTGAACAGGGGCAAGTCGGTGCTGCCCTGCTGTGACGCCACCCGTACCAGGCACGTACCGGGCATCATGGCCACGGCTCAGAGGATGGTTATAGCAGATTGTATCACAGCACCAGCAAGTGAACGAGATCAGACAAACCTCATGTAAACTTTGCTTATTTTATCCGTTTGGAAATTGACCTGCCACGCGGATTTAGAAATGATGCAGCACGCCAACTGTTTGTTTGATTTTTGGTTGCCGATTTCACCCTTGGCAATGCAATCTGCGGCAACATTTTGGAATCCGACCATGACAATTCCCAAGCATCGGACTATCATTGCTTTATGGTTGAAGTCTCGTTCCATCATTTAAAGAATTTCAAATGTGCTTTAAAAAAAACACATCATAGGGCATCATGGAAAGGAACATTTTTCTTCTAGAGAGGAGCAAGGGGTCAGAAAAAAAATAAAAAATCAAGATGATTTATCCCACGTTACCCAAAATTACGGATTATTGAAGGACTTATGCCTCATTTACACAGTCAGTGTTCGGTTAGTGATTTTGAGCCAAAACCAGAAGTGGAGCCTCCACAGAGATCAGTTATAAGGGAAAGATCTGCACCTGTTCTGTGTTTAGAGCCGCACCTGGTTTTGGCTCAAAATCACTGATGGAAATCACTGACCGAACACTGACGAGTGAATGAGGCATTAAAGGCGCTGTCCAAGTACCCTATTAGAGAATTCTTAGTTAATAGAGGAAAGCCCTATGTTCAGGTTCCTCGTTTAGCAGAGCGAAGGGCAGTCCTTTGCTCTGGATGACCTGTCCTGTAACCCATTGATTTGAATGGGTACTGTGTAATGCTTCAGTTTCCCTGCAGTGCCTCCACTGGTGAAATTAACACTTAGGGCATCTGTCAGCAGTTTTGTACACCGGCTGACCTGTTACATGTGCGCTTGGCAGCTGAAGGCATCGGTGTTGGTCCCATGTTCATATGTGCTCGCATTACCGAGAAAAATTATGTTATAATATATGCAAATGAGCCTGTAGGAGCAACGGGGGAGTTGCCATTACACCTAGAGGCTCTGCTCTCTCTGCAACTGCCGCACCCTCTGTACTTTGATGGACAGGGCCAGGCAGTGTAATCATCCTCTTTTCATGAATTTTTACTCCATCAACCACTCGGCCTCCTTGTTCCCTGTTGTCAAGGTTTTCATCTGCTCTTGTGAAAAAACTAAACATTTCTTAAAAACTTTTCTTGTTATCTCTGAAACTTTTCCCCTCATTGATTTCTCAGAAAACAACAAATCATCAACTAAACTGTGACAGCGTCTCGTCTTTGGTTCCAAAAGCCACAAAGCCAAAAGAAGTGAAAGAGAACAGCGAGACCCCGCTGCTGTACAAGGTTCTTACAGTGGAAAAACCCCCAAAAACACAACAACCACCTTAACTGGATTGTGAAACATCATTGATGAAAAGGGATATGAGCAGACAGCACCAACAGAAGAGGTGAGCGAGTGAAGGGGGGAAACATCCGAACGCAGCCCGCAGTACATTAACATTCCTAGGTAGTACTCAATATCCCTGAGCAAAACTCAAAACAGCTTTTGTAATAGAACTGGCGGCAGCGTTGCCTGGAGCCGGAGAGTCATCTACCTGCCCTTCAATATGAAGCGTTGGCCCGGGCCTGACAATTTCCCGTATCCGCTATGATTACAGTGTAATCCGCTCACTCTCACAGTGGTTACACAACGTCATCCGGGCGTTCTGTGTTGTAATTGACCCAAGAGATATTTCATGAGATCGGTGAGAAGACTGGAGCATGGGGTGACGGACTCCTCACAGCTGGTGGAAATGTGGTATACAGAAGTATCCCAATAAAACAGCAGGTACTCGGTCCAAACTGAGTGCCAAATCAGGTGACAAAGGTCATAACGTGGCAGCTATGTCATTACTGATTGGAATACCTGTTTAATAGATTCATAACAATATCAAATTGAAACAATCGAAAAGTCCATCACCTATTGGTCCAGCACCAGTGATAAATGGAATTTTATGTTTTGGTTGAAAATCTAGAATTTCTATCATTTTTATATCTCTCAGTATCTGCCCTGCTAGCTCCAGCTTGTGACCCCAAGCCTCCTACCATCTTGTGCTGTCAACAATGATATATATTATTATTTTTTTTACCAAACTAAACAGGGAATACTCTATCGACGGGTCCATCTGCTTGGTGCCTATCATTTGATATCACAAGAAAACCTTATGTGAGTAGAAGGCTAAACCAAGACAGCTCTACGGAGGACCTTGATGACTTTTTGTCAACATTTTGAAGCTGTGCTAGAAGACCAATTGTAAAGGAGGAATTCTACACAAAATCAAGCTCTACTCACGGCAGCCATAGGTTCTAGTCAGCTTGTCGCTTTCCTTCATTCACATGGCAGTAAGCAGGGGCAGAGCTCACATATCATAATCCTAATGTTCTACTCTACACATGGATGGCAACCATCCACCTCAACCTAACTACTCTATGATACATTGGCAATCCATGTCTGCTGCTGCTGGTCCACTACTCAGAGGGCATGAGCGTTGCTCCATTCTCCGTGTGTGTATTGGGGCTAATGCTGAATGACCTTGTTAGTGGCAATGCTAAAGTGAATCTTTCCATTTTACTCTCTCTCCAGCTGCTGATCATGTCTCCTATTTATACTGGGCTGTTGGTTCCACCTCTCCACTTAAGCTTTAGGTATTCTAGTGTTTGCTACTCCTAGTGAAAGTGTGCTTTTTCTGTCTGTCTACCCTTGTAAGAACTCTGCCTGTTTACCGACTCTGATCCTCCGCTGCCTGCCCTGACCTTGGATTTGTTTTACTGATATAGATAAACTTTGCCTGCTCTGATCCCACCCTGTCTCCTGACTATGAGTATTGTCTGCTCCTCTGGTGCTTTGCAGTGGTGTCTCTGATCCCTGTGGGTCAGCTGATAACGACACTGGGACTATTCCAGGAAGTAGTGGCCTGGTTTGTTTCCTGCAGTGAAGTCCAGATCCCTGTATAGGGGTTAAAGGGTGAATACCAGGGGACCGCAAGTTCAACACCATTTGTAACAGTCCGGGTCTGGTTCGGAGTCTTATAGCAACTACCTGGGGTAATGTAGTCAGAAGGAATCCAGTGGTCGATGCACAGGATAAAGTCAGCAAGCAGGAGAAGGCAAATACCGTAGTCAGAAGGAAGCCAGTGGTCAATGCACAGGATAACGTTAGCAAGCAGGAGAGACTGATTACAGGCTAGGAGCACAATAACCTTGCAAGGCAGGAAGTGCAAGGCTAGGCTTAAATAGGATGTTCAATCATGGAACAGGGTGGAACAAACCAGGGAGACGGGAACCAAAACTAAAGGCACGGGAACAGAAACTAGGCATAAGTTCAGCACAGGAGCTGTCCAGAAAGCAGAATAGCTCAGTTGGAAGAGCTGCCGCCTGGGACACAGGAATCCCTGGGTTCAAGTCCTGACACAATTACTCAAACCAGTTAGTTGGCGCAGTGAGTTCACACCCACTGCCCGTTACACTCTAAAAAAATTTCATATACACAACCAACATATGCATCCTTTAAAGTGACCAACATGGTGAACACAGACACTTAACTACTCTGTGTGCCGTGTCCAATTCCACTACTTCCTAGTAAGGATCGCTGCCTTGGTTTTCCAGTCTTTGCACTATCAATCATGTTAAGCTAAAGGACTGAACTGTCGGTTTATAGAACCCCCATCCTGACTGATAAAAACTTGTGCAGATCACTGTATACATTATGTCTTTCCCACACATTGCTTAAGTCAACCTATGCCCCCCCCCCCATCCAAAAAGAACCCCGAGCTCGGATGGGCCATTCATCATACTCATCTGCATTCCTATTCCCCTTCATAGCATTTGTTAAAAGGCAGAAGAGTCTGTGAGGAAGAAGAATGTAGCGGCTGCTCTTTCCCGCACTCCCTCGTCTGCTGTTATCCTGTATGGAGTCTGCAATTAATGCCAATTTAATATTTTATAACTTTGATTCAGCTTCTCGCTGCTCGAGGTGGGAGCAGAAGGATGTTCTGTTATAATGGAGCCTGAGAAAGTCAAAATGTCATTCTAGGGAGATTGTAATGGGAGAGCAGCTGTGTATGGGGTGCAATCCGCTCAAGTGTTATCTGTGGATCTTCTAAGAGACTGAGATAACATCTCATTACAACGAAGCAGAAAGCGCTAAATTAAATGAATAGCTTGTTCTAAGTGTTACGTACTGAAGAAGAGCATCACGTGGAGGAGGCAAAGACTAGAGGCCTGACCGCTCTTTGCTCCATTTTGGAAAGTCATTTCATACCATATTTCCTGCAGAATGTTGTCTATCCAGCTACCCCGATCTGCTTTGACATTAAAGTGATGGTATATCGATAGGATAGGCCACCAATGTCAGATAGGTGCAGATCCTAAAGACCGAATCCCAAAGAGAATAAGAGTACACCGCGCATGCAGGGCCACTCACCATTCACTTCTTCGGGAGCGCACTTCTATGGGAGCAGTTGCATAGAAGTGAATGGAGTGGTGGCCATGCTTCCGTGGTGCACGCTCCAGTAATTTCTAAGGGGCTTCCTAAAAAAGCATAGTGTGCGGCTCAGCTATTTTTGGCACTCCCACAGGAATGAATGGAGAGTGGTCATGCATGCATGGTGCACACTCCAGAACTTTTGGAGCTCCTTTCTAGTGATAGAAAGGATCTGACCAATGTTCCAGGTGAAACAAACCTTTTAAAGTCACCTGTCTAATCTTTCTCATGCCATCAAAATGTCTCTGACCCATCAAGACATGGACTGCACAAGATCTCTGAAGTGTCCTGTAGTATGTGGCACCAAGACGTTAGCAGCAGATCTTGTAGCCTGTGAGGTGTGGCTTCCATGGACTGGACTTGTTTTTCCAGCACATTACACAGATGATCAAATCGGAGTGAGATCCGAGGATTTTGGAGGTCAAGTCATCACCTTCAAATCGTTGTCTGAACAATTTCTGCTGTGTGGCCGAGACATTATCCTGCTGAAAGAGGCCACTGCCATTAGGGGGACATGGCTGCCGTAAAGAAGGGTACTTGTCTGCACATTGTTTACGTAGCTGGTACAGGTCACACCCATATCAATACAATGGTTTCTTAGCAGGACACTGTCCAGAGTTTCGTGCCATCTCCACCGGCTTTACTTCTTCTCGTACTGCATCCTGGTGCCATCTCTTCCCAGGTAAGCAACACACATGCCCTCAGCCGTTTGAATGATGGGCAGTAAATATGATTCGTCAGACCAGGCCACCTTCTTCTATTGTTCCATGGTCCAGTTCTCACGTGGCCATTGTAGGCACCTCCTGCCGTGGACAGGAGTTACAATGGCTACTCTGACCGGTATGTTGCTACACAGCTCTAAACTACGTGTGTTTTCCGACCTAACAAGGAATCATGGGGCCCCATAACAAAATTAAAATAGGGCCCACTTCCTACTTCTGATGCTAATCACCTTGTCTCCTGAAATGTCCCCGTTTTGGAACCGATCATTACAATCTCCATTATATCCTTTCTATACGACCCAATCCGAAGTGCACATAACTCCCATCCGGTACATTATCTCATCATTTCTCGCTATAGGACTGAACTTTCTAGCAAGAAGCCTGTGTCCTCCAGACCATACAACCAGGCTCACCGGTGATCCTATTAATGGACACATAGACTATATTCTTTATACAGCATTCACTGTATGTCGGTGATATGGAAATTATAAAAAAAAAATGAAAACCGAAAACCAAAAACCCAGATTCTTTTTCTTTTTTTAAGAACTAACCTTTGGCCACTGGGTGGTGTCAGAGAGCTGTACAAAGTTCACGGCGCGGGTTATAGATGTTAGATGAAAGCCGCGAAAATCACCCATTAACTCTTGCAGCCAAGACCTATCCCTTCCAGCATGCATCCGTTTATTCTCACTGCACACAAAAATGTGAAAACTGAGGAAAATTTGAAAAAAGATCTCAAAGTCCACAGCTTATAGAAAGCCTTCTAATGCCTGGAGATGTTCTTGGGGGTTCTCAGCAATGGAGAGATGCGAGATGACAATTGGTGTATCAGTCTTTTCCTCTGAATTACAGTCAGGCATTACTCGTCTCGGGGTGACTGATAACAAGGAACAATAGATGGGATTCAACTTGACAACAAACAGGCTTGAGTGTACTGTCCCTTTAAATGTCTGCCATAGTAATGAGGACAATGCTGTATATAGACAAGTAAAGGATTTCTATGTCTGCCATAGCAACAGCCCATAAAATGGAAGGGCGATGTCTGCGGCGCAGGCGGAAAGAGTCATTGAGATCTATAGCTTTCAATATTCATTCATATAACTGTAGTCAATAATAACAATGTCCTCTCCCCCTTCTGCGTGTTAACAAACGTTCTCCAGAGCAGCCTGTCCCTCTTCCAGGAGAAAGAATTGTAGGGCTAGCTACTCCCACTAGGTGGCACTACACAGCCAGCTTTCTTCCTCCAAGAAGACAGTCAGTCAATCTTCATATCCTTTTTCCCAGGAAGCATTTTGTAGCCTATAAGATTCTGAACTCCACTATGCCGCTCTCCTCAAGGAGAAACCGTACAAGACCCCCCATTTATTACATTAGGAATTCACAATGGATCGTCCCAGGTACCTTTGACATGCGCCAGGCTCTTACCAATACTATCAGGCTTCTTCTTCGGACAATGCGGCAATCAAGATCTCAGTTTTCGCCGATCCCCACAGTTGTGGCAGCAGTGTGGCTGTGTATTGCAGCCACGCTGCCCCCAGTGGTGGCTCGGGCACACTGATAGTGCCAATGCAAGTAACAGTACATGAAGGGCAGAGAAAGGGTTAATTCGGGAATGCTATATAAGAATAGCTCTATGTGAGATTGGTTGTCTATCACTAATTACATCAGTATCAGGGAGATCTTTATCCTTGAGTACCATATAAAGTCCTGTGCTATAAAGTCCTGCACTGCTCATCCCCAGAGAGTAACAGTCCTGTGCTATAACACATTGGATAGTCCTCCTGCGCTGCTCATTCCCGGAGAGTAACAGTCCTGTGCTATATAACACATTGGATAGTACTCCTGCTCTGCTCCTACCTGGAGAGCAACAACCCTGTGCTATAACACACTGAATAGTCCTCCTGCGCTGCTCATCCCCAGAGAGTAACAGTCCTGTGCTATAACACATTGGATAGTACTCCTGCGCTGCTCATCCCCAGAGAGTAAGAGTCCTGTGCTAAAACATTGGATAGTCCTCCTGCTCTGCTCCTACCTGGAGAGCAACAGCCCTGTGCTATAACACACTGAATAGTCCTCCTGCGCTGCTCATCCCCAGAGAGTAAGTCCTGTGCTATAACACACTGGATAGTCCTCCTGCGCTGCTCATCTCCAGAGAGTAACAGTCCTGTGCTATAACACACTGTATAGTCCTCCTGCGCTGCTCATCCCCGGAGAGTAACAGTGCTGTGCTATAACACACTGGATAGTCCTCCTGCGCTGCTCATCTCCAGAGAGTAACAGTCCTGTGCTATAACACATCTGATAGTCCTCCTGCGCTGCTCATCCCCGGAGAGTAACAGTCCTGTGCTATAACACACTGGATAGTCCTCCTGCGCTGCTCATCTCCAGAGAGTAACAGTCCTGTGCTATAACACATCTGATAGTCCTCCTGCGCTGCTCATACCTGGAGAGTAACAGTCCTGTGCTATAACACACTGGATAGTCCTCCTGCGCTGCTCGTCCCTGGAGAGTAACAGTCCTGTGCTATATAACACATTGGATAGTCCTCCTGCGCTGTTCATCCCTGGAGTGTAACAGTCCTGTGCTATAACACATTGGATAGTCCTCCTGCGCTGTTCATCCCTGGAGTGTAACAGTCCTGTGCTATAACACATTGGATAGTCCTCCTGCGCTGTTCATCCCTGGAGTGTAACAGTCCTGTGCTATAACACATTGGATAGTCCTCCTGCGCTGTTCATCCCTGGAGTGTAACAGTCCTGTGCTATATAACACATCTGATAGTCCTCCTGCTCTGCTCATCCCTGGAGAGTAACAGTGCTGTGCTATATAACACATCTGATAGTCCTCCTGCTTTGCTCATCTCCGGAGAGTGACAGTCCTGTGCTATAACACACTGGGTAGTCCTCCTGCTCTGCTCATACCTGGAGAGTAACAATTCTGTGCTATAACACACTGGGTAGTCCTCCTGCTCTGCTCATACCTGGAGAGTAACAATTCTGTGCTATAACACACTGGATAGTCCTCCTGCGCGGCTCGTCCCTAGAGAGTAACTTTCCTGCGTTTTAACACACTGGATAGTCCTCCTGCGCTGCTCGTCTTTATTGCTCTCTCACATCACAACCTATCCCTGTCCCAATAAACCTGATCCCATCTGCTCGACGTTTTGTATCAAGGAGAAAATATCTTTAAAGTTTGCTGCCAAGATACATGTGCTATAAGCTGCACTACAACACCCAACATCAACTCACTATGAATTGCTGTAAAGCCAAACGGGGACCAATCAGGTTCTTTCTTACTTGTACATGTTAGAGAGAATGACCACCTGGAGACCATTAGGAAATGCATTCAATGATACTTTTACCGTCTTAATAAAATCTTCATACTGATGAGAGAGATTTTGATAAAGCGTCCCAAATCCCATACATAGGCATAGGGCTAAATGCTAGAATTCGGCCTGCCTGTAGTCACCACTAGAGGGAGCTCTCTGCTCAACATTTATACATTCAGTTACATAATACAAGCACAAGTTCCCTGGTAGGGAGATAGATTATCATTTAAAGGGGATGTGCCACCATTAAATGTTATTTTAATATAATTCAGCAGGAAAAACTAGTGACTTTTTACATTTTAATTTCTGTTACAAAAATATCCAGTTATGAGATATTCTTTATTTCATTGAAATGGTTGCCCCCAGGTTTTTAATCTGTATAGTATTGTGCACATCCACCTACTGAGGTGGTTGCACATGCTCAGTTCCATCCTTCCACTGCCACCAACCATGTCTACTGTTAGAACCTGTGACAGTTAGGGTACGGCTACACGGTAACTTTTTGTAACGTGACTGATTGATTTTAACTATTGAGTGACAGCTGCAGGTCACAAGATTGCTTTCAACTTAAAGAGGTTGTCTCATCATGGACAATGGGGGCATATCACTAGGATATGCCCCCATTGTCTTATAGGTGCGGGTCTCTCTGGGAGCCGCACATATAACGAGAACGGAGCCCGGCAAGGTGGTGGCTGGAGGACTCCGGTCCGGCCACCACCAAGCCGGCTCCCCATAGAAGTGAATGGGAGCATACCCCGCTCCCAGCGCTCGGCTATTTTCGCCGGCCCCATAGAAAATGAATGGAGAGCAGCTGCGAGGCTCCGTTCTTGATATAGGTGTGGATCCCAGCGGTGGGACCCGCACCTATAAGACGATGGCGGCATATCCTAGCGATATGCCCCTATTGTCCATGATGAGACAACCCCTTTAATGCATTCATTTGGACTGCAGCCTTTAATAGTTAAAATCAGTCAGTCGCCCTACAAAAACTCAGTGTAGCAATACCCTTACAGAGAGAGAGAGCTGCAGCAGAAAGGACATGCCCCCTAAGCTTTATGGGTGAGAAATGCAGCAGAAAGGACATACCCTTTGGGCTGTGATAGCGAGAGAGCTGCAGAAGAAAGCTCACGCCCTCTGAGCTGTCACAGAGAGAGACCTATAGCAGAAAGAGCGCCCCCTGAGCTGCAATAAGGAGAGAGCTGTAGCAGAAAGGACACACCCTCTGAGCTGCCAGGCTGTAGAAAATCTAGCAAGGGAACTGGAGCAATGAACGGGGGAATCTCTAGATCCATATGAGGTACAGTAGTCAGAATTTTTTTTTTTTTTACATCAATCATGGTATATCCCCTTTAACTAGGTCTATGCAGGAGATCTGGAGCTTTGTATGAGAAAAATGGTGCCCCAGCCGCTATAAAGATATGTTAAGAAATGAATCAGCACAGAATGATGAAAGGAGGAGATTCACTTTAAGATTTCTGTATTACGCTGTCATCTAGGTAAGTAACTACATCTCAATGTAATCCAAGCCAGGATAATAGTACCGCAGGCGGCCATTGTGTGCGCCATATAAAAATAATGGTCTTATCGCTGGTTTTTGTTCCATGTGTCCCATAACAAAACCTAATAATCCGCCGCCTCGGCAGGTGGGCCTCCTCTTGATTAGTCAAGTAAATATACGCAATTAGAAAGTTCCCATGTTCAAAGCAGCCGGTAATCCCTTCCTCGTCCCCTGATCACACAGCCTGTAATTATTATACAGTTGGTAACGAAGATTTGCTCGTAAAATCCCCCTAAATCAAGGCAGATTTGACTGATTAAAACTTTTTTCATCAAGACATTTTGTAATTCACTGAATGAGGACACAGATTATTCGGGCGACAGCAGAGCCGCTCAGGAGTGGCAAGCTACTTCTTAAAGGGGCAGCGAGCCGACGCGGCACCCGTATGCGAGAATATAATACTACAGTAACCTACTGCAATAACACAGGCACTATACTGATCCCTACTTTATAGCAGGTCACATTCCCAATGGCTTTCACAATTCTGCTGTTTTCCTGTTCGCTCCTCAGGTTGCAAGATCTAAGCTCTCACTGAAGCCTCCCCTGCCGAGTCAGTGTCTGCAAAGAGCATGCTGCAGTGCATCACGGGAGACGTAGTGTTGCGTTCGGCACAACGATCTCAGCTAAGCGGCTGTGTGCAACATTATGGCCGACACTCCGTTCCAAGTAGAGAAAAAGGGAATGGATGGAAGCAAGTGACACATGGCTGCAGGATCAAAATGCACAGGGTTGCTTGTAGTCTGCAATCAGGTAGGTCCGCACAGGACCTGTATACATAAAACGGTAGGAGGTTTGAGGTTTCTAATAAAGATGACTTTATATATTATTTTTTTTCCGGTAAAATGGAGCAGTAAAATGCAGCAAAAGTGAAGCTACCCTGTAACGGGGCTGTGCACTAATTTCCAGACCTTTCAGACTGGCAGAACCTACATTGGAGATCATACTTAGATTCATAGAAAGCCAAGAGTCCTGACCCTGCCTATAAGGTGGTGATGCTTCCAGAGGGGAACCCATCATGTGTATTGCCCTACTGTATGTAGAACATCTAGCATAGTCTTTGGGTCCACTTTGGGAATTCTGCTTAAAAGGGGTTGTGCACTTATTTCCAGACATCTCAGACTGTCGGGAACCATGTTGGTGATCATACATAACTGATCCCCGCTCGTTCACTCCCTGGTCTTCGTTGCTTGTCTAGGGTCCTGTTTGACGCTGCTGCAGTCAATCACGGACATGAGGCGCAAGGGGAGTAGGCAGGGATTGGCTGCAGCGGCGTTAAACCCGAAGTTTACATGGAGAGACCCGAGACAAGCAGCGGAGGACAAGGATTGAACGAGCTGGGACCCAGTGCCAGGGATCAGGTATGTATGATCACCAATACAGGTCCTGCCAGTCTGAGCGGTCTGGAAATCAGTGCACAGTCCCCAAAATGGACCGAAAGGCGATGTTAGAAAGGGTTCCCCTCTTTAGAGGCAGGGTTAGGACACCAGGCCTCCTATGACATTGAGCCCCTGGAGCAGGAGGGACATACGTATAGGGGGTGCAGAGACAGCATTCACATGCAGGTCCTAGTGACTGAGGGAACCAAAGACTCCGCTGCTACATTGAAGGACACTAGAATTCTATATGGCACATGGTAGGTGGGAGCCCTGTTATGCCCGAGGGTGTGTATTGGGTTATGGAGGACAATATATAAGTCATATACACGTATCATGTGCCAGGCTGCACACTGCTGGCATACACAACTCATTTTTGCTAGGGTCATTGAGGTTGGAAGAAAAAAATCTAAACTCTATTACTTACACTATAAAATGCAGCTGGATTCCTCAAATCTCTGAAGAACGCCATGCACAGCATACATGAGCGCTGCGGAGCTCAGATAACACAATACGCAGGTTACCTGCTTCTCCTTTGTTGTGCTGCGGCTGTTTGAAGAAGGCCGCCTTGGGCAATGGAAAAGAATTGAAAGAAGACCGGAAAATGTCTCTGTGTAGAAGGGTTTGTCTGAAAATCTCCCCCCACCCAACCGGAAACTCGACAGCTTGTGGCTCCTTACAGACCCTGACTGGGTTACTGATCACACAAGGCAGTGCTGGACATCACACATCCAGTTATCGATGTCAATATCATACATATGAATACAAAGATTTGTAAAAAAATAATAATAATACTGGTGGTCACTTAAAGGCGATTTTCCAGGCACTTAAAATAAGTGATGCCTTATTGATCCTCACCGCTGCCGTTTCGGCACTTTCCAGGTCTTCCACTGGTTTTATTTCTTCCTGGGGTTGACATGGACCTACAGTATGACCTCTCCAGACAATCTCTGGCCACAGAGCAGACCTCAGTGGTGTAGACACGTTACCAATACAACCAGTGATTGGCTGCAGCCGTCACATGTCCATAATAATACGTCATCCATGGAGCAGGAAGAAGAGCGACCAGGGGAGGGCCTGGTACAGTATCAGCGAAGGATCGGCGCAGTGAGTATTACAACTACTTCTATTATTTTGTAGCATTGTAGTTTTTTTTTCTTCTCTCTATTAGGTGGATGGATAATTCCATTATAGACGTTTTCCTGGATGTGAAAAACTCCCAATTTGGAAGACATTTCTAAAATACTGGTAAATCTTAGTGGCTCCCCATGCACTGGTGCAAAAACGGGGGCTTGGTGTAGATCCCTGCTGATATCAGGGCATGTGGCGGTTTCATGAAATGTTTACTATGGGCCAAACGCTACAAAGCCACTGAAAGACACGCTGCAACAGTGACCCGCCTCGGCCAGGGATTGGCAAAGCCGGCATCTCCTGCCATTTCCTGTGTGTGTCAAGCCGGAACCAGCAAGAGAAGACCAACAGGAGCTAGATTCACATGACAGCGGAATAAAAGAAAACGCTCACACTGTCAATTTTTTTTATGCCATTTTTCAACCATTTGTCTATCCATTTTCTGTCTCTCTGTCCATTTTTAACGCCAGTTTTGCATCCATTTTTAACAGCCATTAACATGATTTTCATTGGGTTTTTAAGTTAAAAACCCAAGCCCCTCCCCCAGTATACATAATGCACCTCATTGTGCTCCCTGTAGTTATAATGGCACCCTGAGCCCCATTTGTGCCCCTGACCCCCCCCCCCCCATCACCGCTAATGCCGACATTAATTTAAAAAAAAAAAAAAAAAATCCACTTGTTTGTGCTGAGACACTCGCTCATCACTGGATGCGCAGGACAGGACCTTCACCGTCAGAGTCATGACTTCTCAGGTCCTGCTGCATCCAGTAAAGGGGACACCCACTCCTTACAGGATGTAGCTTGAAAGGACCTGTGATGATGTCACAACGCTGGGAGTGTCAGGTCCTTCTGCATCCTGTTAGCAGTGAGTGTCCCAGTGGGTGAGGTATTATTATTTTTTTGTCTTAACCCCTGAAACGCCTTTTTTTTACTAGCTTACCCATTTTTAACGACCGTTAGATGGGTGCACTGCTGTCTAAGTGGTTGTTAAAAACAGTCCCACTAATTTCAGTGGAGTCCATCTGGCTGTGAAAATGGCCAAAAACAGGACATGTCCTATTTTTTGGATGGCCGCTTAAAAAATGGTCATGTGAATAGCCCCATAGACTCCAAGAGATCTGAAAACGGCAGTGCAACGGTGTGAATGTAGCCTAACGTTCGGAATGGCGGGGGATCAGAGAGGAATGCTTCTTTTATTCATTTTTACACCATTCTGCCCCTTATCTAAAAAAATGTATTCCACAGCACATCCTCTTTACGGATATTTGTCTCATTTCGTATTTTAATTTTTTGCAGTCATTCTTTTCTCTGAGAATATGATGATACATATCTACAACCTCCATTATTATGATGATAAAAAAAAAAAACTGATCCTGCTCGATCCTTATACATGCACACAAAGCCTCGCGTAGCAGCTCAGCACATGCTGATAAGCTCCTTGCGCCCAGATATCTGCAGCCGGTGAGGTCTGAGACAACATTTATAATCGCTACCTGTATTTACTGAATACGTTTTGCATCGTCTGCAAAAATCAGACTTGTGTGGACTTTTGCAATATTCGGTTCAACTTTTGCCTGCCGTCAGCATTGCTTACGCTGCACTTGTCACTGCGAATTAGCAGCTCCTGATGCAGACCGTGTACACATCAACAACTACCTAAGCTATGTGGTCGCTGCTCATTTTAGTGATACCTATTTTCATAATTTTTTATTTATTTTTTCCATATCCAATACCGGCATCATCTCAGGTGCAATGCGACAAATATACCAGACTGGAAAAGGCAGAGCAAAACATGTAGCCTATTATGTATTTGGGTGGGATCCTGAGCTCTGTTCATCAAGAGCTTCATTGGTCAAACAGAATGCAAGAATTACAGTAGAGACTGACAAGTAGGGGGAGGAGGGAATATATTCTTCAAAAATAGCCTTTATATGTCAGCTAAGGCCCGTTAAAATCTCTGGGACAACTCCTATAATAGCACTAATGTTATATGAGATATCAAGATCAAAATAACAAAAGGGAAAAAAAAATAAAAAATCAGTACCATATCCTCCACCCCATGTGTCCTAAGTTTTATTCTGCCAGATTCTGCTCCTGCAAGTGCCCAGGAGGAGAAGCTTCACTGTGAAGCTGCTTCACAGCCCCTCCCCTCTGCATTGAGTGGTCTTCTGGTTGGATGCTACAACTGTCACTCAAAGCAGAAAGGAGGAGCTATGAAACAGGCTAATGCAGAAAGCACTTCACAGTGAAGCCCCGCCCTGGGCACTTGCAGGAACAGAACCTGGTAGAATAAAACTTCATATTCATACTACTCCTGATCATAAAAGCTCCACAAAAGCTTTGTTCAAAATGTTTGTTCTGCGTTCCTCAGCCCCTACCTAGTGCTTGATCTGTGTTGACACTAGAATCGGAGCTCATGTGAATCACCTGGAGGATCCTCCAATAAACCAGGTTCAACCTTTGACAAAGGGCATACAGACCATTGGCAGTCTATGCACCTTCCGTAGTGGTTGCTGGAGTAAGGGTGTGAGCTCCAGGCTGGTATTGGCCCATTTTAATGGGTGGTGGGAGCCTACAGTCGGGTGTGATTTCCATAGAGCAGCAATGTTTGCAAAAATTTGAGGCAAAAACGTATCTCAGTCGTGGAAATGGGCTGGAGGCACCAGAGCGTAATGGTGTTAAATAGCACCTGAAAGGGGCCTAAATTGTATCTTTGCTCTGGTTGGTGCCTCCCAATGACGGAGGCATGAAAACCATCCTATTTACCAAGACACCTGTAGTGATTACTGGGAAGTCACGCCACAGATTCTCTTTGATCTCATAGGAACATGCACTTAAGAGAATTTTAGCAGAAAGCTTCCAGGAATAATTTTGTGCTCGGTTTTTCTGGCATATTTCGATAGTTCAGTGACAGCAAATTAATGTTCTTTTAAAACAGAGCGATTACAGAGGAAAAATACCAATGTTTAGAGGAGCCTTGAAAGGCTTCACAGTTCACTTCTCTCTCTCCCTTTCTCTTTTAAATCGAACTACAAAAAGAGAGAAACATGAAATCCAGACACACATTCGCCTTTGGGATGTTGAAAAGAAGGACGCGTTCCTTTGCTGTGATGGGGGACAAACTGAACTGACATTACTGTGAGAACCAAAGTCCTGCGTGCCGGGTTCTGAGGTGCAAATGACAAGTGATTAAAAAAAAATATAAAAAAAATTAAGGATTTTTTTATTTTTTATTTATAAAACTAACTAAAAAAGCCTAAAAAGTCCTTTAAAAAAATAAAAGGAACAAGTCTAAAATGACAATTTCTTGAAAAATGTAAAAAAATAAAATGAAACAAGATAAAAGTTACTGGATAAACAACTTTGACAACAAGGCAGCTGGAAGAACGTGCAATACATGACCCTTTCCCTGACAATCTTGCGGGTAAAAGCGTTCCCGTTGCTAAGACGAACGATACAATGTAGAAAAAAATCATTCAGACATATAAACAATAAGCAAGGATTATGGTGACAAAACTGGAAATATTTTTGAAAGGAGTGCACTTAACAAAACCTGTCAACAACCATCTTTTATACAATTACTACTTAAAATGAATCAAAGTCGGATGACCGAAGGGGAAAACATGGCCACTGGGTGTATATAGTGCAGAGGTCCCAGACACCACTGCAAAGAAGATGTGCTCCGGCACGATCCTCTAAAATAATCAAAATTTTATTCAAGTCAAGTAAAAAAGAAACAGATCCAGAGATTAAAAGTCCACTTAAAGCTTACGCATTTCAAACTCACATGTTCATAATCATACGATTAAAAACATGCAAGTTCAAAACACCTAAGTCTCGTGTGGACCATTAATCTCTGGATCGGTTTTATGTGGAGCTCATGGATCCAGAAACTCCCAACTACTGAACACATGGCCTGGACTACATCATGGATCTGGTGAGCAGACTTTCTGATTGGTCCCAAGGCAACATTTTGCTTATTTTAGGCCAAGCACTCACAAAATGTTGGAACTTCAAAAAAGAGGCATTTCTAAGACCCCTTTCACACGAGCGAGTTTTCCGCGCGGGTGCAATGCGTGACGTGAACGCATAGCACCCGCACTGAATCCTGACCCATTCATTTCAACGGGTCTGTGTACATGAGAGTTTTTTTTCCACGCATCAGTTCTGCGTTGCGTAAAAAATGCACTATGTTCTATAATCAGCGTTGGCCTCATAGAAGTGAATGGGGCTTCAATGAAAAACGCATTGCATTTGCAAGCAAGTGCGGGTGCGATGCGTTTTTCACTGCTGGTTGCTTGTTAAACCTTGTTTGTTAAACCTTCAGTTTTTTATCACGCACGTGAAAAACGCATCAAAACGCACTGCACCCGCGCAACAAAAACTGAACGCAATCGCAGACAAAACTGACTGAACTTGCTTGCAAATGCTACGAGTTTCACTGAACGCATCCGGACCTAATCCGTCACGCTCGTGTGAAAGGGGCCTAAGGACTTCTTGAGAAAAAAAAATGACAAGAACATAGCCTAAGTCTGACAAAATATCCTTAAATTACCTTCCAGCCTGACCACCAGAGGCACTTTGAGGTCCAGCTCCCGGCAGGCCTTCGTTATCCCGTTGGCGATGATGGCACAGTTTACTATTCCTCCAAAAATGTTTATAAGGATCGCTTCAACCTGAAAAAAAATATATCAAATTATTAGTTAGGTGTTCCTATGCTTATGCTAAATGGTTAGGCTACATTCACACTTGCGGCAGAGGAATCCGGCAGGCAGTTCAGTCGCCGATCCGGCAAAACGCATGCAAACTGATTGCATTTTAAAACTGATCAGGATACTGATCTGTCTTAAAAATGCATTGCAGGAACGGATCCGTCTGTCTGTTTGTCATACATTTTGATTTTTTCACATTTTTACCGGTCTGCGCAAGTCTTCAGTTTTTTTGGCCGGAGATAAAACCGTAGCATGCTGCGGTATTATCTCTGTCCTGATCAGTCAAAAAGACTGAACTGAAGACATCCTGATGCATCCTGAACGGATTACTCTCCATTCAGAATGCATGGGGATAAAACTGATCAGTTCTTTTCCGGTATAGAGCCCTTAGGACGGAACTCAGTGCCGGAAAAGAAAAAGGTCTGAAAGTACCCTAACAGGTAGAAGCACAATCCTAAAAATGTATTAGAGAGGAACCATAAATGGTGGGAGCCTTGGGCCACTTTGCTCATGTTTAAAGGGTCACTAACTTTTCACAAAAGCTAGAGACATATCAAAAGTTTAGATTGGTGGGGGTCTGAGTGCTGAGATCCCCATCGATCCCTAGAATGATGGGGGGAGAAGCATGCACATAGAGCACTCTCTCCTCTCGCTGCACGAGAAGTCTATGAGCACATCTCGATTCTGTCATCAGCAGCAAGGAGAGTGCGCGATATGCTGGTGCTTCTCTCCCCTCGTTCTAGAGATCGTGGGGGTCTTAACGCTGACACCCCAACCGACTAAAACTTTTGATACGTCTCTATGAAATATCAAAAGTTTTTTAAAACGTTAGAGACCCTTTAATTGCACAATGGCCCTCTGCAGCCTCTGTCTGCTTTATAGCGCAAGGCCATACGCTGTGGATTTGTAGAATGCTGCCAGATGTGGTCCCCTACAAACCGTCAGATAAACATCGCAGTTTTCCAGCTGCAGTTTGCACAGGAAATCATAACAGAATATATAAACTGTATTAAAATAAGGCAAAGCCAACGATAAAGCATTCTGCACCTGTGTACGAAGACGCCTAAGATCTCAAAGATCAAACGGCGATTAATTCGGTTTCATTGTGTTTGTGTGTGATGCTAGGAAAACATCACCGACTCAAAAGCACATTTAATCAACATCTGAGGCGGGCCGTGTTTTGTCTTTGTGACCATGAAAGTCGTTACCTCCTCCCTTATCTGTTCTGTGCGTTCATCAAGGGATTTGAGAGAGAGCGATATTTTATTAGTTTTTTTTCGGAAATGAACGTGCTTGACTATAAGTGAAGAAGATTCATACTGAGTATGAATGGTAGATATACACAGCCAATAATTTACCTAAAACTACCTGAAATTTAATATTTTTTACTCATAGGACCCTAGTTGCTCCTCATTCACATGGGCATCAAAATTGCATTGGGGGGTCAGAATATCTGACCATGCCTGGATGAATAAAGGGTACAGCCATTAATATTGCCAGTTGCACCTCCCCAAAGATGTCTCCGGATAACTGGTCACTGGACAAATCCTAAAGCCTCTCATTCAAAGCTCAGTTGTAAAAGGGGTTACCGTCCTTGTATGGTTGCTTCAGCTCTCATAGCCATGTCCCCCAATTGCACCTTACAGCGGGAGATATGGCCAGCAATATCAGTGGAGGCACTCTTTAAACATCAGTTCTCCACACCGCCTTTCCAGAACATTAAATAGAGATGACTCCGATGGTCCTACTCACATCCTAATACCAACACCTTCTCCAATACAAAGTCCATGTAGCTGCTGCTACGGGGTCCATGTGGAGTAAGGTCCTAGCTTAATTTGGCTCCAAGGGAATGAGAGGAGTGAACTAGAACAGGACCCTCCCTATCCACAGGCAGAGCAACATAATCAGAGCCATGTGGACCTCCTCTACAATGAGAGCTGGGCAGTATGGTGGACAAGTCTCCAGCGGGAAGGAGTGGTAGCCTAGGCTAGCACCAGGGAGGAGGCTGCACTCTTATTTTCAAAGTGGAACCCCATCTGGTCTATGTAGCCTTATCAATACCCAAAACTGGAGCTAGAAGTCCACAATCGGCCTCAGCACCATGTGACATTACTTGATATAGACATGTGAAGTTTTTAAGGAGAAGAGAAACATGATCTCCCGTGAGGAATGCTCAGCAATCCCATGAGTGTTAGCTGGCAGTACCATTAGCCAGTGCAGTAATCCAATCCGGCGGAAGCGATTGTGATGCTACATGAGGATTTTTCTAAATTTTTCCAGAAAAATTGTTGCCGATTTAAAAATTTGCAGCAGATTTTTCTCTACATGTCAAAACTAGTGTTGAGCGAACTTGTGTTTTAAGTTCGGCGTCTAAAGTTTGGGTTTATCCCGTTATGGATTCCACTACCACGGACCATAATGGAATTTAGAATCCCTCACGGGATACTTCGATAACCCGAACTTTAGACGCCGAACTTAAAACACAAGTTCGCTCAACACTAGTCAAAACCAAATCCACGTGCATTGTGCTATAAAATTGCTGTAGATTTGCAGTCTGACATGGCCTGAGCATGGTTTAACCCCTTAAAAGGAGTTGGTCACCTCCAAAATCGGTGTCAAGGCAAGCATAGCACCATGTAGAGCACGTGCCCCCGAAACATAACCTTACTTTATAAAAAATCTGATCCTCTAATGCAGAGAAATGCTTCTTTTTATGCAAATAGTTTTTTTCTGTGCGCCGTGGACGGGGCCGTTCCCTTTGCTGCCTCATCGCTCCACCATAACACCACCCAGTGCCTCCCCCTGAGATTTCAGAGCGAGTAGCCAAGCTGCAAGGAAAGTCAAGTGCACAGAGCGGAACGCTCCCACCCACGTTGCACCAGAAATCTTATTTGCATAAAAATAAAAGGAAGCATTTCTCAGGACTCGAGGACCACAAGAAAGGTAAGGTTATGTTTTTGGGGTCTCTACCCTACCTGTCAGTATGCTTACCCTGAAAATGATTTTGGAGGTGACAAACTCCCTTTAAGAATCAAGCCAATTTTTCCATTTTCTGATTTACATGCATTTTGGGCTAAAAATGTTACAGGTTTTATTATTTTGTTTAATAATTAAACATTTTGCAACTTTTGGCTTCTGAAGCTTCTATGTTTCACAGTACATCGAAGCTGCAGAAAGCAGTCATGTGACAAATTCGTCTCACTAGCTGTCTGATGGATCATTCTCCGTCCCTCCTCTCTTCTCTCTTGAACGATCTTCTAAGCCAACTTATACGCAAGCTGAGCTTTTATTTAGTCACAAATGAGCTTAGAAGATAGTTCGGGAGAGGACAGAAAGGGACTGGAGAAAAAGCCATCAGACAGATTTATTAAGGAATCGCTTCCTGCATCAGTTTTTAACTGATATTTAATGACTATGTTCGATTTTAAAAATTACATTTAAATTTCGATTGGTGTAATTAGAGGATAACAGGATTCAATCGACATCTAATAGAGTCAAGCAGAGAACTCGATCCAAGGTTTTAACGTAATCTTGCAAATCAAAGCCGGACGGTCAGTTAACCCTCGGTCTGCCATTGTTTGTAGCAACTTGTCTCCTCACTCAGTTCTCATAAATGACGCAATTTTCTACATTTGGAAACACAAGTTTTATTCCTTTATTTTTTGGAGCAGGAGCAAATTTGTGTTTGGAAAAAAATAATATATATAAGAAAATAAGCGCACGCAGCATTTCACAGTCGGTAGGATTTTCTAGTGCGCAGCATAAAGTCTGATTTTATTAAAAGTTCATTCCAAAATACTAAAAACTCCAAGCTCTGAACGTAACCTTGTGTAATAGACACATAAAACACGCCATCTTTATGTAAACTACGGGCTGTTTGCATTTATGGCCCCGCATCGCTCTGAACACTGTTAGTCAGGGTCAATTGGAGAGGCAGACATTTTATCTGCATTGTAAATAAGCCGGCGGGATCGAGATCTTTAAGCTAATTAACTACAGGATGTTTAGTGTGGGAGTGTTTTAGTGCTGGTGCAAACTACATGGAAGAACCACAACGACGACTGGCCTGAAATGTCCAGGAGACTCCTGGTAAGGGGAGATCCCTCTGGACTAGCAGGCTATGCTCATGCGTGGGGTCTTACCTGTGTATACAGTATTATAAATTGTCAGACAGGCTTCTGTAGGTCAAGCAGAGAAGATCGTGCTGCTAGGACCAAAGGTCACTGTCTGAAGGTCAAGGTCCTCTGTGGTGTGGTATCTTCGGTTTTGTCCCATGATCAACTGCATCATGGTCCATGTCTTACGTGAAAGTTCACATGCACTACTCATGACGAAGGAGGATTTGGGGGAGTGATGCAGTGAATATGCAGGGTTGGCATTTGGTGTGTGCGACATGGGCAATCCCAAACAACGCATGAGCTGCACCAGCTTAAAGGGTTTCTACCACTTGCATATGACATATTTGGTGTTCAGACACTAGCGATCCGCTAGTGTCTGATGTACCATACAAGCTAATTATTACATTAATTCGTTCGGCCGTTTTGTCAAAAAAAGCACTTATATATTTATGCAAATGAGCCTCTAGGTGCTATGCGGGCGTTTTTCCAGCACCTAGAGGCTCCGTCTACCTTGCAGTTTGCCGCCCAGCGCCTCGCTCCAGCACGCCCATCTTCAACTCTATTCGATCCTCCCCCCTGCTTCAGCCTTCCGAAATCTCGCGCCTGCGCCGTTCGTCGTGGCATTCGGAGGCATTCGGCGCAGGCGCAGTCAATGTCTGACCGCTCCCTGCTCAGACATTTCCACTGCGCCTGCACCGATGTCATCGGCGCAGGCGCAGTGGAAATGTCTGAGCACGGAGCGGTCAGACATTGACTGCGCCTGCGCCGAATGCCGCGACGAACGGCGCAGGCGCGAGATTTCGGAAGGCAGAAGCAGGGGGAGGATCGAAGAGAGTTGAAGATGGGCGTGCTGGAGCGAGGCGCTGGGCGGCAAACTGCAAGGTAGACGGAGCCTCTAGGTGCTGGAAAAACGCCCGCATAGCACCTAGAGGCTCATTTGCATAAATATAAAAGTCCTTTTTTTAACCAAACGGCCGAACGGATTAATGTAATAATTAGCTTGTATGGTACATCAGACACTAGCGGATCGCTAGTGTCTGAACACCAAATATGTCATATGCAAGTGGTAGAAACCCTTTAAAGGGCATCTATCAGCAGTTTTGTACCTATGACACCGGCTGACCTTTTACATGTGCACTTGGCAGCTGAAGGCATCTGTGTTGGTCCTATGTTCATATGTGTCTGCATTGCTGAGAATATTGATGTTTATCTATATGCAAATGAGCCTCTAGGAGCAACGGGGGCGTTGCTGTTACACCTAGAGGCTCAGCTCTCTCTGCAATTACCGCGCCCTCTGCACTTAGATTGACAGGGGTGATCACATTTACATACAAATACCTGGCCCCGTGTGGAGAGATCTCGGCAGTTGCAGAGAGAGCAGAGCCTCTAGGTGTTACAGTTGCTCCTAGAGGCTCATTTGCATATACATATGAACATGGGACCAACACAGATGTCTTCAGCTGCCAAGTGCACATGTAACAGGTCAGTGTCAAAGGTACAAACCTGCTGACAGATGCCCTTTAAAAGGGTACCCATTTTAGCAATGTTAATAGAAAGCTTTATATATGGGGCAGTTATTTGGTCACTATGTTGGTATTACACAACCACTTTTTGGTGGGTATTCCCATTTCCACCTCAAACACCCTGTCTAAAACTGGACAGGGTTCTAAATCTTTCTAAATATCTTTCTAGCTTCTCCGAGGTATTCTCCTTGTCGTCGTCGTTTATGTGGCGGTTCCACTAGTTATGGCCTCCTAGGTGTATAGCTGGGGAATCGGGAGCCTGAGCAGGTGCAGTAGCTCCCAGTCCGGCCACCTTTCCCCTCTGCAATAGAAATGAATATGACGGCTCCCGGGCATGCACAATGCAAGCAGCACTGCGATGTCTACCACAGCACCACTTACTGGAGATAGGAGATACAAAGAGGGACCGTAAAAGGTAAAGAGGGCAGGCATGGGGGTAGAAAATGGGTATGGAGGGTGTAGCATTTATGTTTAATAGAGGGAGAATTGGGATATCCATATGGGAATTGTGTGGCACTGCTACTTTGGCGCCGTACAGTGTATTATGCTTGCAGTGCATGGTGGTGGCCACTTCGTAGCCCAGTTTTAGGCAACTTGATAGTAGTATCATTTGTATAATATGGTTATTTGTACACTTTGCGTGTATGCAGCGGGGTTAACAACAGACAGTATTGCACACGGTACCATTCAGCGTAAGGACAGGGGCTGCACACAGGGCTTGATTCATTCCAGTTTAGCCTAATTGGGGCAGTAGAGCAAATTCAGATGTGTCAGGGCTAGCCTATAGAGAATAAGGTCAGGATATATAGAATCCATTGTAGAAATTAAATGCAAACTGGAAAACAAATGTACAGCAAGTTCCATCGACTTTCGATCAGGAGACTTGTGACCCTCTTGGATGGAAGCTCGCCAACACATAGGCTGGAAACAGGCTACAAATTAGGAATACCGATGCACAGCTCTGGTCAATGGGGCCGGTCCGGTGTGTTTAAAAGGGGTTTCTGAGATTTTAATACTGATGACCTATCCTGAGGATGGGTCATCAGTATCTGATTATTTGGGGGCTCCAAAACCCAGGACCCCTACCAATCAGCTGTTTGAGAAAGCGCCTGTGAGCGCCGTGGCCTTCTCCATGCTCACCAAGCCACGCACCATGCATTGTATAGCGGCTGTGCTTGGTATTGCCTAGGCCTTGTGACTGATAACCATGCCGTCACTGGCCTAGGGAAAGCGGCGAGTGCCGCAGCCTTCCTGAACAGCTTGATCAGTGGGGGTCCTGTGTGTCAGACCACCACCGATAAGATACAGAGGATTGGTCATCAGTTTTAAAATCTCAGAAAACCCCCTTTAATTATCAACCCAGTAATTAGTTCTTCTTGCTATTATGTTTTGCGGCCCACCCTTGCCAGATTCATGACCACTGCACTCTGCGGCCCGACGTCAGTATCGTGCAGTCTTTTACAAGAGGATATTGACGCACTGCACAACATCTAGGGAGTCCATTCAGATTGCTGAAGGAGATTTGTTTTTTTCTTTCACATGCTATTAATATGCTGCCATATTCATTAATTTCAACCGTAAAAAACTCCAGGGCGAGAGCCGGCAATAATTGCTTGCGTAGTTAACATTCTCGAAATCACTATTATTGCAAATCAAATGTAATGAAGAAAGAGCGAGGGAGAGAGAGGAAAAAAAAAAAAGAGCGAAACTGGAGCAGAGACCAGACAGATTGTACAGTTTATATATTAAAGAAAGATTTCCGGGAAATGTAGGAACACTCGTCGCCCACAGAAGACATTCATTAGGGCTCAAATACACCATATAGGAGCCAGGACTGCAGCAGATCCAGAGAATGGCTGCGGCTTAGTGACAATTGGCCAAGAATCTGGACGGTATGGGGGATGTGTGCTCAATATGTCAAGCAGAAAACGGTCTATGAGATGACCACATCCTCCAGTTTCAATTGATAGCAATGTACAGGGCAGAGATCAGCAACCTCTGGCACTTCAGCTGTTCTGAAACTACAACTCCCAGAAATGCTGCATTCAATTCTATGGGAGGTATAAGAACAGCCGAGCATTTTGCATGCTGGGAGTTGTAGTTTCCAAAAGCAGCTGAAGTGCTGAAGGATGCTTATCCCTGGTATAGGGGATCTAAGTGTGGTAGAGTGCAAACTATGAGGTCAGGAAGACATCTGACCAAGGATGCACCTCAGGGCTCATGCACACAAACGTAGTTTCTTTCTGTGTCTGTTCCGTTTAGTTTTTTTTGCAGACCATATGTGGAACCATTCATTTCAAAGGGTTCGCAAAAAAAAACTGAAGTTATTCCATGTGCATTCCGTTTCCATATGTCCGTTCCGCAAAAAAAAAATAGAACATGTCCTATTATTGTCCACAATACGGATAAGGAAAGTACTGTTCTATTAGGGGCCAGCTGTTACGTTTCGCAAGATACGGAATGCACACGAACGTCATCCGTATTTTTTGCGGGTCGCAAAATACATACAGTGGTGTGCATGAGCCCTTATGTGAACGTCCAACTTGGAAATCGCTCTCATTCTCAGGGTGGTGCATAATTTTTTGCCGAAGACAAATGCGCTTCAAATTCATCATTTGCACACGGTGAATTTCGCAGCATGTCCACTCAAATCCGCATCTAAATCTGCCTCAAACTTTTGCAGTCATATGCGAGAGAAAGAAAGGAGGAGGCAGCGTCTTAGGTGGCAACGCAGGTGTAGTGCAGTTATTATGTTAGTTGGCAATGCGCTTACCTTTTTATGTTGTGACTGTAACAAAAACTAAGTGGCATGCTGTTTTTCACAGCGCAGCTGGCGGGTATTCGGGACTGCAGCTTGCCACACTGCAGAAGTGAGCGGATAAAACTTCAAGAGTAGAGATTTTTGGTCATGAAAAGAACCTTATTCCAGGTGGTGTCACTATAAAATCGAAGTCAGGCTTATATCCAAGAAATAAACAGATCCTTTATTCATGCAACGCGTTTCGAGGGCGAATAGCCTTCTTCGTCAGGCACAGTATGTCTACACAACACTGTGCTGTACTGACATACTGTGTCTGATGAAGAGAGCTATTCGTCCTGGAAACGTGTTGCATGAATAAAGTATCTATTTATTTCTTGGATATAAGCCTGCCTTCGATTTTATGGCGACTCTGTTGCATTGACAAACAGTGCCTAAGAGGGGACATTCTCCCTCGAAACGAGTTGTATTAATAAAGGATCTATTTCTTGGATATCCTACCTTCGGTTTTATGATGACAGTGCCTAGAACAAGGTTTTGTTTTGTTTTTATCACCAAAAACCTCTGCTCTCAAAATCTTGCAGCAGATTTGTCCGTGGTAAAAAACTACACCATGTGTGAACCCACCAAAATTCTGAGCTGGTTAATTTCACAGATTTCATGCGAGTCAGAAATTTACACAGTCATTGAGTTAAATGGAACCTGCCTAAACTGTCACCACTACTTGACACCTTACCCGTATTGTGGTCTACAGGCATCCTCACATGTAATGGTAGAAGCAGGATTGTGTTAAAAAAAAAAAAAACAACAAAAAAAAAAACAATTTCATAGATATAAATGCCATATGTAAATTACTGGTACCTTCTGGAGTCAAGGAGGTGAGCCAGTCTACTTTCACCGCTGATTGTGCTGGCTCCTCATTTAGTCCAAGAACAACGCGCTCTCATCAGTCCTTCCTTTTTACATCCCCATAAAGCCCTTCAAAAAATTGCTTCTCCTTGCTCCCAGCTCAGCATATTCTCCTTCCTCCTCTTTGGATCCCAGACTGTGCCACACCAAACACACTCACACTGTCCAACATGGTAATGAAGTTTTTCTACTTCTGGGTGAAGGACTGGACCCCGAGACAGAAGAAGAGAGGAGAACCTAACTAGGGGGCTATAACTATTACAGTGGCTTCCTCCTCTCTGATCTTTTTGTGGACCCTCGCTAACATTTTTAGGGGGGGGGGGGGGCATAGAGAAGGCCCCGTCTCCAAGATTAAGACAATGCATCCACCGCTTTTGGATTTTCTCCCGGAGATAGGGAATAGAAAACTTCTACCTTTCTGGCAAAAAGATCTATCTCCGGAATCCCCCATAATGCTGTGACCTGGTTGAAAACCCTCTGATCTAGGGACCACTCCCCTTGGCTTAGGTGGTGACGACGGAGGAAATCCGCTTTTACATTGTCCAAGCCCCTGAGATGCACCGCAGAAAGAGAATATAGAGAAGCCTCTGCCAGACTGAATATCTGATGGGTAAGGGACATGAGGCCATGAGCTCTTGTACCTCCCTGCCGATTGATATATGCTACGGCAGTTGTGTTGTCCGAGTAGATCTTTATATTTCTGCCCCTGATAACTGGAAGGCTCTGTACTAGGGCTAACCTGATCGCATTTAATTCCCTGAAATTGCGAGACTGGAATAAGGCTCTGCTGTCCCAGCTCCCCTGCAACAAAAGGGACTCCACATGGGCTCCCCAACCGGATGGACTTGCATCTGCAGTCAAAGGAAGAACCGCTTCTTTGAACCACGGAACCCCTCAGGGAGGTCAGAGTCCGAGGAGATAAAGATATCTCCGAGTCCAGTGAGAGTATACATCTGTCCCATTCCTGTAGAATCTGAAGTTCTAGAATCCGTGAATGATATTGGGCCCAGTGTACTCCTGGAATTGCAGCCATCATGAGGCCCAACACAGACATGGCCTCTCTTAGGTTAACAGACGGGTGTGAGTGAATATGTTGGACCCCGGACTTGATCAGTAAGGCCTTCTGAAGGGGCAACTGACTCTTCTGGGCTCTGGAGTCTAGAATCATCCCTAGGAAGTTGCACCTCTGACTTGGACATAAACTGGACTTTTCTAGATTTATCTCCCATCCTAGCTCTTTTAGAACTTCCTTCAACCAGGCAATCTGTCTCTGAAGGGCACAATGCGATTGGGACACTAGAAGAAAGTCATCCAGGTAAGGTATGATGACTCTCTCTTTCTCCCTTACATGGGCCATTATTTCTGCCACGATTTCTGTGAACACCCTCGGAGCCTGCGAAAGCCCAAAGGCTGAAATTTAGGATGAAGTACTTCCTGATCCGATTGGACTGCTACCCTCAGAAACTTCTGATGGCTTGGATGGATAGGGACATGGTAATATGCATCCCTCAGGTCCACAGTGGCCATAAAGCAGTTCAGGAAAAGATTGCTTACTGCTGACCTGATGGACTCCATACGAAACCTCTAGTACACCAAATACTGATTTAAGCACTTTAGGTTTATTATGGTGTGAAATGAACCATTTGGTTTCTTGACAAGAAATAGGGGAGAGTAAAACCCTTTTGTCACTTCCTGCTCTGGGATTTGTATCAATACTTTTTTCTCTATTAGAGAGAGAACCTGTGTAATGATAGCCGACTGCTTTGCCGGATCTGACCGGTAATTGTAGTGTCCCACCAGGTAAAGGTGGGCACTGCACAGGTTAATGTGTTGCATTGCATTAAATGTCATGTGCATGTTTTTCCCTGTATTATCTGGGTGTCAGGCCTGTCAGGGTGTAGTTTAGCCTCCCAGACGTTAGAGGGAGCTGGAGAGCCCTAGTTACATATAGGAAGGCCCAGACAGGGAAGTGTTAGTTCATTCCAGGGGACTAGAGGAGTCACTTCGTCCACCTGAAGCTCCTGAGGCTAGGAACAGCTCAGTAGAGATACCCCAGTTGCAGGAACCAACCTCCTGGGAGAACCCTACAGTTATCCACCTGATAGGAGGAGGCGACCCAGGGTAAGCAAAGTGACCCTGAAGGGCAGAGAACCTTTATACAGTGCAGCAAGAAGTATAATACGTGAGGAGGAAAGTAACCAAGGATTAAAGCCACCCTTTTAGGCATCCGGGCCTTGGGAGATATAAAGCCAGAGCAGGAGTTCTAGAAGGGACACTGTACATTGATTCTGAGGAAAGGTACAACCTGCTGCTGAGTGCTTGTAAAGTTTACCCTCAGCGTATCTTGCATGACTATTGCCTGCCATATTGTGAATAAGCCCCTTTGTGGAACTGTAATATAGAGACTGTACTACACCTGCTGTACAAAGTTGGATTGTTCAGTAAAGTTACGTTTTGGTTCACTATATACTTGTGTACCTTCATCATTCCAACCACCAACCGGCATGCCACCGTCCAAAGGCACTGGCGTCACGAATACCACAGGGACCTTGCCCCAGGCACATAAAACACCTGTAACATCCAGGGCACCTCAACTACCATCAGGCCTGGTCCCTATCTACAGAGCGTGCCCCAGAGGAACTGTGTCTACCTCTCCTTCACTGCCACGCGCCTGCCCAGGGTTCTTCCAATATAGTGAGTACCCTCGATTGCCCATAACCGTGACCTCACTTCGTCATACCCTGCAGGTCTGGCGTGTTGCATAATCTGTGACCACAAAACTCCCCTCTGGAATGCTCTGAAAATTTAACCTTAGGCCTTCCCTTATCACCAAGTTTATCCAAGCACTGTCGGAAATTTCCTGCCACCGATCTGCAAACAGAGACAGACGACCTCCGACAGGGGGCCTGGCGCCATTGGGATAGTTTCTTAGAGGCATCAGACCCAGAAAAAAGAAACCCCTTATTCTTTCTAGTAACACCAGAAAACTGCTTTGCTCTTCCTTCCATTTAAAGCCTTCTTTATAAAACCTAGGACGGAAAGATCTCCTAGGGGGTTGACTAGCGAAGGGAAACCCTTTTTTCCTGTCGGAAGCCTTTTCTAAAAGGTCGTCAAGGACTGGGCCAAACAAAAACTCACCCTGACATGGGATAGCACAAAGCTTAGCCTTAGAGGAAGAGTCCCCATTCCAGCCCTTTAACCAAATAGCCCTATGGGTAGAGTTGGATAAGGCCGAAGCCCTGGCGGAGAATCTTAAGGAATCCGCAGAGGCATCAGCCAGGAAATCTAGGGCGTTGTTTATAATGGGGAAATAGGTAAGCAACTGCTACCTAGGGGTACCCCCTTTAATGTGGGACCTAGCGACAGAGGTAACAGCAATAGTAGGTTTAAAAGCTCCTGCAGAGGCCTCCTAATTTTTCTTTAAGTAAACCTCTGCCCTTCTGTCCATTGGGTCCTTAAAGGGGTTGTCCAGGTTCAGAGCTGAACCTGGACAGCCCTCCATTTTCACCCAGGCAGCCCCCCTGACATGAGCATCAGAGCAGTTCATGCTCCGATGCTCTCCTTTGCCCTGCGCTAAATTGCACAGGGCAAAGGCATTTTTCTGAGTTCCGGTGACGTACCGGGCTCTCTATGGGGCTGACAGGAACCCCGGTGACGTCACCGGCACTGATGGGCGGGATTTGGCTCTGCCCTAGCCAGTAAAACGGCTAGGGCAGAGCTAAAGCCCGCCCCTCAGAGCCGGTGACGTCACCGAACACACTGCTGGGCGGAAGTTACCGCCCGGCAGTGTGTTATTGAAAACACAAGAGCCCGTGCCCTGCGCGATCTAGCGCAGGGCACTGGAGCGCATCGGAGCATGAGATGCTCCGATGCTAGGCTCAGGGGGGCTGCCGGGGTGAAAATAAGGGTATGTCCGGGTTCAGCTCTGAACCCGGACAACCCCTTTAAGGGAACCCATATCCTCAAAGGGTAAAGAATTTTTTCTGGATATCTTAGCTACGGGAGCATCCAGCTTTGGGGCCCTATCCCAGGGGGCGGAGAACTCTTCATCAAACGGATATTTCCGTTTAACAGAGGAAGGAACGAAAAACTTCCTATCTGGTCTTTTCTATTCCCTGGCGATTACCGCCTGAATGTTCTTATGTACATCAAACACCTTCCTCTTTCTAGGACCCAGACCCTAAAACATAGAATCCTGCACCGATTGCTGAGGTCGTTGATCATCCAAACCCATAGTAGCTCTGACCGCCTTAACTAGGGAGTTAGTGTTCTCAGTATGAAAAAGCGGTTTCCTAGCGACCTCGTCTTCAGAAGAATTGTCCGATGACAAACACACTCCTCCTACTCCAACCCAGATAGAATATCGCTGTCACTGGAGGGGGAGTCTTTAGAAGCAGCAGCAGAAGTACCGGGGCGACATTTAATCAATCCACTAATCGACTCTTTGACCTCATCCCTGATCATCTGCTTAATACTGCTCATCAAGGATGGAGCTTCCTCCTCCATTAACTTGCTGACACATCCTTGACAAAGGGGTTTAGCCTATGCAGAGGGTAGCTTCTTTTTACAAACCGCAAACTCCCTCTCTTTAGATCTGGAGGTCTTCCTGGAAGACTCCTTAGACACCTAGGTACAAAAAAACATAACCCCATAAGCAATCTAATCAAAATCTGCTGGGGAATGATTCCTCTTACCCCACCGTGGTACTGATGCATCATTGGTGGTCTCAGTGCGCTGTACCTGCTCCATAGCAGCAGTAACTCAGACAGAATGGGAAACTGCCGGCTCTAAAGTCCACATGGCATTGAGCTGGCTGGGTATTTTGTCCTTGGTGTGCGCTGCCGGATCCCTCCCCTTCCGGTCAGCAGCGCCGGCTTCCTCCCACCGCCGCACTCGGAAGTGCGGCCACATGCGGGCCGGTGGCCGAACATGCGAACACGGCCGCAGAGGTTCGCAAAAAACCCAGAAGGTACAAACCCCCCCAGGTCCAGGAAAGGGAACGGAAGGAGAGGGACAGACTCTGTAGCCCAGACTTAGCAGCGGCTCCCCGTGGAGAATTACGCCGCTCGGGGTAACCCTCCTCACTTGCATAATTTTCTGGGGCCCCCGCAGCTCTATAGTGTATAGGCGATCCGATTCCTTCCTGCCTCTTAGGACAGGAAACAAAACTGGAGGTGGAGGGGAGGACCCCTCTTTTAAAATGCATTTCCTGTCCAGAGGAAGAGGTGGTCTCTCCAGGGGTGCCGTCATAGGCGAAAGAGAAAAATGTTTTTAAAAATAGAAGTGCTAAAAGTTTAAATAACTTAATCTGCTGCAGGACAAGGACCCCAAACATAAAAAGTATCTTCAGGTTAAAGAAGAACAAGAAGTCCTGGAAGTGATAATATGGCCGCCAACATCATGTAGTCTGTCTGGGATTGCATTAAGAGACAGAAGGATCTGAGCAAGCCTATATCCACAGAAGATATGTGGTTAGAGCTTCCAAAATGTCTGGAACAACTTCCTTGCAGTGTTCCCTGTGTTCAGGTTTACCTAGAAGAACTAATGCTGTTTTGAAGGAAAAGGGCAGTCACACCAGACATTGATTGGATTTTTTATTTTTTTCAATCACTTTGCATTTTGTTAATTGATAAAAATAAGCTATTAATACTTCTATTGTTTAAAGCACTCTTGCTTTGCAGCATTCTTGGGGCTTGGCATTGTGCAGGCGCATTTCCCTTCTTACAACATCTTCAAGATGTAAGGGGTAGAGCTTGAGGAGCTCTGTCTGTAGGGTGAGCGTGCCCACCCGCAGTGAGGTGCCATCCTCTGCACTGTCAAGAAGAGAGGGGATCCAGTGCAAGAACAGCATTTTACTTGATCGAGTCAAAATCCAGTCCCTCGGGTCGCGTTAGTGGAATGCAGATCTGGGAAATGGTGCAATTTAATTGCGGAAGGTACACTGACCAAATGTGGTTCAGGGGGTGTTTATGTACGTGGGCTGTAGAACATCGTTCATAGCTTCTTCATACAGACCATCTTGTATGTTAAGTGATTATTTGGACTCTTAATAACTTTCATATTATGTATCCCACGAACCATAGCAGCAGCTCGATGCCGTATCAAAGTAACATTAGCCGCAGTTTCCTCCTTACAACGTACACTGCGGAATCGGGATCCACTAAAAAGGTCATCAAATGTAAGGGCAGGGGAGAAGGCGCTGGCGGACCTCCAGCATTATCTATTTAGAAGCCAGAGGTGAGAAAGATCTGATTATACGACTGCAGCACATTGCGAATCCACGTTCTGCTCTCTTTCAGTCTCGTGCTGGGCCAACAATGGCTGCCAGCTTCAAAGGTGAGGAAGTGTGTAATAAAAGCGCATCCGCGGCGGTGATTCCTCAGCCCTGTAATAAGAGGTAACGCATCGTCGCTCGATTTGAAGTTTTGGACCTGGAGATGGATTGCAGCGCTCTATCATCATTAGCTGCAGAATTAAAACGAGGGGAATTGTCGATGTCTTCTTCCCTCGCAGCACATTTATAAATCTATAAAGAGGACGTCTAACTGTCTGCGCCTTCGACGTGCGAGTCTACTGGGTATCCTCCACATCCTGCCCACAGACACAAAGGTTAAACAGAACGGCTGGGGCCTTTCTCCTATAACATAGCAGATGAATCCATAAAACTTTATGGTGCCAAGCGCTGTATAGCAGAATAAACTCTGCACCGTCGGCCAAACAAGCAAACGCCATTGTTGTGTAGCACTGATGACTACCTTGAAATCAGCTGAGGCTTAAAGGGGTTTTCATATTGAATTAACCACGGGAGTATGATGGTCACTAATGATAACAAAAAATAAATAAATGGGTACCCAATTGTAAATACAAAAAAGGAACAGAACTGGTGACAACTTTTAATACATCATTAAAAATACCCACTAGGAGGCGAAAAGGTCGCTCGCCACAGTACAAGACACTTATTACAAATCACTCAATGCTATATGTAGTGCCAACAGACCTGAACAGGAGCAAAGGAGTGGGAGGGGAAGGGAGACTGGGTCTCTTTCTCCTATTGATCCCTCCCTATATGTCTACACCTCCTAAGTTGTCCCTACGCTGCGCCATGTGACTGCCCAGTTTCATCAGAGAAGGGAGCAAGTTAGGGAACTATGTTGGCACACTAAGGGATATACTATGAATGAGCCCACAATAGCAAGCAAAATACAGCTATATCCCAAAAACACACTGCCCGACGCGTTTCATTGGCCTAGGGCCAATTCATCAGGGGACTTGAATAGATGAAGTACAGCAATACAAAGTAGTCAATACATGAAGTGCACAAAGCAAAATAGTCAAGAGGTAAAGTGCAAACAGCCAAAACTTAGCTTAGCGGCAGAGGCTCCATCTGATCAAACTAATGGAGTGTTTTGTCCTCATAGCACAGCCCTCTAGTTTCTTTGAAGCTGATAGTTATCCGGCTTGTGGCAGCAGCGTGTGGCAGCGGCGCCTCTGCCGCTGCTGCTAAGCTAAGTTTTGGCTGCTGTTTGCACTTTACCTCTTGACTATTTTGCTTTGTGCACTTTATGTATTGACTACTTTGTATTGCTGTACTTCATCTATTCAAGTCCCCTGATGAATTGGCCCTAGGCGTGTTTTTGGGATATAGCTGCATTTTGCTTGCTATTGTGGGCTCATTTATAGTATATCCCTTAGGCCTCTTTCACAATGGGCGTCATGTTTTTTGCCCGGATAAGAGGCGGGTGCGTTGCGGGAAAATGCGCGATTTTTCCGCGCGAGTGCAAAACATTGTAATGCGTTTTGCACTCGCGTGAGAAAATCGCGCATGTTTGGTACCCAAACCCGAACTTCTTCACAGAAGTTCGGGCTTGGGATTGATGTTCTGAAGATTGTATTATTTTCCCTTATAACATGCTTATAAGGGAAAATAATAGCATTCTGACTACAGACTGCATAGTACAATAGCGCTGGAGGGGTTAAAAAATAAAAAAAGTTAACTCACCTTCTCCTCTTGATCGCGTAGTTCCCGGTCTGTTCTTTGCTAGGTGTGGGCTGAATGACCTGTGGTGACGTCAGATCACATGCTCCAATCACATGGTCCATCACCATGGTGATGGAGCATGTGATCTGACATCACCACAGATCCTTTAGCCCAAGCCCACAGCTAGCAAACAACAGACCGGGAACTACGCGAACAAGAGGAGAAGGTGAGTTAACTTTTTTTTATTTTTTTAACCCTTCCAGCACTATTATACTATGCATTCTGTAGTCAGAATGCTATTATTTTCCCTTATAACCATGTTATAAGGGAAAATAATACAGTGAATAGACCGTCACCTAGAACCCATGCGTGAAAATCGCACCGCATCCACACTTGCTTGCGGATGCAATGCGGTTTTCACGCAACCACATTCACTTCTATGGGGCCTGCGTTGCGTGGATTATCGCACCGCAACGCACAAAGAAGAGCATGCTGCGATTTTCACGCAACGCATAAGTGATGCGTGAAAATCACCGCTGATGTGCACAGCCCCATAGAAATGAATGGGTCCGGATTCAGTGCGTGTGCAATGCGTTCAACTCATGCATCGCACCCGCGCGGAATACTCGCTCGTGTGAAAGGGGCCTTAGTGTGCCAACATAGTTCCCTCGCTTGCTCCCTTCTCTGATGAAACTGGGCAGTCACATGGCGCAGCGTAGGGACAACTTAGGAGGTGTAGACATATAGGCAGGGATCAATAGGAGAAAGAGACCCAGACTCCCTTCCCCTCCCACTCCTTTGCTCCCGTTCAGGTCTGTTGGCATTACATATAGCAATTTTGTACTTTTTCACCATTGTACTGTGGCGAGCGACCTTTTCGCCTCCTTTTAGATATTTTTAATGATGGATTTTAAAGTTAAGTCTTATTTGAGGTTACCCACCAGTTCTGTTCATTTTTTTTTAAAGGGGTTTTCCAATCACCAGATATTGATGACCTATCCTAAGGATAAGTCATTAACATCACTTTGTTGTGGGGCCAACAACCAGCACCCCCGCCAATCAGAAATTCCTTGCAGCCGTGCCGTGTAACTGCAGGTCCCATTCGACGACCACTACATGATTAACAAGTTCTGGGTGACAACCACTAAAACCTATAGAGAATGAGTTTTTCCCCCCAAAAAACTCATGCACATATGTTCATGGGTTGTGGCTGTTACAGCACAATACTACTGAATTGAGCGAGTCTGAGCTGCAATATCACACACAACTTGTGGACAGATGCGATCGGGGCGGACAGGACATGGACCCTACAGGGAAAATTCCCAGTGGGCCAATATCCAGGGGGCCGCCCAAGCCCTCCTCACACAGCCAGCCAGGTACATAATGATCTGATGCTTTCAGCATTAATTAATACTAGGAGCATCAGGTACTTATGCACTTGGCTGGCGGCTGCAGGTCCCCTCCTGAATTCAAGCCCCCGGGACGGTGACACAGTTCATTGCTGCAGCAAGAGCGGTAACATTTTATGCTGCACTGTGGTATTTGGTTCTGCTGGGGTGGTATTTAGTATTGCACTGCGGTATTTGCTGGGGCGGTACTTTATACTTTATGCTTTATTGTTAGCCCCGCCTACTTGTATTATCTCACATTATTTTAGTTTGGATACGCCTACAACATGGGACAATTTTTAAGTTTTTTTCCCCAGGGTTACTTCAAGTTCCCATTCCACCCCTAAATGTGGTGCTGTTTTTTTTGGGGGGAAAAAGCGCCATATTTTCTAACCTCGGACAACCCCTCTTAATTCTCTTGACAAAATCTCATGTCAAATGGATCACTCATGTGGCCTCCTCAATGATGATGTCTTAAATCAGAGATGCCCAACCAGCTGTTATAAGACTACAACTCACACCATGCCCTGTTGTAGGCTGATAACTGTAGGCTGTCAAGAGCATAATGAGAGTTGTAGTTTTGCAACAACTAGAGGGCCAACCCTGCCTTAAATCTTCTCCACCCTGCATTGATAGCTTGTAGACAAATGGATTTCATCCATGAACCAGGTAGAACAGGATGAACTGTTGTAAACCATGCCTTCTTCCATACAATCCATGTTCTCGGCAGCGCAATACAGAAGTCTGAACTCCTTTATCTTTCTCCTGAGCTCTAGTCCTCCACCTGTCTTCTCTGTAAACTGAAAGAAATCCAGTGGCCGAGCATTTGTTTACTGCCATAGGTAGGGAGAGGGGGGATATGCGGCTGCCAGACAGCTTGGACTCCTGGTACCAACAGGGAACAAAGGATCAGGCACGCTGAACTACATTTTCCTCAAGAGATGAAATCAGGGAACTGCTGATGAATGACGGCAGATCATGGATTTCTGGCATGACAGCGGCACTGTGACGGCAGAAGGGCCTTCGTCCATGCTCAATTACGTCAGTAAGAAATGCATGTAACAACGACGCTACCATTTCACAATCCCCACCCTCCCCCATGCCGAGACACAAGATCACATCACTGAGCGTTAAACAGTTAAAGAATTGCAGCCAGACCGGGGTCTAAAACACAAAAATCGGAGAAGTCAGAGATTGAATCTATCAGTTTTACATTTCATTGCACAATTCCTCACACTCCGCCTGCGCTGCATAAAATCAATGTATCATTATTAGGTTTTTTGGTGAAAGAATTGCATACAGAATAAGTAAGTAAATACATGTGACGAGGGATGAGCCGTCGGCGGGATTCTCACTCCTCGGCTACAGAAGAATTTTCATTATTTGTCAAGTTTAGTTTTCAAAGAACAGAATTAGCTTTTTTTTTCCCCCTTAAAGTAGACATTTTTAAAAGGGTTTGCCGAGATTTTGATACTGATGACCTATCCTCAGTATCTGATCGGTGGGGATCTGAGACCCGGGACCCCCGGCGATCAGCTGTTTGGGAAGGCACCAGCGCTCCTGTGAGCGCCACTGCCTCCTCGCAGCTTACCAACAACAGCGCCGTGCACTGTATGGCGGCTCTACTTGGTATCACACTCAGCTCCATTAAACTTCTATACAGAGGAGCGCGATACCTAGCAAAGCCGCTATACAATGTACGGCGCTGTGCTTGGTAAGCTGCGAGAAGCCTGCAGTGCTCACAGGAGCGCAGGCGCCTTCTCAAACAGCTGATCGGCGGGGGTCCCGGGTGTCCTGAGGATTCATTGTCAATGGGGACAAAACTGAACTAAACGGAGTGCACCAGAAAGCATCCCGCTCCGTTTTGTTGTGTCCCCATGGCGGACAGAATAAAGCTGCAAGCAGCCTTTTTCTGTCCGAGATGTGGTGCGGAGCAAGAGGGATCGGTCATGACTCACAATGTAAGTCTATGGTGGCCGATCCGTTTTCTCGGACACAAAAGAAAACGGATCCGTCCCCCACTGACTTACAATGGTTTCAGAGACGGATCCGTCTTGGCTATTTTAGAGATAAATACAACCGGATCCGTTCAGAACGGATGCAGACGGTTGTATTATTATGACGGAAGCGTCAACCCTGCAAAAACGTCTTGATAAAAAGTAAAAACATCCAACATTCTGAGTACAGCTCCAATGCAGACCCATGTGTCTCCATAGCAACAGACTACAAACTGTGTGTAGTCAGATCCTGTTGCTCCACACTTTCTACTTTCAGCATCTTACTAATCTACAGGAGATAGAAGGGACATGAAAGGAGGTAACGTAAAAAGTTCACGAGACTTCTGCCCAGTCTGCAAAATGATCGCTGCAGGTGTGGCTGCGGCAGGGAAAATGCATGTACGAGCCGCCTCTGCCAGACCAGCTACAATTTACCTGGGCGCATGCAACGGCAGCACTCTATCGGGGACAGTGTGATGCTAATGTCTGCTGCGGAATATAGCACCGCTATATTAGTGCGGCTCAGTGGTTCACACTGATGCCTTGCAGCGCTGGGGTCCTAGATTCGAATCCGACCATATCCGGTTTCCTTCCATACTCCAAAGGCATGCTGATAGGGAACTTAGATTATGAGCTCCATTGGGGACAGTGTGATGCTAATGTCCGCTGCGGAATACAGCACCGCTATATAAGTGCATAAAATAAAAAATGTGGCTTGTTAGAACCACCTAAGCCAGTACCCTGGGCACATATACCACGGTTGCCCCCAGCTATGGTCCTGGGTAGGGCGGTTTTCTTCTTATTCTGGCTCACAAAGGAGGATCCCGACATCTGTGTACCCCAACAACCCTTGTGCTAACATCACATTCGTGAACCTGGAGGTCCAGGATGAACAGAGCTCCACACGTTTGAAGGATTCTGCAGGGCATGAAATGGTGGGAGGATGCAATAGAAATAAACCTTGTGCCAAGTGTAGACTCATTGCACGGTTAGACCCTGACGGACTCATGGCTTCGGCAAGATCTCCAGCCAATTGGGGGATGGATGTGCTCATAGCTGCAGCAATACATTACCCTAATCCTATTCATTAAAGGACTGCTTACTCCTACATCTTTACTGGATTGTCCTAATGCTTAAACTACTGTCCGGGTCAGACAGATAAGCGGTGACAGCCCCGACATTGTGCCGCAGGATTAATGTACCTTTCCACTGTCAGCATCAGATTTTCTGATTAAAAGGGGGGGGGGGGGGGGGAGACAAAGCAAAAGGAACGCCGGGCTGTCACCTGTATTTTACAGCTATTCATATGCTCAGCGAGCCGCCGAGTATTGTCCTGAGGGTTTTTTTTTCATCTGGCGGGCAGCAGATGTCTCAGAGCGCAAGTCACAAGAAAGTCAGAAGAATCTTCAACACCTTATGATCTCAGCGATTCCTTCAGAGAGCAGCCGCGCTGAACTGTACGATGACTGATAGCAACGTCCTGCACTGTATAAAGGATTAGAGAACCGCATGAATAGCAACTCCATAATACACTGATGTCACTGGGAACATTCCCTCCTCCTGACATGTTACTTACGACTCCATGTATTCCTCAGAGGGCCATTCCTGGCCTGTAATACTACCTCTGGCCTGGAGAGGTCACTGCAGAGCTTTCCCTGGTGACAATCAAGTGATTGCCAGAGCAGCTTCAGTATCAAAAGGGGCCTTCATTAAGAGAAAATCCTTTTAAAGGGGGTGTTCATCTTCTGGGAGTCTTTTGGCAGACCCTACCCCGAGGCTGGACCTGAGAACGGAAGCATACTTACCAGATCCCTGCCGCTGGGTCCTGGCTCCCCTGTCAAACCAGATGTTGATAGTGGGGGGACCAGGGTGGTAGCGGCAGTAGGGGAGCCAAGGAGCTGGGACCCTGCCGCAGGGAGCAGGTAAGTAAGCTACCCTCCGGTCACGAGGGCGGGTCTGCCAAATGACAGTGTATTTTTGGGGGACCCTTCTAACAACAAAGGACTGATGGAAGTGGGGCCCCCCTTTAACCCAATGCTGCATGCATCTCGTGTGCATTTTATGGTTTATTAGCAGCAAGTGCTGAAAACTCTAAGACAGTCTTGTCTTGGGGTTAAACAGTCAGAACAGTAAATTATGGTTATGCATGCTTCTAACCGCTTATTTACAGGCCAAACCAGTAGAAAGCGACTTAAAATACGTGAACCGAGAATACCCGAACCTAAAGACGGCAATAAATAACTGCTGGCCGTGATTGCGGCTAGGAATAGAAAGCATTCTGCCTTTTTTTTTGGGGTGGTTGAGCATTTGTTGTATTTAACAAGAGAGTAATCAAGAAACCACCATTAGGGGGCAGTAAGAGCCAATCACAAGAGGCCGAGTTATTTCTCTGTTTTTGTGTCTATCCAAAAATACAACCTTACGTGGTCTTTTTAAAATTTATTTTTTTACCCTTTTAAAGTTATGTATGTTCTCTGGCCCTATCCATTAGGAATTATGGACCCAAGCTGCAAAAGTTTGCATCGATGATGATAACAGAATATAAGAATGATGCATGGAGAGTAATAGTATAATGACCGAAATCATGGAATCTGGAAAAAAAAATAAAAAATAGATAAAAAACAAACAAAAAAAACCCCCAGCTATGCATGGGGGAAAGGTCCGGGTGAATCAGATCCTTTAGCGATGTCAATCACGGGTGGGGTATGAAATTTCTTATGTAGATGTTAGGCCGTTAATGAGCCCCTCTAATCACCTTCATTAGGGATGTGGGAGGAAGGGGATTATCTCCGTAATAAATAATGTGCTGAGCCGACATATAAAGAGGCGACGAGGGAGGCACTGAACACCTGCATGCCTCGCTCATATAGGGAGCCATTATATCCGGGCGCTTGTACTCTGGGGGGTCATAAATCGTGTAGATCAGGGATCAGCAACCTCCGGCACTCCAGCTGTTCTGAAACTACAACTCCCAGAATCCTACTTTCACTTCTGTGGGAACAGCCAAGTTAAGTGTGCATGCTGGGAGTTGTAGTTTCTCAGCAGCTGGAGTGCGGAAGGCTGCGGATCCCTGGTGTAGATGGTACTTGTAAAGCCACGTTCACACCGCAGTGTTTGCAGTGGTGAATGCACAAAGAGCGCTGCTGTTCTATCAGTCAAATGTGTCTCCCATTCACCTGAAGGAGTGTGGTTGATGGAGGTGCAAGCCACACACCTCCGCCCGTACACTCTGATAATTGCAGATGTGTGCCCATTCCTGCGGATGGGTGACTGTAGCTGCTGGACTACATCCAGGATGCAAAATTAATCACACGGCATCCTAAATTTTGCACACCTTTTGAGCATGGCCATCTTTAAAAGGGTTATCAAGGATTTAAAAAAAACAAAAAAAACACCACTCTTATCCATGGGTTGTGACGGTAGCACAGGGAAAGGGCCAAGGTGCAATACCAGAAACAACCCATGGACTGGAGGGGGCACTGTCTCTGCAAATAGTTTGAGATTAGAAAAAAATGGTCTGCTTTTTAAAGCGAGCGTGTCACCAGGAAATTCACTGGCACAATGTCTGCATATGTAAACGAGCAGTTAAGTGCACCGAGGGCGGGCCCAAGCCACTCTGTGCACCCCTGCTCCCGCTGTTTCCTCGGCCAGCCTTTCCTTCTTCGTCTGGAGTGACAGGGTCAGTTTCTTGCATGGTCGTCTCGTTCATAGTGGCTGTGCCCGGTATAACAGCTCAGTCCTATTGGGACTGAACTGCAGTACCACAAACGGCCACTACCAAAAGTATGGAGCTGTGTCTGGAAAAACGTAGTTCCGGAGAACCATATCTGAAAACAGCAGATCCTAGTTGTAGGGGGCGGTCATGTGCGTATAGTATATTGCAAACCATACAGAGCGCTTACACGTTTCAGTGACGCATTTCATGGAGAGTAACGATGCAGATAAATCACCTCTTCACCGACACCAAAACTGAAAAAAATTCTATAATTTTGACCCCCATTGAGCCGAAGTTTATCACACTGGTGGCCACAAAAATAGTGCCTTGCATATGGCGACAAAATTCTGTTCGCATATTCGAATGTTCCTTTTTAAAATGACCGCTGGAATCTGTATAAAACACATGGATCTTTAACGCCTGCTAACTGATGCAAACTGGATGGGGGATGAATGATCACCACTACGATCGTTTGTTCCTGAAACGGTTTGCATATGGTCAGCAGGATATTGCGCTGCTGACAATATTTTCATGCCGGCATAAAAGATCGGATAAACTAGAGCTTCTTCTGGACGATGATCGGCCCATGTGAACACACTGTTAGGCTTCCTACACACGCTGCGGATTACGCACAATTTTTCTGCATGGATTCGCGTGCAGGAAAACCACGGGCAAAGTGTATCAAATTTGACAAACCTCATGCACGCTTTGCTTTTTCACGCTGTGCGAATTTTGAAACCTGCAGCATGTCAATTCTTCGTGCGGGTCTTTTGTGCGGATTTCATCTTTCTCAATGCAAGGGTGAGATCTGCGGGAAAACTGCATCAAATCCGCAAGTAACGCACACGGGAACGCACAGAAATCTGCATAGAAATCTTTGCAGATTTTCCGTTTGTGAACCTGCACCCATGTGCACTCTTGTGTACTAGAATACATTTGAAACTCCAATATATCAGTCTACGTCGGGTGTGGGACAATCCTTTACTGAAACCTAAACCGTCCAGACCCTATAATCGGAACCCCCTCCTTCCGACCATGTGCCATTTATAATACCGGAGCCCTCCTTTTGAACTTTAGGTCCCTCAAAGACTAGGCTCTAGAAGGAACTGCTACCTCTGTACACCTGGAGGCCCTGCATAAGTGTCTGATCTGTCTTAAAGGGGTTGTCCGGGTTCAGAGCTCAACCCGGACATACCCACAATTTCATCCAGGCAGCCCCCCGTGCGGTTAGCATCGGAGCAGTTCATGCTCTGATGCTCTCCCTTGCCCTGAGCAGGATTGCGCAGGGCAAGGGCTCTTTTGTTTACCATAACACGCCCAGCAGTGTGTTCAGTGACGTCACTGGCTCTGATGGGCGGCCATTTTACAGGCTAGGGCAGCGCTAAAGCCCGCCCATCATAGCCGGTGAGGTCACTGGGCTCACTGCTGGGCGGAAGAGGCTTCGCTCGGCAGAAAGGGACCCGGTACGTCACTGACTGTAAGGCCTCTTTCACATGTGTGAGATTTCCGCGCGGGTGCGATGCATGAGTTGAACGCATTGCACCCGCACTGAATCCGGACCCATTCATTTCTATAGGGCTGTTCACATGAGCGGTGATTTTCACGCATCACTTATGCGTTGCGTAAAAATCGCAGCATGCTCTATATTGTGCGTTAGGCCCCATAGAAGTTAATTGGGCTGATTGAAAAACGAAAGCACCCGCAAGCGCGGATGCGGTGCGATTTTCACGCACGGTTGCTAGGAGACGATCGGGATGGAGACCCGATCATTATTATATTCCCTTATAACGTGGTTTTAAGGGAAAATAATAGCATTCTTAATACAGAATGCTTACTAAAATAGGGCTGAAGGGGTTAAAAAATTATTTTTTTACTCACCTTAATCCACTTGTTCGCGCAGCCCAGCTTCTCTTAGAAACATAGAATGTGTCGGCAGATAAGAACCATTTGGCCCATCTAGTCTTCTGTCTTCATCTTTGAGGAAAAGGACCTTTGATGACATCACTGCGCTCATCACACAGTCCATCACATGATCCATCACCATGGTGATGGATCATGTGACGGACCATGTGATGAACGCAGTGATGTCATCAAAGGTCCTTTTCCTACTGCACAGCAAAGATGAAGGCAGAAGAGATGCCGGCTGCGCGAACAAGTGGATTAAGGAGAGTTAAAAAAAAATATTATATTTTTTTTTTTAACCCCTCCGGCCCTATTGTACTATGCATTCTGTATTAAGAATGCTATTATTTTCCCTTATAAAGATGTTATAAGGGAAAATAATAAAATCTACACAACACCTAACCCAAACCCAAACTTTTGTGAAGAAGTTCGGGTTTGGGTACCAAACATGCAGATTTTTCTCACGCGTGTGCAAAACGCATTAGAATGTTTTGCACTCGTGCAGAAAAATCGTGCATTTTCCCGCGACGCACCCGCATCTTATCCGGCCCAAAAACATGACACCCGTGTGAAAGAAGCCTAAGAAAAACGTCACTTCCGGCTGGGATTTTCTCAATGGCAAAAGTGGCATAAGAATTGTCTGGTAAAGGTAGGAGAGGCATGAGAGAAATTTAGGGCACTGTTGTCCACACACACCAATCTTCCCAATCCCGGACAACCCCTTTAAAAAAGGGGTTTTCCGATAATAATTACATTTTATCTAATGCTCGCAGTCTCCGTCCTGAAACTTCATACTTACCTGTTCCCATCTTCCATGCCCGCTTCGGTATGTCCCATGTTCCGGGTTCCCGGCAGTGCATGGGCAAATGCTCTGTTGCAACCAACAACTGGCTTCAGCGATGATGTGGCTACAAGTAGCACAGCACTGATGAAGCCAGTCATTGGCAGCAGCAGAGTATGTGACCATGCCCATGCACCGCCGGGTGAAAACATGGACACAGCGGAGGCAGTGCAGCGGACCGGAGTAGGTAAGCATTAATCTTCCGGTTGCAGGCATTAGATAAGACGTCATTACCACCACTTTAATCCTTTCTACAGCTTCTGATCGTTCTCCACAGCCTAAAAAAATCCTGGACTTTATCCGGCAAGCATAACTCTTCTGAAATTAATGAACGTACCCGGCCATATGCTGCCACCATGGAAGAATTTACCCACAAAACTCTCCGGCAAAAGTCAGAACTAAATGGAAAGAGACAGAATCTCAGCATCCTGTGCAGGGAACATACGCATATTGTGTATGGAGCGGAGACTTCCAACTACCAGCAGATGTACTGGCTGCTGCCTCCTGCTCCGTTCTCTTTGTAAGGGTGCCAGCTGCACCATATAGCTCCTGGGTGCCAGTTCTGCATGTTCCAGGAACTCTCAATTTCTCCTTCCTGCTCGAAAATCCTTTTACGGAAGGTGTTCAATTACAGGAACACAATGGCCGACAAATTAAATTTTCGCTTTGGACTCAGGCTTTTTGTTTGTGAGCTTTACAATATTTATTGTGTATGACGGGTGTAGAAGCGGCACCTGTAAGGATTCAGTCTGACCGAGGCACTGGCATGACAACCACCGGCATTAACATAGCAAAGCCTGGGTATTACCGGAATGCAGGTCTGTGACCTACAGGTGAAACTCCAAAAATTTGAATATTGTGCAAAGTTCATTTATTTCAGTAATGCAGCTTAAAATGTGAAACTAACAGATGAGACTCATTACAGGCAAAGCGAGATATCTCGAGCCTTTTTTTGTTATAATTTGGATGATTATGGCTTAAAGCTTATGAAACCCAAAAGTCACAATTTTGAGGTCCCCTTTGCTCAGGGGGTATGGATTAATCAGCTGACTAGAGTCTGACACTTTGAGCCGAGAATATTGAACCTTTTCACAATATTCAAATTTTATATTGCATTACTGAAATCAATGAACTTTTTGAGTTTCACTTGTATACTTTGTCTCATTCTTCCATCTAAAATAGTAAAATTGAGCAACTTTGCAAATAGTCTGGATTCAAATTAGCCTACCGTTGTGTGCCTACAGCTCCAGTGCAGATCTATGAGTATCTATGGTTACAAAAAAAAAACTGCAAGTAATCTAATTTTACAGTCATAATCCATTTCCTCTGCCTCCTAATTCTTCTTAAAGAGGACCTTTCATGGGTCCAAACATTACAAACTAAGTATCAGGATACGTAGGGCATAGGGCAGGGATCTAACTGCACTTACTATTTTTTTCCGAGCACCGCGCCGATCGCCCGATGTGGCCCCCGTTGTATTCTCCCACCTGGTATGCTAATTAATAGCATCAGAGCAATGAGGAGGAGACTGAGTCTTTCTCCGTGGGCGTCTTCTTCTCCCTGGCTGTGACGCTCTCTGCTGCGATTGGACAGCGCTACAGCCAGTGAGAAGGAGACGCCCACGGAGAAAGACTCAGTCTCCTCCTCATTGCTCCGATGCTATTAATTAGCATACCAGGCGGGAGAATACAACGGGGGCCACATCGGGCGATCGGCGCGGTGCTCGGAAAAAAATAGTAAGTGCAGTTAGATCCCTGCCCTATGCCCTACGTATCCTGATACTTAGTTTATAATGTCTGGACCCATGAAAGGTCTTACATAGCAAGCCTTAGGGGACAGATGGAAAATGAGTCTGACTGCAGGACCAGACTACACAGTTTGTTTGTAGTCTGTTACCATGGAGATACATACCTCTGCAACAAGCTGTGGACACAAGATGGCAAGATATTTTTTATATAGACTTTTTGCAAAGCTCATTCTTTTTTTATTTATTTGAAATAAATCGGAGCAATAAAAAATAGTTGCAAATGTGGGCCTTCCATTTAATTCTCATGTCTATGGCCATTTTTAGGACCCGTAATCTCTTCTCGTACGAAATCATTTTATTTCGTATAAAATAAAATAAAATTCTGGAGCCCATGTTCTCAGAAATAAATAAAGAATCACATTGTTCCTTTAATATTCCTCCAGGAAATGTGTGAATTTGTGTTCACATCTCCAGCAGCAGATGCGGCAGGCTATTCCAGCAGAGAGCAGCCTGCCAAGATTTCGTCGGATCCTATAGTTCACCACCGGATTCCCTTTGACTGTAATGAGGTCCTGCAGTGATCTGGCTGCTTTCCGGCCAAAAACTGTTGCATGCAATGTTTTTTGGTCCGCCCGACAGCCAGCATTTGTGCCGCAGATGCGAACGCGGTCTAAACTGGGTGCTGCAGTTCTGGTTGTCAGTTGGTTGATTCTCTACGATCCAACATTATCCAATAAGGGTGTGTGCCATGCGGTAGTGATGACAATATGAACACGCTCTACTGACCAGGAGAAGGTCTACACTCAATTATTAATTAATAGCTCATGTCCAGGAGGAATAATTAAGGATCAGCCAACGCAGCATCTTCTTTAAAACTTCAAGGTTTACCTACAGCGCTCTGCTGTTCTGGGGAAGCAAAGTGCTCCAATCTGTGCTACTCTACAGTGTGTATTCTTTTTGCTCCTTAACCCTTTATGGTCACCTTGCAAATGCCCCGGGCTTGCTGTGTGCTGTTTCACGGGGTGCTAGCTGCTAATGAGCATATACTTGAATGGGAGCTACGCGAGCACTAATATTGTCTTCATGACAAACACAATGCTACGGGCAGTGCAGGCAGCTCACACCTCATTAGCATCTCATTTGCATGCCCCGGCACAAGGAACGGCTATGCCAAATGGAATGTCAGGAGTAAATGATAACATGGGATTTATGCTGCTCGGGAACGGCCGGGTTCAACTTTTTATTTTACACTGTTCTTGTTCTTCTGACATGACGGGTACAATACGAGCGTCTGTGGTTTAGGCCACTTTCACACTCGCGTTTGGTGCGGATCCAACATTGATCTGCACAAACGCATCCGTTCAGATAATACAACCGTTCAGAACGGATCCGTTTGTATTATCTTTAACATAGCCAAAACGAACCAGTCTTGAACACCATTGAAAGTCAATGGAGGACGGATCCGTTTTCTATTGTGCCAGATCCATTTTGGACCGCTTGTGAGAGCCCTGAACGGATCTCACAAACCAAAAGCCAAACCGTGAGTGTGAAAGTAGCCGGTATATATTTTTTCCCCCGCCGTCTCTCCACAGAGGCCGAGTTGACCTAAATCTAAAAGCTCTGTGCTCGTGTATTCCCGATCGCCCTGGGAATACTTGTCACAGCCTCTTCTCAAGTGACAAAGCCGAGAGCTCCAGAGGCTCATTACCGGCTCTCGGTGAGAAAAACGTGCTCACAGTTAAATACTCCTGAGTGGCCTTTTCTATGCAGTTGGTGCGAGACCTTAGAAGTCAGAATATAGTGAACATCGGTCAAGACCCTGCACGGACTGGATGCCAGGAAGATGACATCAAGGAGTAATTAGGGACTTGTCAAGCAATGTCCAGTCATTTTCAGTGGTCATCACATCCTAACATTTTAAACAATCGTTTTGAAAGGAAGAGGAGGGGACAGGGTCAAAATAATTTTGCAGAAACCCAGTCACTGAATCTTGTTATAACCAATGTGAGAAAAAAAAAAATTATCTGCCACCGTCGGGTGTGAATCCATTGAGTCTCGAAAGACTGACACTAGAAATGGCTGAGATGTGAAGTGTTAAAAGCTCCTGGTCATGCATTCTTGGTGGGTATTTTCTATGCAACATTGAACTTCTTGGAGACGTGGCGAGAAGGGTAGGAACCAAGGAAAGGTGTCCACCCTGAAGTAGAAAAAGTCACAAGCAAGCAGAGAAAGGGGCAGATTCACTAAGAGTTGTGTACTTTGCACTGTCTAAGAATACGAATCATAACATCATAAAATCATAACAGATCAAGAGAATAAGAGTCTTAATATTAGACAAATTTACTATTCTGGTGCGTGAAAATTGGGAATATCGTACATTCTGCACCATATTAAAGCTAGAATTCTGTCAGAGATCTAAAAATGTGTCTATGCACCAAAAAAGTGCCTAATCTAAGTTTACACCACCTATAAGTTGGTGTAGTTTTAATTAAAAAAAATGCACTCAAATTTTTGCGTTTTTTTTTGCGCACGGAGACACATTTAGGCTATGCCTCCTTTCACGGAAAGCCATGCCCCTTGTTGAGAGAGGTGTAAAATGCTCAGAAAAGTGTGTAAAACAGTTGGCAAATGTGATACAAAGGATGTACGGGTCGGCACTGATAAGAAGATGAAGTTAGAGACCAGCTGAGGTCAATGGGCACGGGTGGCAAGTTCACGAAGTAGCAGACAAATTGTAGTCAAAGTTTCTACACTGTACCGAGAAACAAAGCCAAGATCTGGCAACAGCAGGAAGACATTCAGGTGACCCCCTTATTTCCTTGGATGACATCATTGAGGTATCCTGCATGCACCCATACCAGCTCTAGAAGAGACCAGCAGAAAGCATGTATCTTCTTAAAGGGGAAATTTCCACCGAGGATATGGCACACTGTAAATGTTGGCTGCAGGTGTCACCTTTGGCATCCGCATCTATGAGTAGACTCCTCTTGGCGAGTCCACAGCACAGGCATCCCTCTATTAATTCTCTACCCAGATGTGGCTGCCATCTTACCAGACTGGTCATGGACAGCGGGGCCCATTCTTCACATAGATACAGGTCCCATAAATGTCCTAGGTGGGAATACCAATTTAAGTAAAAACTAAAACAAAACTATGAGATAAACCTTCTATACTGTACGTTTTGCAGGAAAAGGTAGGAGATGACCTCACGCCTGAACATCAGTTGCCCCCCAGGGTGATAGTTAACAGATTAACAAGAGAATTTTTTTCAATTTCAAAAGATTGTTTCCCCCTAAATGTAAATTGCTTTATTGACCACTGTAGATGGTTAAATGATTCAATCAGTGAGAAGCCCTATTGATTGTAGTGAGTAGGTGGTCATTAGCACTGGTCTTCCTATCGACAGCCACACTTCCTGCTTTTAGGAGGCCTTAGGGGCTCAAAGAATGGAGGGAAACATCAAGACAACTTGCACTGACCTGGGTCACGAGCACAACTGTCTGTAAACTAAAAGGTTCTTGGAAAAGCCATGATTTGGATGAGCTTATAAATGATACAAAGCCGAAATAAATAAGGGAACCATTTACTACGTTCTTGGATAAGATGTGGCTTTCACATGCAACATAAAACTCCAAAGGATGAGGTAGAGCAAGACACATCAGGTGCATGTGAACCCATCTGTGTAGAAGCTGACAAATGGGGGCCAGAAGACCCGTGAAGGGAACCAGAACTGCTCTGTGGGGAGCAGATGAGTATGGATCTCTCCACAGCTACAGCGGGCTGCAAAAAAATAAATAAAAATAAAGCTGCAAAACCCCATAACTACCAAAAATAAGAAGGGCTTATGCACACGTCCGTAAGTGTTTTGCAGTCCACCAGTCAGGGATTCGAAAAACACAGATATTATTGGCCGAGTGCACATTGGCCGAGTACACTCCACCTTTCATTTATTTTTTTACTTCTACAGAAATGTCCTATCCTTGTCTGCAAAACAGAATAGGACACGGTCTATCTTTTTTGCGGGGCCGCGGAAGGGATCTGTGGATACAGACAGCTGTCCGCATCTTTTGTGGCCCCATTGAAATGAGAAATAAAAAAAAAACCGTGAAATCGGAGGCAGAACAAACATATGGCCGTGTGTATGACTCCGAAATATCAGTATTTTCCATAGTGAGAGGAGGACGGGAAGAACGGGAAGCAAATGAGGTGCAGCTTGAGCCAATAGCTGCAGAGCAGGAAGTGATGTCCGAGGGGGTGTTTTTTTTTTTTTTTTTTTTTTGGGGCAATTTCTTCTGTACAGCCCGGTAATATGCAGCCACATTGGTACTGCTTGTAGCATGTTCTGAGCTGAGCTGCCGTAACCTGGCACGGCCACTGCACTTTGAATGGAGAGGTGCTTTCTGTTCCATTCAAAGAGCTGCAGGGAACTGCTGATCGGCAGGGGTGCGGGGGTGTGGTACCATCACCGATTGGATATTAATGACCAATCTTGAGAATAGGCAATCAATATCAGAAGCCTAGAAAACCTCTTTAAACGTGTGCAGCAGCGCTAACCGCATTTGAATAGAGCATATCACTAACACGCTCTTCATGCACAACCACCCAGAACATGCACACAGTATTTCCAATGATTTTTTTTCTCTCTCCCTTAAAGGGAACCTGTCACCCAAAAATCGTCTATCAAGCTGTTTACAGTACCTTATAGTGCTGTGTCCTCGTTTCTCGATGCACTTTTTCTTCGTTTTGCCGCATGTCTGCTCATTCAGAAATCGTAGTTATATTCAGCTGCTGCCCCGTGCTGCAAGTCAGGCTTGAAGTCACGGGGGCAGCGGCCTCGGCGTCTTCCATGGCCCTCTCCCCGCCTCTGTGACTGACACCCGAACATCCGAATCCGGGACCGCGCTCAACGGCTGCATGCGCAGTAAAGGGCGGCAGGAGCGCGGTCCCGGCTGCCGCGCGTACTACGCGCCGTCTTACTTTCGCCGCACTGCGCATGCGCCCGACATCCTGTATCAAACGCGCCCGCGCCCAGATGCCGGGCGCGGGCGCGTTTGATACAGGATGTCGGGCGCATGCGCAGTGCGGCGAAAGTAAGACGGCGCGTAGTACGCGCGGCAGCCGGGACCGCGCTCCTGCCGCCCTTTACTGCGCATGCGGCCGTTGAGCGCGGTCCCGGATTCGGATGTTCGGGTGTCAGTCACAGAGGCAGGGGGCGGGGAGAGGGCCATGGAAGACGACGAGGCCGCTGCCCCCGTGACTTCAAGCCTGACTTGCAGCACGGGGCAGCAGCTGAATATAACTACGATTTCTGAATGAGCAGACATGCGGCAAAACGAAGAAAAAGTGCATCGAGAAACGAGGACACAGCACTATAAGGTACTGTAAACAGCTTGATAGACGATTTTTGGGTGACAGGTTCCCTTTAAGTGGCTGGTACTTAATCCTCAAGAGTAATTGTAAATGTCAAGCCTCCACTTTAAAAAAAAAAAATTAAGAAAAAAAATAAGATTTTTTTTCCCTGAACAAATGATGAAGTGATTTATTTATATTTTTTTTATTTGGCAAAATGAGTCAACATCTCCCATGCAAAATTGCGGCGCATGAGTTCCCTGTGGTGTCTGGAAACACATTCTCTATTGTGATGACGTCAACTAGTACTGTAGAACAAAAAGGAGGAGAAAAGAAAAAACACTAAAGGACTTCTACTAAAGGTTGTGAAAACAATCCTCAAGAGTGGAAATTAGAGGCATTTTATGTCATTGCCGCTATTGTGGTTGAAGTACGAGAGTCAAATGTGTTCCAATTATCAAAAAATCAAGTTAACACAAGGCGTTAATACTTACAGAGATGACTTCTTTAGATGAATGTCAAGAGCTACGTTCCGGGAAAAGGAGGGGGGGAGGTTTTTTCCATCTATTTATTATTGCGCAGCATGCGATAAATGAAAGCCCCTTCCACAAATAATCAGCTATCTCCACATGGGTATCTGTTCCGTGATGAACAATGCCGGGCTGGTCTGCCGACTCTCTTATCACCCAGGCATTCCACAATCCATTGTCTCGGAAAACAAAATGGCTAAATATTAAACCGTTTATGTCCTAATCCTCTAAAACAATGGGTTCATTCTATCTGTACATTTCAGACTGCCTTTAAAGAGGTTTCCACCGCAAAAATAGCCATGGAGAAAAAAAAAAAAAAACAGATAATCTAGGCATGACCGAAATGAAAGAAGATGCAACGGGACCAGAAGAAGGTTCTAACGAGTGGCCAAGTCGAATTTCTTGTGATGATCGGGATTAATAGGGATTTATACAGATTAAAAGGAAAGTTAAAACAAAAGCAAAACTTTCCAAAGTGTAAAATGTACTAACTGAGGTCCAATCAGTGAGAGGGTCTCCTACTACCTCTACGGCATCACACCCATAGGGAAGGTAATATTTCACTATACTGGGAAAGAGATTTTGAAGAATCTCCCCCCACTTCCATTTTTTGATTTTTTTTTTTAATTCATGGACAACCATGAATTTTCTTCACTGCCAAGTTAGAAAACCAAAAATGACTTGGACTAAGTAGCCCCCATTCCAGAGAGAGAAATGAAGGGGTTATATAGTTTGAATCAACATCCTTTACGAAGGTAGCTGTAATTTTGTAATTTATTTCTTTTACCTTTGTTCCTCCTATCATTCGTTCTGGGTTGTGATCACGTGACCATGTCCATGCTGCTCTTTATTTCCCGTGAGGTTATGTCTATGGGGGGAGCAGTGATAGGGGAGTGTCTATGTAACTAGCTGGGTGGGAGGAGCTATAAAGTAGCTGGGCGTTGTTAGGGGCGGAGCTGGAGATGTGGCAGAGGAAGGAGAAGTGCATCATGGGTTCGGTTGGATACAGGAACAGGAAGTGCTACATACAGGATGTAAACAAACCAGAGGGATTGGTTTACATGGTGAAAACGAGACAGGAGAGGTAAGCAACTACATGAGTGTATCTGTTAGAAACCACATGAATCCCGGAAAACCCCATAAAATAGACAGATAAAATAATACATAGTGGAAACATTTGTATCAAAAACTCTACATAAAAATCATGCACATAATATAGGGCCTATAGCTGGAACTATTTCTCCAGATTTAGCTGTATTGTATTTTTGGGAGAAAAATACATTTATATTTTACTGAAATTAACTACTAAGGGCCATTCTCCGTCAAATTCGGCTCAAGTGTATAGCGCAACGTGTGTAATTATCCCAGGATTTGTTGGCCTTTACAGCATAATCTATGCACTCATGGAGACAAAATGATATGAAAACTGTTCAAATCAACCTGCACCTGCACGCTAAAAAGCCGACGAGTCGGCAGTCGCCATGTACACCAGCAGCTGCAGCCGTACAGCTTCATTCCATCGCCGTAATGGCCAAAATAAAGTCATTTTCTACTCTACGAGATTTAACAGTTTTAGGAATGGAAACAGGTTTGCTTTAATTTCGTATTCGTGTAATTACACGACAAAAGAGAATATGAAAAATCACTCTTCTTGTACAGTATATTATATTAGACAAAGAGGCTTTCTGGGATTCTCATATTGATCGGCAGCCCCCCCTCCCGCCGATCAGCTGTTTGAAGAGGCTGCGTCGCTTTGTGAGCGCTTAGGCCTTTTCCTAGACCATGTGACGTCAGGTTCATCGGTCACATGACCTAGGCGCAGTGGAAATGAATGAGACAGAGCACAGCCACTATCAAAAGAATGGAGCTGTGCAAGGAGACCTCGGCTTCCTCAAACAGCTGATTGGCTAGGGATGCTGGGAGTCGGACCCCTGCAGATCTTATACCAGGGATCAGCAACCTCCGGCACTCCAGCTGTTCAGAAACTACAACTCCCAGAATGCTTCATTCACTTCTAAGGGAGTTGGAAGAACAACAGAGAATGTGTGCATGATGGGAGTTGTAGTTTCACAGCAGCTGGAGTGCCGAAGGTTGCTGATCCCTGTCTTATACTGATGATAGGCCATCAATATGAAAATCCCGGAAAACCTCTTTACTTAAAAAAAATAATTCTACTTTGTTGCTTGTGCTGCCCCCGACATCCAGGATGATGTAGTGAATGACGATTAACTACAGTTGACCATAAATAAGGCCAGAATCACGTGTCCAAATTTCTGGACCAACTGCGGGTTTAATAACACAAATTCACAACGTCAAAGGGATCTACGATGATGTGAGTTCAGGTCATTAAAAGGGAACCTGTCATGCTGAACATGGTGCTTGATCTGCGGGCAGCAGGTTATAGAGCAGGAGGAGCTGAGCAGATTGATATATAGTTATGCGGGAAAAGATTCAGTAGAACTTGTATTTTTTTAAAAAGAGTTTTATGGGTTTTATTTTTACAGTGTTCCCTATGCGGCAAAAATGACGTCAACTTAATTTTGAGGGTCAATACAATTACAGTGATGCCACGGTATATATAGTTTTTCTTGTGTTTTAATACTTAAAAAACAAAAACAAAAAAACACACACTTTCTTTGCATTGCTATATTGCTACCCCCCCCCCCCCCCCCTTTAAGCCGTTTAGGGAAGGGGTTAAATCTCTGCTTAGGAGTCTAGTGGGTGGTCCCATCAGTGACTGACCACTATCACAGTAATCTGTCATCTGTGAAGACACAAGGCAGCAAGTGTTCAATTCCCTTGCAGCGCCACTTACAGGATAAATGAAGCATTGCACAGTTCCCACTGAATCCAATGTGCTGTGTTTGTAATACATGCACATGGCAGTTCTATCTGAAGTTCTATCTGAAGAACGGATAAAGGTCCTGAACAGGGGCTTGCTAAACCAGACCACCCTTATAAGCTTATTAAAATAATTTAGCAATTGCCCTTTAAAGTCTGTGCGCCAACACTTTATATGCATCTGAAGGGCAACTCATCCAGGGAGGCGAGAGGCCAATTTGTTTTTCACGGCAAATACTTCATTCATACAGATTCTGCCGCTTGTTCTAACAGTAATGCTGGATTTTCTCAACTCATGCACAAGATACTGTCAAGATGCTATTTAAGACAGAGACGCATCCCTTTTAGCAGAAAGTCAATACTCAGAAATCCTAACATGACACTGTAATTGCTTGTCTTAAAAGAGCTCCCTTGAAACAAAGCGCTGCAAAACTGACAGAAAACGCTATATCGCTAAATCCTAGAATTTCGTGGTAATCCCCAGGTCAATGCCGCTGATACGGCGCATCCTTACAATTCTGCAATGGACATGACAAAAGTTATAGAGAAACACGACGGACAACCGAGCACTGGATGTAGACGCATTCCCCAATATATTGTCACAATGGGCCTGAGATGCAATTATTATGATTTTGTTTTTGAAAATCGGAATTAGACTTACCGGTAATTCGGTTTCCATGACGGCCCGTTATTCCTTGTGGCCGTCATGGTGAGGATATGGAAAGTGCCATTAATTCCATCTAAGAGGGGCTCACATACATAAGACAAAACAAGTTCAATGAGCATGAACTTAGTAACAGACTGGTACAGAGGGGGAGAGGAGCTTACAATGGACAAGGGAAGACGAAGGACAGGTTACTTTAGAAGGTTTGGGTGTTGGTGGAGAGTCTGCTGTGTTGGGGTGGCGAATTCTAGGCTATTGGGGAAGCACGGGAGGAATCTAGTAGAAGATTTTGTGAGGAACAGAAGGGGAGAACAGAGAAGGTCTTGTAAGGATCAGAGATTGTGTGTAGAGATGTATCTGGAAAGCAGGTCAGAGATGTAGGGAGGGGACAGGTTGTGGACGGCTTTATATGTAGTGGTCTGGTTTTTTAACTGAAATTGCAGGTTTGGGGAGCGGCAGAGGTGAATTAAAGAGGTTGGGTGGTCTCATACATGTTGACATATCGCTAGATGCGGGTCCCACTTCTTTGAAACAAAGCCTGCAAAGTGAAGGAGAGAGCACTGTGCATGTGCGGCCGCCCTCCATTCATTTCTATGGGAGTGCCCGAAAATAGCTGAGTGGCGCACTCGTCTATTTTCGGCACTCCCACAGAAATAAATGGAGGGTAGCTGCTCATACACAGTCTGCTCTCCTTCACTTTGCGGGCTTACAAGCAGGACTCTTAGCTTAGCGAAGCAGGCACAGGCAGGAGCCCGCTCCACTCAGCTAATCCTGGCCTAGCACATGGTAACAGGGTACCCAGCATTTAGCCAACCTCAGGGGGCACACATAGGGGCAGCAATGTGTGCTCCTGCCCGTACTCCCTGCGCTGTGGCCCCATTGATAAAAATGCACAGTCCGTACTCCGTACACCGCTGTGCAGAATAGTGAATTCAAAGCACCCGGGAAAGTCAGGGCTTTAGGGGGGAATCTCTTTAGTAAAAATGCAAAAACTCAAATAAAGCACATTAGAAAAATTATTATTAAGGCATTTGGGACATTTAAAAAAAAAAACGTGATTAAAAGTTTAGTTACTCTTTAATTTTGCCACATTTCATAGGAATTCTGATTTACCAGAAGGGTTGCAGGCCACAAAAAATCTCATTAGAAGAGCAAAATGTTCAGAGTATGCACATGTTAGGGTGAAGAAGATGAAATAGATGTATATATAAGGACATGATCTACCATCCGAAACTTCTTATTGTGTCCTAATTTACAGTGAATCTTCCAGGCAGAACTTTCGGAGTGATTCAAGGCAGCCACTAAGAATACACTGTACAACCCAGGGCTTTACGACGAGACTCCGCTCCCATTAATCAAGAGGTTTCAAATTGTTGTAGTAGAAGTTTGTGCTCAGTTTGGGCCTTTATGGCTGGGGAAGGCCGGGCGGCGCGGGGAGAACGCAGGGCGTGCGGGATGATGAACGCGCTTGGCTCTGTCATTGAAGGCTCTATATTAAAAGCAAAGCAATGGATCTCCGGCTCATGACTCTTCCATATGGGGCAGATATATCATCTCCGAGGACTGAGAGACAAAGGGAACAGAAATTTGTTCTGGTGAAATTTGTCAGACTACGAGATGAACACAATGAATTCCATGTTTCTCAAGCAGTTCACAGCAAGGGCTGAATCGTTGCAAGTTACAGTTTGTCATTTTCTGAGAGCCACTCAAAACCCATTGCAATGTATGAGCTGCATTGTAGGGGTCTCCACTGTAAAGAGGGGGGGACGACGACACAAATACATCTCTAGCAGAGCAATCAGCGTTTAACCCAGTGTAGGCCGTATCCCGCTCTGGTTTCTATGAGCTCTGGTCTGATTATATAAATATTATATTCTACATTTATCAAACTAGCACCTGCATCTGAATACTTTTGCAATTGCAAGTAATAAAAAAAATTTAGTCTAGCCACTGGGTCACTCAATTAAATGTATCTGTAGAGCGCCACCTGCTGCTTGTTCTTTTTCCAATTTCTCTGTCCAGCTTGCTGAGGTGGACGCACATCCTCAGTTCCATCCTTCAACTGCCTGCTGAGCTGTGAAAGGACACGGCCCCCGACCACCAGCAGAAAGGACATCCCCCTTCCTCCTCCCCCCAGCTTGATAGAATTCTAGCAGAGCAATAAATGGGGAGATTTTTGGATCCATGTGAGGTACAGGACTGGTTCTAGATTGTCATGTACTATATGATGTATCTTTTTAAATTATATTTTTTTTTTACATAAATCATGGGATAATCAGAGGAGTCAGAGCGGACACCGGAACAGAAGAAAGTTCTCATTGATTATTTTAATGGCGGAGCATAGTGAGCATGCAGGGAGAGGGAGGAGGAGCGCTGCAGCCCCATCACCTACTGTCAACGGTGCCATCTTGCCTTAAAGGGGTTTTCTAAAACGTTACTACTAATGACCTATCCCTTGGGATCTGCTGTTTTCAGGAGCCGTTGCACCACAACTACACAGCCCGGCACATCGTCCGCCGCACTCAGGTTGCGATTAATTGTACAAATGGCTGGTATTATGGAAACAGCCAAGCACATCAGTTTCAGTAGTTCCGGCCACTTCTGCATTGAGGCGCAGCCGATGTAGCTGCCCGTGGGGACCTCCATAGAGGAGGTGGGACCTGCATCTATCAGAGATTTATGACTCATCCTGTGGATATAAGGTGGATTCAGACCGCCCTATTTTCAGGCAGATTATCAGGAACGACCGTTCCTGCGAATGCTCGTTTCCGACAATCTGCCCATCTAAATGTGCCGCAGATCACCCGATGAGCGAGCGACATGCTTGTTCATCCGGGGATATTGTCGTTTGTGCAGGCGGGCACCACCAATCATCATTTCTCTGCAGCAGACTGCGTGGTCTAAACAGCGGCCTGCTGTCCAGTAACCATGATTCTGCAGGGGGACGAGCGATTGCAGTAGCGGTCCCTCGTCCTCATACTGTGAAGGAGATCGCAGCATGTAAATGCAGCGCTCTCCTTCACTGAACGAGCAGCCGACTGTCGGAAAGGAGCACTTCATTCCCAACAATCAGACATCTGTGTTGGTCCCATGTTCACATGTGCCCGCATTGCTGAGAATAATGATGTTTTAATATATGCAAATGAGCCTCTAGGAGCAACGGGGGCGTCACCATTACACCTAGAGGCTCTGCTCTCTCTGCAATTGTGATACCTACTATAACTGACAGGCCCAGGCAGTGAAAATGTCATCACACCTGTCTGGTTCTGTCAAAGTGCAGAGGGTGCTGCAGTTGCAGAGAGAGCAGAGCCTCTAGGTGTAATGGTAACGCCCCCGTTGCTCCTAGAGGCTCATTTGCATATATTAAAACATCCTTTTTCTCAGCAATGCGGGCACATATGAACATGGGACCAACACAGATGCCTTCAGCTGCCAAGGGCACATGTAACAGGTCAGCCAGTGTCATAGGTACAAATCTATTGACCGATGCCCTTTAATATGGGAATGCCCCTTGCAAGTGGGCAATGAGTTGCCAGCGGGCAGAATGATAAACGAAAGGGAATCTACCGACATCCTAGTGCTTATAGGTAAAGGAGTTTGTGAAATATTGGATTTTTTTTTTTACTACTGGGTTCCGATCTTTTATTTCCACATTAGTCACGTCCTGAAAAATCAGCGGCTGCCACGCTATTTATTTCCTTTAAGTGTTCAATGCGATGTTCATTTACAGCCGCATCCACTTAGCGCTGGGATTGTGTTTGGCGTCTGCTAATTGAACGTATCTATTTGTCGACCGGATGGCCTGTCAGTCGCAGCGTCGGACGCGGTGACAGGTAGCCCCTGTCGTCCTGCCCGCTTATACCAGTTAAGTGTCACTATAAAAGGCGGGTGATAATGGCCTGGCACTTTATGCGCCCCTCATCTAAATGCATTGTCAGAATTGTCTTTAAATCTGTTGCACAGTTGCCTTCAAAAGTAAATGTCTTTTGAAATAATGAAAGCAGGTAATTTGTCAGATGCAGGCACCGCTGCGTCCCCCACAGAGAATAATCTTTTCCTTGGATTACAGAAAATGGAATGTATTTCTTTCCCTCTGAATGTGCTTTGTAAAAAAAAAAAGAAGGTTTTCGTCCACTGAATAGATGGAAAGCTCTGGTGGCACGGCTACGATACCGAGCACAATGGGCCGACGCCGCTCCAATGGATCGTTGTCAGGCCAGCTGCACATTCAAGGCCCTGGCATTATTAACCTTTGCCACATAAATCATACAGGTCCTTAGAATGAAAACAGAACTGAAATCCTCAGGTTTTAGTCCTTCGTCCAACCGCCACTGGGTTTTATTTTAGGTCTTTTTTATTTTAGCTCTAACTTCCTAGGGGTGCCTGCACACGGTGCGGATTATGAACGGTTTGTCATGCGCAAAAAACACAGATTAATACAATATCAGCAAAGTGTATGCGATCAGACAAATCACATGTACACTTTGCTTTTTTCCCCTCTAGGTGCGGAAATTGACCTGCGGATTGTCGATTGTTGGTTTTTTATTTGTTTTTATATTCACATCCTGGCAGGGTGAGATCTGCAGCAAATCTGCAACATATGCCGCTATAAATAGTGAGGATTTACGTGCGTTTTTTTTGTGTGTGCGCGCGGTTTTGGTGTAGATTTCTTGCAGACTTTCCACGCACAAATCTGCCCTCAAGGCGTCCTTATATGCAATAGTAGAAGTGATACTTTGTAAAATCGGCAGCTTGATCGGTGCCCATGCTGCGTGCGAGTCCAGGAGGCAGACTAACTTGGCAGAGGAGTCACGGTGGTCATGTTCGAACCCCACCTCAATCTGGTTTGATTGACGTCCCCGAGGACAAGACAGGTTCATCTCAAGCGCCTTTAAACCAGGGCTGTGGAGTCGGTAGATAAATGCTCCGACTCCTCTGTATTTAATATTTGAATGTATTTTATACATTCCTTGAAGGAAAGAAAGGCAACATACATGTCATTACCACAGAACCACTGGCTAGGAAGCTGCTGCCTTCTCCTGTGTGCGCTGATCTTCTGCAGTGCGAGGATCCAGGAAGGGGCATTTATTGTAAAACCTGATTTCCCCAGTAGAATCCCATAGTCATGTTTAAAGTTTACGCTAACAATCTGAGTTTACAGGTTTTATAGCCTTAGCTGAATGACAGCAGTTTTTCAAATGGTTTACAGCTTCAGTCTTGAGCTATTAACCATCCATTCCCTTCACTTATACAAGTGTCTCTAGTCCTGCAAAAAACACATTTACTTAATCAGTTATCAGTGAGAGGCGAGGTTAACATGGGCGTTGCGTTCCCTGTAACAGAGGAACACAACACAATGGAAAGTATAAGTAATGCCGCTCCTTAACTGTGCATTGCGTGCCATATAGTGAAGCATATGAAAAGCACGCTTCTTCAAGGTCACTTAACGTGTTCGTTTTGCGGTAACGTGACGCACTGCATGCATTGGCCTTTATTCTTACAGTAGAGAAGTACCGTATTTTTCCCAAAAGTGGGGGAAGCGGTGCGTCTTATGGGGGCGAATGCTGCGACCGTCCGGTGAATAGGCTGAGAGGGAGGAGGGGCTGGGGGCCGGCATCTGTTTCTGTAATGGCAGCGGGGCCTGGTGCAGTCGCTGTATTCTACTACACCGGCCCCGCTCACTGTAGTATTGTTAAAGTATTCCAATCATCTTAAATCTAGCGCTGTACTACTTACTACTAACTTCTTGGCAGTCAGGAGGCCGGGTGGGCGCTCGTAGCGTAGCTCACTACGTCACGCGCCTGCTCCGCCCACTTTATGACTGAAGCAGGCACCGGGCCCCGCTGCCATTACAGAAACAGATGCCGGCCCCCATTCACTACACAGGGACACTTATGGGGGGGGGGGATCTGTGGATGACACATAAGATAAGATGCTATATATGTGCCACCCACAGATGCCCCCACAATGATCCCCCACAACAGTGCCACCCACAGATGCCCCCACAACAGTGCCACCCACAGATGCCCCCACAACAGTGCCACCCACAGATGCCCCCACAACAGTGCCACCCACAGATGCCCCCACAACAGTGCCACCCACAGATGCCCCCACCAAAAGCACACCTTTTTGTTCAAAATATTTTTTTTCTTATTTTCCTCCTCAAAAACCTAGGTGCGTCTTATAGGGCGAAAAATACGGTAATTATAACTTTTTGTGATTTGGGACATTTAAACTTGCTTTTTTTATTTTTTATTCCAATTAAAAATCTAGTAGGAGTCAGAGTCGGTTCATTTTTTGTCGACTCAGACTCCAGGTACCCAAAATTGCCTCCGACTCCACAGCCCTGCTTTAAACTCCCGCGCATGTGCTGTTGTCTTGTGGTACCTGCGCAGGCGCAATGAGCCTTCAAAGAGCATGTGCTGAAACTAGATAGGAAAGGAGCATAATGATGGTGGGACACTTTTCTGTTGTACTATTGCTCTGACAATCCTCCTGGAAGTGTATGACTAAACTGAAAACTTGTCGTTACCATTCATCTTGTATCTTAACACAGACTGATACTGTTAACACTTAAAGGGGTTTTGTTCCATAAAAAATATTCTGCAGTTTTCAAGTCAGCACCTGGGTCTGAATACTTTTGTATTTGCATGTAATTAAAAATTTTGTATAGCCAGTGACTTATTCAATAAAATGTACCTGTATAGCGCCACCTGCGTTTGCTTTTTTTCTTATTTCTTTGTCCTGCTCACTGAGATGGCCGCACATGCTCAGTTTCATCCTTCAACTGCCTCCTGAGCTGTGATAGGCAGAGCATGGACACGCCCCCTGAGCTGTGATAGGCAGAGCATGGACACGCCCCCTGAGCTGTGATAGGCAGAGCATGGACACGCCCCCTGAGCTGTGATAGGCAGAGCATGGACACGCCCCCTGAGCTGTGATAGGCAGATCATGGACACGCCCCCTGAGCTGTGATAGGCAGATCATGGACACGCCCCCTGAGCTGTGATAGGCAGAGCATGGACACGCCCCCTGAGCTGTGATAGGCAGAGCATGGACACGCCCCCTGAGCTGTGATAGGCAGAGCATGGACACGCCCCCTGAGCTGTGATAGGCAGCACATGGACACGCCCCCTGAGCTGCAGCAGAAAAGACACTCCCCTTCAGCTGTCAGCTTGATATAAATCTAGCAGAGCAATGAATGTGGAGATCTTTGGATCCATGTGAGGTACAGGACTGGTTCTAGCTTTGTTAGAAATAACTTGTCATGTCCTATAGGATGTCTGAGTAAAAAAAATTTACATTAGTCATGGGATAACCCCTTTAACGGGGAGCAAATAAGGATGTGGGAATGGTAATAGCTGATCATTTATGAATACATTTCCAGGAGGAATAATAGAATGAGGGCACAATGCAGAGTTATAAAGAAAGAATAGAAACTGCAATGTAAACAGGAAAAGGGTGGGGAACTGACCCAAGGGTCATGAATGCATGTGGATGGGGAAGCAAACTGCACACCGTTCTGGGCTGGGTGGAAAACCCACCAACCATAATGGGGACCCTCTCCATCGACATCACCGGTTACATTCAGGGACAAATATGGACTATTGATTATAGGCATAAGTGAGGTTCCCAGAAAATGTATCCCTGTCCCCACCATCTTCTAAAATTATCATTTAAAGGCAAAAACATTCCCTTTAAATGTGAAGACTTCATTAAGCTGCAGTTAGTTTGTTGACCCATCTCCACTACTCATGGATAATGACTACAGCGCTCGCTGTGCTCCGCCAGGTTTCTCCTCACATAATTTAGGATGTGAAGCATTTATCCCTCCGTTCAAGCTTTGTGCATCTCAAAAGCTGCTCGGCCAAATTTGCTCGGCCACTGGGGACGGGCCTGGAGCCGCAGTCACTAGGACGCTGCCAAAAACTCTTCTGACTGACGACTGCAGCCAAGACATGTGCAAAATTAGAGTTACTGGGGGCCGGCGCTGGTGGGGGGTGGACAGACTGAAGAACGGGAGGACCGGCCGGCGCGGTTTGCAGGTTTTACGTCAATTAAGCAACTTGATTTAAAAAATAAAAAAAAAAGATACTAATTACTTTCCCAAGAGGCTTTGTGGCTTCTCCAGCTGTTTTTTAAAATCGTACCAGTCTGGCGGAAAAAGCTGGAAGCCGTAACATGGAAATGGCTGGATGACCGCAGCCTGAGCGAAACGTCTCACAGCCTTTCCAGGATAAAGACTTATCATAATCTGTACATCCAATATGCAGCATCTTCGTGGAAAAGTGGGTGGTCTGACCCGTATCCCTGCACCTATAGCTTATGGCACGCAGAGGTTTTCCCAACTATATTCAACTTAAGGAAGCCAATTTCTGGGCTGAACCATCATGCAAGTACTATCTATCTATCGATAGATAAATTGCGACATCCCATGCTTATCATACGGACTCATGACATACGAGGGCTGTATACAGTTGTGGCTCTGTACTGCTCGTTGTGCCGCCATAATGTGCCTTAGAACAAAAACATACTTTGGATATTATATCAATCTCCCAGTCTCTCTTATATGTATAGCTCTCATATCTTCTACAAAGAATAATTGAAGACCTGTCTCCATGGTAACAGACTACAAACAACCTCTGTGTAGTCTAATCCTGTCGTCATGCTCTCTTCCAATAGTTTTAGTAGGGATGGTAGGGAGGCAGGATGAGACTGCATAGGGCGTCCCCGATGATCAGCTGCTTGAAGGGGCCTCGCCACTTGGGTGAGCACCATGGCCTATTCATCGTATACCAAACACAGCGCTGGATGTGACGTCACAGCCCGAAGAAGAGGCCACAGCACTTGCCTGAGCGCCATCACCCTCTCCAACAGCTGATTGCTGTGTGTTCTGGGAGTTGACCTATCCTGAGAATAATCGATCAATATTTAACTCCAGGACCAAATGGCATTTATCATGTAGACAAAGTTGATACCAGGCATTTCCTAATGTATTGTGACTGTCCATATTGCCTCCTTTGCTGGCTGGATTCATTTTTACACTGCTCGTTTCCAGGGGTTATGGCCACCCTACAACCTGGCAGCAGTGGACATGCTTGCACACTATGGTAAAAAGCGCCGGCCCATGTGCACTCCTGGCACCCAGAGGTGTGGCACCTTATCCTATAGTGTGCATGCACGACCACTGTTGCTGAACTGCGGGGTGGTCGCAATCCCAGGATACGAGCAGTGTGTATGGAAAAATGAATCCGGCCAGCAAATGAGGGAAATAAGGACAATCACAATACATTAGTAAGTGCCTTGTATTAACTTTCTCTACATGATGAATGTCATTTGCCGAAGTGACAAAACTCCATTAAACAAACATTACGGCCGCCAATTCTCTGATTTTCAAAGAACGCAACTTTTCCTAATTTTTTTTACGTAACTGTTCCATATTCTCATTATGCTTTTATGTCTTACATGTATTTTCAGTGGCAATTTGCACTTTTCTTATTGCTGAACTACCAAGTGCTCTTAGCGTGGCACTGATTATATAGTCCTAAGAATTGAAAAAGCAATAGATTAGAAACTTGAGCGCTATCACTCTGGCTACTCTGCCCAAGTAATTTCCCTGCGACACCCTGCGTTACGTCTTAGCGAACATTTAACCTCCAAGATCTGGACACCGCACTTTAGCGTGGGCACATTTCTTAAGGAAACACAAGAGTGGTTACTCCAAGTGACAGTTTTCTAATTAATCTGTCAAGCATCAATCTATGAAGCTCCCGGACTGCTCCAGCCATGACTGACAAGGCAATCAGCTCCTTACTTAAAGCTTAAGTATCAACGAAGGTTTGGCTGAGCGGTAAATAAAAAAAACTAAAAAAACAATATATCTACATTGAAAAAAATAGTCTTATTTTGCCAATATATATCGATGCTTTGTGCCTAGAGGAGACGCACAATGCATGATAAACGAAAAAGTAAATCGGACTAGAATTTGACATTTAAAAGCAGAGATTCGGTCTATTCTATAACATTGGCTTTATAGACAGCAATTATTGATTTAAAGGTGAAGTCGGGGAATTGACTTAATAGCTTGTTTCTTGTAAGAAAATAGGGTTAAATGATCCCTGGAGAAGAAGCTGCTAAACTGTGTGTGTCTGCACCTTTATTAAAGGTTACAAGGGATAATTGTTTTTCACTAGGCAGACACCACTATGTTCCTGGGAAGGACAAAAGAATACAAAAATAACATAAAATAAAAAATACAGCATTTTGTTACATCGGTTCAACATGAACCAGATTTCTCAAATTCCACCAGGTATGAATAAAGGACTAAGGACATATTTTACATGTGGAGGAAAGGCATTTTAGACATCAAGATAGGAAAGGGTTCTTTACAGTGAGATCGGGCAAAATATAGAACGTCCTACCCCAAGATGACAGATACGGATGCGTCAGCCCTCACCTCATTTGGTTAAAGATTCCAGTTTCTCATTAAACCAATTCAATAGGTTGTGGCATAGAAGAAAAACCCTTGACAGGCTGCAATTCCCAAAACAACCACTGTTGGCCACACACTGGATAGATATCTTGTGGCGCAATATCATGAAATCATGCTGTTTTGTAAAGCTGGTCATCTCCCGACACACACATTAGGAAATGTCAAGCCAAGAGGAAAGGTAAGGATACGTTCACTTCTGTTCCAGCAGAGGAATAG